>NC_060144.1:225714258-226926758 GCF_021461385.2 Schistocerca piceifrons | reverse complement strand
TAGAGACTGCGTGTATTCTACATTTGAACAAACGTGCGGAAGATGTCTTAACAAATTACCTTTCTTTTACTTTATTAGGAGCGCATGGTTCAAACCTTAAAATGTAATGTAATGTATAATTATTCCGTAAATAATCAGGAAACTGGTATTAAAGAGCTATCAGCGTGGCTAGAACATCTCATATTTTTATAACCGCTGAGCCCCTTTTGTCCTACAGTAGGAACCATTATACTATAAATACAACAAAGTTTTAACTGTGAATATAAACACATACTGTATTAACTATTTTACATCGGGTGTGTTGATGGACCGATCTCACTGAGAGGATACATCTGAATTTGAAGCAGATTTTTTATTTTCGATTATTTCGACTGACATTCTAACAACTATCACGGTATAACTGTATATATTTGGGTGCACTTTATCACGGGATCACTATATATTTTTATTTTTATAATTATATATTTTATGATTCTGGTTGGGGTGACTTTAAATATTGTGTGCTAGCATGACACTTTTAATTAACTTGTACCGCGATAACACTCGTATGGACACCGGCTGCCCCGAAGTACGTACGATATAATATGTTTTAAACACAACGCGCGACTCACCGCCTTCTAATAAATAGTTTGCGTGAGCGCTGCTACTTAGAAAAGAAAACATGCGTATTCTTACGCAAACTGTAATTATTAATATGGGTCCCAGGGGCTATTGGTTTTTAATGTACCAGACTACACAAAGATTAACTGAGATATTGCTGAGCCTATTAAATGGAATTATTTTCAGTATTTCTTGTTCATTATTTGCAAGGCAAATCTGGAGTGAATCTAATCTGCCGTTAGGCGGCCAAAACGAAACTTACTGAACTCATTCAGTGCTGTGGATTTTAGTAAATGAAATGTGTCACTACTTTTTTAAACTTTGAAATTAATGAAAGATCAAAATTGAGAAGTCTCTCGCGTTTACATTTAATATTACGACATGAAATTTTAAGTAAGTAATACAGTCAGCCTAATGGCCGACTAAATCCTGTTAGGGGAGATGAGATCCCTGCACTACTAAGTTCTGTAAAAACTTTGTTAATTATAATTAATGGTTTCGATCATGAGAGGTGACAACTAAGTCAATAATACACACTTTCAAATAACAAATTCTATTATATTTTTCAAAAATACAGATAAAACTTACGTTAATCATCAGACGGCACTACAATGACGGCCTACTGCTAGACGAAACAAAAACAGGAGGGAGAGTTTAATCAAAGCATTGTCTCTGATCTTTGTGGCCTGTGTTACACAGAGATTATACAAAAACTGTTCTTTTTTAATTACATCGATATTTTTGTTCTTACAATAATAATTTACAATCTTTATTATTTCTTATACGTCGCGCAGACGTACTTAGACTTTAGATAATTTTTGTTTCACACGTCTCATAACAAAAACTTCTGTTCTTTTACTAAAATGTCAATTTATGTTACGTACCGTCACACAACGCTGTTCTTACATTTATTTTAGGTAGTCTCCAATTTCAAGGACTTCTGTTCGAATGCCGATTTGATGTTGCTCTTCGCGCTACTTTATTCTGGGCTAGTCTATCCATGTCTACGTTAACTATTGCAACCTATAAGCATTTGAACCTGCTTCCGAAGATAAATCATTTTACCTGATTTCTCCTCCAGACTGCTTTCCATTACCAAAGTGGCAATTCCTTGATGCATCAGGACGTGTCCTGTCAGCTGATCCCTTCTGTAAGTCAAGTTATACTACAAACTTATTTTCTTCGAAACTCGATTCAAAATCTTTTCGTCACGTATCCGATCTATCCATCAGTCTTCAACATTCTCCTGTTGCAACATAATTCCTAAGCGTCTCTTGTCTTCTTGCCTCAACTGCTTATCATTCACATTTGATTTTCGTAGGATGTTACACTGACTTCTTTCCTTCCTTACAAGTAAAAAGGTCAATATTGCCTTGTGTTTCATCAAGGTCTTATCACTAGTCTGTTGAGTACTCTGAATAGATATGTATGTCAAAGAGTCATTATTTGTTGGACGCCCTGCAACGACATTGCGTCAACTTCCATTACGCCGCTATAGCCCGGTTGTATACAACTGTTTATCTGAGTAGCCAGCATCGCCTGGGCAAGTATTAATTCCAGTCTTCCTTCCCCTATCTCTGTCCGTGTCCTCCTGCTTCTCTGTCTATGTCTGCTCCTGCATCTCTCTTTTTCCATTTCCTCCTTCCCCTCTCTCAGTCTGCTCCTCCCTCCTCTGCCTATTTGCTCCTTCCCCCTCTGTCCACCTCCTACGTTCCCCTCTGTCAATCTCCTCCTTCCCAACGTGTCAATCCCCTCCTCCCCTCAAATCCCGTCTCCTTCTATCCCTTTTCTGTCCGTCTCCTCCTCCTTCATTTCTCTGTCTATCTTCAACTTTCCCACTTTTACTCCCGTTTACTCCTCCCCTCTCTCTGTCCACTTTCACCTCCCTCCCTAAATGTGCCCATCTGCCCCTTCCCTCTCTCTGTTTGTCCATCTCCTCCTCCTCCTCACTTCTGTACCCACTTTATTACCCCCACCTCAATAGGAGGCTGATGTTTCTTATCCCCACAGTATATCTTTCCAGATCGTAAGTAATATGTGTAGCAAATTTTCCTGATATCGTTTCAGGGACTTGGGATGAGCGTTTTAATCGTAGCTTGACCCACTTAGGCACATGTCAAATGTATTCCACTTATATGTGAAACATCTCACACATATATTTTACAGATACTTCTCTGGCATCTCTAGCGTATTTCGCCCTGCGGTTTCATTTTCACAGAGCTCAGTGTTAATGACGTTATGTATCTTGAACTATGTATGGTACAACGATATAATTTTGCAGTGGTGTATGTGTATACTGCCTACGGGATGTGTTGTGAACTGAGCTGATAGTGAAGAAGTAAGACATTAAAACGTCATGCATCATGCGGCAGTTTTTCACTCATCTCAGAGTTTATGACGTCTTATTTGCTGAACTATGATACTTGGTAGTTCTTACCCTCCACTCCCACCCCCCACAGTAATTGTTACCCCACAGTAAAGGATATGTGTATGAAATCTGGTTGAAATCGGAACAGTAGTTTATGTGAAGATGTAGAACATACACTTTTTCTTACATCCAGTTTTATAACATCTATGGATATTAACAAATCCTTCATTAAACGACTCCAAAGCTATGGGACATCTACTTGTTTGGAGGAAAAAAATTTTTTTTTTAAAGTTGTATCTCGGGGAGACGTTTTTTCTCTTATATACGTGTAACTCTGGTAGCGCTTCCTCGTAAACACTGGTTAAACAAGATATGCTCTCGGCAACCACCCAGATGAAAAACACGAGTTATTCATTTCGTCTGAGAAGTCCCTTTTGGCGTTCCAGTCCCGTTCGCGACCGCCAGCTACTTGTTTCCGCGGCCCACATGCGAGCTTCAGCACGCCATTTGCGGCGCGCTGCATTATTTATGAAGAGGTCGCCGCTGCAGCAGACGGACCAGGCTCCTCGCCGCCATGTTCTAGTAATAAACGAGTCGCGTCGCGTCGGGTCCGCGATATTATTTTCTGGCGAAATTCGTTAACAAGGGAGGCGGCAGTTAATCTCGCCGGCCGGAGCAGCGGGTACGACAAGGTGAAGGGGGGGGGGGGGGGGGGGGGGAAGCGCCTGAGGGCAGCGTGAGGAAGATTTACACGCGGGCTTAGGCCGGGATCGTGGGCTCAGGCTGCGCGCCGCGAATTTATCTGCCTGGATTACCAAGACGCCGTCGGCAGCGGACACGACATGAACTCGCACGCGGCTTCATTTGCACCCATGCCGTGACCTCTCCATCCCTCCCTGCATCTGGCCTTGTTCTCCTGCATACTCCTCTGGTAGGCTACGCTTTTCTTGAATGGAATGTGGACGATAGGATACGTTCAACTAGATGGCTTGACAGCTTGTAGACCCTCACAATCCTATTGTGATATTTTCCGGCTTATTAATCCGTAGGCAACCGAGCGTATTAGGTAGAGGAGTAAATGTTGCGTATGTAGCCTGACATCTAGCTCGATGCAAAATGTAATTTAAAACGTTTACTGTGCGCAAGGATAGTTTTAGTAAAACAGTGCAAGGAAGTAGATCTTTAATGATTAGGTAGTTAACTTCGAAAGGTATTTCCCTGACCTTTCCACTTCTTTGCCCACTCAATCGGAATCTGATGCTGTCTCCAGTACAAACAGTTGCCGGGAATAGGCTTCCAGACCCTCTCTTTCATTAAAATTACATTGTAAGTAGGAGATCCCGGGTTCGAGTCCCGGGGCACACATTTCAACTGTCCACGTTGATATTTATCAACGCCTGCAAGCAGCTAATGGTCTGTATTCCACTGTAATTTCATTCTTCGAGAGCTGCAAAAGAACAGATACCATCTTCACATTGTTTATAGTTTATGAGACGTAGATAGTATAATAATTATAACAATAATAATAAACCCAACTCGGTAACTCATGTGAAGCCTGTAAATAATAGACTAATAACCATTACCCTAAAGTGTGCAAACAAAACGTACACACTGATCAATGCACACAAGCCTATCAATGGTGAGATTAAAGCAGATAGCGCAAATTCTAGGTGATTTCAGCGCGCAGCTAGGCAAGGAAATAAAATACAGGTAAACAATACGAAATTTCCCAGCGCATAAATGGACTAATCAAAATTCTGAGAGATTTTAACCTTAAAATCATGTCAACGTATTTCAAAGAGAAACCATCAAAACAAGTGACGTGGACATCACCCAACTCACTCATTGATGAATTCCAAATTGATCATGTAGGAATTTCCTATCAATACCACAGAGAAATCATGAATATCCAAGTAAGAAAGGGTGCAAATGGAGACTCGAACCATACCAAACGACAGTTAAAACATCAGAGGTTCACGAAAAGGAAGCGACTAATCCCAAAATTTGACACTAGTTGGACCCAACCATCTTTCACAGAAGAATCAGAGAAAAAGCCCTCCAACAATTGGATACAACTCAGAAGCAAACTAATCGAAACCACACAAACACTGATACCTCTGCAAAAAAGAAAAAAAACACCCTTGGTGGAACGGAGAATGTGAACAAGCAATCCAATCTCGACAGAAAGCATACAGTAATTGGAACAGCAGAAAGACGGAGAATGATTACAAAATATTCTTGGCAGTGAGGAAAGAGACAGCTTAGTTAATCAGAGGGACCAAAAGGAAATTCAGAAAAAACCAGCTACTTGAAATCAAGAAAGACTTTGAAAGAAACAACACTCGAAATTTTTACAAGAATTATCAAAACAAAACTCACCCAATATCAGCCACGAAATGGGCTATTTGCACTGGACAATCAAGATAATTGTGAAGTACTTGCAAGATATTTTGAAAAACTGCTGAACTGTCCAGAACCAACACAAAGATTGTGATCTGACTCCACAGTCCCAAACTCATTATCTCCAGATGTAGAGGAGATCACCAAACAGATCAAATGTCTTAAAAATAATAAAGTGGCAGGTGAAGGTGGAATCGTAGATGAAATCCTCAAATCAGCAGGTTCAAGTACTATAAAAGATATCACCAAAATAATACAAGACATTTGCCAAACAGAACGAATTCCAGACGACTGGAAAAATGCATTAATTCATCCGCTACACAAGAAATGAGACAGATCGGATGTAAACAACTGTAGGGGAATCTCATTGATATCATTAGCTTACAAAATACTATCCCAGTGCCTTCTCGATAGAGCACAACAACAACTAGAACTAAAAATTGGAGAATATTAGGCATGATTCAGACCAGGTCTTTCATGTCCAGAGCAAATTCTGAACTTAAAACTATTCTTAAAACATCAGATAATAAGTAGCAAAGATGTAGTTTGCACATTTGTTGACTTTTCAAAAGCCTAAGATTCAGTAGATCGTCAATCATTATTCCAAATATTAAAAGAACAGGATTTAGATCTGAAAACACTTGCAATCATACAACAGACATTGACAGACAAAATCTGAAGTCAAATTTATGGAGGAAATCTCTGAACCTTTTCTGATCAAAACAGGAGTAAGACAAGGAGATGGATTCTCTCCATTACTGTTCAACTGCGTCCTTGAAAAGGTGATACAAGAATGGCGCAAACTGAATTCAGTCCTCAAGATTGACGAACCAATTACTCTCGGCAGAGGAAAATTAACAGTAGATTGCTTAGCACTTACAGACGATCTATCCGTCTCAACTCGCGATGTTTCAAGAGCCAAAAAACAGACTGAGCTACTGAAAGAAACTGCAAAAGAAGCCGACCTGCTAGTATCATTTGAAAAAACAGAACATATGAGTTGCAATGAACAAGCACCAATATTCATGGAGATAAAATCAGGCAAAATTAAACGAATCCCACAATTTCAATATCTCGGTGATACAATTCAGGAAAATGGAACAGAAACGAAAGCCAACGAAGTCAGATGCCAAAAAAAGTACGCTGCTTATCGACTCACTCAGAAAATCTACAATAATAAATGTGTCTCGAAGCACTCAAAAATACATTACAATACCGTCATAAAACCAGAATGCCTATATGGATCAGAGACACTAATTTTAAATAGGAAAACTGACAGAAAAGATTCAGAAAAAGGAACTGGAGGTCATAAGAAAACTTTTAGGCCCAAGACTTGTAGATGAACAGTATCGGCTCAGAAGCAAACAGGAAATCAACAATACTTTAATATTCACAGTGACACTAGACAACGCAGATTAAGATTCTATGGACGCATCAAAAGACTGAATCCGGACATACAAAGCAAATAGTTGAATTGTATGAAAACAGGAGTAAATCTAAAAGAGACCCAATGAAATCGATTGGCGAAATCAATACAGATCTGAAACTAGCAGAAATTAGACCAGAGGATATCCAAAACAGGGAAATCTTTTGATCCAAAATTCACAAGTGACAAGTTGACCAAGGAAAGAAACCAGAGAAGAAACCAAGAAAGAAAAGAATCGCAAAGCAAAAGAATGAAAGAAGTATTGGCACAAAGAAAATCAAATGCACGCCACTAAGTACTTTGAGTAGTCCTAATGGGCTCATATATAATAACTGAGGGTGTCCGGCAAGTAGGGACAAATATTAAAGAGCTATAGAACACACAAAATGTATTTAACATGTAATGTTTTTCTTACAAACACACGAAGTAACTTCTAACATTTATGTATGAAAAATTATATCTCCCATATGACCATTCAAGGCCGCGCGGCAACCAGCAATGTGTTCATTGGAGTTGTCGATGAGGCACTCACAAACATCTGGTGAGAAACCGTTTATAATCCTTTTAATTTCATCCTTCAATTGGTGTATTGCTTGTGGTTTGTTCATATACATTTTTGATCTCACAGATCCCCATAAAAAAAAAGTTACAAGGGGTAAGATCGCATGATCTGGCACGCTATTCTTGGTTGCCACACAATGAGATAGTTTTTTGAGGAAACTTTTCATTCAGCAGAACAACCGTTCCTCGGGATGTGTGACATGTCGCACCACCTTGTTGGAACCCAAAATCGTCATTTTTATCAATAAGAGGGAAAAACCAATCAGAAAGCATGTTTCGGTAACGACCACCGTTCATAGGGACGGCATCCTCAAAAATGTACAGGCCGATCACTCCTCTCTCCCAGAACCCAAACCACACAGTTATGCATTGTGAACGCAGTTCATCTTCCACAGTCACTCGCGAATTTTCATTACCACAAATTTTGCAGTCTGCTTATTGACGTACTCACTGAGGTGGAAGATTGCCTCAACTGAGAAAATTACTCTTTTTGTGAAGTTCTGGTTCTCCTCTTGTCGAGCCAAGACCCATTGAACAAATAGATGGCCCTTTCCACGAGCTGTAGGCTTAAACTTGAATCTTCTACGCATGCATTTGCTAATTTTTTGAAAGAATTTCATGCAGTGAGCTTATTGATGAATACAAGTGTTGAGCTCATCGGCAAACTGACTTTCTGGGGCTTACGGTCACATTGTGAAGCATGACAGCAATGTTTTCGTGTGTCCGAACATAATATGGTCTTCCTGTTCTCTTAAAGTTTGAAACAGAGCCCTTGGCCTCAGACATCCGGATCGACTTACCAACTGATGATTCGGTTGGAGCAGCATTACGTCCGAGTGTTACACGCAGTTCACGAACGGTTGGCGTGGGACTTCCAATGTTTCTGTAATAACCTTTTATCATTTGAATATTTTGCTCAGTTGTAATCTGCTCCATGATGAAAATAAACGTCAAACAACAATGCTAACCACGCTAAAGGTATCAGGGTACTAATGTCAATAATGGCAGATAACAAACATGAAAAAACCCTGACTGTCAACTGTCATATGACAGAATGGCACCGAATTCCAAATCGTTCTTAGTTCCCGGACACACCTTAATAATAATAAAGCAGAGTGTGTGTTTGTTTGTTCAAGATGTCCTCCAAAACTCCTGGAGCGAAGTCAACCAAACTAGGTACAGAAACAGAAAATCTCATGAGTGGCTTCACTGTGGGGTTTATAATCTCCTAGCATCAATAGGAACAGGCATACAGGCAAAAAAAATTTCTTTCCAACCTCAGCATATTGGCTGACCTGCACGACAGGAACAGTATCAACCTGACAAATCATGCTGTTTTGCAGGGCAGCCTACAAATCAGGGGTAAGAACCAGTTCTATTGGTCCTGACATGTAGAACGCCCTGCATGCCATGCACGTTGTGTTGGGGTATATCGACCATCTTTTTAGATATGGTCACAGAGAGACGGTGGAAGAAATGTAGAGAGTGAGGTAGAGGAGAGGAGGCAAAGAGGCACACAGATAAGGAGGAGGGGATAGGCATATAGAGATGGTAGGATGAGATGGATGGGTAGAGCAAAGAAAAGGTATATACAGTGAGGGAGAGGAGGAGATGTGTTCAGAATATGTCTCATAGGTTTGGGGAAAAGACTAACAACAATTATAATAATACTAATAATAATAATAAAGTGTAACGACATCTGCAGTCGTTCACAACATTAAACCAAAGTAAAAAGTTGGACTAGAACCGAAAATCAAAAACTTGAGATCTGATGCAAGCAGCATAAGGAACATAGAACAGCGTGTACTTCATAAGCAAAACATCAAACAGTACGTGACAAAAAAGTACTGTCTGAATACGACACAATTCAAACATTCTTTGGAAACTGTGGAGCAAGAAATAACTGCTACAGACTGAAAAGTCGAAAGTCAAGCGGCCAGGATTATCCAGTACTAGCGAAATTTAACTTTACAAGCCAGAGGCAGTTCTAGCAGAACGAAGTGAGAGAGAGTAGCAGGTGGAGAGACTGACAGATCGGGGAGAAGAACACAGACAGTGGGAGAAAGAAGTGGACATCCTGAGTGGCAGAAGGAGGTGTGTTCAATACGTCACTCAAATGCATACAAGCTAAATTGCTTGCCTCATTCGACAAGTAGACGCAAAAAGAGAGAACGTGAGGGAGAGAGAGAGAAAAGAGAGTGAGTGAGAGAGAGAGAGAGAGAGAGAGAGAGAGAGGAGAGAGAGAGAGACGCACAATTCTAATCAGAAAAGACCTCTGGTAAATTGGAGAACGCCACAACAATACAGTTGGGTGGATAAGAATTTGGAGAAGAAATTTTCTAAATTTCCAACAGCGGAAATAACACCTGAAATGACTGAATGAAGAGTGAAGACAAGATCCGAACATCCCCCTGACAGTGATCAACTGCACGGCTTCTGTTTCAGATGCCTGACCAGTCTGACTGTCGAAATGACTGAACTGCTTACCGCAGTCCTGCAGACAGGATATACCAGAGAATGGCTGACAACTAGACAAATGTATATATTGTTGAAGGAAGCAGCTAAAGACGCAATACCTGGAATTACAAGGCGAATAACTTGATTGTGTATCATCATATCACCATAGCCGACAGAATTCAGCGCTTTCTAGAAGAAATCGCCATCATACGAGCACAACATAAAGGTAACATATAAGCAAGGAAGAAACAGGGACACATAAGGCGAGCTCCTTATCGACAAAATTGTTCTGGAGAACAGCAGAAGCCGGAAAACAAATGTCCACATGACTTGGCTCGACTAACAAACATTGTTTCACTCAGTGCCACAGGGCTGGAAATAATCGCTGTCAGAAAACTGTCACAAAATTCACAGCAAGTGCGATTGAGCACTGGAAGGGCAGAACCGCAAATGTAGTTACGGGCTAGACAACATCAACGCAGGAGCTGTCCCATCGTTGTTCATCATCACCTTGCTTTCACTGTCAATCATCATACAAAAAACAAACCTGGGCTATCAAGCAGGGAACAATTCTAAGAAAATACCCCCACATCCCACTGTACATGAATGACCTGAAGCTCTACGGAAAATCAGAAATATGAATCCATTTTATGAAAAATTTACCCTGAATTCTTGGCAATTACATCAGCATGGAATTCTGCTTAGAAACGTGAGCCACAGTGACAATAAAGTAAGGAAATATCTCGGGAAGTCAAAGCATCGAAATTCCCAGTGCACAAGCCATCAAGTGTCACCAGCGAAAATACATAGACGTTTTACGGTTTTACAAGACAAACCACTAGCTTGTAAATATTGTGGACAGCAATCAGTAACCCAAAAGGTAAAATACAAAAAAAAAAAAAATTAAATCGGAAAGCATATTGAATGGTGACAGTGTCAATAAGGAAGTCAGTTTCTGATCCGCACCCGTCATGTGAAACATGTAACGTTCCCTGGCAACACACACACTGTTAATAAATTAAAATTTAATTGTACTATATACGCCGCTATGAAGCAATTTGTATATTTTTTTTTCATTTAATTTCATTAAATTGGCGCCCAACGTGGGGCTCGAATATGCTGTGGCCACAAAACACCCACGAGATAACTACGGAATTATTGTAGTCGAACTTTGTTGGAGATCAATTAATATTTTTTCATGTATTGAATGTATTGCCTAACCAATATTGTGTGGTAATACCTGTATATGATTTTTTGCATGAGAACACTATATACACAGAGGCAAGCTGAAGAAGAGAGCTCATTATATCAAAAAATTAATTACCTACCACAATACCAGGGGGCAGCTGCACCCAAGATAGATCACCAAAAGGTAAAACTACAGTGTAGTTGTCCAGTGGGTAGTAAAGTAGCCTCAGTGAAGTGTTCTCGGATCATTAGTGGTGTGCTTGTTGTTAGTGTTCCTTTTTTTTAAAATAACAGGACATTTGAGTAGTTAGTCATCGTAGTATATACACTCCTGGAAATTGAAATAAGAACACCGTGAATTCATTGTCCCAAGAAGGGGAAACTTTATTGACACATTCCTGGGGTCAGATACATCACATGATCACACCGACAGAACCACAGGCACATAGACACAGGCAACAGAGCATGCACAATGTCGGCACTAGTACAGTGTATATCCACCTTTCGCAGCAATGCAGGCTGCTATTCTCCCATGGAGACGATCGTAGAGATGCTGGATGTAGTCCTGTGGAACGGCTTGCCATGCCATTTCCACCTGGCGCCTCAGTTGGACCAGCGTTCGTGCTGGACGTGCAGACCGCGTGAGACGACGCTTCATCCAGTCCCAAACATGCTCAATGGGGGACAGATCCGGAGATCTTGCTGGCCAGGGTAGTTGACTTACACCTTCTAGAGCACGTTGGGTGGCACGGGATACATGCGGAGTGCACTGTCCTGTTGGAACAGCAAGTTCCCTTGCCGGTCTAGGAATGGTAGAACGATGGGTTCGATGACGGTTTGGATGTACCGTGCACTATTCAGTGTCCCCTCGACGATCACCAATGGTGTACGGCCAGTGTAGGAGATCGCTCACCATGATACCGGGTGTTGGCCCTGTGTGCCTCGGTCGTATGCAGTCCTGATTGTGGCGCTCACCTGCACGGCGCCAAACACGCATACGACCATCATTGGCACCAAGGCAGAAGCGACTCTCATCGCTGAGGACGACACGTCTCCATTCGTCCCTCCATTCACGCCTGTCGCGACACCACTGGAGGCGGGCTGCACGATGTTGGGGCGTGAGCGGAAGACGGCCTAACGGTGTGCGGGACCGTAGCCCAGCTTCATGGAGACGGTTGCGAATGGTCCTCGCCGATACCCCAGGAGCAACAGTGTCCCTAATTTGCTGGGAAGTGGCGGTGCGGTCCCCTACGGCACTGTGTAGGATCCTACGGTCTTGGCGTGCATCCGTGCGTCGCTGCGGTCCGGTCCCAGGTCGACGGGCACGTGCACCTTCCGCCGACCACTGGCGACAACATCGATGTACTGTGGAGACCTCACGCCCCACGTGTTGAGCAATTCGGTGGTACGTCCACCCGGCCTCCCGCATGCCCACTATACGCCCTCGCTCAAAGTCCGTCAACTGCACATACGGTTCACGTGCACGCTGTCGCGGCATGCTACCAGTGTTAAAGACTGCGATGGAGCTCCGTATGCCACGGCAAACTGGCTGACACTGACGGCGGCGGTGCACAAATGCTGCGCAGCTAGCGCCATTCGACGGCCAACACCGCGGTTCCTGGTGTGTCCGCTGTGCCGTGCGTGTGATCATTGCTTGTACAGCCCTCTCGCAGTGTCCGGAGCAAGTATGGTGGGTCTGACACACCGGTGTCAATGTGTTCTGTTTTCCATTTCCAGGAGTGTAATAAGTGTGTTTGAACAAATGACCATTTCTTGTGCGATTATGTCAGTGAAACCTGACTGTTAGGATATTTAGTTCAGATTTTGTTTCTTTTGTTGACTGTGGTTAGATTGCGTAGTCAGAAAGATATAGACATGGATAATGAACAACAGTTAGCAAGCAGTGATACCGAGTTAGAAAGTGGGGCACAAAGTAATGTTAGTGGCGTAGTTCAGGAAGTACAATGTGAGAATCTGGGGGCAGAAGGGCAAGAAATGTTGCCACTGCCAGCCAGTGATTCAGTTGAAAGTAGAAATACTGTGCCACCTTCAAGCACTAGACACGGACCAGAGAGTGATGAGGTGTCAGAAGTGCAATCATCAAGAGCTATGTTCGAGCGCATGCTCAATTTCCAAGCTGAATTTGCACGTATGCAAGCAGAACGCGATAGAGAACGTGATGCTAAACAAGCAGAGCGTGATCGACGCCAGCATGAGAGAGACTTGCAGTTAATGCAGTCTTTTGAAGCTATGCAAAGTGAGATTGTTAGTTTGAGACAAAACTATGAAACTATACCAAAAGCGGTGCAAGAACTGAGCGAAAGAGTAGATAATATCCAAGTGGCTAACGCCAGTATCCCGGGTGAAATCAGTGTACTGGCTAACAGGATGGAACAATTAGAAATTGACACAAGTCAAGTAATTGAGCACAAAATGTCCGAACAAGTGCACAAAATTTAAAACCAATTTATAAAAAAAATAGACGAGAAGGTGCACGCCGCGATTGAGGCCAAAGACGTGGGCTCTAATGCGGAAGTGCAGGACGTAAGTGCACAAAATTGAAAACCAATTTAAATAATGGACGAGAAGGTGCACGCCACGATTGAGGCCAAATACGTGGGCTCCAATGCGGAAGTGCAGTACCTAAAAAAGGCGGTGCACACTGAAATTCCGCTGTGGCAGCGGAATGTCAACCGTCGTCTTGCGAAGCTGGAAAGCAACTTGCTGCACGGCGCCGCACAGGCGTGTGTCACGTCAGCTAGGTCCAACAACGATAAGCATATAAATACAGCAGTGAAAAATTGCGACTGCGAGACAGAACAGGCAACCAATGTTAGCGAAACAAACAAATGTCACTCCAAAATAGTGATTGAAGAAAGCCTGATTAGAAACCGACAGTTTCAGATCTTTACAACGGAGAAGAAATCTGTTCACCCTGTACTGTTTATCAAGGGATTTAGAAACATTTTGCCTAGCGTTTGGAGTCATACACAGAAAATACAGTTCGTTACGTCTTACATACAAGGAGATGCTGCATTATGGGCAACCGAAGCAGCTGACAGTTGCGACACATATGAGCAATTTGAAAAGGCATTCTTGGCCAAATATTGGTCAACATGTATTCAGGAGAGATTACGGAAAGAGGTATATAATCCAGAGCCGTATTCTCCACTATTAGGCAATTTGCGAAAATATTTTGAGAAATACATTAATAAGACCCGTTACTGGGACGAGCAGATTTCATCCCGGGATTTGATAAGACTTTTGAAATCACACTTGCCGATACACGTAAAGGAAAAACTTATACACGTACCGGAGAACGACATGGAACATTTCTGGTCTGTTCTGGATTCAATTGACCTGATTCAGGAGGATGTTAAAGCAGCCTCTGAACAGGCTAGAAGTAACGGAAACGGTTACAGAAATGGTCGAAATAACACGCCTTCACCAAATAATAGAAACGGCGGAGGTAACAACAGGAGACAAGATTATGTACAAAACGGGAATAGAGGTAGAGACGGGAACGGCAATAGTCCGCCGGTGAACAATGACCGGAAAAGGAGGTTTGATGACCGATATGAAACAGGCCCACCAAGCAATAGTAGATGGAAAAATGCCAGGGGGCCGTGGAACGCTAATGCCTATAAAGATGCAAACCGAACTTGGCCACAGAACCAGCGGCCCAGTCCGGACCGGCAAAACAGTGAAAGATATGACAATAACCGACCGCCGCCACAAAATGCGCCAATTACGCAACCGTGGCAGCCGACGCAACACAACTTACACATAGTGGAGGTCAGCGACACAGAGCAGCCACATCCATCTACCTGTAATAATTCAACAAACTAGATTCAGCCGAGATACGCTCTCCATCGTCGGCTGAGGTTTGGAGTGAGAGCAGCCCGACACAGAATAAAACATCGGAAATCTGTATCCTCAGGTATGATGACGGGGTACAGATGGGACATGAATTAATAACTGAACCACTCACGTGCATAAAGGAGCACAAAGACAAAGTACAAGCGATAATAGAGATCAAAATTAACAATATTGATGTGCAAGCAATCGTAGATACAGGTGCTACTGTCAGTGTCATGAGTATGGACTTATTCAGAGCACTGGGAAAAGAAAAGCGTATGCTGACTTTTCCTGTGAACAATTGCAAGGTCACTGGAGCCATCAGTGCACAGCGACAAATAATTAAACTCCAAGTGCGGGTAGAGATGTATATAAGGGGAGAAGCCATAGCGTGCTCATTCCTGGTAGTAAATGGTTTAAAGGTAGCCTGCATTTTGGGGGTAGATTTTTTGAGAGAAAGGGCCGCGGTAATCGACCTTTCTCGGGGAAAATTAAGTTTGATGAACGCGGGTAGGAGGATAGAATTGTCCATGCTCAGATCTGAAGAGGTACCTGTGCCTAATTGTAATGCTATTAACATAAAATGTAGGAATCAGTGGATACTACATTTAGACAATCATTCTCTAGGACGAAATCTCTATTATCCAGACGTACAAGGTGATCAATTAAAAGCAAATGTGGACGCACTTGTGAACAAAGTAACACAGTCCGAAAATTTAAACTCAATGCAACAGCAGGATTTGGTACAGTTATTATCTAACTATGCAGATGTATTTTCAGAACGACCAGGAACTGTTAAGGGGTATCAATACAATGTCGAGGTGAAGCCTCACAAAACCTACTGTCGAGCCTCATACTCCATTCCTTAGTCCAAGAAGGAAATAGTAGCTATCTCTTAGCAGATCCCCAATCAGGGAGAGTAAGGGGACTGTATCCGAAGGATGTGAAAATATTCCTACAGTAAATGACTAATAGTCCTATGTGTTATGTGTAAAAAAGGTACACCATCTGTTGAAAATGAATGAACATTAATGATGTGTGGTCTGTAGAGATAATGTATTAGTGTAGAAGTATTTAGTTATAAGAATATGATTGACTTTCTCTTTTGTTTGTGAATATTTGTGTTATGTCTTCTTTTAATTAGTGTTAGCTTAAACATGCTCTAAATGTCTGCACAGATAACCTGATTAGTGCAATTATTTATAGTGTTAAATTGTGACAGAGATCAGTCAGGAGGAACATTTTAGTAGTGATTAGTGTGTGTACTGCATAATGTTCTATATGTGTGTCAAACTTGAAATATTTCTTGGTACAATCTTTTCTATTATATATATATATATATATATATATATATATATATATATATATATATATATATATGTGTGTGTGTGTGTGTGTGTGTGTGTGTGTAGCTGTCAGATTGACAGATTCGAACCCAGAATAATATCAATAATATGAGACCCTGAGTACTTTATTTTCAAACCAGTGTTATCAAAGAGAATAATGCACCCAGTAGTGACCCGAGGGCACCATGGGAGGCAAACTTATTGCAAATTTAAGTAACGCAAAGTTACGCACAAAGAAGTCTTTAACTTCCGAAATTAATCGAGGATCTGTTTTAATTCCTTTTTCACTAATGACATGCCCTAGGTATGTGACCTATGTCAATGCAAAAGTACATTTTTCCATATTTAATGTTAATTTAGCTGTTCTAAGTCTCTGAACAACACTACGCAGACGCACAGCATGTTCATCAATGTCTTTGGAGAATACAATAATATCGTCTAGATATACACAACATTGCTGAGTTTTGAGTCCTCGCAATACTCCATCGAGTAGTCTCTGAAAATTTGCTGGTGCATTTTTCAAACCGAAAGGCATTCTTTTAAATTGCCAGTGGCCTCCAGGGGTAGAAAATGCTGTTTTATGCCTATCTTTAGGTGCAACTTCCAATTTATGACATCCGCTACGTAAATCTGTTGTTGAAAAGTATTTACTGTTACCCAAACTGTCAATGATATCTGTAATGTTTGGATGAGAATAAACATCTGAGATAGTTTGTTGTTAAGGTGTCTGTAGTCACCAACAAAATCTATATCGTTTCGTATTGTCGGGAGACTTCTTTGGAATAATTACAATATTTGAATTATAAGGAGAATTAGAATATTCTATAATTCCATCTTTTAGATGCTGTTCTAAAAATTCATCCAGTCCTGGCTGTAAATGATGCGGAACTCTATAAGGCTTCCTATAAACTGGGGGGCTATTTCCTGTTGGTATCCTATGCTGTGTGATATCTGTTACTGGCAGTGGACCTTCTGCATTAAATAAATCTTGGAACTCAACTAAAACTGCTTCTATCGTGTCTCTATCATTTCCTTTCAAATGCTCAATCTTCTGACGTAATGCGGTTTTATAGGCGTCTGGTTTCTGACCATCAGCAATATCTGACCAAATGAAATCTTCTTCTTCAAAAGTACTGACTGTAGCTACTAATACACTCCTGGAAATTGAAATAAGAACACCGTGAATTCATTGTCCCAGGAAGGGGAAACTTTATTGACACATTCCTGGGGTCAGATACATCACATGATCACACTGACAGAACCACAGGCACATAGACACAGGCAACAGAGCATGCACAATGTCGGCACTAGTACAGTGTATATCCACCTTTCGCAGCAATGCAGGCTGCTATTCTCCCATGGAGACGATCGTAGAGATGCTGGATGGAGTCCTGTGGAACGGCCATTTCCACCTGGCGCCTCAGTTGGACCAGCGTTCGTGCTGGACGTGCAGACAGCGTGAGACGACGCTTCATCCAGTCCCAAACATGCTCAATGGGGGACAGATCCGGAGATCTTGCTGGCCAGGGTAGTTGACTTACACCTTCTAGAGCACGTTGGGTGGCACGGGATACATGCGGACGTAGATTGTCCTTTGGAACAGCAAGTTCCCTTGCCGGTCTAGGAATGGTAGAACGATGGGTTCGATGACGGTTTGGATGTACCGTGCACTATTCAGTGTCTCCTCGACGATCACCAGTGGTGTACGGCCAGTGTAGGAGATCGCTCCCCACACCATGATGACGGGTGTTGGCCCTGTGTGCCTCGGTCGTATGCAGTCCTGATTGTGGCGCTCACCTGCACGGCGCCAAACACGCATACGACCATCATTGGCACCAAGGCAGAAGCGACTCTCATCACTGAAGACGACACGTCTCCATTCGTCCCTCCATTCACGCCTGTCGCGACACCACTGGAGGCGGGCTGCACGATGTTGGGGCGTGAGCGGAAGACGGCCTAACGGTGTGCGGGACCGTAGCCCAGCTTCATGGAGACGGTTGCGAATGGTCCTCGCCGATACCCCAGGAGCAACAGTGTCCCTAATTTGCTGGGAAGTGGCGGTGCGGTCCCCTACGGCACTGCGTAGGATCCTACGGTCTTGGCGTGCATCCGTGCGTCGCTGCGGTCCGGTCCCAGGTCGACGGGCACGTGCACCTTCCGCCGACCACTGGCGACAACATCGATGTACTGTGGGGACCTCACGCCCCACGTGTTGAGCAATTCGGCGGTACGTCCACCCGGCCTCCCGCATGCCCACTATACGCCCTCGCTCAAAGTCCGTCAACTGCACATACGGTTCACGTGCACGCTGTCGCGGCATGCTACCAGTGTTAAAGACTGCGATGGAGCTCCGTATGCCACGGCAAACTGGCTGACACTGACGGCGGCGGTGCACAAATGCTGCGCAGCTAGCGCCATTCGACGGCCAACACCGCGGTTCCTGGTGTGTCCGCTGTGCCGTGCGTGTGATCATTGCTTGTACAGCCCTCTCGCAGTGTCCGGAGCAAGTATGGTGGGTCTGACACACCGGTGTCAATGTGTTCTTTTTTCCATTTCCAGGAGTGTATTCCCTTATGCAACTCTTTGTCCTCCATTCCGAAATTGTCAATATGTACCGGTACTTTTCTTTCTCCCTCAACGTCTTGAACCCGTACAACACTTCTACGTACAAAACAATGTGATACATCTAATTCCTCATTTTCCTCTAATGGCTCTATTAGACACACTGTATCTGTAGGTACCTCGGGGTCAACGGTCATCCAGAAAAGTTTTCTTGAGCCAAATGGTATCTTATCCCGCGAATCAACCTTCAAGGACGTTGCACGCTGTGTAGTTGTTTTCGCCTTCCGGTTAGGGAAATCTTGCGGCAGTGGGCCCTTCGCAGCGGTGTCACCTAGCTGAAACACTGTTCCGCTAAGTTCTACAATTTGCTGTCTCAGGTCGATTTTAGCGTGAAGTTTATTCAAGAAACGCAGCCCTAGGATCGCGTCGTACCCGTCAGTTACCTTTGTTACCACTTCTACATCTTCTTGAAATTGTACACCGTGAATATAGAAAATCTATGATGTACATCATAACGACTTCACTGTACCGCCTCCTACCCAACTCAGTCTATATCTTGGAGGGTCATATTTCTTTTCTCCAATACATTCATAACTCACTATTGATACGTTTGCGCCTGTATCCACCAGTATCCTTGCCTCTTTATCCTGTATGGTAGCAGATAACCAGCATTCCGCCTTCACATTCGCCTTAATGGCATGAAATGTTATTGGGAACGCCTGGCGGCGGCTCCGACATTCCCGTTTAAGTTTAACTGATTTCTATTTCCAAAAACTTTCTTAGACCTGCATTCCTTGAATGTGTGACCTATTCTTTGACAATTAGTGCATTGTGGTTGTCTGCAGTTTTTTGCTATGTGTCCCTGTCGATCGCACCTAAAACATCTTACTTCTGCTGAAAATACATTTCGCCTCTCCTTGTATCTGGTGGCAATGTCTATTTCCTTGAAAGCGTCGCCACAGATACAGCTTCCGATAAATTTTTAGGAAATTCTGCCCTGACACGACGGGACGTTTCAGGAGGTAACCCACGTAAAAATGTATCCAGAGCTCTATTTTCTGCCTCTTGTAAAATAACTTTATTTACTTCATCACTAGTTGTCAACTCATAGGTGATAATATAAACTTTTCTAATCCTGTCAACAAAGCTTTCTAACGACTCGTTTTGCCTCTGAGTGATAGTGTTTAACTGTTCCCTATAAAATCTACAGCAGTTCTGTTCTTGAAAACGTTTAAGCAATCCTTTCTTTAATTCCTCAAATGTTGGAGCATTCCGTATTTCTTGATAGTATAATACGTGTGCTTTAGCCTCTCCTAGCAACCTTAACTTTGTCATTTGTAAGAGCTGTTCATTTGACCATGATCCTAACTTTGCAGCTGCTACTAAATCATCAAAAAAGGCTGTTATGTCCTCGCCAGGTTTACCTGAAAAAGGAGTTACCAAGGCTGCTGCTGAGGAATCTAGGGTGGGAGGGATTGGAGTGGGTTGCCTAATCTCACACAACTGTTTAAATAATGCGTTACTATCACTTTTAAGCTGTGCTATTTGATTAACTAAGCTCTGAATAGCTTCCTCAGTAGAAACAGCTTGTGGTGCTGGCTCTGACTTTGTACTATTTCGTGTCATCATTTTACAAACTGTTAGTTACACAATCTTACTACACTGAATGACAAAGATGTTTAAATATTTTCGACAAACTCTTAAAATCATGAGAGAAAATACACTTATAAATAAAGAAAATATTACGACTGCTATGCAAACCTCTATCCTTTCACACATTAAACAATACTAACCGTGGACCCTTAGTGACTGTCATTCACACCTCATATTGAACCAAGGGTTTTTTCTCTGACACCAAATGTAACAGTTCTGTCACTAAATGTAACTGGGTTTTCTCTTTTGATGCTAGTTAATTGTCAGGATGAGCATTACGGCATTTGATTCTAAAGCATTATGTCAGGGTGAAAATACTAAATTAATTAATTTTTCTCTCTTAACAACATGTGGGTAGGGTGGGTTCTTCCTTGGCTCGGATATGAGGTAGAATGAAACTGCATTTTTACATAAGATAACTTTTATTGCAAGTTTCGTACAACTATTTCATTACTCGATGTTCTGGCTCGGAGAACGGCAACTGTGTCGTTTGCGAAGCCTTCTGCTGCGGCAGCGGCGGCGTCTGATTACGCGTGGCACTGTGTATCTCGTGTCACCGTCTCGCCCAGCTGACTGGAGACGCGCATCGCGCTGTGGCCAGTTTAATTATTGAGAGCATCGGACGGTGATTCCTTGGATGGGGCGTCCCAGTGTTTCTCTTCTCTAAGCGGCCGCGTGTGTTGTGCGTCGGTCAGCGGAGCGGCGCGAGGGTGGAAGGCCAGTGTCCCGGACTCGAACAACGCACTCCCGCTTGCCAGTCTTCGGCTGTCAGATCTTCAGCCCAGCTCACAGGTGACTGCTGATGTGAGGCCGTCTCCTTCCCATCCTCACGAGTCACCTGGGTACGTAAAAATCAGACTTCAAATACCTTTTAACCTCTGTCTTCTGGCGCCGAGGCTGCTGCTTGCTATTCCATTACAGCGGCGGACTTAGTGCGTTTGTGCATGATGTAGTCTCTTCTTGCATGACGTTCTTCAGCACCGAAACTGACTGAAAACTACTGCTACTCTTCCCTTCTTCCTCTTTCTTCCTCCATCGGGCCCACTGCATCTCGCGTGTTTATTCACTTCAGTCCACTGGAGGTGAACGACTTCACGGTCATTGCCTCGTATGTCACGTTGAAAAGCTTCTCGAAGAATCTTCTTAACGTCGGTCATTGGCTCTTGGAATGTAGGCGAGGGCCTTTGATCACATGCGACGACTGAGAAACACGTGAGCCGGTCATTGCCCCTTCTGTCACGTTGAAAAGCTTCTCGAAGAATCTTCTTAACGTCGGTCATTGGCTCTTGGAATGTAGGCGAGGGCCTTTGCTCACACGGGATGAAAGCAGAGCTCACCATCTGCAGCATCGTCGACAGGACTGACTGCGGACCTTTGGTACAGAGCCGAGTGGAGGGTCTGAATCAGAGGCTGAGACGGTTCTGCGACCGTGTGGGCTGCAGATTCCTCGACTTGCGCCATAGGGTGGTGGGATTTCGGGTTCCGCTGGATAGGTCAGGAGTCCACTACACGCAACAAGCGGCTACACGGGTAGCAGGGGTTGTGTGGCGTGGGCTGGGCGGTTTTTTAGGTTAGATGGCCTTGGGCAAGTACAGAAAGGGCAACAGCCTCAACGGGTGCGGGGCAAAGTCAGGACATGCGGGGAACAAGCAGCAATCGGTATTCTAATTGTCAACTGTCGAAGCTGCGTTGGTAAAGTACCGGAACTTCAAGCGCTGATAGAAAGCACCGAAGCTGAAATCGTTATAGGTACAGAAAGCTGGCTTAAGCCAGAGATAAATTCTGCCGAAATTTTTACAAAGGTACAGACGGTGTTTAGAAAGGATAGATTGCATGCAACCGGTGGTGGAGTGTTCATCGCTGTTAGTAGTAGTTTATCCTGTAGTGAAGTAGAAGTGGATAGTTCCTGTGAATTATTATGGGTGGAGGTTACACTAAACAACCGAACTAGGTTAATAATTGGCTCCTTTTACCGACCTCCCGACTCAGCAGCATTAGTGGCAGAACAACTGAGAGAAAATTTGGAATACATTTCACATAAATTTTCTCAGCATGTTATAGTCTTAGGTGGAGATTTCAATTTACCAGATATAGACTGGGACACTCAGATGTTTAGGACGGGTGGTAGGGACAGAGCATCGAGTGACATTATACTGAGTGCACTATCCGAAAATTACCTCGAGCAATTAAACAGAGAACCGACTCGTGGAGATAACATATTGGACCTACTGATAACAAACAGACCCGAACTTTTCGAATCTGTATGTACAGAGCAGGGAATCAGTGATCATAAGGCCGTTGCAGCATCCCTGAATATGGAAGTTAATAGGAATATAAAAAAAAGGGAGGAAGGTTTATCTGTTTAGCAAGAGTAATAGAAGGCAGATTTCAGACTACCTAACAGATCAAAACGAAAATTTCTGTTCCGACACTGACAATGTTGAGTGTTTATGGAAAAAGTTCAAGGCAATCGTAAAATGCGTTTTAGACAGGTACGTGCCGAGTAAAACTGTGAGGGACGGGAAAAACCCACCGTGGTACAACAACAAAGTTAGGAAACTACTGCGAAAGCAAAGAGAGCTCCACTCCAAGTTTAAACGCAGCCAAAACCTCTCAGACAAACAGAAGCTAAACGATGTCAAAGTTAGTGTAAGGAGGGCTATGCGTGAAGCGTTCATTGAATTCGAAAGTAAAATTATATGTACCGACTTGACAGAAAATCCTAGGAAGTTCTGGTCTTACGTTAAATCAGTAAGTGGCTCGAAACAGCATATCCAGACACTACGGGATGATGATGGCATTGAAACAGAGGATGACTCGCGTAAAGCTGAAATACTAAACACCTTTTTCCAAAGCTGTTTCACAGAGGAAGACCGCACTGCAGTTCCTTCTCTAAATCCTCGCACAAACGAAAAAATGGCTGACATCGAAATAAGTGTCCAAGGAATAGAAAAGCAACTGGAATCACTCAATAGAGGAAAGTCCACTGGACCTGACGGGATACCAATTCGATTCTACACAGAGTACGCGAAAGAACTAGCCCCCCTTCTAACAGCCGTGTACCGCAAGTCTCTAGAGGAACGGAGGGTTCCAAATGATTGGAAAAGAGCACAGATAGTCCCAGTCTTCAAGAAGGGTCGTCGAGCAGATGCGCAAAACTATAGACCTATATCTCTTACGTCGATCTCTTGTAGAATTTTAGAACATGTTTTTTGCTCACGTATCATGTCATTTCTGGAAACCCAGAATCTACTATGTAGGAATCAACATGGATTCCGGAAACAGCGATCGTGTGAGACCCAACTCGCCTTATTTGTTCATGAGACCCAGAAAATATTAGATACAGGCTCCCAGGTAGATGCTATTTTTCTTGACTTCCGGAAGGCGTTCGATACAGTTCCGCACTGTCGCCTGATAAACAAAGTAAGAGCCTACGGAATATCAGACCAGCTGTGTGGCTGGATTGAAGAGTTTTTAGCAAACAGAACACAGCATGTTGTTATCAATGGAGAGACGTCTACAGACGTTAAAGTAACCTCTGGCGTGCCACAGGGGAGTGTTATGGGACCATTGCTTTTCACAATATATATAAATGACTTAGTAGATAGTGTCGGAAGTTCCATGCGGCTTTTCGCGGATGATGCTGTAGTATACAGAGAAGTTGCTGCATTAGAAAATTGTAGCGAAATACAGGAAGATCTGCAGCGGATAGGCACTTGGTGCAGGGAGTGGCAACTGACCCTTAACATAGACAAATGTAATGTATTGCGAATACATAGAAAGAAGGATCCTTTATTGTATGATTATATGATAGCGGAACAAACACTGGTAGCAGTTACTTCTGTAAAATATCTGGGAGTATGCGTACGGAACGATTTGAAGTGGAATGATCATATAAAGCTAATTGTTGGTAAGGCGGGTACCAGGTTGAGATTCATTGGGAGAGTGCTTAGAAAATGTAGTCCATCAACAAAGGAGGTGGCTTACAAAACACTCGTTCGACCTATACTTGAGTATTGCTCATCAGTGTGGGATCCGTACCAGGTCGGGTTGACGGAGGAGATAGAGAAGATCCAAAGAAGAGCGGCGCGTTTCGTCACTGGGTTATTTGGTAACCGTGATAGCGTTACGGAGATGTTTAATAAACTCAAGTGGCAGACTCTGCAAGAGAGGCGCTCTGCATCGCGGTGTAGCTTGCTCGCCAGGTTTCGAGAGGGTGCGTTTCTGGATGAGGTATCGAATATATTGCTTCCCCCTACTTATACTTCCCGAGGAGATCACGAATGTAAAATTAGAGAGATTAGAGCGCGCACGGAGGCTTTCAGACAGTCGTTCTTCCCGCGAACCATACGCGACTGGAACAGGAAAGGGAGGTAATGACAGTGGCACGTAAAGTGCCCTCCGCCACACACCGTTGGGTGGCTTGCGGAGTATCAATGTAGATGTAGATGTAGATGTGACAACTGAGAAACACGTGAGCCGGTCGGGCGATGCCCTGACGGCTGAATCGACAGCATCCGCTTATGTGGAACTTGCTGACTTCACGGTCATTGTCTCTTCTGCTCTGCTGTTCTGCCCGCTGTTTGCCAGTATGTAATTCTCTAAACTAAACCATGTTTTTCATGTATATTCTAATTTCTACTTCACTTTGATTTCACTAATTTATTTACTTAAGTACCAGTCAACATATAAGATGTTTCACGGCATGACAGAACGACGATGTACTTCCAACATGATGGATGTCCGGTACATAGCTCCCGTCCGGTTGAAGCAGTACTGAATAGCATATTTCATGACAGGTGGATTGGTCATCGAAACACCATACAATGGCCCCCACGTTCACCGGATCTGACGTCCCCGGGCTTCTTCTGTGGGAAAAGTTGAAGGATATTTACCATCGTGATCCACCGACAGCGCCTGAAAACATGCGTCAGCGCATTGTCAATGCATGTGCGAACATAACGGAAGGCGAACTACTCGCTGTTGAGTCTAAAGTCGTTACATGTACTGCCAAATGCATTGAAGTTGACGGAAAACATTTTGAGCATTTATTGCATTAATGTGGTATTTATAGGTAATCACGCTGTAACAGCATGCGTTCTCAGAAGTGATACGTTCACAAATGTACGTGTATCACATCGGAACAACCGAAATAATATGTTCAAACGTAACTACGTTCCGTTTACGTTAAACAAAAGTGTAGTATTGTGTGGCAGAGACAGACAGTGACTGTTAAACCTGCAGCAATACGTCACGAGGTTGTTTTGAACAAGCAATAAGAAACTGTATCATCGCCGTGTGTGCAAGTGGACAAGGAACTAGCACGACACGAACAGTGAGCCGATAACAGACGGTGGACCAAGCTAGTGTCAAACTATAACCCTTCGTGTGTCAAGGGACGTCAGAAAAGCGCATTGACTACAGAGATACATTTTGTACTAAGGTGAAAACTTGCGTGTGACTAATAACAAGTCATGACATGGTGAAAAAATATTGTGTGCCCATAAAACGTGTTACTGTGACAACGAAACATTGTGCAAAGCAGACTAGTGAAAGCCTACTGAATAATAACTGCCAATAACTGTGTGCGTTCTTTCCCACAGCAGGAAAAATGCCCATAAGGATAGTACACTGTTTGTGAACTTGTTGCACGTTTGCTGGAGCACTGCAAGAAGATGTCACACGGGCGAGCTGATATACAACGCGCATCCGGCTACTTCAGCCATGCAGCGGCCGCAGCATCCCGTAGCAGACCAGACAGCCACACGCCTCTCCGCGCCGTAGCTGTCAACACCGGGGGCGGTGACCTACATGGAGCCGACGCGCCGCGCCGAGCGCCGCTCAACAATCACTCCGCACGACTCACCAACTACAGCATTGTTGACATATTCCAAAATATTTACACAAACTCATAACATGTCAATGAACTCGATTTTTTGATAAACAGTGAACATTTATTATGTATACCCGTAAATTGACAAGAGAAAATGAACACTAACAAGATTTGTAACACGTAGGTAGTGCGAACATTACGAAAAGTGACGTTGTGCTAAATCATTTCAAAAAACTAAGTGATATATCCTAGGACAAGTGACCTTGCAGTATATCGCAAAAATAATAATTACGAGTTGTAAATCACACACAACAAACTTTCGTTGAACTGTATGTGACTATGGTATTCTGTAACCGTTGATGACAAAATGCTAAATCAATTCAAAAGAATGACTGTTAAAGAGACAAGATTAATCAGGAACCAACTGGGATGGCTGGGCTCCGGCACAGTTTTGCCCAGGTTTCCTGTCTGCCTTCGCCCAAATGGGGGAGAAATGAACATATACAACCCTGGGACTAATTAAAAGAGCCATTCCATAAAAAAATACAGAATTGTAAAGAACGTTACTGGCACCATTGTGTCAAAGTATAGAAACTCTTTGCCAAATGCTGCCAGGGGGCAATGTAACGTTCCCTGGCAACACACACACCATTAATAAACTAAAATTTAATTGTACTGTATACGCCGCTATGAAGCAATTTGTATATACTGTAATTATTTAACAAAAAATATTATTTAATTTTGTGTAAAGGACATTCGTTATTATTGTAATATTTTCGGTAGTAATATTCTCGATGTACTTATGATTGTAATATTTCTATACTCATAATGTAATTACGAAATGTGTCAATATCTGCGATAACAAAAATGTAAAATACAGCCGCAGATTGCAAAGAGACATTAACGGTTGATAGTCGTATAAATAGGAATACATAGTGTGCATTCTTTGTCTTGTTCCTCGAGAGCTGAGAGAGAGAGGAACCTGTGACGTAGCATTTTATGAATGTGTAGACTTCATTTGTCTGTATCTAGAGTTAGCCGCCATTAGAGGAGAAATTACAAACTAATGTAAGTAGAATTATTGTTGTGGTCTAAATACATTATAATTTATCAAAAGTGTGTATTACTAATGTAAATTAGCTTGCCCATGTCATCTATAATATTTCTTTAAAGAATTTTCAGCATTTTTAACGGTGTTGCTGGGCTGAGCCGCGACCGAACGATTTGCAGCGGCGGCACATTTAAAAAATTGTTCCGCTACGAAAAGTTAACCAAACCCGTAAATCGGTAGCAGATAAAAATTAGCAGTGAATTAAGAAAATGTTTTTCTTTTACAGCGATCCAGAGACTGACGAAATTTATTACAAGTTTCACATTTGTGCATTCATAGGCGGATATTTGACGATGAAATTTAACAATTTGTTAGTTCTTTCAAATAACTTAAATGTGTAGTGAAGTGTGTTTTATCAATGATAAGTCAACGCTCATATCGGCTTGGCAATATTTAACCATTTTCTGCTAATAGAGACAGTCTTGTGTTCCATAGCTAACGCCAGGAAAGAATTCAGTAAATATTTTAAAAAAAACCACTGCATTTAGAAAATGTGTGCCAAGGCCGAATTATGCAAAAGATATAACTCTCAACTAAATATTCTTAATCAGTTAATATGAATTTATCAGCATGAGAGCATGAGAGGGTTGACTAAGTTCACGTAATTTTAAATGTACTTAATTCTGTGCAAATGAATTTTTATTACCACACGTAAATAAGGGGTTCTACAACAACATTTAAAAACAAAATCATTTCATTAACTATTTAATTTTTTTTAATTTCATTAAAAACACCATAGGCATCGTGAACAGGAGATAACTAACAGTGGAAAATCTGGACGAGAAAAATACCTCATGACAGTTCATATCCACTTTACTCTCTCATTGACATCGACATGCTGCGCTTGCTCATAGTAACAGGCAGCAGAGGACTACTGCATGTGAAGCAGACAGCAGAAGAAACCATGTTATGGTAGAATGTGTGAAAACCAAGCATCAGCCCGAATTGAAGTCATCAACGGAGAGATTCTCAAAGTACTGAAAACCAAGAATCACCACGCGAAAGTTGTACCCCAGTATGCGTGTGTAGTGTATGAAGAAGGTCGAAGACAAAACAGATAATGAAAAATCTTGTCTTAGCTGACCGACGAACCCAAAGGAGGAAACGGAAAGATATATTTTTGCTGTACGGGAAAAAGTCATCGGAAATAACGCCATGAAAGCCAGAATAGAGAAACTGGCGGAAGATCCAAAGCGCAGACTCCATAAAGCTGCTGAACAAACAATGAACCACATTTTGAGCCATTGCAGGGTTGTCGCTCGAAATGATCACAAATAAAGACACAGTGTTATGGCACAAATGATTCACTGGAACTAATGCCAAAATTATCAATTGCCTGTGGCAAAGGACTGATGCGAACAAAACCCAGAAAAGACTGTCGAAAATTAAGATGTCATGTTACAGTGGGAATTCTGAATCCGGATTGATCGAACGATGGCACACAATACACAACAAATCACAAATGTGGAGAAAGAGAAAGCGTAGATCACCAACATGGCCATCCCAGATAATAGCACAACCGACGAGAAACAACAGGAGGAACTAATCAGGTACGAGGACATCAAACTAGAATCACAGTGACTGGCGTTATCGCTGGAAAGCTGCTGCAGCGGTTCTCGCGACACTGGTGGCACCGCCAAAATATGTTAGTGAGCACTTTAGAACTATTAGCATTAACAAAATATCCACTTGTGAACTACAAAAAACTACCTTACGGGTTATATACCAGTACATAACGCCGTCCTAGACGCTTGGAATGTGTCAGACGGATGATAAAATACGAAATCCATCATACTTATCTCATTTGCTGTATTTACTTTGACAATAACAATAATAATAACAATACTAATAATAATACGTAGTGACTTCAGAAAGTAAGTTACACACGCTAAGACCACGGCCTAACAAGAGTGACGCATTATTAGGTGAGAGTACACGTTCTAGATACACTGAAGAGACGAAGACACTGGTACACCTGTCTCATATCGTGTAGGGCTCCCGCGAGCACGCAGAGGTGCGCATCACGACGTGGTATGGACACGACTAATGTCTGAAGTAGTGCTGGAGGGAACTGGCACCATAAATCCGGCAAGGGTGTCCATAAATCCGTAAGAGTGGGAGGAGATGGAGATCTCTTCTGAAGAGCACTTTGCAAGGCATCCCAGATATGCTCAATAATATTCACGTCTGGGGAGTCTGGTGCCCAGCGGAAGTGTTCCAACCCAGAAAAGTATTCCTGGAGCCACTCTGTAGCAATTCTGGACGCGTGGGGTGTCGTATTGTCCTGCTGGATCTGCAAAAGTCCGTCGGAAACCACAGTGGACGTGAATGGATGCAGGTGATCAGACAGAATGTTTACGTACGTATCAACTATTAGAGTCGTATCTAGCCGTATTAAGGTTCCCATTTCACTCCAGCTACAAGTGCCCCACACCATTACCCCGCGCAGGGTTGCCCCACGGTCTAGGGCGCCTTGCCATGGTTCGCGTGGCGACCCGTCGGAGGTTCAAGTCCTCCCTCGGGGATTGGTGCTCGTGTTTCTTTAACCCTTTCAGACCCGAAATTTTTCTGGAGGAAGAAAAATTTTTATTTATGTGGTAGTGGTCTTAGGTGATTTTTTAACGATTTTAGGTGCAAGATTTATACAAAAATATGTACCCGTTTCCAATACTTACTTTGTTCACTTCGCTTCACTTTAAGGACTAAAATATTCTCTGTTGTAATAATTAGTAAAATGATCATTCAATAATTTCCATGTAAAATAACAACAACACTATTCAATTATACACTGAAATATAGCGAACCGTGTATTCTGGTGGTCACGATTTGCTGCGCGCTGCTACATTGACTTGCGGATATTTTTATAGTGATGCCCAACGGTTGGCAGTATTTGCGCGTGATGAAAAGGTTGAACATTTACAAGTGCGTAGCTCATATTCGCTTAGGGAACAAGTACTTTTGTTGCAGCTAACAGACTGTAAAAGTTAATGTACACCATTGTAGCCAGAGGGTCTGAAAGGGTTATGTTAGATTAAGTGGTGTACAAGCCTAGGGTTTGCATCCTTGGTGTCTGATTTATAATCAAAACGCCTTCGGTCCCCGGTTCGAATCCCACCGCTGCCTAAATTTTGATTAATAAGAAGTCATTCCTCTTCTGCCATGGCATTGTCATAGAGAACGGAGGAGCGGCCAGAGGTTCAGGGCACTCTATTGTCCTACGGGTGGGAAACCGTCCCTAAAGGCGGAAGAATCAGCAATGATCAACGGCATGAGGATGCAGAAGGCAACGGAAACCACTGCATAAAAGGCACGTAACGTGTATACACAGGACTTGTGGACTATAACTGAAGAAGTGTCATGATGATCTCTCAATTGGCAAAAGATAGCGGAATATCAGAAGCTTGAACGTGATAGGGCAACTAGAAAAACTGAAAAGGGAAATGCAAAGGCTGAATCAAGATATGGTAGGGGGTCAGTGAAGTGAAGTGGAAAGAAGACAAGTCGTTATGAATAGGAAGATAGGGATGAGAGAGTGTTACTGTGAACAGTTCAGTGATACGGTTGTTCTTATCAAAATCGGCAGCAAACCAATACCGACAACGATATACATACCGACGTCGCAAGCTGAAGATGAAGAGATAGAGAAAGTGTATGAGGATATTAAAAGGGCAGTACAGTGTGTAAAGGGGAATGAAAATCTAATAGTCATGGGGACTCTAATGCAATTGTCGGGGAAGGAGTAGAAGAAAAGGTTAGAGGTGAATATGGGCTTGGGGTAAGGAACGAGAGAGAAGAAAGACTAATTGAGTTCTGTAACAAGTTTCAGCTAGTAATAGTGAGTACTCTGTTCAAGAATCATAAGAGGAGGAGGTATACTTGGAAAAGGCAAGGTGATACGGAAAGATTACATCATGGTCAGACAGAGATTTCGAAATCAGATACTGGATTGTAAGGCGTACCCAGGAGCAGGCATAGACTCAGTTCACAATATAGTAGTGATGAAGAGTAGGCTGAACCTTGAAACACTTGTCAGGAAGAATAAATACGCAAATAATTGGGATACGGAAGTACTGAGGAATGACGAGATACAACTGTGGTTCTCTAAGGCTATAGATAGAGCAATAAGGGATAGCTCAGTAGGCAGTAGAGTTAAAGAGGAATCTAAATCTCTAAAAAGGACAATAACAGAAGATGGGAAGGAAAACATAGGCACAAAGAGGGTAACTGCGAAGAAACCATGGGTAACAGAAGAAATACTTCAATTGACTGATGAAAGGAGGAAGTACAAAAACGTTCCTGGAGACTCAGGAACAGAGAAATGCAAGTCGCTGAGGAAATACTAAGTGCAAGGAAGCTAAGACGAAGTGGCTGCATGAAGAACGTGAAGACATCGAAAGAGAAATGATTGTCGGAAGGACTGACTCAGCAAACAGGAAAGACAAAACAACGTTCGGTGACATTAAAAGAAGGGGTAATAACATTAAGAGTGTAACGGTAATTCCACTGATAAATGCAGAGGAGAGAGTGGATAGGTGCAAAGAATACACTGAAAGCCTCTATGAGGGAGAAGATTTGTCGGATGTGGTAGAAGAAGAAAGTGCAGTCGATTTAGAAGATTTAGGGTATCCAGTATCAGACTCAGAATTTAAAAGAGCTTTGGAAGACTTAAGATCATTAAGGCAGAAGGGATAGATAATATTCCATCAGAATTTATAAACTCATTGGGAGTAGTGACCAGAAGACGACTATTCACGTTGGTGTGTAGAATGTATGAGTCTGGCGAATACCATCTGACTTTCGGAAAAGTATCATCCACAGTCTCTAGAATGAAATTTTCATTTTACAGCGGATTGTGTGCCGATATGAAACTTCCTGTCAGATGAAAACTGTGTGCCGGACCGAGACTAGGCAAAGGTCCCGAGTTAGAGTCTCGCTCCGGCACACAGTTTTAATCTGCCAGGAAGTTTCATATCATCCACAGAATTCCGAAGACTACAAGAGCTGATAAGTGCGAGAATTATCACACAATCAGCTTAACAGCTCATGCATCCAAGTTACTTACAAGAATAAAATACAGAAGAATGGATAAGAAAATTGAGGATGCGCTACATGACGACCATTTTGGCTTTAGGAAAGGTAAAGGACGAAGATAATGGGGAGTAGTAGAAATGATAACATCGAGAAACTTAACATGAAAATTGATGGTCACTAAGTAGATGAAGTTAAGGAATTCTGCTACCTAGGTAGTAAAATAACCAATGACTGGCGGAGCAAGGAGGACATCAAAACAGACTAGCAATGGTAAAAGGGCATTCCTGGCCAAGAGATGTGTACTAATATCAAATATGGGCCTTAATTTAACGAAGAAATTTCTGTGAATTTACGTCTGGAGTACAGCATTGTATGGTAGGTAAACATGGACTGTGGGAAACTGGAACAGAACAGAATCGAAGGATTTGAGATGTGGTGCTGCAGACGAAATGTTGAAAATTAGGACTGATAAGGTAAGGAATGAGGAGGCTCCGCGCAGAATCAGAGAGGAAAGTAATATATGGGAAACACTGATAAGGGGAAGGGGCAGGATGATAGGACATCTGTTAAGACATGAGGGAATGACTTCCATGGTACTAGAGGAAGACAGAAATTGGAATAGATCTAGCAAATAAGTGAGGACGTAGGCTGCAAGTGCTAGATGAAGACGTTAGTACAGGAGTGGAATTCTTGGCGGGTCGCATCAAACTAATCAGAAGATTGATGAGCAAATAAAAAAATAAAAAATAAAAAAAAATCCTACGGACCGATGGCCTCAGCAATTCGGTCCCAAAGGAACCTATCACAAATTTCCACATTGCCCACACAACTACAGAGCCTACACCAGCTTGAACAGACCCCTGCTGACGTGAAGATACACGTCCATCCACTCAATACAGTTAGAAACGAGACTCCTCCGACCAGGCAACATGATTCCATTTATCAACAGTCCAATGCCGGTTTTTACGGGCCCAGCCGAGGCGTAAACCTTCGTGCCGTGTATTCATCAAGGGTACACGAGTGAGCCTTCGACTCCGAAAGTCATATCGACGACGTTTCGTTGAATGGTTCGCACGCTGACACTTGTTGATGGCCCGGCATTGATATCTGCAGTGATTTGCGGAAGGGTTGCAGTTCCGTTATGTTCAACGATTCTCTTCAGTCGTCATTGGTCCCGTTCTTAATGGATCTTTTTCCGGCCGCAGCGATGTCGGAAATTTTATGATTTACCGGATTTCTGATAATCACGGCACACTCGTGAAATGGTCCTACGGGAAAATCCCCACTTCATCGCTGCCTCGGAGGTGCTGTGTCCCATCGCTGCGCCGACTATAACACCACATTCAGATTCACTTAAATCACGATAACCTGCCATTGTAGTAGCAGTAACCGATCTAACAACTGCGCCAGACGCTCTCTGTCTTACATTGGCTTTACCGTTACAGTGCCGTATTCTGCCTTTTTACATATCTGTGTATTTGAATACGCATGCCTGTACCAGTTGTTTCAGCCTTACAGTGTATTTGAGCCGCTCCCCTGTCGACATCCAAAGATATCTAGACCGTGTTTCTAAGCAATGTTTACGTGGGGCATCTCACTAGGTGGCAGCGGAATCGAACTATGAGGCTATAAAGTGACATACACGGACCGGCTCATGGTCTTGTCATATCAATCGAATTAAGGTGTTCTGTCTTCTGGTACAAAGGGTGAGCTATTCGCACGTGAAATTGATGCCATGTGGTCGGTACAGTGTTACCATGGACGGAAGCTCGGTCACATCATATATGGTATATTTTCGCAGTGTCGGTTGAAAGTAAAGTGGAATTTCAAGTTGTCTTGAGCCTAAACCGAGCACTGGTGTGCAGTCCTACACTTGGTCGGCCAGTTAGTTGTCTGTTTACATTACGAACTGTTTACCCACTGTTGAATGTGCATGTAATAGAGTTCTGCGCCCTGTACCAATCATCCTACCAAGGAAAACTTCCCGACGATAACGAGAATCGAACCAGATTTCTCTGGATGACACTCAGCCGTGGTGAGGATGCGGAGACCGTATGCCCAACGTGAGCATAAATGATGTGCCATGAGATTGTTCGGGGAGGGGGGGCGGTGGGGGAATATACTCATTCCTTTCAGCTGCGGCTACTAAGCATACAGGAAATGTATTTAGATAAACGAGGAGTTGCTGTTTCAAAATCAATTCTGTTCTGATGCATGAAGCCGCTGGTATTTTCTTTGTAATCATTCATGCAGAAGAGTTCTGCACTGTTGTATATCTAATTATACTTGCAGGAAACTAGGGACATAGTTCTGGATAACAGTCACCTCCTCTCACTTTCCTAGACAGTGGCCACTGACCAAAGTTCTTTGGACTACTGGCTTCCCCTGTTACCTCCCGTTTCTAATACAGGCTGACACTGGCAGCAAAGTTTTCATCTGGCTGTTTGGAATACACTGTGAGCGCCGAAGTTTACGCTGCTTCCCCTTATTGCCACCGGTGCGACGTGTTTACGTCATTCCACGTCACTACCACACAGGCAGAAGAATGGCGGAGCCCAGTGCCTGCCCTAGTTTAATACTGCAGCCCTGCAAGAGCCGGGGGATGGAATTTCCAGAGATGCGTCTCGACTGTGGCTCCTCGACAACAGTTCCACCCGCCGAGGAGGCGGGGCGGGGCGCCGCGGCGCCAGACTGGGGACAATCAAAACCGCAGGATTGTTTGTCTTCCTTTGTCACCGGCTCCGGCGCCTCGAGATTCCAGCGCAAGTTTGCGGCGGCGGCGTTGTAGTCGTTTGAGGGCTCCTGGGGGCGCCATGTTTCACGACTCCGATCTGCGCTACAGTGGCGCCTCGGCACCGGGCGGTGGTAGCGCGAAATCGCAGGCGTACAGATCTCGTGTGCTACTGCATTCAAGTTCAGAGTCTCGCTTCTCCGTACCTTAAATCACGGGTGGGCAGCCGCCAGCGTGAGGGCCGCATTGGTTTCATTTTGGCCCCGCGGAAGAAATCCGTGGGAGAGAGAGAGAGAGAGACAGAGAGAGAGAGAGAGAGAGAGAGAGAGAGAGGCACCCGCACTGTGCTACACGTCAGACATATTTTCTGATATTTCCATATTAGCATTAGTAGATATAAACATTCGTAAACGTGAGGCAATACTGACCCTACGACTTATCTTAGAAGAAGGATTAAGGAAAGGCTAACCTACGTTTCTAGCATTTGTAGACTTACAGAAAGCTTTTGACAATGTTGATTGGAATACTCTCTTTCAAATTCTGAAGGTCGCAGGGGTAAAATACAGGGAGCGAAAGGCTATTTACAATTTGTACAGAAAGCAGATGGCAGTTATAAGAGTCGATAGGGGTATGAAAGGGAAGCAGTGGTAGGGAAGGGAGTGAGAAAGAGTTGTAGCCTATCCCCGATGTCATTCAATCTGTGTATTGAGCAAGCAATAAAGGAAACAAAAGAAAAGTTCGGCGTAGCTATTAAAATCCATGGAGAAGTAATAAAAACTTTGAGGTTCGCCGATGACATTGTAATTCTGTAGAGAAAGCAAAGGACTTGGAAGAGCAGTTGAACGGAATGGACAGTATCTTGAAAGGAGGCTATAAGATGAACATCAACAAAAGCAAAACGAGGACAATGGAATGTAGTCGAATTAAGTCGGGTGATGCTGAGGGAATTAGATTAGGAAATGAGACGCTTAAAGTAGTAAAGGAGTTTTGATGTTTGGGGAGCAAAATAATTGATGATTGTAGAAGTAGAGAGGATATAAAATGTAGACTGGCAATGGCAAGGAAAGCGTTTATGAAGAAGAAAAATTTGTTAACATCGAGTATAGATTTAAATGTCAGGAAGTCGTTTCTGAAAGTATTTGTATGGAGTGTAGCCATGTATGGAAGTGAAACGTGGACGATAAATGGTTTAGACAAGAAGAGAATAGAAGCTTCCGAAATGTGGGGCTACAGAAGAATGGTCAAGATTACATGGATAGATCACGCAACTAATGAGGATGTATTGAACAGAATTGGGGAGAAGAGGAGCTTGTGGCACAACTTGACTAGAAGAAGGGATCGGTTGGTAGGACATGTTCTGAGACATCGAGGGATCACCAATATAGTACTCGAGGGCAGCGTGGAGGGTAAAAATCGTAGAGGGGGACCAAGAGATGAATACACTGAGCAGATTCAGAAGGATGTAGGCTGCAGTAGGTAATGGAAGATGAAGAAGCTTGCACAGGATGGAGTAGCTTGGAGAGCTGCATCAAACCAGTCTCAGGACTGGAGACCACAACAACAACAACAACCAATTATTCTTGTCCATCGTGGACTTATCAGAACACTGTAGCTGCTGAAACTGAAGTCGAATCAACATTATCATCTTCCTAGGATTATGTGTAGTAATCACCTGTTCCAGTCCCTGTCATTCATCCATCCATTCAACCATCCATCTCTTATGAGGTCTACCTGGTTCTCTCCTTCCACTTCAGCGATAATTCTTTATCTTTATTGGCTATCTGCTTTTTGCGATTCTGTTAACATGATCCTTCCATTTCATTTTATTCCCCTCTAGCTTGTAATTAACTAGAAAAATATTTAAAACTGATATTATTGTTTCATTCCTTAATTTATCTATTTTAATACAGCCTCTTACATACCTCATGAACTTCATCTCTGCTGCATTTACACGTGATTCTTCTTTTTAGTTACTGTCCATGATCAGCAACCATATGCAAGATTATTTTTTTTTTTTTGTCATCAGTCTACTGACTGGTTTGATGCGGCCCGCCACGAATTCCTTTCCTGTCCTACTCTCTTCATTTCAGAGTAGCACTTGCAACCTACGTCCTCAATTATTTGCTTGACGTATTCCAATCTCTGTCTTCCTCTACAGTTTTTGCCCTCTACAGCTCCCTCTAGTACCATGGAAGTCACTCCCTCATGTCTTAGCAGATGTTCTATCATCCTGTCCCTTCTCCTTATCAGTGTTTTCCACATATTCCTTTCCTCTCCGATTCTACGTATAACCTCCTCATTCCTCACCTTATCAGTCCACCTAATTTTCAACATTCGTCTATAGCATCACATCTCAAATGCTTCGATTCTCTTCTGTTCCGGTTTTCCCACAGTCCATGTTTCACTACCATACAATGCTGTACTCCAGACGTACATCCTCAGAAATTTCTTCCTCAAATTAAGGCCGGTCATACTAGTAGACTTCTCTTGGCCAGAAATGCCTTTTTTGCCATAGCGAGTCTGCTTTTGATGTCCGTTATTGGTTATTTAACTGCCTAGGTAGCAGAATTCCTTCACTTCATTGACTTCGTGACCATCAATCCTGATGTTAAGTTTCTCGCTGTTCTCATTTCTACTACTTCTCATTACCTTCGTCTTTCTCCGATTTACTCTCAAACCATACTGTGTACTCATTAGACTGTTCATTCCGTTCAGCAGGTCATTTAATTCTTCTTCACTTTCACTCAGCGTAGCAATGTCATCAGCGAATCGTATCATTGATATCCTTTAATTCCACTCCTGAACCTTTCTTTTATTTCCATCATTGCTTCCTCGATGTACAGATTGAAGAGTAGGGGCGAAAGGCTACAGCCTTGTCTTACACCCTTCTTAATATGAGCACTTCGTTCCTGATCGTCCACTCTTATTATTCCCTCTTGGTTTTTGTACATATTGTATATGACCCGTCTCTCCCTATATCTTACCCGTACTTTTTTCAGAATCTCGAACAGCTTGCACCATTTTATGTTGTCGAACGTTTTTTCCAGGTCGACAAATCCTATGAAAGTGTCTTGATTTTTCTTTAGCCTTGCTTCCAATATTAGCCGTAACGTCAGAATTGCCTCTCTCGTCCCTTTACTTTTCCTAAAGCCAAACTGGTCGTCACCTAGTGCATTCTCAATTTTCTTTTCCATTCTTCTGTATGCTACTCTTGTAAGCAGCTTCGATGCATGAGCTGTTAAGCTGATTGTGCGATAATTCTCGCACATGTCAGCTCTTGCCGTCTTCGGAATTGTGTGGATGATGCTTTTCCGAAAGTCAGAAGGTATGTCGCCAGACTCATATATTCTACACACCAACGTGAATAGTCGTTTAGTTGCCACTTCCCCCAATGATTTTAGAAATTCTGATGGAGTGTTATCTATCCCTTCTGCCTTATTTGACCGTAAGTCCTCCAAAGCTTCTTTAAATTCCGATTCTAATACTGGGTCCCCTATCTCTTCTAAATCGACTCCTGTTTCTTCTTCTATCACATCAGACAAATCTTCACCCTCATAGAGACTTTCAATGTATGCTTTCCACCTATCTGCTCTCTCCTCTGCATTTAACAGTGGAATTCCCGTTGCACTCTTAATGATACCACCGTTGCTTTTAATATCACCGAAGGTTGTTTTGACTTTCCTGTATGCTGAGTCTGTCCTTCCGACAATCATATCTATTTCGATGTCTTCACATTTTTACTGCATCCATTTCTTCTTAGCTTCCCTGCACTTCCTATTTATTTCATTCCTCAGCGACTCGTACTTCTGTATTCCTGATTTTCCTGGAACATGTTTGTACTTCCTCCTTTCATCAATCAACTGAACTATTTCTTCTATTACCCATGGTTTCTTCGCAGCTACCTACTTTGTACCTATTTTTTCCTTCCCAACTTCTGTGATGGCCCTTTTTAGAGATGTCCATTCCTCTTCAACTGTACTGCCTATTGCATACAGTTTGAAGAGGAATGGACATCTCTAAAAAGGGCCATCACAGAAGTTGGGAAGGAAAACATAGGTACAAAGAAGGTAGCTGCGAAGAAACCATGGGTAACACAAGGAATACTTCAGTTGATTGATGAAAGGAGGAAGTACAAACATGTTCCGGGAAAATCAGGAATACAGAAGTACAAGCAAGATTAGGAACACTCAAAACTTTACAGAATTTCATTTGTGTCTCTTATCTAGTTTTTCTTCCCAAAGTTCTTCCAGTCGTTCTGCAGATAGCTTAATATTTGTTAAGCTTCTCCTTGTCACAGTTAAGAAAGATATTGGAAGTAGGCTGTTTAGGTTTTTATGCTGGTAACGCCACGTAGCGTTCTGTATGAAAATCACTGTCTGTGCTGTGTGCAGTCTGGGGCTGGTTGGCATTTTTGAAATATTCGTTATTGTAGTGTTGGGCAGTTGGATGTGAACAGTGCGTGGGGTTGCGCAGTTGGAGGTGAGCCGCCAGCAGTGGTGGAAATGGGGAGAGAGATGGCAGAATGTTGAGAGCGGACGATCTGGAAGTGTGTCCGCCAGAAAGAGTAAATTTGTAATGCTGGATATCATGAACTGATATATATATATATATAATGACTTTTGAACACTATTAAGGTAAATACATTGTTTGTTCACTATCAAAATAATTCATTTGCTAAGTATGCCTAACAGTAGTTAGTGCCTTCAGTTGTTAGAATCTACAGTATTGGCGCTCGCTGTATTGCAGTAGTCTGAGTAATGAAGATTTTTGTGAGGTAAGTGATTCATGAAAGGTATGGGTTATTGTTAGTCAGGGCCATTCTTTTGTAGGGATTATTGGAGGTCAGATTGCGTTGCGCTAAAAATATTGTATGTCAGTTTAGTGTTGATCAGAATAAGTAAAGAGAGAAATGTCTGACTATGTTCAGTTCTGCTCAGCTGTTTGAAAATCAAATAACGTAGAGGTTTTCCAGTACTGTCATTTATAAAAATTTTCTAAGGGGATGTTTGAATATCTTACCACAGATAATTTCTCGTTTATTATCATTTTCGATCTGACCTGCCAGTTCTGTCCGAAAGTCATTTCCTTTTGAAGGTTGTTGTTGTTGTGGTCTTCAGTCCAGACAATGGTTTGATGCAGCTCTCTATGCTACTTTATCCTTTGCAAGCTACTTAATCTCCCAGTACCTACTGCAACCTACATCCTTCTGAATCTGTTTAGTGTATTCATCTCTTGGTCTCCCTCTACGATTTTTTACCCTCCATGCTTCAGTCCAATACTAAATTGGTGATCCCTTGATGCCTCAGAATACGTCCTACCAACCAATCCCTTCCACTACTCAGGCTGTGGCAAAAAATTCTCTTCTCACCAATTCTGTTCAATACCTCCTCATTAGTTATGTGCTCCACCCATCTAATCTTCAGCATTCTTCTGTAGCACCACGTTTCGAAAGCTTCTATTCTCTTCTTGTCTAAGCTATTTATCGTCCACGTTTTACTTCCATACATGGCTGCACTCCATACAAATACTTTCAGAAACGACTTCCGGACACTTAAATCTATACTCGACGTTAACAAATTTCTCTTCTTCAGAAACGCTTTCCTTGCAATTCCCAGTTTACATTTTATAGCCTCTCTAGTTTGACCATCATCAGTTATTTTGCTCCCTTAATTGGCAAAACTTATTTACTACTATAAGCATCTCGTTTCCTAATCTAATTCCCGCAGCTTCACCCGATTTAATTCGACTACATTCCATTATGCTCGTCTTGGTTTTGTTCATGTTAATGTTATATCCTCCTTTGAAGACACTGTCCATTCTTTTCAGCTGAAGTTCCAAATCCTTTGCTGTCTTTGACAGAATTACAATGTCATCGGCGAACCTTCTCCATGGATTTTAATTCCTACTCCGAATTTTTCTTTTGTTTCCTTAATGCTTGCACAATATTCAGACTGAATAAGAACGGCGATAGGCTACAACCCTGTGTCACTCCCCTCCCAACCACTGCTTACCTTTCATGCCCCTCGACTCATATAACTGCCATCTTGTTTCTGTACAAATTGTAAATAGCCTTTCGCTCCCTGCATTTAACCCCTGCCACCATCAGAATTTGAAAGAGAGTATTCCAGACAACATTGTCAAAAGCTTTCTGTAAGTCTAAAAATGCTAGAGATGTACGTTTGCCTTTCCTTATTCTATTTTCTAAGATAAGTCTTAGGGTCAGTATTGCCTCACGTGTTCCAACATTTCTACGGAATCCAAACTGATCTTCCCCGAGATCGGCTTCTACCAGTCTTTCCATTTGTCTGTAAATAGTAAGTGTTGGCATTTTGTAGCTGTTGCTTATTAAACCGATAGTTCGGTAATTTTCATATCTGTCAACACCTGCCTTCTTTGTGATTGGAATTATTATATTCTTCCTGAAGTCTCAGGGTATTTCGCCTGTCTTATACATCTTCCTCACTAGATGGTAGAGTTTTGTTAGGCCTGGCTCTCCCAAGGATATCAGTTGTTCTAATGGAATGTTGTCTACTCCCGGGCCTTGATTGTACTTAGGACTTTCAGTGCTCTGTCGAACTCTTCACGCAGTATCATATTTCCTGTTTCATCTTCATCTACATTCTCTTTCATTTCCATAATATTGTCCTCAAAAACATCGCCCTTATAGACCCTTTATATACTCCTTCCACGTTTCTGGTTTCCCTTCTTTGCTTAGAACTGAGTTTCCATCTGAGATCTTGATATTCAGGTTAGTGGTTCTCTTTTCTCCAAAGGTCTCTTTCATTTTCTTGTAGGCAGTATCTATCTTACCTCTAGTGATATGTGCCTCTACATCCTTACATTTGCCCTCTAGTCATCCCTGCTTAGCCATTTTGCAATTCCTGTCGATCTCGTTTTTGAGCCGTATGTATTCCTTTTTGCCGGCTTCATTTACTGCATTTTTGTATTTTCTCCTTTCATCAATTAAATTCAATATCTTTTCTGTTAGCCAAGGATTTCTATTAGCCCTCGTCTTTTTACCTACTGCTGCCTTCGCTATTTCATCTTTTAATGCTATCCATTCTTCTTCTACTGTATTTCTTTCCCCCTTTCTTGTCAATCGTTCCCTAATGCTCTCCCTGAATCTCTGTACAACCTCTGGTTCTTTCAGTTTATCCAGTTCCCATCTCCTCAAATTCCCACCTTTTTTCAGTTTCTTCAGTTTCAACCAATAGTTCATAACCAATAGCTTGTGGAAATGTCTTACAATTTAAAACCTGGTTCCTGACTCTCTGTCTTACCATTATGTAATCTATCTGAGACCTTCCAGTATCACCAGGCACCTTCCATGTATACAACCTTGTTTCATGATTCTTGAACCGAGTGTTAGCTATGATTATGTTATGCTCTTTCATTCCTTACTCCCATTCTATATTCACCTACTACGTTGCCTTCTCTTCCTTTTCCTATTGTCGAGTTCCAGTCACCCATGACTATTAAATTTTCGACTTGCTTCACTATCTGAATAATTTATTTTACCTCCTCACACATTTTATCAATCTCTTATTGATCTGCAGAGTTAGTTGGCATATAAACTTCTACTACTGGGGTAGGCGTGGGCTTCGTATCCATCTTGGTCACAATAATGCGTTCACTATGTTGTTTGTAGTAGCTTACCCGCATTCCTATTTTCCTATTTATTAATATACCTACTCCTGCATTACCCCTATTTCAAAAAATGTTCAAATGTGGGTGAAATCTTATGGGACTTAACTGCTAAGGTCATCGGTCCCTAAGCTTACACACTACTTAACCTAAATTATCTTAAGGACAAACACACACACCCATGCCCGAGGGAGGACTCGAACCTCCGCCGGGACCATACACCTATTTGATTTTGTATTTATAACCCTGTATTTACCTGACCAAAAGTCTTGTTCATCCTGCCACCGAACTTCACTAATTCCCACTATATCTAACTTTAACCTATGCATTTCCCTTTTTAAGTTTTCTAACCTACCTGACCGATTAAGTGTTCTGACATTCCAATCTCCGATCCGTAGAACGCCAGTTTTCTTTCTCCTGATAACAACGCCCTCCCGAGTAGTCCCCGCCCAGAGATCCGAATGGGGGACTATTTTACCCAAGCGGACGCCATCATCATCAACTCAGGAAAAATTACGGCTTTCAGCCGTTCGCAGTACCAGCACAGCAATTCCGTTTTGGTTAGTGTTACAAGGCCATATCAGTCAATCATCCAGACTGTTGGCCCTGCAACTACTGAAATGGCTGCTGCCCCTCTTCAGGAACCACACGTTTTTCTGGCCTCTCAACAGATACCTCTCCGTTGTGGTTGCACCTACGGTACGGCTATCTGTATCGCTGAGGCACGCAAGCCTCCCCACCAACGGCAAGGTCCATGCTTCATGGGGGAGATTTGAAGGTATAGTTTTATTTTTTAATATTTTGCGTTTGGGCTAAGTCTACGTACTGCTCTTTGTAAGTTATCTTCTGTTCCCTGTATAATTCAATCCTATTGTAATTCCTAAGTGAATTTCTTTATTCCACTTCATAACTAAGTCGTCAGTAGATAAATTAAATTAAGTGAGTGATAGATTGGTCCCTTGGCGAACACCTTGATTTAATAAAATTACATCTGATATTTTCGAATCAGATCTTACAACAATTTTTGTATTTATGTATGAACCCTTTGTTCCATTTTTAAGGTGGTTGGGAAAACATTCACAGAAGAGGTTCTTTTATCTTATCAAAGGCTTTCTCAAAATCAGGAAATGCTGAATGCATTTCTAGGCCAAGTTTCCAAAGTTTTTCAATAATTTTTCTTCTTAATAATTATCTATTTGTAATAAGACATCGCATTCCGCAGTACAATTGTTCTCCATATATTACTACATCAGTGACTGTATGCAACCTTAGGTTAAGAATTTTCCCATAAATTTCGTGTCCAGCGTTTAGTAGAATTATTCCTGTATAATTTCCTGCATCTTTCCGTTGCATTTTTTAAATATAGAAATTACTTCAGCTATGTCCCATTCTGCAGGTAAAAGACAGTTCTTCCAACACATTTAAAAATGGGGAAAGCAAAATTCTAAAATAGTTCCTTTATATTTGATTAATTCAGCATCAGTGCCATCTAGTTGAGTAGCTTTTCTATTTTTTGTTACATTTAAGGCTGCCTTTATGTCTATTTGATCTACAAAGCTCTCATCACTATCTACATCATACCACAAATTTCTGTAATGGTGTATCCATTGATGTTGTGTTCTATTAATGCATGCTGTGACTTTCTCTGTTATATTCGTGTGCTTAATAAATTTAAACACTATATTCTGTCTTTTGTGGATCTCATGTTCGACATTAACCATGAATCTTTTCCAGGATTCACTTTGGTATCTTTTGACTAAATTCTTTGTTTAAATTCTTTTATATGTTTCGCAGGCTTCATATATTCATGTTTGTAAATAGGTGTTATAAGCGTTTTGTTTTTCTGTAATATTCTTAAATGTTTCTGTATTCCATATTTTCGGACCCCAATTTTGGGTCTCGTACTTCATTTTTCCCTAGTACCTCATTACCTATTTGCAGCATTGCTGTTTTTATTTTTTCCTAGACTTCTTAAATACTGTATTCGATTTCAGTCATTCCTGTGTGAGTCTTTGTTGATATAAGTTGCTTATCCTTTCTTCCTGTAGAAGACTAACTTTATATTTTAAGTTTAGCGTTTGGGTTTTCTTTTCTTTTGTTTGTTTCCTCAATCTCGCTCACATTCCAATCTTCGATATAACTGCGAAGTCATCACAGCCTTATCATTGCCTCTAAACAGATGGGTATCCCGAAATTCGGAGCTTATCTTTTAAGTAGCTGTTGCCTTGTCAGTTACTGAGGGTGAACCTCTTGCACTCCTGGTATATTTATTTATATCTTTTCTTCTGAAGAAGATATTTGTAATTTTTATGTGGTTGAATCTTGCAAAACCTCTTAATGTCTTGCTAATTTCGTTTACAGTTATTTCACCGAATATGCCTATTAAATCTGTTATAGTTACCTTCCCAATTGTTGAATTTAAGTTTCCTAATATCAACAAATGATCAATTTTATTATATCTATTTGCTTGTTTTTGCATCTCTTCATAAAATATTGTAGGCTCTTCACATTACCCCTTCTTCAGGTGCATAAACTCCTAAGGTCGATAAAGGTCCTGTATCAGTTATCAATCTAGCATTACTATCCATTCATGCATGTTGTCAAAAAGTCTATCTTATAGAAGGTAAATTGTAAGGAATTACCTCCAATCAACAAATTTCAAGATGCCTGGCACCTGGGCAATGAAGGAACGACTAGATGTCAAAAGACAGACTGGCACACTACAATATTTACTAAAACTAAACGTTAATTACGCTTTTCTAAATTTTCATGTTCAAGAGGACGAATTAAAAATAGCACAGAATTAAAATTTTCACAAGAGCCATTAATTCCAGTTGGTCGAATTTAAAAACATAAAATGAAAAATCATTCACAAGAACCATAAATTTACTTGACAGTAACTCCCTGTAAAATTTCTAAATTCTTAGAACGCTCTGGTAAAGGCACTTTCTTGTTAATCATATGCTACTCATTTAATTAGACTCCATGAATAATTTGATAACGACATAAAAATTGGAGTAGTTACACCAAATAGCTGCTTATAACAGGTAACCTTTATTTACAACAGATTGTTTCGGATTTATCACCATTTTCAAGTACCTGTATTTACAATTTTGGTGATAACAGTTATGGGTGGCAATGTCATCCATATTAAAGTAGCTGTCTTGTACTCACGTACAGATTGATATAATGTTCATATTGCGTCGTCAGTGGACTGTTTTGTAATCGTAAATAATGTCAAGATGTTGAAAATAAATCCGTAAGAGTTAACGTATAAATCTTGAGAAACCATTTGTATACCTTGAAAGCAAGTAAATATTCGAAACTTATGTTAGAATCAGATGCAATAACAATGGTTTGAACTATTATAAGAAACCCGGAATCTTCTGCTTATATGGCAGACGCTCTATCCATCTTTTTTTTTCAGTTTATTCGGTATTGTTCGTTGCGTTTGGTCTGGGCGGACGTCACAAGACATCCGTTCAAGTTGATCGTTGATTCCTTTACTCAGTTTTTTTATTACAGAGGGCGAGCATCCCTCTGACCGAACACGCTGAGCTACCGTGCCGGCTGATCCATCGAGGACACAGAGCATAGCGCCACTGCTGGGATTTATCTCTGGCTCGCCTCCCGCGAAACCCACATATTGTCCCGCACTACATTCGTAGTTTTCTGTGCCCCAACCTCTGTCAACACAATCACATGGTCCCAGACAGCAGCGGGCCCTGTACTGCTTACAGCCGCTACTCCCCAGTTGGTGCCAACCGACATCGGATCATTTCAAAGTCAGACTTTTACTGAACCCCGAATGCTCGTCTAATACCTCAAAAGTCACACATTTCTTTGCACAGTCTAAGAAGAACAATGATGAACACTTGGAAAGCAAAAGGCCCACAACTGATAGCTGCCGTGAGTCCCAAGTTACAAGATAATTATGGCAGCACTAACAAGGATCTCGACATTTTCGATTTCACTCATCATAGAAATCACTTGACGGCGTTTATAATCAGTTACACACTCACACAAGAATAACGCATCTATATATCCCCTACACACATAGCATACAGTATTAAATCAAACACCACAGCAATTAGCAGCAGTCGTTTATAAATTTCTGTGTCCTTATGCCAACAAGTTGTACATATCTTCAGATTCACAACACCTTTGCGCACACACATAATAGCATATGCCGTATAAAACCAACAAATGTAGGCAATAGTATGCAATTCAGAAAGAGTATGGCAAAATAAGAACAACATTAGGCAGCACAGAATAACATTACATATTGTCATTTATTCGATACCACCACGCCTATAAGGTTCATACGATGAATAATATGTGCACTTCTAACGCCGGACGTTAATCAACACAAGTACAGAATGTAAAGGTTTTCAATTTAGCGTATTAAAATCAGTCCTTTGCTGGCTAGTGATATAGTATCATATTACTCCGGTAACCTACTGCAACCTACATCCTTCTGAATCAGCTTAGTGTATTCATCTCTTGGTCTCCCCCTACGATTTTTACCCTCCACGCTGCCCTCCAATACTAAATTGGTGATCCCTTGATGCCTCAGAACATGTCCTACCAACCGATCCCTTCTTCTGGTCAAGTTGTACCACAAACTCCTCTTCTCCCCAATCCTATTCAGTACCTCCTCATTAGTTATGTGATCTACCCATCTAATCTTCAGCATTCTTCTGTAGCACCACATTTCGAAAGCTTCTATTCTACGGTCGCAGGTTCGAATCCTTCCTCGGGCATGGATGTGTGTGATGTCCTTAGGTTAGTTACGTTTGAGTAGTTCTAGGTTCTAGGGGACTGATGATCTCAGCAGTTAAGTCCCATAGTGCTCAGAGCCATTTGAACCCACGTTCGAAGTCCATGAGTTCCGCGGAGCGCCCCATTCTGCTCTCTCACGATGTGTAGTGACTACTGAGGTCGCTGATGTTGAATACCTGGCAGGATGAACGTAATATGAAAAACGTTTGTTTACGGAGGTGTTCAAATATGGTTCAAAAGGTTCTGGGCACTATGGGACTTAACATCTGAGATTATCAGTCCCCTAGAATTTAGAACTACTTAAACCTAATTAACCTAAGGACATCACACACATCCATGACCGAGGCAGGATTCGAACCTGCAACAGTAGCGGTCGCGCGGCTCCAGACTGAAATGGCTAGAACCTCTCGGCCACACCGGCCGGTTTTGCTAGTGTCCGGAAACTTTTGATAATATAGTTTATGGGAATCGTGGATGTAAGAGGAGACAGCGTTAGAGGTAAAATAAAACGATTAATTAAACCGAGCACTCCTGATTCACATGTTTACTTAAAGTCACGAGCCACCTCGTCATGTGACACGACAGAGGTACTTGTACCGTATAAAGTAGAAAACTACAGCGTCCGTGATTTAATGTTTATCTGTTAACGCACTGGTATTAATGATACTCTGTTCCTAACACGCCATGACAACCAATTATGTCACAATACTTCCTGTTTGAGAGTAATTTAGTGTCGATTTCGCACCATCTTCAGATGTTTGCACTGAAACACACATAATGAACATTGTCTCTCACTTAAGACGTTTCACAACAGCGGTCTTAAAAATTTCCGTTACAAGTTTCTGCGTCACCCTTAGCAACGAGAAAGTGTTCACGACGCGTAAATGAATGGGAATATCTGAAGATGATATGTGTGCTGATGAGTGGTACATCTGCGTATTATCTCCGCCTTGACCCGCGCTGGTGGCGCCATCGGAGTGTGCAGGCAGTACCAAGTCGAGCGTTGGAGGACTGTGCGGCAACACACTGATGTTCCGTTGTATGAGTAGTACTGACTTGTTAAAGTACGAGTAATTGTCTAGCGAACTGCACTGGTTTGGGTTTTGGGCTATGTTACTGCTTACCTGGATTGGTGGCTTAATCTGCATGTGGAGATGCCTTATAGTTGTGAACTGAGACGGAGAAGGTTGAAAATTATTAAGCTTCGTTACCGGAGTAATATGATACTATATCACTAGCCAGCAAAGGACTGATTTTAATACGCTAAATTGAAAACCTTTACATTCTGTACTTGTGTTGATTAACGTCCGGCGTTAGAAGTGCACATATTATTCATCGTATGAACCTTATAGGCGTGGTGGTATCGAATAAATGACAATATGTAATGTTATTCTGTGCTGCCTAATGTTGTTCTTATTTTGCCATACTCTTTCTGAATTGCATACTATTGCCTACATTTGTTGGTTTTATACGGCATATGCTATTATGTGTGTGCGCAAAGGTGTTGTGAATCTGAAGATATGTACAACTTGTTGGCATAAGGACACAGAAATTTATAAACGACTGCTGCTAATTGCTGTGGTGTTTGATTTAATACTGTATGCTATGTGTGTAGGGGATATATAGATGCGTTATTCTTGTGTGAGTGTGTAACTGATTATAAACGCCGTCAAGTGATTTCTATGATGAGTGAAATCGAAAATGTCGAGATCCTTGTTAGTGCTGCCATAATTATCTTGTAACTTGGGACTCACGGCAGCTATCAGTTGTGGGCCTTTTGCTTTCCAAGTGTTCATCATTGTTCTTCTTAGACTGTGCAAAGAAATGTGTGACTTTTGAGGTATTAGACGAGCATTCGGGGTTCAGTAAAAGTCTGACTTTGAAATGATCCGATGTCGGTTGGCACCAACTGGGGAGTAGCGGCTGTAAGCAGTACAGGGCCCGCTGCTGTCTGGGACCATGTGATTGTGTTGACAGAGGTTGGGGCACAGAAAACTACGAATGTAGTGCGGGACAATATGTGGGTTTCGCGGGAGGCGAGCCAGAGATAAATCCCAGCAGTGGCGCTATGCTCTGTGTCCTCGATGGATCAGCCGGCACGGTAGCTCAGCGTGTTCGGTCAGAGGGATGCTCGCCCTCTGTAATAAAAAAACTGAGTAAAGGAATCAACGATCAACTTGAACGGATGTCTTGTGACGTCCGCCCAGACCAAACGCAACGAACAATACCGAATAAACTGAAAAAAAAAGATGGATAGAGCGTCTGCCATATAAGCAGAAGATTCCGGGTTTCTTATAATAGTTCAAACCATTGTTATTGCATCTGATTCTAACATAAGTTTCGAATATTTACTTGCTTTCAAGGTATACAAATGGTTTCTCAAGATTTATACGTTAACTCTTACGGATTTATTTTCAACATCTTGACATTATTTACGATTACAAAACAGTCCACTGACGACGCAATATGAACATTATATCAATCTGTACGTGAGTACAAGACAGCTACTTTAATATGGATGACATTGCCACCCATAACTGTTATCACCAAAATTGTAAATACAGGTACTTGAAAATGGTGATAAATCCGAAACAATCTGTTGTAAATAAAGGTTACCTGTTATAAGCAGCTATTTGGTGTAACTACTCCAATTTTTATGTCGTTATCAAATTATTCATGGAGTCTAATTAAATGAGTAGCATATGATTAACAAGAAAGTGCCTTTACCAGAGCGTTCTAAGAATTTAGAAATTTTACAGGGAGTTACTGTCAAGTAAATTTATGGTTCTTGTGAATGATTTTTCATTTTATGTTTTTAAATTCGACCAACTGGAATTAATGGCTCTTGTGAAAATTTTAATTCTGTGCTATTTTTAATTCGTCCTCTTGAACATGAAAATTTAGAAAAGCGTAATTAACGTTTAGTTTTAGTAAATATTGTAGTGTGCCAGTCTGTCTTTTGACATCTAGTCGTTCCTTCATTGCCCAGGTGCCAGGCATCTTGAAATTTGTTGATTGGAGGTAATTCCTTACAATTTACCTTCTATAAGATAGACTTTTTGACAACATGCATGAATGGATAGTAATGCTAGATTGATAACTGATACAGGACCTTTATCGACCTTAGGAGTTTATGCACCTGAAGAAGGGGTAATGTGAAGAGCCTACAATATTTTATGAAGAGATGCAAAAACAAGCAAATAGATATAATAAAATTGATCATTTGTTGATATTAGGAAACTTAAATTCAACAGTTGGGAAGGTAACTATAACAGATTTAATAGGCATATTCGGTGAAATAACTGTAAACGAAATTAGCAAGACATTAAGAGGTTTTGCAAGATTCAACCACATAAAAATTACAAATATCTTCTTCAGAAGAAAAGATATAAATAAATATACCAGGAGTGCAAGAGGTTCACCCTCAGTAACTGACAAGGCAACAGCTACTTAAAAGATAAGCTCCGAATTTCGGGATACCCATCTGTTTAGAGGCAATGATAAGGCTGTGATGACTTCGCAGTTATATCGAAGATTGGAATGTGAGCAAGATTGAGGAAACAAACAAAAGAAAAGAAAACCCAAACGCTAAACTTAAAATATAAAGTTAGTCTTCTACAGGAAGAAAGGATAAGCAACTTATATCAACAAAGACTCACACAGGAATGACTGAAATCGAATACAGTATTTAAGAAGTCTAGGAAAAAATAAAAACAGCAATGCTGCAAATAGGTAATGAGGTACTAGGGAAAAATGAAGTACGAGACCCAAAATTGGGGTCCGAAAATATGGAATACAGAAACATTTAAGAATATTACAGAAAAACAAAACGCTTATAACACCTATTTACAAACATGAATATATGAAGCCTGCGAAACATATAAAAGAATTTAAACAAAGAATTTAGTCAAAAGATACCAAAGTGAATCCTGGAAAAGATTCATGGTTAATGTCGAACATGAGATCCACAAAAGACAGAATATAGTGTTTAAATTTATTAAGCACACGAATATAACAGAGAAAGTCACAGCATGCATTAATAGAACACAACATCAATGGATACACCATTACAGAAATTTGTGGTATGATGTAGATAGTGATGAGAGCTTTGTAGATCAAATAGACATAAAGGCAGCCTTAAATGTAACAAAAAATAGAAAAGCTACTCAACTAGATGGCACTGATGCTGAATTAATCAAATATAAAGGAACTATTTTAGAATTTTGCTTTCCCCATTTTTAAATGTGTTGGAAGAACTGTCTTTTACCTGCAGAATGGGACATAGCTGAAGTAATTTCTATATTTAAAAAATGCAACGGAAAGATGCAGGAAATTATACAGGAATAATTCTACTAAACGCTGGACACGAAATTTATGGGAAAATTCTTAACCTAAGGTTGCATACAGTCACTGATGTAGTAATATATGGAGAACAATTGTACTGCGGAATGCGATGTCTTATTACAAATAGATAATTATTAAGAAGAAAAATTATTGAAAAACTTTGGAAACTTGGCCTAGAAATGCATTCAGCATTTCCTGATTTTGAGAAAGCCTTTGATAAGATAAAAGAACCTCTTCTGTGAATGTTTTCCCAACCACCTTAAAAATGGAACAAAGGGTTCATACATAAATACAAAAATTGTTGTAAGATCTGATTCGAAAATATCAGATGTAATTTTATTACATCAAGGTGTTCGCCAAGGGACCAATCTATCACTCACTTAATTTAATTTATCTACTGACGACTTAGTTATGAAGTGGAATAAAGAAATTCACTTAGGAATTACAATAGGATTGAATTATACAGGGAACAGAAGATAACTTACAAAGAGCAGTACGTAGACTTAGCCCAAACGCAAAATATTAAAAAATAAAACTATACCTTCAAATCTCCCCCATGAAGCATGGACCTTGCCGTTGGTGGGGAGGCTTGCGTGCCTCAGCGATACAGATAGCCGTACCGTAGGTGCAACCACAACGGAGAGGTATCTGTTGAGAGGCCAGAAAAACGTGTGGTTCCTGAAGAGGGGCAGCAGCCATTTCAGTAGTTGCAGGGCCAACAGTCTGGATGATTGACTGATATGGCCTTGTAACACTAACCAAAACGGAATTGCTGTGCTGGTACTGCGAACGGCTGAAAGCCGTAATTTTTCCTGAGTTGATGATGATGGCGTCCGCTTGGGTAAAATAGTCCCCCATTCGGATCTCTGGGCGGGGACTACTCGGGAGGGCGTTGTTATCAGGAGAAAGAAAACTGGCGTTCTACGGATCGGAGATTGGAATGTCAGAACACTTAATCGGTCAGGTAGGTTAGAAAACTTAAAAAGGGAAATGCATAGGTTAAAGTTAGATATAGTGGGAATTAGTGAAGTTCGGTGGCAGGATGAACAAGACTTTTGGTCAGGTAAATACAGGGTTATAAATACAAAATCAAATAGGTGTATGGTCCCGGCGGAGGTTCGAGTCCTCCCTCGGGCATGGGTGTGTGTGTTTGTCCTTAAGATAATTTAGGTTAAGTAGTGTGTAAGCTTAGGGACCGATGACCTTAGCAGTTAAGTCCCATAAGATTTCACCCACATTTGAACATTTTTTGAAATAGGGGTAATGCAGGAGTAGGTATATTAATAAATAGGAAAATAGGAATGCGGGTAAGCTACTACAAACAACATAGTGAACGCATTATTGTGACCAAGATGGATACGAAGCCCACGCCTACCCCAGTAGTAGAAGTTTATATGCCAACTAACTCTGCAGATCAATAAGAGATTGATAAAATGTGTGAGGAGGTAAAAGAAATTATTCAGATAGTGAAGCAAGACGAATATTTAATAGTCATGGGTGACTGGAACTCGACAATAGGAAAAGGAAGAGAAGGCAACGTAGTAGGTGAATATAGAATGGGAGTAAGGAATGAAAGAGCATAACATAATCATAGCTAACACTCGGTTCAAGAATCATGAAACAAGGTTGTATACATGGAAGGTGCCTGGTGATACTGGAAGGTCTCAGATAGATTACATAATGGTAAGACAGAGAGTCAGGAACCAGGTTTTAAATTGTAAGACATTTCCACAAGCTATTGGTTATGAACTATTGGTTGAAACTGAAGAAACTGAAAAAAGGTGGGAATTTGAGGAGATGGGAACTGGATAAACTGAAAGAACCAGAGGTTGTACAGAGATTCAGGGAGAGCATTAGGGAACGATTGACAAGAAAGGGGGAAAGAAATACAGTAGAAGAAGAATGGATAGCTTTAAAAGATGAAATAGCGAAGGCAGCAGTAGGTAAAAAGACGAGGGCTAATAGAAATCCTTGGCTAACAGAAAAGATATTGAATTTAATTGATGAAAGGAGAAAATACAAAAATGCAGTAAATGAAGCCGGCAAAAAGGAATACATACGGCTCAAAAACGAGATCGACAGGAATTGCAAAATGGCTAAGCAGGGATGACTAGAGGGCAAATGTAAGGATGTAGAGGCACATATCACTAGAGGTAAGATAGATACTGCCTACAAGAAAATGAAAGAGACCTTTGGAGAAAAGAGAACCACTAACCTGAATATCAAGATCTCAGATGGAAACTCAGTTCTAAGCAAAGAAGGGAAACCAGAAACGTGGAAGGGGTATATAAAGGGTCTATAAGGGCGATGTTCTTGAGGACAATATTATGGAAATGAAAGAGAATGTAGATGAAGATGAAACAGGAAATATGATACTGCGTGAAGAGTTCGACAGAGCACTGAAAGTCCTAAGTACAAACAAGGCCCGGGAGTAGACAACATTCCATTAGAACAACTGATATCCTTGGGAGAGCCAGGCCTAACAAAACTCTACCATCTAGTGAGGAAGATGTATAAGACAGGCGAAATACCCTGAGACTTCAGGAAGAATATAATAATTCCAATCACAAAGAAGGCAGGTGTTGACAGATATGAAAATTACCGAACTATCGGTTTAATAAGCAACGGCTACAAAATGCCAACACTTACTATTTACAGACAAATGGAAAGACTGGTAGAAGCCGATCTCGGGGAAGATCAGTTTGGATTCCGTAGAAATGTTGGAACACGTGAGGCAATACTGACCCTAAGACTTATCTTAGAAAATAGAATAAGGAAAGGCAAACGTACATCTCTAGCATTTTTAGACTTACAGAAAGCTTTTGACAATGTTGTCTGGAATACTCTCTTTCAAATTCTGATGGTGGCAGGGGTTAAATGCAGGGAGCGAAAGGCTATTTACAATTTGTACAGAAACAAGATGGCAGTTATATGAGTCGAGGGGCATGAAAGGTAAGCAGTGGTTGGGAAGGGAGTGACACAGGGTTGTAGCCTATCGCCGTTCTTATTCAGTCTGAATATTGTGCAAGCATTAAGGAAACAAAAGAAAAATTCGGAGTAGGAATTAAAATCCATGGAGAAGGTTCGCCGATGACATTGTAATTCTGTCAAAGACAGCAAAGGATTTGGAACTTCAGCTGAAAAGAATGGACAGTGTCTTCAAAGGAGGGTATAACATTAACATGAACAAAACCAAGACGAGCATAATGGAATGTAGTCGAATTAAATCGGGTGAAGCTGCGGGAATTAGATTAGGAAACGAGATGCTTATAGTAGTAAATAAGTTTTGCCAATTAAGGGAGCAAAATAACTGATGATGGTCAAACTAGAGAGGCTATAAAATGTAAACTGGGAATTGCAAGGAAAGCGTTTCTGAAGAAGAGAAATTTGTTAACGTCGAGTATAGATTTAAGTGTCCGGAAGTCGTTTCTGAAAGTATTTGTATGGAGTGCAGCCATGTATGGAAGTAAAACGTGGACGATAAATAGCTTAGACAAGAAGAGAATAGAAGCTTTCGAAACGTGGTGCTACAGAAGAATGCTGAAGATTAGATGGGTGGAGCACATAACTAATGAGGAGGTATTGAACAGAATTGGTGAGAAGAGAATTTTTTGCCACAGCCTGAGTAGTGGAAGGGATTGGTTGGTAGGACGTATTCTGAGGCATCAAGGGATCACCAATTTAGTATTGGACTGAAGCATGGAGGGTAAAAAATCGTAGAGGGAGACCAAGAGATGAATACACTAAACAGATTCAGAAGGATGTAGGTTGCAGTAGGTACTGGGAGATTAAGTAGCTTGCAAAGGATAAAGTAGCATAGAGAGCTGCATCAAACCATTGTCTGGACTGAAGACCACAACAACAACAACCTTCAAAAGGAAATGACTTTCGGACAGAACTGGCAGGTCAGATCGAAAATGATAATAAACGAGAAATTATCTGTGGTAAGATATTCAAACATCCCCTTAGAAAATTTTTATAAATGACAGTACTGGAAAACCTCTACGTTATTTGATTTTCAAACAGCTGAGCAGAACTGAACATAGTCAGACATTTCTCTCTTTACTTATTCTGATCAACACTAAACTGACATACAATATTTTTAGCGCAACGCAATCTGACCTCCAATAATCCCTACAAAAGAATGGCCCTGACTAACAATAACCCATACCTTTCATGAATCACTTACCTCACAAAAATCTTCATTACTCAGACTACTGCAATACAGCGAGCGCCAATACTGCCAGCTGAATAAGAGATTCTAACAACTGAAGGCACTAACTACTGTTAGGCATACTTAGCAAATGAATTATTTTGATAGTGAACAAACAATGTATTTACCTTAATAGTGTTCAAAAGTCATTATATATATATATCAGTTCATGATATCCAGTATTACAAATTTACTCTTTCTGGCGGACACACTTCCAGATCGTCCGCTCTCAACATTCTGCCATCTCTCTCCCCATTTCCACCACTGCTGGCGGCTCACCTCCAACTGCGCAACCCCACGCACTGTTCACATCCAACTGCCCAACACTACAATAACGAATATTTCAAAAATGCAAACCAGCCACAGACTGCACACAGCACGGACAGTGATTTTCATACAGAACGCTACGTGGCGTTACCAGCATAAAATCCTAAACAGCCTACTTCCAATATCTTTCTTAACTGTGACAAGGAGAAGCTTAACAAATATTAAGCTATCTGCAGAACGACTGGAAGAACTTTGGGAAGAAAAACTAGATAAGAGACACAAATGAAATTCTGTAAAGTTTTGAGTGTTCCTAATCTTGCTTGTACTTCTGTATTCCTGATTTTCCCGGAACATGTTTGTACTTCCTCCTTTCATCAATCAACTGAAGTATTTCTTGTGTTACCCATGGTTTCTTCGCAGCTACCTTCTTTGTACCTATGTTTTCCTTCCCAACTTCTGTGATGGCCCTTTTTAGAGATTTCCGTTCCTCTTCAAACTGTATGCAATAGGCAGTACAGTTGAAGAGGAATGGACATCTCTAAAAAGGGCCATCACAGAAGTTGGGAAGGAAAAAATAGGTACAAAGTAGGTAGCTGCGAAGAAACCATGGGTAATAGAAGAAATAGTTCAGTTGATTGATGAAAGGAGGAAGTACAAACATGTTCCAGGAAAATCAGGAATACAGAAGTACGAGTCGCTGAGGAATGAAATAAATAGGAAGTGCAGGGAAGCTAAGAAGAAATGGATGCAGTAAAAATGTGAAGACATCGAAATAGATATGATTGTCGGAAGGACAGACTCAGCATACAGGAAAGTCAAAACAACCTTTGGTGATATTAAAAGCAACGGTGGTTTCATTAAGAGTGCAACGGGAATTCCACTGTTAAATGCAGAGGAGAGAGCAGATAGGTGGAAAGCATACATTGAAAGTCTCTATGAGGGTGAAGATTTGTCTGATGTGATAGAAGAAGAAACAGGAGTCGATTTAGAAGAGATAGGGGACCCAGTATTAGAATCGGAATTTAAAGGAGCTTTGGAGGACTTACGGTCAAATAAGGCAGAAGGGATAGATAACACTCCATCAGAATTTCTAAAATCATTGGGGGAAGTGGCAACTAAACGACTATTCACGTTGGTGTGTAGAATATATGAGTCTGGCGACATACCTTCTGACTTTCGGAAAAGCATCATCCACACAATTCCGAAGACGGCAAGAGCTGACATGTGCGAGAATTATCGCACAATCAGCTTAACAGCTCATGCATCGAAGCTGCTTACAAGAGTAGCATACAGAAGAATGGAAAAGAAAATTGAGAATGCACTAGGTGACGACCAGTTTGGCTTTAGGAAAAGTAAAGGGACGAGAGAGGCAATTCTGACGTTACGGCTAATATTGGAAGCAAGGCTAAAGAAAAATCAAGACACTTTCATAGGATTTGTCGACCTGGAAAAAACGTTCGACAACATAAAATGGTGCAAGCTGTTCGAGATTCTGAAAAAAGTACGGGTAAGATATAGGGAGAGACGGGTCATATACAATATGTACAAAAACCAAGAGGGAATAATAAGAGTGGACGATCAGGAACGAAGTGCTCATATTAAGAAGGGTGTAAGACAAGGCTGTAGCCTTTCGCCCCTACTCTTCAATCTGTACATCGAGGAAGCAATGATGGAAATAAAAGAAAGGTTCAGGAGTGGAATTAAAGGATATCAATGATACGATTCGCTGATGACATTGCTACGCTGAGTGAAAGTGAAGAAGAATTAAATGACCTGCTGAACGGAATGAACAGTCTAATGAGTACACAGTATGGTTTGAGAGTAAATCGGAGAAAGACGAAGGTAATGAGAAGTAGTAGAAATGAGAACAGCGAGAAACTTAACATCAGGATTGATGGTCACGAAGTCAATGAAGTGAAGGAATTCTGCTACCTAGGCAGTTAAATAACCAATAACGGACATCAAAAGCAGACTCGCTATGGCAAAAAAGGCATTTCTGGCCAAGAGAAGTCTACTAGTATGACCGGCCTTAATTTGAGGAAGAAATTTCTGAGGATGTACGTCTGGAGTACAGCATTGTATGGTAGTGAAACATGGACTGTGGGAAAACCGGAACAGAAGAGAATCGAAGCATTTGAGATGTGATGCTATAGACGAATGTTGAAAATTAGGTGGACTGATAAGGTGAGGAATGAGGAGGTTATACGTAGAATCGGAGAGGAAAGGAATATGTGGAAAACACTGATAAGGAGAAGGGACAGGATGATAGAACATCTGCTAAGACATGAGGGAGTGACTTCCATGGTACTAGAGGGAGCTGTAGAGGGCAAAAACTGTAGAGGAAGACAGAGATTGGAATACGTCAAGCAAATAATTGAGGACGTAGGTTGCAAGTGCTACTCTGAAATGAAGAGAGTAGGACAGGAAAGGAATTCGTGGCGGGCCGCATCAAACCAGTCAGTAGACTGATGACAAAAAAAAAAAAAGAATCTTGCATATGGTTGCTGATCATGGACAGTCACTAAAAAGAAGAATCACGTGTAAATGCAGCAGAGATGAAGTTCATGAGGTATGTAAGAGGCTGTATTAAAATAGATAAATTAAGGAATGAAACAATAATATCAGTTTTAAATATTTTTCTAGTTAATTACAAGCTAGAGGGGAATAAAATGAAATGGAAGGATCATGTTAACAGAATCGCAAAAAGCAGATAGCCAATAAAGATAAAGAATTATCGCTGAAGTGGAAGGAGAGAACCAGGTAGACCTCATAAGAGATGGATGGTTGAATGGATGGATGAATGACAGGGACTGGAACAGGTGATTACTACACATAATCCTAGGAAGATGATAATGTTGATTCGACTTCAGTTTCAGCAGCTACAGTGTTCTGATAAGTCCACGATGGACAAGAATAATTGGTTGTTGTTGTTGTTGTGGTCTCCAGTCCTGAGACTGGTTTGATGCAGCTCTCCAAGCTACTCCATCCTGTGCAAGCTTCTTCATCTTCCATTACCTACTGCAGCCTACATCCTTCTGAATCTGCTCAGTGTATTCATCTCTTGGTCCCCCTCTACGATTTTTACCCTCCACGCTGCCCTCGAGTACTATATTGGTGATCCCTCGATGTCTCAGAACATGTCCTACCAACCGATCCCTTCTTCTAGTCAAGTTGTGCCACAAGCTCCTCTTCTCCCCAATTCTGTTCAATACATCCTCATTAGTTGCGTGATCTATCCATGTAATCTTGACCATTCTTCTGTAGCCCCACATTTCGGAAGCTTCTATTCTCTTCTTGTCTAAACCATTTATCGTCCACGTTTCACTTCCATACATGGCTACACTCCATACAAATACTTTCAGAAACGACTTCCTGACATTTAAATCTATACTCGATGTTAACAAATTTTTCTTCTTCATAAACGCTTTCCTTGCCATTGCCAGTCTACATTTTATATCCTCTCTACTTCTACAATCATCAATTATTTTGCTCCCCAAACATCAAAACTCCTTTACTACTTTAAGCGTCTCATTTCCTAATCTAATTCCCTCAGCATCACCCGACTTAATTCGACTACATTCCATTGTCCTCGTTTTGCTTTTGTTGATGTTCATCTTATAGCCTCCTTTCAAGATACTGTCCATTCCGTTCAACTGCTCTTCCAAGTCCTTTGCTTTCTCTACAGAATTACAATGTCATCGGCGAACCTCAAAGTTTTTATTACTTCTCCATGGATTTTAATAGCTACTCCGAACTTTTCTTTTGTTTCCTTTATTGCTTGCTCAATACACAGATTGAATGACATCGGGGATAGGCTACAACTCTTTCTCACTCCCTTCCCTACCACTGCTTCCCTTTCATACCCCTCTCGACTCTTATAACTACCATCTGCTTTCTGTACAAATTGTAAATAGCCTTTCGCTCCCTGTATTTTACCCCTGCGACCTTCAGAATTTGAAAGAGAGTATTCCAATCAACATTGTCAAAAGCTTTCTGTAAGTCTACAAATGCTAGAAACGTAGGTTAGCCTTTCCTTAATCCTTCTTCTAAGATAAGTCGTAGGGTCAGTATTGCCTCACGTTTACGAATGTTTATATCTACTAATGCTAATATGGAAATATCAGAAAATATGTCTGACGTGTAGCACAGTGCGGGTGCCTCTCTCTCTCTCTCTCTCTCTGTCTCTCTCTCTCTCTCTGTCTCTCTCTCTCTCTCTCCCACGGATTTCTTCCGCGGGGCCAAAATGAAACCAATGCGGCCCTCACGCTGGCGGCTGCCCACCCGTGATTTAAGGTACGGAGAAGCGAGACTCTGAACTTGAATGCAGTAGCACACGAGATCTGTACGCCTGCGATTTCGCGCTACCACCGCCCGGTGCCGAGGCGCCACTGTAGCGCAGATCGGAGTCGTGAAACATGGCGCCCCCAGGAGCCCTCAAACGACTACAACGCCGCCGCCGCAAACTTGCGCTGGAATCTCGAGGCGCCGGAGCCGGTGACAAAGGAAGACAAACAATCCTACGGTTTTGATTGTCCCCAGTCTGGCGCCGCGGCGCCCCGCCCCGCCTCCTCGGCGGGTGGAACTGTTGTCGAGGAGCCACAGTCGAGACGCATCTCTGGAAATTCCATCCCCCGGCTCTTGCAGGGCTGCAGTATTAAACTAGGGCAGGCACTGGGCTCCGCCATTCTTCTGCCTGTGTGGTAGTGACGTGGAATGACGTAAACACGTCGCACCGGTGGCAATAAGGGGAAGCAGCGTAAACTTCGGCGCTCACAGTGTATTCCAAACAGCCAGATGAAAACTTTGCTGCCAGTGTCAGCCTGTATTAGAAACGGGAGGTAACAGGGGAAGCCAGTAGTCCAAAGAACTTTGGTCAGTGGCCACTGTCTAGGAAAGTGAGCGGAGGTGACTGTTATCCAGAACTATGTCCCTAGTTTCCTGCAAGTATAATTAGATATACAACAGTGCAGAACTCTTCTGCATGAATGATTACAAAGAAAATACCAGCGGCTTCATGCATCAGAACAGAATTGATTTTGAAACAGCAACTCCTCGTTTATCTAAATACATTTCCTGTATGCTTAGTAGCCGCAGCTGAAAGGAATGAGTATATTCCCCCACCGCCCCCCCTCCCCGAACAATCTCATGGCACATCATTTATGCTCACGTTGGGCATACGGTCTCCGCATCCTCACCACGGCTGAGTGTCATCCAGAGGAATCTGGTTCGATTCTCGTTATCGTCGGGAAGTTTTCCTTGGTAGGATGATTGGTACAGGGCGCAGAACTCTATTACATGCACATTCAACAGTGGGTAAACAGTTCGTAATGTAAACAGACAACTAACTGGCCGACCAAGTGTAGGACTGCACACCAGTGCTCGGTTTAGGCTCAAGACAACTTGAAATTCCACTTTACTTTCAACCGACACTGCGAAAATATACCATATATGATGTGACCGAGCTTCCGTCCATGGTAACACTGTACCGACCACATGGCATCAATTTCACGTGCGAACAGCTCACCCTTTGTACCAGAAGACAGAACACCTTAATTCGATTGATATGACAAGACCATGAGCCGGTCCGTGTATGTCACTTTATAGCCTCATAGTTCGATTCCGCTGCCACCTAGTGAGATGCCCCACGTAAACATTGCTTAGAAACACGGTCTAGGTATCTTTGGATGTCGACAGGGGAGCGGCTCAAATACACTGTAAGGCTGAAACAACTGGTACAGGCATGCGTATTCAAATACACAGATATGTAAAAAGGCAGAATACGGCACTGTAACGGTAAAGCCAATGTAAGACAGAGAGCGTCTGGCGCAGTTGTTAGATCGGTTACTGCTACTACAATGGCAGGTTATCGTGATTTAAGTGAATCTGAATGTGGTGTTATAGTCGGCGCAGCGATGGGACACAGCACCTCCGAGGCAGCGATGAAGTGGGGATTTTCCCGTAGGACCATTTCACGAGTGTGCCGTGATTATCAGAAATCCGGTAAATCATAAAATTTCCGACATCGCTGCGGCCGGAAAAAGATCCATTAAGAACGGGACCAACGACGACTGAAGAGAATCGTTGAACATAACGGAACTGCAACCCTTCCGCAAATCACTGCAGATATCAATGCCGGGCCATCAACAAGTGTCAGCGTGCGAACCATTCAACGAAACGTCGTCGATATGACTTTCGGAGCCGAAGGCTCACTCGTGTACCCTTGATGAATACACGGCACGAAGGTTTACGCCTCGGCTGGGCCCGTAAAAACCGACATTGGACTGTTGATGAATGGAATCATGTTGCCTGGTCGGAGGAGTCTCGTTTCTAACTGTATTGAGTGGATGGACGTGTATCTTCACGTCAGCAGGGGTCTGTTCAAGCTGGTGTAGGCTCTGTAGTTGTGTGGGCAATGTGGAAATTTGTGATAGGTTCCTTTGGGACCGAATTGCTGAGGCCATCGGTCCGTAGGATTTTTTTTTATTTTTTATTTTTTTATTTGCTCATCAATCTTCTGATTAGTTTGATGCGACCCGCCAAGAATTCCACTCCTGTACTAACATCTTCATCTAGCACTTGCAGCCTACGTCCTCACTTATTTGCTAGATCTATTCCAATTTCTGTCTTCCTCTAGTACCATGGAAGTCATTCCCTCATGTCTTAACAGATGTCCTATCATCCTGCCCCTTCCCCTTATCAGTGTTTCCCATATATTACTTTCCTCTCTGATTCTGCGCGGAGCCTCCTCATTCCTTACCTTATCAGTCCTAATTTTCAACATTTCGTCTGCAGCACCACATCTCAAATCCTTCGATTCTGTTCTGTTCCAGTTTCCCACAGTCCATGTTTACCTACCATACAATGCTGTACTCCAGACGTAAATTCACAGAAATTTCTTCGTTAAATTAAGGCCCATATTTGATATTAGTACACATCTCTTGGCCAGGAATGCCCTTTTACCATTGCTAGTCTGTTTTGATGTCCTCCTTGCTCCGCCAGTCATTGGTTATTTTACTACCTAGGTAGCAGAATTCCTTAACTTCATCTACTTAGTGACCATCAATTTTCATGTTAAGTTTCTCGATGTTATCATTTCTACTACTCCCCATTATCTTCGTCCTTTACCTTTCCTAAAGCCAAAATGGTCGTCATGTAGCGCATCCTCAATTTTCTTATCCATTCTTCTGTATTTTATTCTTGTAAGTAACTTGGATGCATGAGCTGTTAAGCTGATTGTGTGATAATTCTCGCACTTATCAGCTCTTGTAGTCTTCGGAATTCTGTGGATGATATGAAACTTCCTGGCAGATTAAAACTGTGTGCCGGAGCGAGACTCTAACTCGGGACCTTTGCCTAGTCTCGGTCCGGCACACAGTTTTCATCTGACAGGAAGTTTCATATCGGCACACAATCCGCTGTAAAATGAAAATTTCATTCTAGAGACTGTGGATGATACTTTTCCGAAAGTCAGATGGTATTCGCCAGACTCATACATTCTACACACCAACGTGAATAGTCGTCTTCTGGTCACTACTCCCAATGAGTTTATAAATTCTGATGGAATATTATCTATCCCTTCTGCCTTAATGATCTTAAGTCTTCCAAAGCTCTTTTAAATTCTGAGTCTGATACTGGATACCCTAAATCTTCTAAATCGACTGCACTTTCATCTTCTACCACATCCGACAAATCTTCTCCCTCATAGAGGCTTTCAGTGTATTCTTTGCACCTATCCACTCTCTCCTCTGCATTTATCAGTGGAATTACCGTTACACTCTTAATGTTATTACCCCTTCTTTTAATGTCACCGAACGTTGTTTTGTCTTTCCTGTTTGCTGAGTCAGTCCTTCCGACAATCATTTCTCTTTCGATGTCTTCACGTTCTTCATGCAGCCACTTCGTCTTAGCTTCCTTGCACTTAGTATTTCCTCAGCGACTTGCATTTCTCTGTTCCTGAGTCTCCAGGAACGTTTTTGTACTTCCTCCTTTCATCAGTCAATTGAAGTATTTCTTCTGTTACCCATAGTTTCTTCGCAGTTACCCTCTTTGTGCCTATGTTTTCCTTCCCATCTTCTGTTATTGTCCTTTTTAGAGATTTAGATTCCTCTTTAACTCTACTGCCTACTGAGCTATCCCTTATTGCTCTATCTATAGCCTTAGAGAACCACAGTTGTATCTCGTCATTCCTCAGTACTTCCGTATCCCAATTATTTGCGTATTTATTCTTCCTGACAAGTGTTTCAAGGTTCAGCCTACTCTTCATCACTACTATATTGTGAACTGAGTCTATGCCTGCTCCTGGGTACGCCTTACAATCCAGTATCTGATTTCGAAATCTCTGTCTGACCATGATGTAATCTAACTGAAATCTTTCCGTATCACCTTGCCTTTTCCAAGTATACCTCCTCCTCTTATGATTCTTGAACAGAGTACTCACTATTACTAGCTGAAACTTGTTACAGAACTCAATTAGTCTTTCTTCTCTCTCGTTCCTTACCCCAAGCCCATATTCACCTCTAACCTTTTCTTCTACTCCTTCCCCGACAATTGCATTAGAGTCCCCATGACTATTAGATTTTCATTCCCCTTTACACACTGTACTACCCTTTTAATATCCTCATACACTTTCTCTATCTCTTCATCTTCAGCTTGCGACGTCGGTATGTATATCGTTGTCGGTATTGGTTTGCTGCCGATTTTGATAAGAGCAACCGTATCACTGAACTGTTCACAGTAACACTCTCTCATCCCTATCTTCCTATTCATAACGACTTGTCTTCTTTCCACTTCACTTCACTGACCCCCTACCATATCTTGATTCAGCCTTTGCATTTCCCTTTTCAGTTTTTCTAGTTGCCCTATCACGTTCAAGCTTCTGATATTCCGCTATCTTTTGCCAATTGAGAGATCATCATGACACTTCTTCAGTTATAGTCCACAAGTCCTGTGTATACACGTTACGTGCCTTTTATGCAGTGGTTTCCGTTGCCTTCTGCATCCTCATGCCGTTGATCATTGCTGATTCTTCCGCCTTTAGGGACGGTTTCCCACCCGTAGGACAATAGAGTGCCCTGAACCTCTGGCCGCTCCTCCGTTCTCTATGACAATGCCATGGCAGAAGAGGAATGACTTCTTATTAATCAAAATTTAGGCAGCGGTGGGATTCGAACCGGGGACCGAAGGCGTTTTGATTATAAATCAGACACCAAGGATGCAAACCCTAGGCTTGTACACCACTTAATCTAACATAACCCTTTCAGACCCTCTGGCTACAATGGTGTACATTAACTTTTACAGTCTGTTAGCTGCAACAAAAGTACTTGTTCCCTAAGCGAATATGAGCTACGCACTTGTAAATGTTCAACCTTTTCATCACGCGCAAATACTGCCAACCGTTGGGCATCACTATAAAAATATCCGCAAGTCAATGTAGCAGCGCGCAGCAAATCGTGACCACCAGAATACACGGTTCGCTATATTTCAGTGTATAATTGAATAGTGTTGTTGTTATTTTACATGGAAATTATTGAATGATCATTTTACTAATTATTACAACAGAGAATATTTTAGTCCTTAAAGTGAAGCGAAGTGAACAAAGTAAGTATTGGAAACGGGTACATATTTTTGTATAAATCTTGCACCTAAAATCGTTAAAAAATCACCTAAGACCACTACCACATAAATAAAAATTTTTCTTCCTCCAGAAAAATTTCGGGTCTGAAAGGGTTAAAGAAACACGAGCACCAATCCCCGAGGGAGGACTTGAACCTCCGACGGGTCGCCACGCGAACCATGGCAAGGCGCCCTAGACCGTGGGGCAACCCTGCGCGGGGTAATGGTGTGGGGCACTTGTAGCAGGAGTGAAATGGGAACCTTAATACGGCTAGATACGACTCTAATAGTTGATACGTACGTAAACATTCTGTCTGATCACCTGCATCCATTCACGTCCACTGTGGTTTCCGACGGACTTTTGCAGATCCAGCAGGACAATACGACACCCCACGCGTCCAGAATTGCTACAGAGTGGCTCCAGGAATACTTTTCTGGGTTGGAACACTTCCGCTGGGCACCAGACTCCCCAGACGTGAACATTATTGAGCATATCTGGGATGCCTTGCAAAGTGCTCTTCAGAAGAGATCTCCATCTCCTCCCACTCTTACGGATTTATGGACACCCTTGCCGGATTTATGGTGCCAGTTCCCTCCAGCACTACTTCAGACATTAGTCGTGTCCATACCACGTCGTGATGCGCACCTCTGCGTGCTCGCGGGAGCCCTACACGATATGAGACAGGTGTACCAGTGTCTTCGTCTCTTCAGTGTATCTAGAACGTGTACTCTCACCTAATAATGCGTCACTCTTGTTAGGCCGTGGTCTTAGCGTGTGTAACTTACTTTCTGAAGTCACTACGTATTATTATTAGTATTGTTATTATTATTGTTATTGTCAAAGTAAATACAGCAAATGAGATAAGTATGATGGATTTCGTATTTTATCATCCGTCTGACACATTCCAAGCGTCTAGGCCGGCGTTATGTACTGGTATATACCCCGTAAGGTAGTTTTTTGTAGTTCACAAGTGGATATTTTGTTAATGCTAATAGTTCTAAAGTGCTCACTAACATATTTTGGCGGTGCCACCAGTGTCGCGAGAACCGCTGCAGCAGCTTTCCAGCGATAACGCCAGTCACTGTGATTCTAGTTTGATGTCCTCGTACCTGATTAGTTCCTCCTGTTGTTTCTCGTCGGTTGTGCTATTATCTGGGATGGCCATGTTGGTGATCTACACTTTCTCTTTCTCCACATTTGTGATTTGTTGTGTATTGTGTGCCATCGTTCGATCAATCCGGATTCAGAATTCCCACTGTAACATGACATCTTAATTTTCGACAGTCTTTTCTGGGTTTTGTTCGCATCAGTCCTTTGCCACAGGCAATTGATAATTTTGGCATTAGTTCCAGTGAATCATTTGTGCCATAACACTGTGTCTTTATTTGTGATCATTTCGAGCGACAACCCTGCAATGGCTCAAAATGTGGTTCATTGTTTGTTCAGCAGCTTTATGGAGTCTGCGCTTTGGATCTTCCGCCAGTTTCTCTATTCTGGCTTTCATGGCGTTATTTCCGATGACTTTTTCCCGTACAGCAAAAATATATCTTTCCGTTTCCTCCTTTGGGTTCGTCGGTCAGCTAAGACAAGATTTTTCATTATCTGTTTTGTCTTCGACCTTCTTCATACACTACACACGCATACTGGGGTACAACTTTCGCGTGGTGATTCTTGGTTTTCAGTACTTTGAGAATCTCTCCGTTGATGACTTCAATTCGGGCTGATGCTTGGTTTTCACACATTCTACCATAACATGGTTTCTTCTGCTGTCTGCTTCACATGCAGTAGTCCTCTGCTGCCTGTTACTATGAGCAAGCGCAGCATGTCGATGTCAATGAGAGAGTAAAGTGGATATGAACTGTCATGAGGTATTTTTCTCGTCCAGATTTTCCACTGTTAGTTATCTCCTGTTCACGATGCCTATGGTGTTTTTAATGAAATTAAAAAAAATTAAATAGTTAATGAAATGATTTTGTTTTTAAATGTTGTTGTAGAACCCCTTATTTACGTGTGGTAATAAAAATTCATTTGCACAGAATTAAGTACATTTAAAATTACGTGAACTTAGTCAACCCTCTCATGCTCTCATGCTGATAAATTCATATTAACTGATTAAGAATATTTAGTTGAGAGTTATATCTTTTGCATAATTCGGCCTTGGCACACATTTTCTAAATGCAGTGGTTTTTTTTAAAATATTTACTGAATTCTTTCCCGGCGTTAGCTATGAAACACAAGACTGTCTCTATTAGCAGAAAATGGTTAAATATTGCCAAGCCGATATGAGCGTTGACTTATCATTGATAAAACACACTTCACTACACATTTAAGTTATTTGAAAGAACCAACAAATTGTTAAATTTCATCGTCAAATATCCGCCTATGAATGCACAAATGTGAAACTAGTAATTAATTTCGTCAGTCTCTGGATCGCTGTAAAAGAAAAACATTTTCTTAATTCACTGCTAATTTTTATCTGCTACCGATTTACGGGTTTGGTTAATTTTTCGTAGCGGAACAATTTTTTAAATGTGCCGCCGCTGCAAATCGTTCGGTCGCGGCTCAGCCCAGCAACACCGTTAAAAATGCTGAAAATTCTTTAAAGAAATATTATAGATGACATGGGCAAGCTAATTTACATTAGTAATACACACTTTTGATAAATTATAATGTATTTAGACCACAAGAATAATTCTACTTACATTAGTTTGTAATTTCTCCTCTAATGGCGGCTAACTCTAGATACAGACAAATGAAGTCTACACATTCATAAAATGCTACGTCACAGGTTCCTCTCTCTCTCAGCTCTCGAGGAACAAGACAAAGAATGCACACTATGTATTCCTAATTATACGACTATCAACCGTTAATGTCTCTTTGCAATCTGCGGCTGTATTTTACATTTTTGTTATCGCAGATATTGACACATTTCGTAATTACATTATGAGTATAGAAATATTACAATCATAAGTACATCGAGAATATTACTACAGAAAATATTACAATAATAACGAATGTCCTTTACACAAAATTAAATAATATTTTTTGTTAAATAATTACAGTATATACAAATTGCTTCATAGCGGCGTATACAGTACAATTAAATTTTAGTTTATTAATGGTGTGTGTGTTGCCAGGGAACGTTACATTGCCCCCTGGCAGCATTTGGCAAAGAGTTTCTATACTTTGACACAATGGTGCCAGTAACGTTCTTTACAATTCTGTATTTTTTTATGGAATGGCTCTTTTAATTAGTCCCAGGGTTGTATATGTTCATGGCTCCCCCATTTGGGCGAAGGCAGACAGGAAACCTGGGCAAAACTGTGCCGGAGCCCAGCCATCCCAGTTGGTTCCTGATTAATCTTGTCTCTTTAACAGTCATTCTTTTGAATTGATTTAGCATTTTGTCATCAACGGTTACAGAATACCATAGTCACATACAGTTCAACGAAAGTTTGTTGTGTGTGATTTACAACTCGTAATTATTATTTTTGCGATATACTGCAAGGTCACTTGTCCTAGAATATATCACTTAGTTTTTTGAAATGATTTAGCACAACGTCACTTTTCGTAATGTTCGCACTACCTACGTGTTACAAATCTTGTTAGTGTTCATTTTCTCTTGTCAATTTACGGGTATACATAATAAATGTTCACTGTTTATCAAAAAATCGAGTTCATTGACATGTTATGAGTTTGTGTAAATATTTTGGAATATGTCAACAATGCTGTAGTTGGTGAGTCGTGCGGAGTGATTGTTGAGCGGCGCTCGGCGCGGCGCGTCGGCTCCATGTAGGTCACCGCCCCCGGTGTTGACAGCTACGGCGCGGAGAGGCGTGTGGCTGTCTGGTCTGCTACGGGATGCTGCGGCCGCTGCATGGCTGAAGTAGCCGGATGCGCGTTGTATATCAGCTCGCCCGTGTGACATCTTCTTGCAGTGCTCCAGCAAACGTGCAACAAGTTCACAAACAGTGTACTATCCTTATGGGCATTTTTCCTGCTGTGGGAAAGAACGCACACAGTTATTGGCAGTTATTATTCAGTAGGCTTTCACTAGTCTGCTTTGCACAATGTTTCGTTGTCACAGTAACACGTTTTATGGGCACACAATATTTTTTCACCATGTCATGACTTGTCATTAGTCACACGCAAGTTTTCACCTTAGTACAAAATGTATCTCTGTAGTCAATGCGCTTTTCTGGCGTCCCTTGACACACGAAGGGTTATAGTTTGACACTAGCTTGGTCCACCGTCTGTTATCGGCTCACTGTTCGTGTCGTGCTAGTTCCTTGTCCACTTGCACACACGGCGATGATACAGTTTCTTATTGCTTGTTCAAAACAACCTCGTGACGTATTGCTGCAGGTTTAACAGTCACTGTCTGTCTCTGCCACACAATACTACACTTTTGTTTAACGTAAACGGAACGTAGTTACGTTTGAACATATTATTTCGGTTGTTCCGATGTGATACACGTACATTTGTGAACGTATCACTTCTGAGAACGCATGCTGTTACAGCGTGATTACCTATAAATACCACATTAATGCAATAAATGCTCAAAATGTTTTCCGTCAACTTCAATGGATTTGGCAGTACATGTAACGACTTTAGACTCAACAGCGAGTAGTTCGCCTTCCGTTATGTTCGCACATGCATTGACAATGCGCTGACGCATGTTTTCAGGCGCTGTCGGTGGATCACGATGGTAAATATCCTTCAACTTTTCCCACAGAAGAAGCCCGGGGACGTCAGATCCGGTGAACGTGGGGGCCATTGTATGGTGTTTCGATGACCAATCCACCTGTCATGAAATATGCTATTCAGTACTGCTTCAACCGGACGGGAGCTATGTACCGGACATCCATCATGTTGGAAGTACATCGTCGTTCTGTCATGCCGTGAAACATCTTATATGTTGACTGGTACTTAAGTAAATAAATTAGTGAAATCAAAGTGAAGTAGAAATTAGAATATACATGAAAAACATGGTTTAGTTTAGAGAATTACATACTGGCAAACAGCGGGCAGAACAGCAGAGCAGAAGAGACAATGACCGTGAAGTCAGCAAGTTCCACATAAGCGGATGCTGTCGATTCAGCCGTCAGGGCATCGCCCGACCGGCTCACGTGTTTCTGAGTTGTCACATGTGAGCAAAGGCCCTCGCCTACATTTCAAGAGCCAATGACCGACGTTAAGAAGATTCTTCGAGAAGCTTTTCAACGTGACAGAAGGGGCAATGACCGGCTCACGTGTTTCTCAGTCGTCGCATGTGATCAAAGGCCCTCGCCTACATTCCAAGAGCCAATGACCGACGTTAAGAAGATTCTTCGAGAAGCTTTTCAACGTGACATACGAGGCAATGACCGTGAAGTCGTTCACCTCCAGTGGACTGAAGTGAATAAACACGCGAGATGCAGTGGGCCCGATGGAGGAAGAAAGAGGAAGAAGGGAAGAGTAGCAGTAGTTTTCAGTCAGTTTCGGTGCTGAAGAACGTCATGCAAGAAGAGACTACATCATGCACAAACGCACTAAGTCCGCCGCTGTAATGGAATAGCAAGCAGCAGCCTCGGCGCCAGAAGACAGACGTTAAAAGGTATTTGAAGTCTGATTTTTACGTACCCGGGTGACTCGTGAGGATGGGAAGGAGACGGCCTCACATCAGCAGTCACCTGTGAGCTGGGGTGAAGATCTGACAGCCGAAGACTGGCAAGCGGGAGTGCGTTGTTCGAGTCCGGGACACTGGCCTTCCACCCTCGCGCCGCTCCGCTGACCGACGCACAACACACGCGGCCGCTTAGAGAAGAGAAACACTGGGACGCCCCATCCAAGGAATCACCGTCCGATGCTCTCAATAATTAAACTGGCCACAGCGCGATGCGCGTCTCCAGTCAGCTGGGCGAGACGGTGACACGAGATACACAGTGCCACGCGTAATCAGACGCCGCCGCTGCCGCAGCAGAAGGCTTCGCAAACGACACAGTTGCCGTTCTCCGAGCCAGAACATCGAGTAAGGAAATAGTTGTACGAAACTTGCAATAAAAGTTATCTTATGTAAAAATGCTGTTTCATTCTACCTCATATCCGAGCCAAGGAAGAACCCACCCTACCCACATGTTGTTAAGAGAGAAAAATTAATTAATTTAGTATTTTCACCCTGACATAATGCTTTAGAATCAAATGCCGTAATGCTCATCCTGACAATTAACTAGCATCAAAAGAGAAAACCCAGTTACATTTAGTGACAGAACTGTTACATTTGGTGTCAGAGAAAAAACCCTTGGTTCAATATGAGGTGTGAATGACAGTCACTAAGGGTCCACGGTTAGTATTGTTTAATGTGTGAAAGGATAGAGGTTTGCATAGCAGTCGTAATATTTTCTTTATTTATAAGTGTATTTTCTCTCATGATTTTAAGAGTTTGTCGAAAATATTTAAACATCTTTGTCATTCAGTGTAGTAAGATTGTGTAACTAACAGTTTGTAAAATGATGTCACGAAATAGTACAAAGTCAGAGCCAGCACCACAAGCTGTTTCTACTGAGGAAGCTATTCAGAGCTTAGTTAATCAGATAGCACAGCTTAAAAGTGATAGTAACGCATTATTTAAACAGTTGTGTGAGATTAGGCAACCCACTCCAATCCCTCCCACCCTAGATTCCTCAGCAGCAGCCTTGGTAACTCCTTTTTCAGGTAAACCTGGCGAGGACATAACAGCCTTTTTTGATGATTTAGTAGCAGCTGCAAAGTTAGGATCATGGTCAAATGAACAGCTCTTACAAATGACAAAGTTAAGGTTGCTAGGAGAGGCTAAAGCACACGTATTATACTATCAAGAAATACGGAATGCTCCAACATTTGAGGAATTAAAGAAAGGATTGCTTAAACGTTTTCAAGAACAGAACTGCTGTAGATTTTATAGGGAACAGTTAAACACTATCACTCAGAGGCAAAACGAGTCGTTAGAAAGCTTTGTTGACAGGATTAGAAAAGTTTATATTATCACCTATGAGTTGACAACTAGTGATGAAGTAAATAAAGTTATTTTACAAGAGGCAGAAATTAGAGCTCTGGATACATTTTTACGTGGGTTACCTCCTGAAACGTCCCGTCGTGTCAGGGCAGAATTTCCTAAAAATTTATCGGAAGCTGTATCTGTGGCGACGCTTTCAAAGAAATAGACATTGCCACCAGATACAAGGAGAAGCGAAATGTATTTTCAGCAGAAGCAAGATGTTTTAGGTGCGATCGACAGGAACATATAGCAAAAAACTGCAGACAACCTCAATGCACTAATTGTCAAAGAATAGGTCACACATTCAAGGAATGCAGGTCTAAGAAAGTTTTTGGAAATAGAAATCAGTTAAACTTAAACGGGAATGTCGGAGCCGCCGCCAGGCGTTCCCAATAACATTTCATGCCATTAAGGCGAATGTGAAGGCGGAATGCTGGTTATCTGCTACCATACAGGATAAAGAGGCAAGGATACTGGTGGATACAGGCGCAAACGTATCAATAGTGAGTTATGAATGTATTGGAGAAAAGAAATATGACCCTCCAAGATATAGACTGAGTTGGGTAGGAGGAGGTACAGTGAAGTCGTTATGATGTACATCATAGATTTTCTATATTCACGGTGTACAATTTCAAGAAGATGTAGAAGTGGTAACAAAGGTAACTGACGGGTACGACGCGATCCTAGGGCTGCGTTTCTTGAATAAACATCACGCTAAAATCGACCTGAGACAGCAAATTGTAGAACTTAGCGGAACAGTGTTTCAGCTAGGTGACACCGCTGCAAAGGGCCCACTGCCGCAAGATTTCCCTAACCGGAAGGCGAAAACAACTACACAGCGTGCAACGTCCTTGAAGGTTGATTCGCGGGATAAGATACCATTTGGCTCAAGAAAACTTTTCTGGATGACCGTTGACCCCGAGGTACCTACAGATACAGTGTGTCTAATAGAGCCATTAGAGGAAAATGAGGAATTAGATGTATCACATTGTTTTGTACGTAGAAGTGTTGTACGGGTTCAAGACGTTGAGGGAGAAAGAAAAGTACCGGTACATATTGACAATTTCGGAATGGAGGACAAAGAGTTGCATAAGGGAATACACTCCTGGAAATGGAAAAAAGAACACATTGACACCGGTGTGTCAGACCCACCATACTTGCTCCGGACACTGCGAGAGGGCTGTACAAGCAATGATCACACGCACGGCACAGCGGACACACCAGGTACCGCGGTGTTGGCCGTCGAATGGCGCTAGCTGCGCAGCATTTGTGCACCGCCGCCGTCAGTGTCAGCCAGTTTGCCGTGGCATACGGAGCTCCATCGCAGTCTTTAACACTGGTAGCATGCCGCGACAGCGTGCACGTGAACCGTATGTGCAGTTGACGGACTTTGAGCGAGGGCGTATAGTGGGCATGCGGGAGGCCGGGTGGACGTACCGCCGAATTGCTCAACACGTGGGGCGTGAGGTCTCCACAGTACATCGATGTTGTCGCCAGTGGTCGGCGGAAGGTGCACGTGCCCGTCGACCTGGGACCGGACCGCAGCGACGCACGGATGCACGCCAAGACCGTAGGATCCTACGCAGTGCCGTAGGGGACCGCACCGCCACTTCCCAGCAAATTAGGGACACTGTTGCTCCTGGGGTATCGGCGAGGACCATTCGCAACCGTCTCCATGAAGCTGGGCTACGGTCCCGCACACCGTTAGGCCGTCTTCCGCTCACGCCCCAACATCGTGCAGCCCGCCTCCAGTGGTGTCGCGACACGCGTGAATGGAGGGACGAATGGAGACGTGTCGTCTTCAGTGATGAGAGTCGCTTCTGCCTTGGTGCCAATGATGGTCGTATGCGTGTTTGGCGCCGTGCAGGTGAGCGCCACAATCAGGACTGCATACGACCGAGGCACACAGGGCCAACACCCGGCATCATGGTGTGGGGAGCGATCTCCTACACTGGCCGTACACCACTGGTGATCGTCGAGGAGACACTGAATAGTGCACGGTACATCCAAACCGTCGTCGAACCCATCGTTCTACCATTCCTAGACCGGCAAGGGAACTTGCTGTTCCAAAGGACAATCTACGTCCGCATGTATCCCGTGCCACCCAACGTGCTCTAGAAGGTGTAAGTCAACTACCCTGGCCAGCAAGATCTCCGGATCTGTCCCCCATTGAGCATGTTTGGGACTGGATGAAGCGTCGTCTCACGCTGTCTGCACGTCCAGCACGAACGCTGGTCCAACTGAGGCGCCAGGTGGAAATGGCCGTTCCACAGGACTCCATCCAGCATCTCTACGATCGTCTCCATGGGAGAATAGCAGCCTGCATTGCTGCGAAAGGTGGATATACACTGTACTAGTGCCGACATTGTGCATGCTCTGTTGCCTGTGTCTATGTGCCTGTGGTTCTGTCAGTGTGATCATGTGATGTATCTGACCCCAGGAATGTGTCAATAAAGTTTCCCCTTCCTGGGACAATGAATTCACGGTGTTCTTATTTCAATTTCCAGGAGTGTATTAGTAGCTACAGTCAGTACTTTTGAAGAAGAAGATTTCATTTGGTCAGATATTGCTGATGGTCAGAAACCAGACGCCTATAAAACCGCATTACGTCAGAAGATTGAGCATTTGAAAGGAAATGATAGAGACACGATAGAAGCAGTTTTAGTTGAGTTCCAAGATTTATTTAATGCAGAAGGTCCACTGCCAGTAACAGATATCACACAGCATAGGATACCAACAGGAAATAGCCCCCCAGTTTATAGGAAGCCTTATAGAGTTCCGCATCATTTACAGCCAGGACTGGATGAATTTTTAGAACAGCATCTAAAAGATGGAATTATAGAATATTCTAATTCTCCTTATAATTCAAATATTGTAATTATTCCAAAGAAGTCTCCCGACAATACGAAACGATATAGATTTTGTTGGTGACTACAGACACCTTAACAACAAACTATCTCAGATGTTTATTCTCATCCAAACATTACAGATATCATTGACAGTTTGGGTAACAGTAAATACTTTTCAACAACAGATTTACGTAGCGGATGTCATAAATTGGAAGTTGCACCTAAAGATAGGCATAAAACAGCATTTTCTACCCCTGGAGGCCACTGGCAATTTAAAAGAATGCCTTTCGGTTTGAAAAATGCACCAGCAAATTTTCAGAGACTACTCGATGGAGTATTGCGAGGACTCAAAACTCAGCAATGTTGTGTATATCTAGACGATATTATTGTATTCTCCAAAGACATTAATGAACATGCTGTGCGTCTGCGTAGTGTTGTTCAGAGACTTAGAACAGCTAAATTAACATTAAATATGGAAAAATGTACTTTTGCATTGACATAGGTCACATACCTAGGGCATGTCATTAGTGAAAAAGGAATTAAAACAGATCCTCGATTAATTTCGGAAGTTAAAGACTTCCCAACACCACAACGCATTAAGGAAATACAAAGTTTCATTGGTCTCGCATCGTATTACCGAAAATATGTTCAAAATTTTGCTGAAATTGCCCGACCCTTAACCCACTTATTGAAAAAGGGTGCAAAATTTCATTGGTCTGAAGATTGTGAATTAGCATTTCAAACCCTTAAAGATAAGTTAACACACAGTCCAGTATTAGCCTACCCAGATTATAACAAAGAATTTATTTTAGCCTGTGACGCAAGTGGTCAGTAGGAGTTGTTTTGAGTCAGAATATTAATGGCGCGGAACACCCCATAGCCTACGCTTCGAGACAAATAACAACGGCAGAAAGAAATTATTCCACAACGGAGAAAGAATTGTTAAGTGTTATTTATGGCATCAAATACCTTAAATGCTACTTGTTTGGTAGAAACTTCTAAGTTTTTACAGACCACGCAGCTTTAAAATGGTTGCTTGGGTTAAAGGATCCATCTAGTCGTCTCACCCGTTGGGCCCTATGTCTTTCCGAAATGGATTTCGAAGTTATCCATAAACCAGGCAAAAAACCCACGAATGCAGATTGTCTAAGTCGGAAAATAGCACTTTTTGAAGCAACAGGCCGAGATACTGAGGACTGGGGAAAGGCACAAGATGAGGATGCAGAATGCAAAAAAAAAAAAAAAAAAAAAAACGCAACTCAAATACAATTTTGCTTTGAAGATGGTGTATTATGCCGTAAAACAAAACTTGGACCGCGAATTGTTGTTCCCCAACACCTTAGACAAGAAATAATGGCAGAGGCCCACGATCATATCCTTGCAGGACACGGTGGACAGCGGACAACCGAAAGACGTGTAGCAGAGCGATTTTGGTGGCAAACCAGAAAGCAGGATGTTGCGCAGTACGTTCGTAATTGCATTGCGTGCGCACAACGAGCTGAACTCTCTCGTTCAAAAATACCCTTACAGGGGCTCCCCGAGGCTTCATGTCCATTTCAAATCTGCGGAGTGGATCTCTACGGGCCATTTCATAAAACACCTGCTGGTAATAAGTATGTTCTTATGATTATAGATCACTTTTCACGCTATCTAGCTATGGTGAGTCTCCCAGATCAGCAAGCAAATACAGTTGCCCAAGCTTTAGTTAACAAATGGATACTTAAATTTGGCGTACCTGAAGCTATTATCACAGATCAGGGATCTAATTTTATGTCTGAATTAATTAAACAGCTATGCCACTTACTGAAAATACGTAAATTACGCACAACTCCGTTACACCCTCAGTACAACGGACGCACAGAAAGAGTTCGTCGGACAATTGGCAAGATGCTTAGTTATTATGTTAACGATCAACATTCTAATTGGGATACGTATTTACCAATAATCGTGTCGGTATACAACGCCAAAACGCATGAAGCAACTTCCATGTCACCTTATGAAGTGGTCTATGGGAGAAAAATGCCGTCCCCTTTTGATGTAATCAGGCAGAGAAACGGAAAAGTCAGAGAAACAGTAAAAGATTTCGGTCGAGTGATGAAGGATGTATGGGAAAAGGTTCAAAAATCTAATACAAAGGCTTTGGAGCGACAGGAAACATTAGGTAATGCCCAAGCTAAAGATCCAAATTACAAAAACGGTCAGTGGGTGATGCTGTCAAACTCCATACATTGCGAAAGGAAAAACGAAGAAATTTGTAACAAACTACAGAGGTCCTTATCAAATTATTGAGATCATGTCACCAGTCAACGTTAAACGGCAACTGCCCACCCGAACTACTATTGTCCATGCAAGTTGGTTAAAATCTTTTAAGGGCGCTCCCGATGTAATTCCTTCAACAATAGTGTCTGCTTTTCCGAAGGGTGGAGGAAGTTCCCGAAAAAGAAAAAGAGTGGCCACGCCAGCACAACACACAGACATGGCACCATACAATCTTCGACCAAGGGTGCGAATGACCTAGTTGAATCTTAGTAGACTGTGGATAGTATACAAATGTAAATAATTAATAAATGATAATGGTTTATTTTTTAAGAAAAAATAGTGAACATAGAAACATGTTGATCTTGCGGTTAACAATGTATTCCTTCTTTTCTTTGTTTTTGTTTTTACTAGGTTGGTAGGACCATAACCACGTAGTTTGCTTTTTTCAGAAAGCGCCTTGCAAAGCATTTCCTACACAAAACCTATCCTACGTCAATGACTCCCTTGACAGTTCCCTACTGAAGTAATTTGACATGCTCATAAACTCGCAGCAAGGCAAAATTGATGCCAATGTTATGATGCAACATGTCTTAAAATTAAAAAGTGAACACAAAACTTAAATTATAATGCTAGGAACGGGTATATCTGGAACCTTTGTGCTGGTGTTTCTGCTTTGTACAGTTTTCTTTTATTTTAGATGAAAAAATAAGCCAAATAATAATATACCATATCATCAAATCCCTGTTAACTGGATACCACACTCTTAACTGGTGTACTTCAGTGGTTACTTTTGAGCATTAGTGTATTCATTTTGTTTATGTACTTCAGTCTTTATTAAACAGTCTCGTGTTACAATAAACAATACTGTAGAATAGATATTCTTGCATTAATATAAGGTAGATTAAACAGGTGTTGCTGTGTAATTATCTAAGTGAAAAATCTATTTTTGTTTATTCATTGTCATCAAGATTTGTTAGACTTATTATAACCATTTACGTGTGAACTACGCGATTCATGAGCGTACAGTGCTTTAGTAAAGTGATAAAGTATTTTCAACATACTTAATGTGAAGCGTGTGTAATCGTCTAAGTCGAGAGTTTTCATTGCTTGCGTTAGAGTTTTTGCCGTGTGAAGAGTGGAGGAATGTTGAGTGGTAAATTCGAGGGCGAATATCTCCAATTGGTGGAGGAATGTTGAGTGGTACTTAAGTAAATAAATTAGTGAAATGAAAGTGAAGTAGAAATTAGAATATAAATGAAAAACTGGGTTTAGTTTAGAGAATTACATATTGGCAAACAGCGGGCAGAACAGCAGAGCAGAAGGGACAATGATCGTGAAGTCAGCAAGTTACACATAAGCCGACGCTGTCGATTCAGCCGTCAGGGTATCGCCCAACCGGCTCACGTGTTTCTCAGTTGTCACATGTGAGCAAAGGCCCTCGCCTACATTCCAAGAGCCAATGACCGACGTTAAGAAGATTCTTCGAGAAGCTTTTCAACGTGACAGAAGGGGCAATGACCGGCTCACGTGTTTCTCAGTCGTCACATGTGATCAAAGGCCCTCGCCTACATTCCAAGAGCCAATGACCGACGTTAAGAAGATTCTTTGAGAAGCTTTTCAACGTGACATACGAGGCAATGACTGTGAAGTCGTTCACCTCCAGTGGACTGAAGTGAATAAACACGCGAGATGCAGTGGGCCCGATGGAGGAAGAAAGAGGAAGAAGAGAAGAGTAGCAGTAGTTTTCAATCAGTTTCGGTGCTGAAGACCGTCATGCAAGAAGAGACTACATCATGCACAGACGCACTAAGTCCGCCGCTGTAATGGAATAGCAAGCAGCAGCCTCGGCGCCAGAAGACAGAGGTTAAAAGGTATTTGAAGTCTGATTTTTACGTACCCGGGTGACTCGTGAGGATGGGAAGGAGACGGCCTCACATCAGCAGTCACCTGTGAGATGGGATGAAGATCTGACAGCCGAAGACTGGCAAGCGGGAGTGCGTTGTTCGAGTCCAGGACAATGGCCTTCCCCCCATGCGCCGCTCCGCTGACCGACGCACAACACACGCGGCCGCTTAGAGAAGCGAAACACTGGGACACCCCATCCAAGGAATCACCGTCCGATGCACGACTTCGCTCTCAATAATTAAACGCGATGCGCGTCTCCAATCAGCTGGGCGAGATGGCTACACGAGATACACAGTGCCACGCGTAATCAGACGCCGCCGCTGCCGCAGCAGAAGGCTTCGCAAACGATGCAGTTGCTGTGCTCCGAGCCAGAACGTCGAGTAAGGAAACAGTTGTACGAAACTTGCAATAAAAGTTATCTTATGTAAAAATGCTGTTTCATTCTACCTCATATCCGAGCCAAGGAAGAACCCACCCTGCCCACATGTTGTTAAGAGAGAAAAATTAATTAATTTAGTATTTTCACCCTGACATAATGCTTTAGAATCAAATGCCCTTTGCAGTAATGCTCATCCTGACAATTAACTAGCATCAAAAGAGAAAACCCAGTTACATTTAGTGACAGAACTGTTACATATAGTAACATCGGTAGGACATTACGTAGGAAATCAGCTATATTGCACCATTAACTTTGCCACCGGTAAAATGGGGGGCCAATAATCCTTCCTCCCATAATGCCGCACCTTAGATTAACCCGCCAAGGTCGCTGATGTTCCACGTTTCGCAGCCATCAAGGATTTTCCGTTGCGCAATAGTGCATATTATGCCGGTTTATGTTACCGCTGTTGGCGAATGACGCTTCGTCGCTGAATAGAACGCGTGCATAAAATCTGTCATCATCCCGTAATTTCTCTTGTGCCCAGTGGCAGAACTGTACACGACGTTCAAAGTCGTGGCCATGCAATTCCTGGTGCACAGAAATATGGTACGGGTGCAATCGATGTTGATGTAGCATTATCAACAGCGACGTTTTTGAGGTTCCCGATTCTCACGCAATTTGTCTGCTGATGATGTGCGGATTATCCGCGACGGCAGCTAAAACATCTTTTCCGCAATTGGTAAACGGTGCATTTTAACACGGGTAATGTATCACGAAGCAAATACCGTTCCCACTGGCGGAATGTTACGTGATACTAAGTACTTATACGTTTGTGACTCTTACAGCGCCATCTATCACAAAGCGAAAGAAAGTGGTCCAACTAAAACATTCATATTTCTTTACGTACTACACGAATATGTAAGAAAAAATGGAGGTTCCTGCTTCAAAAAACGCAGTTGATATCAGTTGGACCTATGACAGCGCCATCTAGCGGGCCAACCTTAGCGCCATCTGGTTTCCCCTTTCAAACTAGACGATGTTCGTTCTGTGTAGTATTTTCGTTTAACGCTTATATCGTGAGATATTTGGCCTGGTCACTATCAATGGACCATCCTGTATAAACACTGATCACAATTTACTGATGATGAAAAGTAGGCCGAAGCTTAACAGAATCCCCCAGATGATCTGGTGTAGTACCGAGCAATGGGAAGACGCGTTTGAAGGTAATTGGCGCCGTGGATACTGCAGTAATGAATATTACAATAGTATGTTCTGTCGAAGAAGAAGGGTAATCTCTATGAAAGGCAATTACAGTGGCTGTACAGGCAGAAATATGTACAAGTTAGTTAATTGTTACGAAATCCTAAGGTTCCATGATGGACGAATGAAGGAAGTACAAAAAATTACAGGAAAAGACAGATATACAAGGTGTTACAAAAAGGTACGGCCAAACTATCAGCAAACATTCCTCATACAGAAAGAAAGAAAATATGTTATGTGGACATGTGTCCGGAGACGCTTACTTTCCATGGTAGAGCTCGTTTTATTACTTCTCTTCAAATCACATTAATCGTGGAATGGAAACACACAGCAACAGAAAATACCAGCGTGACTTCAAACACTTTGTTACAGGAAATGTTCAAAATGTCCTCCTTTAGCAAGGATACATGCATCCACCCTCCGTCGCATGAAATCCCCGATGCGCTGATGCGGCCCGGCCGCGGTGGTCTAGCGGTTCTCGGCGCTCAGTCCGGATCCGCGCGACTGCTACGGTCGCAGGTTCGAATCCTGCCTCGGGCATTGATGTGTGTGATGTCCTTAGGTTAGTTAGGTTTAAGTAGTTCTAAGTTCTAGGGGACTGATGACCATAGATGTTAAGTCCCATAGTGCTTAGAGCCATGCGCTGATGCAAACCTGGAGAATGGCGTATTGTATCACAGCCGTCCACAATACGAGCACGAAGAGTCTCTACATTTGGTACCGGGGTTGCGTAGACAAGAGCTTTCAAATGCCCCCATAAATGAAAGTCAAGAGGGTTGAGGTCAGGAGAGCGTGGAGGCCATGGAATTGGTCCACCTCTACCAATCCATCGGTCACCGAATCTGTTGTTGAGAAGCGTACGAACACTTCGACTGAAATGTGCAGCAGCTCCATTGTGCATGAACCACATGTTGTGTTGTACTTGCAAAGGCACATTTTCTAGCAGCACAGGTATAGTATCCCGTATGAAATCATGATAACGTGCTCGACTGAGCGTAAGTGGAAGAAACTAAAATGAGCTGTAACTTGGAAATTCTTGGAAATTAAGCGTTTCCGGACACATGTCCACTAACATATTTTCTTTATTTGTATGTGAGGAATGTTTCCTGAAAGTCTGGCCGTACCTTTTTGTAACACCCTGTACAGTAATATGTCACGTAGGTTTCTTGTTTCAGTTTGTGGTAAGTAACAAAATCGAGGATAAGTGAAGAATAAGTCAGTCGATCGAATCTATCAGATTGTTAAATGGAATATTATGGAGTCAGCACACACCCAAATGAGCAAAGAAAGTAGTGCTACATGCTGTAGTTGACAGCATTCTGACGAACGTCTCAGACTGCTGGACATTGAAGAAGATACAAGCGGGGAAAATTGAAACTGACCGAATGGACAGATTGCGGCGGAGCATGAGATCGTCGTGCTTGGATCCATTCAGGAATGTATATGTAAGAATGGAGATGGATGTAATGGATCCATTCAAGGATGGGGCTGGTGCTCGAGCACTGACGTGGTGTGAACATATCCGACGGATGGAGCAATATCGATGTCCGAAGTTTCTCCTCAACTGGTCTCCGCCACGGAAAAGGAATTGAGGGTGGCCGAGGGCAACGTGGAGGGTAATTGTGGCAAAATCGGTGGGAAGGAGGCGTCTGTCGGAAGCAGATTGGCAGGAAAGAAGGTTGTGGCACCTGAGAACAGGTAACTGCTGCTAAATGGAAACGCATGCTAAAGTAAAGTAAGTAAGTCACTTAGGAGTTAAATAGGATTCGCAGAAAAGTCAAGGAAATACAACTGCAGGAGAAACATACTTGCTGGGCGAGTATGATACTAAGGTTTGCCTTATCCCTTTTTACAATAAACAACATAACACCTTCAAAAATTATTCTGCGATTCAACTAATGTAAAATTAATTTTATTCCCTCCTTACAATCTAAAGGACGGCATTTAACATTTATGCCATCAAATTGTCACATAAGTTCACGGAAACTATGGGACAAAACAAAACATGGTTTACATGCCTAAATAGTTATTCACATCTGCGTCATTAGAAGCAACCTTAGAAGCGCATTTGCTTACAGGAACATATTCAGAATCTTTATCTGAGACACACGTTACTGCTTCTGGCTACTTTGAGGGTGTTTTTGACACTTCCTTCTGTTTACATGCACACATGTAGACAAAGTGGCCATTGGTGAGAATCTGAAATGTATACTGGAGCGCCAGGGAAACTGGTGTAGGCATGCGTATTCAAAACAGGCAGGACTCGGCGCTGTGTTGGGAACGCCTGTACAAGACAACAAGGGCCTGGAGCAGTTGTTAGATCGGTTATTGCTGCTACAATGGCAGGTTATCAAGATTTAAATGAGTTTGAACGTGGTGTTATATTCGGCGCACGAGCGATGAGACACGTCATCGCCGAGGTAGTGATGAAGTGGGGATTTTCGGGTACGATCATTTCACGAGTGTACCGTGAATACCTGAAATCCGGTAAAACATTAATCCTCCGACATCGCTGTGGCAGGAAAAAGATCCCGCAAGAACAGGACCAACGACGACTGAAGAGGATTGTTCAACCTGACGGAAGTGCAACGCTTCCGCAAATTGCTGCAGATTTCAATGACGGGCCGTCAACAAGTATCAGCGTGCCATCCGTTCAATGGAACATCATCGGCATGGGCTTCAGAAGCAGAAAACTCACTCGTGTACCCTTGATGACTGCACGACACAAATCTTTATGCCTCGCCTGTGCCCATCGACATCGACATTGGAGTGTTGACGAGTGGAAGCATGTTGCCTCATCGGACGAGTCTCGTTTCAAATTTTACCGAGTGGATGGAAGTGTACGGGTATGGAGACTACTTCATGAATCCAGGGACTCTGCATGTCAGCAGGGGACTGTTCAAGCTGGTGGAGGTTCTATACTGGTGTGGGGTGCGTGCAGTTGGGGTGATACGGGATCCCTGATACGTCTAGATACGACTCTGACTGGTGACACGTAAACAAGCATCCTGTCTGATCACCTGCATCCATTTGTGTCCATTGTGCATTCCGACGGACTTGGGAAACTGCAGCAAGGCAATGCAACACCCCACACATCCAGAATTGCTACAGAGTGGCTCTAGGAACACTCTCCCGAGGTTGAACAGTTCCGCTGGCCACCATACTCGCCAAACATGAATATTATTGAGCATATCTGGGATGATTTGTAAAATGTGGTTCAGAAGAGATCTGCCCTGCAGAAGTTTTGGTGTCAGTTCCCTCCAACACTACTTCTGAAATTAGTGGAGTTCATGACACGTCGTGATCATGCGCTTCTGCGTGCTCGCGGGGGCTCTACACGATATTAGGCAGGCGTACCATTTTTTCTGGGTCTTCGGTGTATCATGGCTCACATACGAGAAATCATATTAGTACAGTATTTCTTTCGAATGATACCACGTGAAATAAATATTTAATTGCTTATGTCTGAAGAGAAATTATTCTAACTACATGCGAGTGAAATTGTGGTAGATGTAGTGCCTACATTAATTTAGGTATCACCTGCGTAGCCTGAAGCACTAACAGAAAGAACAAATTCTGAAATATCTACAGTTAAAATAGCTACAAGCAGTGATGGCCAGATAACGGTGAACACAAGGATGGTAAGGGAAACATCTTTTTGAGCACAAAAAAGGAACAAAAGTCGGAGCATGAGACCGCAGAAAACTTTTGAAATTCGGAAAAATTGAAGAAGAAAGGTTGAAATGTATCTGAGTGTATGTGTACGTAGCATTTTATGATGTAACAACCACATGATTTCAATTACAGGAAAGCAGTTTCATTGGAAAAATCTTCAATAAGTGTAGTCCACTCACGAAGGAAATAACTTACAAACCTTCTTTCGACCATTTCTTGTGTATTGTCAGTTTTCGGTAGGTACTAGAGAGGACTCATAGAGGAAGTACAGAATACTTTTCGTCACAGGTTCGTTAGTACAGCGTCACAGACATGAACATCAAAACGACTGGAAGACGCTGTAAGAGAGAGAGAGAGCACATCGCGGTGTGGTTTACTGCTCAACTTTCGAGTGCATACTTTCCTAGAGGAGTGAAGATATATATATACACTTCTTCCTGCTACGTATATTTCGCACAAACAACATGGGCGTAAAATTAAGGATTGGGAGTTTCCAACACTCGTTCTTCTCATCCATCATTTGCAACTGAAGAAGTGGTAGCTAAAGAACCCCCGCCACAAACTATAAAGGTAACTTGGGTAGTGTATGTGGTGTTCACCACGCCTGCCCGTCGCTTTCACTAAAAAATTGAACTCAATGTAGGTGTGACCTTAGAAGCATCTGACACGACGCTACGTGCAGACGTGAATCAAGAAATGACTTTGACCACTGATTGATTGTTGCTAATCACAAGGATACAGGAAGCGGAGTAGCACAGCCGTAAGGATGGGAGGATTCCAAATTCGACTTTTCGTTGTATGTCAATGATTTGTCGTCAGTTTTGTCCTAATGCGTATACGAAATGTATACTGATGGCCTCCAGTTGTATCTAATAGCAGAACCAATAAATCTGAAGACATCTCTCGACAATATGATACCGGTCTGTATGCACTATTAACATGGCTGCAGAATATAGTGTTAAAGTTCAATCCATTCAAAACCCAAGCGATAGTGGTTGGTCACTCTGTGCTCGTTAGCCCAAGTTATAGGGAACCGTACCATCTTTAACCCTAAATGGGACAAATCTCAACTTCTATTCTGAAGCGAAGAGTATAGGAGGAGCCGAAAATCTGAAGTGGATTGAGCACGTAACTGCAATGTGCATGAAGGCATCAGCATGACTCCTTGCCCTACAAAAATACAAAATGCTTTTCCCTCTTGCCCTGAAAAAGGAAGTTGTGCAAACAAATATACTTCCGATTCTGCAAGGCCTATCTCAGAGAAGTTAACGGCGTCTGCAACTTGTTATGAATGCCTGTGTCCATTAATCTGTGATGCTCGACTCTTTCATAATATTTCAACATCATATCCACAGCTGTCCTGGCTGCATGCAGACAAGTGCGCTGATTTCCATACCCTCCGTCTTCTCTACTGTCTTATCAAAGTACACTATCCCTCATGTCTATACTCGACGTCGACGCTCTTGTCTGAACAACGTGGCAGAACACCCACTCTCATCACAGCAAAATCCCTTCTGTCCCTCTCTACCGTTCAGCAAGCATCGCAAAATATTTCTAAGTCTCAGAAATCTAACGCTGGAATAAACTACCGCAGTGTACTAAACAACCGAATAACACTCCCAGGCACAGAAGACAGCTGATGACACATCTACTAAAGCGTGCTCCCCCTTATGTGAGTGGCCCGCCATGTGGCGGGCCATTGTTCGATTCCCGGCCGGTTCGGAGATTTTCTTCACTCGGGAACTTGGTGTCGAGTTGTCCTTATCATCGACAAGCAAGTGGCCTAATGTGGCGTCAACAAAAGTACCTGGCATTCTGTGAGTGAAATTCCCCGGATGGGTACTCCCAGCTATGAATGCCGTAAGATCATTTCATTTCTACTAAAGCAATAATAATGATTACGATTTTACCTGCAATCCCTTCTTACCCCTGTACGACCTTCTTTACACTATGTTTTATTTCCCTGTCTACTTCGCTGGTGCAGTCTACTTAAATTTCCTTTCCCCAGAACTCGCTACGTCAGAAAACATCTACTTTTTATTTTTATTTTTTTTAGTCATCAGTCTTCTGACTGGTTTGAATTCCTCTCCTGCGCCAACCTCTTCACCTCACAGTAGCATCTGCAACCTACGTTCTCAATTATTTGCTGGATGTATTCCAATCTAGGTCTTCCTCTCTTCCTCTACAGCTTTTCGAATTAAGGCCTATGTTTGATACTAGTAGACTTCTCTTGGCCAGGAATGCCCTTTATTGCCAGTGCTATTACGCTTTTTATGTCCGTCCGTCCGTTATGGATTATTTTGCTGCCTAGGTAGCACAATTCTTTAACTTCATCTACTTCATGGTCACCAGTTCTTTTGGTAAACTTGTCTCTGTTCTCATTTGTGCTACTTCTCATTACTTTCGTCTTTCTTCGATTTTCTTTCAATCTATGTGATGTACTCATTAGACTGTTAATTCGATTCAGCAGATAATACAGTTCTTTTTCATTTTCACTCGAGATAGCAATGTCATCAGTGAATCGTATTACTCGTCTCTCCCCTATAGCTTACCCCCATTTTTCTCAGAATTTCGTACATCTTACATTGTTTTATACTGACGCACTCTTTTTCCAGCTCGACAAATCGTATGACCGCGTCTTGGTTTTCTTTAGTCTTGCTTCCATTACCTTGAATTTTAGTTCCACTCCTGAATTTCCTTTATTTCCATCATTGCTTCTTGGAAGTACAGATTGAACAGTAGAGGCGAGAGACTACATCCCTGTCTTACACCCTTTTTAATCTGAGCATTTCCTTCTTGGTCGTTCACTCTTATTAACCCCTCTCAGTTGTTGTACATACTGCATATTACTCGTCTCTCCCCTATAGCTTACCCCCATTTTTCTCAGAATTTCGTACATCTTACATTGTTTTATATTGACGCACTCTTTTTCCAGCTCGACAAATCGTATGACCGCGTCTTGGTTTTCTTTAGTCTTGCTTCCATTACTACCCGAAACGTCAGAACTGCTTATCTGGTGCCTTTACTTCTTATAAAGCCAAACTGAGCATTATCTAACACACCCTAAATTTTCTTTCCCATTCTTCTGTATGTTATTCTTGTCAGCAACATGGATGCATGAGTCGTTAAGCTGATTTTGCGGAATTGTGTTGATGAAGTTTTTTGAGAAGTCAGATGGTATGTCGTTTTCTTGACACTACCCCCAATGATTTTACAAGTTCTGATGTAATATTATCGGCACCTTCTGCGTTATTTGATCCTAATTCCCCCAAAGTTTTCTTAAATTATGATTCTACCACTGGATCCTCCATCTCTTTTAATCGACCTGTTTCTTCTTCTATCACATCAGATAAATTTTTCCACCTATCCGCGCACTCATCTGCATTTAACAGCGGAATTTCCGTTGCACCCTTAATGTTACCACCCTTGCTTTTAATTTCACCGAAGGTACTTTGTATATCTATAATCTATTTTACTACCCACCACTATCATTATTGTTATTTTGTTATTATTATTATTATTATTATTATTATTAGTAGTAGTAGTAGTAGTAGTAGTAGTAGTAGTATTATCACTATTAGCGGTGGCAGCGTCAGTGGTACAACTACTGCCTGTATTAAGTTTTTTACTTCGCAGTGCGAATTACTGACTCACATTGTCACTATAGAACTCAGATCATTTTAACACTATTCGTCCTATTAAAACCATTATTTCTAAGCCAAATCTGGTTTAAAAACCATTCCGTATGTGTGAAATCCTGGTCCGATGTATTAGAGGGCCTGATATCTCTAATCACATCAGGTTCAATAAGTAAACAAAAACCACAGGTATCACGCGATATATTGCACAGTCAGCATTTAAAAATCAACAGGAATAGACTACGAAGCACAGAAACCGGTAGGAATGAGTGCACTAGTTTCGATATCGAGTCACATTCAAAAAATGGTTAAAAATAATTACAAAAATTTAATCAATGAAGCCCCTATAGGAATTATACGAGTGTGAGAGAGAAATGCTAGCAACGTGCGACTACAGTGGAGCATAGTGGAGTGTTACTTAGCCTGTTGGCTATAGCATCTTGTCATGCTGTGCCGACGTCAGCTGCCAGTTGTCCATAAATTCCTCTGTGATGGACACGGACTCTGCGTGCTTACAGCTCCAGGACGACGACGAAAGCAAAGCGGACTGACTCTGGTGGGTCCTACTTAAAAACTCAATCCCAGCAAGAAAACAACTGTCGTGGTAGACACTATTCTCTACTATCACCCTAAAGAGCTGTCCCTCCCAAAAGTTACGAATGTCCATTGCTTGCTTGTACCCTCTGCCAGCCTCCGCACTCCTTACTTGAGTTCTTGATGACCTTTCGTTCAGTCGGGCGCCGTATAGCGCTGACTTCCGATTGTTACCACCTGGTACTGAGTGGAGAGTCTATAAACACTCAACACCTTCCGATTCAGTGGTTTGGAGTTCTAGAATTTCGATATTTCGTAAGCTTCTGTAGCAAAGAAAGCTATCTACTTCAGCACATCTGGTACGAAATATTTACAGACAAAAACAGTTTTGGATGGTTTCCCCCACTGTTACAAAAATAACATACTGCTTTTTCTAGGACTGGCACTACATATATTTCCTACTGCTTTCTCACACCATAAGTTAGCAACTACGAAAGAGTGACTGCCACAAAATACGACACTACATTTGGCAAATTCACGAATAGCATTGACATATAACACATACTGTTTCTTGTGATGTCACGAATATACATTAGATCCTTTAATGGAGAACTATGCGAACTGATGTCTGCTGGTTGAACAGGATAATTCCTCCACTACTTCCATCGAAATATATACCGACATAGGCCAATGATGAAAGCTTAACGCTATTAAGCCGTGTTTAAGAGCACGTTCAGTTTAAAACTGTCAAGTTCAGAATTCGTTGTTTTTTAAGTACTAGAAGAAAGTGATTTATTTATGCAAATTTCAAATTTTACGTCTTTAAGAAAAGAGTATAATTTGGAAATCTGCTGGAAATTCTATATGTTTTCAGAATCTTTCTCGTGAAACCAGATTTCTAATATGTTTTGGTGAAATGTGGACGGGCCGGTCGGTGTAGCCGAGCGGTTCTAGGCGCTTCAGTCTGGAACCGCGCGACCACTACGGTCGCAGGTTCGTATCCTGCCTCGGGCATGGATGTGTGTGATGTCCTTAGGTTAGTTAGGTTTAAGTAGTTCTAAGTTATAGGGGACTGATGACCATGGATGTTAAGTCCCATAGTGCTCAGACCCATTTGAACCATTTTGAACCACCGACCTACTAGCCGATGTGTCCACTTCTGCCACGGATAACAGCAGTGACGCTCTGTAGTATGGAAGTATAAGGCCTACGTAGCTCGCTGTAGGCAGTTGGCATCACATCTGCACACACAAGTCACTTAATTTCTATAAATTCCTTACCGGGGGGCGATGAACTCTGACGTAACGTTCAATCATATCCCAGATGTGTTCCAGCAGATTCTGATCTGGCGAGTTGGGGGGCCAGGATGTTAATTGGAACTCGCTACTGTGTTCCTCCAAGCACTCCATCACACTCCTGGATTGTTACATAGGACATTATCCTGATAAAAAATGCCACTGCCGTCGGGAGACATGATGATTATCAAGGGGTGCACGTGTTCTGTATCCAGTGCCCGATACACTTTGGCCATCATGGTGCCCTGCATTATCGCCACTGGACCTATGGATACCCATGTGTATTTTCCAAAGACCATCGTGCAGCCACCGCCAGCTTGTTTCCGTCCCATACTGCAGGTGGCAAGCAGCTGTTCTCCTAAGAGACGACCCATTCGCGTCCTCCCATCGGCGTTATGAAAAAGCTGTCCGTATTCATCAGACCAAGCAACGTTCGGCCACTGTGCCAACATCCAGTGCCGACGGTAACGTGCCCATTTCTGTCGTAGTTGCCTATGTCGTTAACGCTGGTACATGCGAGAGTCTTCGGTTGCGGAGGTCCCTCGTTGGGAGTTTCCGGTGCACTGTCTGTTCAGACACACTTGTACTCAGCCCAGCATTAAAGTGTGATGTTAATATCGCCACAGTTCGCCGCCTGTCCAGTTCTACCAGTCTGCCCAGCCTACGGCATCCGACATCTGTAACGAATGGTGCAACCCCCCTCCCCCCCAACCCCACAACGTTTGAATGTGGTTTCGCCTTGGTTTCACCACTTGTTGAAGACGCTCATCACAGTGCCCCAAGAGGAGCCTTCGAGTCGTGCAGTTTCCGAAATGGGGTGGAGCCTCCTGGCCATCACAGTTTGCCCTGGATCGAAGTCAAACAGATCGCGCGCCATCCTCACTTGACACACGGAGAGCACGTTTACTGACACTGCAGGCACCGTGCGTGTGTCTGACTAGCAGTCATTCGTCATCAGATGACGCTGCTATCTCCTGATAGGGTTTATGTCGATGGTAGATCGATGGTCATAATGATGTGCTGACCAGTGCATTGAATTGTATTTGCATTCGTACTACAATTGCATTAAATGTACGTTGGTACTACGTTTCCGCGATATATAATAATCAGAAATAGGCTCATTGTTCGTTAAAGCTGCCTTACTACCGTATACCGTTTTGTAAGTATGTAAAAGGAAAATCTATTGCCACGAGTTACCATGAATTTCCGGTTGATAATGACTTGATAAATGCTTAGTAATGAGTGGTTTCTTGAGAAACTTCATGTCAAATACGCTGTTAAATTCATCAGGAATGTGCAGTCCACATTTCAAAAATGGCGCTCTTAAACACGGCTTAATAGCGTTAAGCTTTCATCATTGGCCTATGTCGGTATATATTTCGATGGAAGTAGTGGAGGAATTATCCTGTTCAACCAGCAGACATCAGTTCGCATAGTTCTCCATTAAAGGATCTAATGTATATTCGTGACATCACAAGAAACAGTATGTGTTATATGTCAATGCTATTCGTGAATTTGCCAAATGTAGTGTCGTATTTTGTGTCGACTTAACATCTGAGGTCATTAGTCCCCTATAACTTAGAACTACTTAAACCTAACTAACCTAAGGAGATCACACACATCCATGCCCGAGGCAGGATACGAACCTGCGACCGTAGTGGTCGCGCGGTTCCAGACTGAAGCGCCTAGAACCGCTCGGCTACACCGACCGGCCCGTCCACATTTCACCAAAACATATTAGAAATCTGGTTTCACGAGAAAGATTCTGAAAACATATAGAATTTCCAGCAGATTTCCAAATTATACTCTTTTCTTAAAGACGTAAAATTTGAAATTTGCATAAATAAATCACTTTCTTCTAGTACTTAAAAAATAACGAATTCTGAACTTGACAGTTTTAAACTGAACGTGCTCTTAAACACGGCTTAATAGCGTTAAGCTTTCATCATTGACCTATGTCGGTATATATTTCGATGGAAGTAGTGGAGGAATTATCCTGTTCAACCAGCAGACATCAGTTCGCATAGTTCTCCATTAAAGGATCTAATGTATATTCGTGACATCACAAGAAACAGTATGTGTTATATGTCAATGCTATTCGTGAATTTGCCAAATGTAGTGTCGTATTTTGTGGCAGTCACTCTTCCGTAGTTGCTAACTTATGGTGTGAGAAAGCAGTAGGAAATATATGTAGTGCCAGTCCTAGAAAAAGCAGTATGTTATTTTTGTAACAGTGGGGAAAACCATCCAAAACTGTTTTTGTCTGTAAATATTTCGTACCAGATGTGCTGAAGTAGATAGCTTCCTTTGCTACAGAAGCTTACGAAATACCGAAATTCTAGAACTCCAAACCACTGAATCGGAAGGTGTTGAGTGTTTATAGACTCTCCACTCAGTACCAGGTGGTAACAATCGGAAGTCAGCGCTATACGGCGCCCGACTGAACGAAAGGTCATCAAGAACTCAAGTAAGGAGTGCGGAGGCTGGCAGAGGGTACAAGCAAGCAATGGACATTCGTAACTTTTGGGAGGGACAGCTCTTTAGGGTGATAGTAGAGAATAGTGTCTACCACGACAGTTGTTTTCTTGCTGGGATTGAGTTTTTAAGTAGGACCCACCAGAGTCAGTCCGCTTTGCTTTCGTCGTCGTCCTGGAGCTGTAAGCACGCAGAGTCCGTGTCCATCACAGAGGAATTTATGGACAACTGGCAGCTGACGTCGGCACAGCATGACAAGATGCTATAGCCAACAGGCTAAGTAACACTCCACTATGCTCCACTGTAGTCGCACGTTGCTAGCATTTCTCTCTCACACTCGTATAATTCCTATAGGGGCTTCATTGATTAAATTTTTGTAATTATTTTTAACCATTTTTTGAATGTGACTCGATATCGAAACTAGTGCACTCATTCCTACCGGTTTCTGTGCTTCGTAGTCTATTCCTGTTGATTTTTAAATGCTGACTGTGCAATATATCGCGTGATACCTGTGGTTTTTGTTTACTTATTGAACCTGATGTGATTAGAGATATCAGGCCCTCTAATACATCGGACCAGGATTTCACACATACGGAATGGTTTTTAAACCAGATTTGGCTTAGAAATAATGGTTTTAATAGGACGAATAGCGTTAAAATGATCTGAGTTCTATAGTGACAATGTGAGTCAGTAATTCGCACTGCGAAGTAAAAAACTTAATACAGGCAGTAGTTGTACCACTGACGCTGCCACCGCTAATAGTGATAATACTACTACTACTACTACTACTACTACTAATAATAATAATAATAATAATAATAATAATAATAACAAAATAACAATAATGATAGTGGTGGGTAGTAAACTAGATTATAGATATACAAAGTACCTTCGGTGAAATTAAAAGCAAGGGTGGTAACATTAAGGGTGCAACGGAAATTCCGCTGTTAAATGCAGATGAGTGAGCGGATAGGTGGAAAAATTTATCTGATGTGATAGAAGAAGAAACAGGTCGATTAAAAGAGATGGAGGATCCAGTGGTAGAATCATAATTTAAGAAAACTTTGGGGGAATTAGGATCAAATAACGCAGAAGGTGCCGATAATATTACATCAGAACTTGTAAAATCATTGGGGGTAGTGACAAGAAAACGACATACCATCTGACTTCTCAAAAAACTTCATCAACACAGTTCCGCAAAATCAGCTTAACGACTCATGCATCCATGTTGCTGACAAGAATAACATACAGAAGAATGGGAAAGAAAATTTAGGGTGTGTTAGATAATGCTCAGTTTGGCTTTATAAGAAGTAAAGGCACCAGATAAGCAGTTCTGACGTTTCGGGTAGTAATGGAAGCAAGACTAAAGAAAACCAAGACGCGGTCATACGATTTGTCGAGCTGGAAAAAGAGTGCGTCAATATAAAACAATGTAAGATGTACGAAATTCTGAGAAAAATGGGGGTAAGCTATAGGGGAGAGACGAGTAATATGCAGTATGTACAACAACTGAGAGGGGTTAATAAGAGTGAACGACCAAGAAGGAAATGCTCAGATTAAAAAGGGTGTAAGACAGGGATGTAGTCTCTCGCCTCTACTGTTCAATCTGTACTTCCAAGAAGCAATGATGGAAATAAAGGAAATTCAGGAGTGGAACTAAAATTCAAGGTAATGGAAGCAAGACTAAAGAAAACCAAGACGCGGTCATACGATTTGTCGAGCTGGAAAAAGAGTGCGTCAGTATAAAACAATGTAAGATGTACGAAATTCTGAGAAAAATGGGGGTAAGCTATAGGGGAGAGACGAGTAATATGATTCACTGATGACATTGCTATCTCGAGTGAAAATGAAAAAGAACTGTATTATCTGCTGAATCGAATGAACAGTCTAATGAGTACATCACATAGATTGAAAGAAAATCGAAGAAAGACGAAAGTAATGAGAAGTAGCACAAATGAGAACAGAGACAAGTTTACCAAAAGAACTGGTGACCATGAAGTAGATGAAGTTAAAGAATTGTGCTACCTAGGCAGCAAAATAATCCATAACGGACGGACGGATATAAAAAGCGTAATAGCACTGGCAATAAAAGGCATTCCTGGCCAAGAGAAGTCTACTAGTATCAAACATAGGCCTTAATTCAAAAAGCTGTAGAGGAAGAGAGGAAGACCTAGATTGGAATACATCCAGCAAATAATTGAGAACGTAGGTTGCAGATGCTACTGTGAGGTGAAGAGGTTGGCGCAGGAGAGGAATTCAAACCAGTCAGAAGACTGATGACTAAAAAAAATAAAAATAAAAAGTAGATGTTTTCTGACGTAGCGAGTTCTGGGGAAAGGAAATTTAAGTAGACTGCACCAGCGAAGTAGACAGGGAAATAAAACATAGTGTAAAGAAGGTCGTACAGGGGTAAGAAGGGATTGCAGGTAAAATCGTAATCATTATTATTGCTTTAGTAGAAATGAAATGATCTTACGGCATTCATAGCTGGGAGTACCCATCCGGGGAATTTCACTCACAGAATGCCAGGTACTTTTGTTGACGCCACATTAGGCCACTTGCTTGTCGATGATAAGGACAACTCGACACCAAGTTCCCGAGTGAAGAAAATCTCCGAACCGGCCGGGAATCGAACAATGGCCCGCCACATGGGGGACCACTCACATAAGGGGGAGCACGCTTTAGTAGATGTGTTATCAGCTGTCTTCTGTGCCTGGGAGTGTTATTCGGTTGTTTAGTACACTGCGGTAGTTTATTCCAGCGTTAGATTTCTGAGACTTAGAAATATTTTGCGATGCTTGCTGAACGGTAGAGAGGGACAGAAGGGATTTTGCTGTGATGAGAGTGGGTGTTCTGCCACGTTGTTCAGACAAGAGCGTCGACGTCGAGTATAGACATGAGGGATAGTGTACTTTGATAAGACAGTAGAGAAGACGGAGGGTATGGAAATCAGCGCACTTGTCTGCATGCAGCCAGGACAGCTGTGGATATGATGTTGAAATATTATGAAAGAGTCGAGCATCACAGATTAAGGGACACAGGCATTCATAACAAGTTGCAGACGCCGTTAACTTCTCTGAGATAGGCCTTGCAGAATCGGAAGTATATTTGTTTGCACAACTTCCTTTTTCAGGGCAAGAGGGAAAAGCATTTTGTATTTTTGTAGGGCAAGGAGTCATGCTGATGCCTTCATGCACATTGCAGTTACGTGCTCAATCCACTTCAGATTTTCGGCTCCTCCTATACTCTTCGCTTCAGAATAGAAGTTGAGATTTGTCCCATTTAGGGTTAAAGATGGTACGGTTCCCTATAACTTGGGCTAACGAGCACAGAGTGACCAACCACTATCGCTTGGGTTTTGAATGGATTGAACTTTAACACTATATTCTGCAGCCATGTTAATAGTGCATACAGACCGGTATCATATTGTCGAGAGATGTCTTCAGATTTATTGGTTCTGCTATTAGATACAACTGGAGGCCATCAGTATACATTTCGTATACGCATTAGGACAAAACTGACGACAAATCATTGACATACAACGAAAAGTCGAATTTGGAATCCTCCCATCCTTACGGCTGTGCTACTCCGCTTCCTGTATCCTTGTGATTAGCAACAATCAATCAGTGGTCAAAGTCATTTCTTGATTCACGTCTGCACGTAGCGTCGTGTCAGATGCTTCTAAGGTCACACCTACATTGAGTTCAATTTTTTAGTGAAAGCGACGGGCAGGCGTGGTGAACACCACATACACTACCCAAGTTACCTTTATAGTTTGTGGCGGGGGTTCTTTAGCTACCACTTCTTCAGTTGCAAATGATGGATGAGAAGAACGAGTGTTGGAAACTCCCAATCCTTAATTTTACGCCCATGTTGTTTGTGCGAAATATACGTAGCAGGAAGAAGTGTATATATATATCTTCACTCCTCTAGGAAAGTATGCACTCGAAAGTTGAGCAGTAAACCACACCGCGATGTGCTCTCTCTCTCTCTTACAGCGTCTTCCAGTCGTTTTGATGTTCATGTCTGTGACGCTGTACTAACGAACCTGTGACGAAAAGTATTCTGTACTTCCTCTATGAGTCCTCTCTAGTACCTACCGAAAACTGACAATACACAAGAAATGGTCGAAAGAAGGTTTGTAAGTTATTTCCTTCGTGAGTGGACTACACTTATTGAAGATTTTTCCAATGAAACTGCTTTCCTGTAATTGAAATCATGTGGTTGTTACATCATAAAATGCTACGTACACATACACTCAGATACATTTCAACCTTTCTTCTTCAATTTTTCCGAATTTCAAAAGTTTTCTGCGGTCTCATGCTCCGACTTTTGTTCCTTTTTTGTGCTCAAAAAGATGTTTCCCTTACCATCCTTGTGTTCACCGTTATCTGGCCATCACTGCTTGTAGCTATTTTAACTGTAGATATTTCAGAATTTGTTCTTTCTGTTAGTGCTTCAGGCTACGCAGGTGATACCTAAATTAATGTAGGCACTACATCTACCACAATTTCACTCGCATGTAGTTAGAATAATTTCTCTTCAGACATAAGCAATTAAATATTTATTTCACGTGGTATCATTCGAAAGAAATACTGTACTAATATGATTTCTCGTATGTGAGCCATGATACACCGAAGACCCAGAAAAAATGGTACGCCTGCCTAATATCGTGTAGAGCCTCCGCGAGCACGCAGAAGCGCATGATCACGACGTGTCATGAACTCCACTAATTTCAGAAGTAGTGTTGGAGGGAACTGACACCAAAACTTCTGCAGGGCAGATCTCTTCTGAACCACATTTTACAAATCATCCCAGATATGCTCAATAATATTCATGTTTGGCGAGTATGGTGGCCAGCGGAACTGTTCAACCTCGGGAGAGTGTTCCTAGAGCCACTCTGTAGCAATTCTGGATGTGTGGGGTGTTGCATTGCCTTGCTGCAGTTTCCCAAGTCCGTCGGAATGCACAATGGACACAAATGGATGCAGGTGATCAGACAGGATGCTTGTTTACGTGTCACCAGTCAGAGTCGTATCTAGACGTATCAGGGATCCCGTATCACCCCAACTGCACGCACCCCACACCAGTATAGAACCTCCACCAGCTTGAACAGTCCCCTGCTGACATGCAGAGTCCCTGGATTCATGAAGTAGTCTCCATACCCGTACACTTCCATCCACTCGGTAAAATTTGAAACGAGACTCGTCCGATGAGGCAACATGCTTCCACTCGTCAACACTCCAATGTCGATGTCGATGGGCACAGGCGAGGCATAAAGATTTGTGTCGTGCAGTCATCAAGGGTACACGAGTGAGTTTTCTGCTTCTGAAGCCCATGCCGATGATGTTCCATTGAACGGATGGCACGCTGATACTTGTTGACGGCCCGTCATTGAAATCTGCAGCAATTTGCGGAAGCGTTGCACTTCCGTCAGGTTGAACAATCCTCTTCAGTCGTCGTTGGTCCTGTTCTTGCGGGATCTTTTTCCTGCCACAGCGATGTCGGAGGATTAATGTTTTACCGGATTTCAGGTATTCACGGTACACTCGTGAAATGATCGTACCCGAAAATCCCCACTTCATCACTACCTCGGCGATGACGTGTCTCATCGCTCGTGCGCCGAATATAACACCACGTTCAAACTCATTTAAATCTTGATAACCTGCCGTTGTAGCAGCAATAACCGATCTAACAACTGCTCCAGGCCCTTGTTGTCTTGTACAGGCGTTCCCAACACAGCGCCGAGTCCTGCCTGTTTTGAATACGCATGCCTACACCAGTTTCCCTGGCGCTCCAGTATACATTTCAGATTCTCACCAATGGCCACTTTGTCTACATGTGTGCATGTAAACAGAAGGAAGTGTCAAAAACACCCTCAAAGTAGCCAGAAGCAGTAACGTGTGTCTCAGATAAAGATTCTGAATATGTTCCTGTAAGCAAATGCGCTTCTAAGGTTGCTTCTAATGACGCAGATGTGAATAACTATTTAGGCATGTAAACCATGTTTTGTTTTGTCCCATAGTTTCCGTGAACTTATGTGACAATTTGATGGCATAAATGTTAAATGCCGTCCTTTAGATTGTAAGGAGGGAATAAAATTAATTTTACATTAGTTGAATCGCAGAATAATTTTTGAAGGTGTTATGTTGTTTATTGTAAAAAGGGATAAGGCAAACCTTAGTATCATACTCGCCCAGCAAGTATGTTTCTCCTGCAGTTGTTTTTCCTTGACTTTTCTGCGAATCCTATTTAACTCCTAAGTGACTTACTTACTTTACTTTAGCATGCGTTTCCATTTAGCAGCAGTTACCTGTTCTCAGGTGCCACAAACTTCTTTCCTGCCAATCTGCTTCCGACAGACGCCTCCTTCCCACCGATTTTGCCACAATTACCCTCCACGTTGCCCTCGGCCACCCTCAATTCCTTTTCCGTGGCGGAGACCAGTTGAGGAGAAACTTCGGACATCGATATTGCTCCATCCGTCGGATATGTTCACACCACGTCAGTGCTCGAGCACCAGCCCCATCCTTGAATGGATCCATTACATCCATCTCCATTCTTACATATACATTCCTGAATGGATCCAAGCACGACGATCTCATGCTCCGCCGCAATCTGTCCATTCGGTCAGTTTCAATTTTCCCCGCTTGTATCTTCTTCAATGTCCAGCAGTCTGAGACGTTCGTCAGAATGCTGTCAACTACAGCATGTAGCACTACTTTCTTTGCTCATTTGGGTGTGTGCTGACTCCATAATATTCCATTTAACGATCTGATAGATTCGATCGACTGACTTATTCTTCACTTATCCTCGATTTTGTTACTTACCACAAACTGAAACAAGAAACCTACGTGACATATTACTGTACAGGGTGTTACAAAAAGGTACGGCCAGACTTTCAGGAAACATTCCTCACATACAAATAAAGAAAATATGTTAGTGGACATGTGTCCGGAAACGCTTAATTTCCAAGAATTTCCAAGTTACAGCTCATTTTAGTTTCTTCCACTTACGCTCAGTCGAGCACGTTATCATGATTTCATACGGGAGGCTCTACCTGTGCTGCTAGAAAATGTGCCTTTGCAAGTACAACACAACATGTGGTTCATGCACAATGGAGCTGCTGCACATTTCAGTCGAAGTGTTCGTACGCTTCTCAACAACAGATTCGGTGACCGATGGATTGGTAGAGGTGGACCAATTCCATGGCCTCCACGCTCTCCTGACCTCAACCCTCTTGACTTTCATTTATGGGGGCATTTGAAAGCTCTTGTCTACGCAACCCCGGTACCAAATGTAGAGACTCTTCGTGCTCGTATTGTGGACGGCTGTGATACAATACGCCATTCTCCAGGTTTGCATCAGCGCATGGCTCTAAGCACTATGGGACTTAACATCTATGGTCATCAGTCCCCTAGAACTTAGAACTACTTAAACCTAACTAACCTAAGGACATCACACACATCAATGCCCGAGGCAAGATTCGAACCTGCGACCGTAGCAGTCGCGCGGATCCGGACTGAGCGCCGAGAACCGCTAGACCACCGCGGCCGGGCCGCATCAGCGCATCGGGGATTCCATGCGACGGAGGGTGGATGCATGTATCCTTGCTAAAGGAGGACATTTTGAACATTTCCTGTAACAAAGTGTTTGAAGTCACGCTGGTATTTTCTGTTGCTGTGTGTTTCCATTCCACGATTAATGTGATTTGAAGAGAAGTAATAAAACGAGCTCTACCATGGAAAGTAAGCGTCTCCGGACACATGTCCACATAACATATTTTCTTTCTTTCTGTATGAGGAATGTTTGCTGATAGTTTGGCCGTACCTTTTTGTAACACCTTGTATATCTGTCTTTTCCTGTAATTTTTTGTACTTCCTTCATTCGTCCATCATGGAACCTTAGGATTTCGTAACAATTAACTAACTTGTACATATTTCTGCCTGTACAGCCACTGTAATTGCCTTTCATAGAGATTACCCTTCTTCTTCGACAGAACATACTATTGTAATATTCATTACTGCAGTATCCACGGCGCCAATTACCTTCAAACGCGTCTCCCCATTGCTCGGTACTACACCAGATCATCTGGGGGATTCTGTTAAGCTTCGGCCTACTTTTCATCATCAGTAAATTGTGATCAGTGTTTATACAGGATGGTCCATTGATAGTGACCAGGCCAAATATCTCACGATATAAGCGTTAAACGAAAATACTACAAAGAACGAACATCGTCTAGTTTGAAAGGGGAAACCAGATGGCGCTAAGGTTGGCCCGCTAGATGGCGCTGTCATAGGTCCAACTGATATCAACTGCGTTTTTTGAAGCAGGAACCTCCATTTTTTCTTACATATTCGTGTAGTACGTAAAGAAATATGAATGTTTTAGTTGGACCACTTTCTTTCGCTTTGTGATAGATGGCGCTGTAAGAGTCACAAACGTATAAGTACTTAGTATCACGTAACATTCCGCCAGTGGGAACGGTATTTGCTTCGTGATACATTACCCGTGTTAAAATGCACCGTTTACCAATTGCGGAAAAGGTCGATATCAAGTAGATGTATGGCTATTGTGGTAAAAACGCCCACGGGCGTGTGCTGTGTATGCCGCTCGGTATCCTGGACGACATCATCCAAGTGTCCGGACCGTTCGCCGGATAGTTACGTTATTTAAGGAAACAGGAAGTGTTCAGCCACATTTGAAAGGTCAACCATGACCTGCAGGAAATGATGATGCCCAAGTAGATGTTTTAGCTGCCGTCGCGGCTAATCCGCACATCATCAGCAGACAAATTGCGTGAGAATCGGGAACCTCAAAAACGTCGCTGTTGATAATGCTACATCAACATCGATTGCACCCGTACCATATTTCTGTGCACCAGGAATTGCATGGCCACGACTTTGAACGTCGTGTACAGTTCTGCCACTGGGCACAAGAGAAATTACGGGATGATGACAGATTTTATGCACGCGTTCTATTCAGCGACGAAGCGTCATTCGCCAACAGCGGTAACATAAACCGGCATAATATGCACTATTGCGCAACGGAAAATCCTTGATGGCTGCGAAACGTGGAACATCAGCGACCTTGGCGGGTTAATCTAAGGTGCGGCATTATGGGAGGAAGGATTATTGGCCCCCCATTTTACCGGTGGCAAAGTTAATGGTGCAATATAGCTGATTTCCTACGTAATGTCCTACCGATGTTACTATATGTAACAGTTCTGTCACTAAATGTAACTGGGTTTTCTCTTTTGATGCTAGTTAATTGTCAGGATGAGCATTACTGCAAAGGGCATTTGATTCTAAAGCATTATGTCAGGGTGAAAATACTAAATTAATTAATTTTTCTCTCTTAACAACATGTGGGCAGGGTGGGTTCTTCCTTGGCTCGGATATGAGGTAGAAAGAAACAGCATTTTTACATAAGATAACTTTTATTGCAAGTTTCGTACAACTGTTTCCTTACTCGATGTTCTGGCTCGGAGCACAGCAACTGCATCGTTTGCGAAGCCTTCTGCTGCGGCAGCGGCGGCGTCTGATTACGCGTGGCACTGTGTATCTCGTGTAGCCATCTCGCCCAGCTGATTGGAGACATGCATCGCGCTGTGGCCCGTTTAATTATTGAGAGCGAAGTCGTGCATCGGACGGTGATTCCTTGGATGGAGCGTCCCAGTGTTTCGCTTCTCTAAGCGGCCGCGTGTGTTGTGCGTCGGTCAGCGGAGCGGCGCGTGGGGGGAAGGCCATTGTCCCGGACTCGAACAACGCACTCCCGCTTGCCGGTCTTCGGCTGTCAGATCTTCATCCCATCTCACAGGTGACTGCTGATGTGAGGCCGTCTCCTTCCCATCCTCACGAGTCACCCGGGTACGTAAAAATCAGACTTCAAATACCTTTTAACCTCTGTCTTCTGGCGCCGAGGCTGCTGCTTGCTATTCCATTACAGCGGCGGACTTAGTGCGTCTGTGCATGATGTAGTCTCTTCTTGCATGACGGTCTTCAGCACCGAAACTGATTGAAAACTACTGCTACTCTTCTCTTCTTCCTCTTTCTTCCTCCATCGGGCCCACTGCATCTCGCGTGTTTATTCACTTCAGTCCACTGGAGGTGAACGACTTCACAGTCATTGCCTCGTATGTCACGTTGAAAAGCTTCTCAAAGAATCTTCTTAACGTCGGTCATTGGCTCTTGGAATGTAGGCGAGGGCCTTTGATCACATGTGACGACTGAGAAACACGTGAGCCGGTCATTGCCCCTTCTGTCACGTTGAAAAGCTTCTCGAAGAATCTTCTTAACGTCGGTCATTGGCTCTTGGAATGTAGGCGAGGGCCTTTGCTCACATGTGACAACTGAGAAACACGTGAGCCGGTTGGGCGATACCCTGACGGCTGAATCGACAGCGTCGGCTTATGTGTAACTTGCTGACTTCATGATCATTGTCCCTTCTGCTCTGCTGTTCTGCCCGCTGTTTGCCAATATGTAATTCTCTAAACTAAACCCAGTTTTTCATTTATATTCTAATTTCTACTTCACTTTCATTTCACTAATTTATTTACTTAAGTACCACTCAACATTCCTCCACCAATCGGAGATATTCGCCCTCGAATTTACCACTCAACATTCCTCCACTCTTCACACGGCAAAAACTCTAACGCAAGCAATGAAAACTCTCGACTTAGACGATTACACACGCTTCACATTAAGTATGTTGAAAATACTTTATCACTTTACTAAAGCACTGTACGCTCATGAATCGCGTAGTTCACACATAAATGGTTATAATAAGTCTAACAAATCTTGATGACAATGAATAAACAAAAATAGATTTTTCACTTAGATAATTTCACAGCAACACCTGTTTAATCTACCCTATATTAATGCAAGAATATCTATTCTACAGTATTGTTTATTGTAACATGAGACTGTTTAATAAAGACTGAAGTACATAAACAAAATGAATACACTAATGCTCAAAAGTAACCACTGAAGTACACCAGTTAAGAGTGTGGTATCCAGTTAACAGGGATTTGATGATATGGTATATTATTATTTGGCTTATTTTTTCATCTAAAATAAAAGAAAACTGTACAAAGCAGAAACACCAGCACAAAGGTTCCAGATATACCCGTTCCTAGCATTATAATTTCAGTTTTGTGTTCAGTTTTTAATTTTAAGACCATAGCTAGATAGCGTGAAAAGTGATCTATAATCATAAGAACATACTTATTACCAGCAGGTGTTTTATGAAATGGCCCGTAGAGATCCACTCCGCAGATTTGAAATGGACATGAAGCCTCGGGGAGCCCCTGTAAGGGTATTTTTGAACGAGAGAGTTCAGCTCGTTGTGCGCACGCAATGCAATTACGAACGTACTGCGCAACATCCTGCTTTCTGGTTTGCCACCAAAATCGCTCTGCTACACGTCTTTCGGTTGTCCGCTGTCCACCGTGTCCTGCAAGGATATGATCGTGGGCCTCTGCCATTATTTCTTGTCTAAGGTGTTGGGGAACAACAATTCGCGGTCCAAGTTTTGTTTTACGGCATAATACACCATCTTCAAAGCAAAATTGTATTTGAGTTGCGTTTTTTTTTTTTTTTTTTTTTTTGCATTCTGTATCCTCATCTTGTGCCTTTCCCCAGTCCTCAGTATCTCGGCCTGTTGCTTCAAAAAGTGCTATTTTCCGACTTAGACAATCTGCATTCGTGGGTTTTTTGCCTGGTTTATGGATAACTTCGAAATCCATTTCGGAAAGACATAGGGCCCAACGGGTGAGACGACTAGATGGATCCTTTAACCCAAGCAACCATTTTAAAGCTGCGTGGTCTGTAAAAACTTAGAAGTTTCTACCAAACAAGTAGCATTTAAGGTATTTGATGCCATAAATAACACTTAACAATTCTTTCTCCGTTGTGGAATAATTTCTTTCTGCCGTTGTTATTTGTCTCGAAGCGTAGGCTATGGGGTGTTCCGCGCCATTAATATTCTGACTCAAAACAACTCCTACTGACCACTTGCGTCACAGGCTAAAATAAATTCTTTGTTATAATCTGGGTAGGCTAATACTGGACTGTGTGTTAACTTATCTTTAAGGGTTTGAAATGCTAATTCACAATCTTCAGACCAATGAAATTTTGCACCCTTTTTCAATAAGTGGGTTAAGGGTCGGGCAATTTCAGCAAAATTTTGAACATATTTTCGGTAATACGATGCGAGACCAATGAAACTTTGTATTTCCTTAATGCGTTGTGGTGTTGGGAAGTCTTTAACTTCCGAAATTAATCGAGGATCTGTTTTAATTCCTTTTTCACTAATGACATGCCCTAGGTATGTGACCTATGTCAATGCAAAAGTACATTTTTCCATATTTAATGTTAATTTAGCTGTTCTAAGTCTCTGAACAACACTACGCAGACGCACAGCATGTTCATTAATGTCTTTGGAGAATACAATAATATCGTCTAGATATACACAACATTGCTGAGTTTTGAGTCCTCGCAATACTCCATCGAGTAGTCTCTGAAAATTTGCTGGTGCATTTTTCAAACCGAAAGGCATTCTTTTAAATTGCCAGTGGCCTCCAGGGGTAGAAAATGCTGTTTTATGCCTATCTTTAGGTGCAACTTCCAATTTATGACATCCGCTACGTAAATCTGTTGTTGAAAAGTATTTACTGTTACCCAAACTGTCAATGATATCTGTAATGTTTGGATGAGAATAAACATCTGAGATAGTTTGTTGTTAAGGTGTCTGTAGTCACCAACAAAATCTATATCGTTTCGTATTGTCGGGAGACTTCTTTGGAATAATTACAATATTTGAATTATAAGGAGAATTAGAATATTCTATAATTCCATCTTTTAGATGCTGTTCTAAAAATTCATCCAGTCCTGGCTGTAAATGATGCGGAACTCTATAAGGCTTCCTATAAACTGGGGGGCTATTTCCTGTTGGTATCCTATGCTGTGTGATATCTGTTACTGGCAGTGGACCTTCTGCATTAAATAAATCTTGGAACTCAACTAAAACTGCTTCTATCGTGTCTCTATCATTTCCTTTCAAATGCTCAATCTTCTGACGTAATGCGGTTTTATAGGCGTCTGGTTTCTGACCATCAGCAATATCTGACCAAATGAAATCTTCTTCTTCAAAAGTACTGACTGTAGCTACTAATACACTCCTGGAAATTGAAATAAGAACACCGTGAATTCATTGTCCCAGGAAGGGGAAACTTTATTGACACATTCCTGGGGTCAGATACATCACATGATCACACTGACAGAACCACAGGCACATAGACACAGGCAACAGAGCATGCACAATGTCGGCACTAGTACAGTGTATATCCACCTTTCGCAGCAATGCAGGCTGCTATTCTCCCATGGAGACGATCGTAGAGATGCTGGATGGAGTCCTGTGGAACGGCTTGCCATGCCATTTCCACCTGGCGCCTCAGTTGGACCAGCGTTCGTGCTGGACGTGCAGACCGCGTGAGACGACGCTTCATCCAGTCCCAAACATGCTCAATGGGGGACAGATCCGGAGATCTTGCTGGCCAGGGTAGTTGACTTACACCTTCTAGAGCACGTTGGGTGGCACGGGATACATGCGGACGTAGATTGTCCTTTGGAACAGCAAGTTCCCTTGCCGGTCTAGGAATGGTAGAACGATGGGTTCGATGACGGTTTGGATGTACCGTGCACTATTCAGTGTCCCCTCGACGATCACCAGTGGTGTACGGCCAGTGTAGGAGATCGCTCCCCACACCATGATGCCGGGTGTTGGCCCTGTGTGCCTCGGTCGTATGCAGTCCTGATTGTGGCGCTCACCTGCACGGCGCCAAACACGCATACGACCATCATTGGCACCAAGGCAGAAGCGACTCTCATCACTGAAGACGACACGTCTCCATTCGTCCCTCCATTCACGCGTGTCGCGACACCACTGGAGGCGGGCTGCACGATGTCGGGGCGTGAGCGGAAGACGGCCTAACGGTGTGCGGGACCGTAGCCCAGCTTCATGGAGACGGTTGCGAATGGTCCTCGCCGATACCCCAGGAGCAACAGTGTCCCTAATTTGCTGGGAAGTGGCGGTGCGGTCCCCTACGGCACTGCGTAGTATCCTACGGTCTTGGCGTGCATCCGTGCGTCGCTGCGGTCCGGTCCCAGGTCGACGGGCACGTGCACCTTCCGCCGACCACTGGCGACAACATCGATGTACTGTGGAGACCTCACGCCCCACGTGTTGAGCAATTCGGCGGTACGTCCACCCGGCCTCCCGCATGCCCACTATACGCCCTCGCTCAAAGTCCGTCAACTGCACATACGGTTCACGTGCACGCTGTCGCGGCATGCTACCAGTGTTAAAGACTGCGATGGAGCTCCGTATGCCACGGCAAACTGGCTGACACTGACGGCGGCGGTGCACAAATGCTGCGCAGCTAGCGCCATTCGACGGCCAACACCGCGGTTCCTGGTGTGTCCGCTGTGCCGTGCGTGTGATCATTGCTTGTACAGCCCTCTCGCAGTGTCCGGAGCAAGTATGGTGGGTCTGACACACCGGTGTCAATGTGTTCTTTTTTCCATTTCCAGGAGTGTATTCCCTTATGCAACTCTTTGTCCTCCATTCCGAAATTGTCAATATGTACCGGTACTTTTCTTTCTCCCTCAACGTCTTGAACCCGTACAACACTTCTACGTACAAAACAATGTGATACATCTAATTCCTCATTTTCCTCTAATGGCTCTATTAGACACACTGTATCTGTAGGTACCTCGGGGTCAACGGTCATCCAGAAAAGTTTTCTTGAGCCAAATGGTATCTTATCCCGCGAATCAACCTTCAAGGACGTTGCACGCTGTGTAGTTGTTTTCGCCTTCCGGTTAGGGAAATCTTGCGGCAGTGGGCCCTTTGCAGCGGTGTCACCTAGCTGAAACACTGTTCCGCTAAGTTCTACAATTTGCTGTCTCAGGTCGATTTTAGCGTGATGTTTATTCAGGAAACGCAGCCCTAGGATCGCGTCGTACCCGTCAGTTACCTTTGTTACCACTTCTACATCTTCTTGAAATTGTACACCGTGAATATAGAAAATCTATGATGTACATCATAACGACTTCACTGTACCTCCTCCTACCCAACTCAATCTATATCTTGGAGGGTCATATTTCTTTTCTCCAATACATTCATAACTCACTATTGATACGTTTGCGCCTGTATCCACCAGTATCCTTGCCTCTTTATCCTGTATGGTAGCAGATAACCAGCATTCCGCCTTCACATTCGCCTTAATGGCATGAAATGTTATTGGGAACGCCTGGCGGCGGCTCCGACATTCCCGTTTAGGTTTAACTGATTTCTATTTCCAAAAACTTTCTTAGACCTGCATTCCTTGAATGTGTGACCTATTCTTTGACAATTAGTGCATTGAGGTTGTCTGCAGTTTTTTGCTATATGTCCTTGTCGATCGCACCTAAAACATCTTACTTCTGCTGAAAATACATTTCGCTTCTCCTTGTATCTGGTGGCAATGTCTGTTTCTTTGAAAGCGTCGCCACAGATACAGCTTCCGATAAATTTTTAGGAAATTCTGCCCTGACACGACGGGACGTTTCAGGAGGTAACCCACGTAAAAATGTATCCAGAGCTCTATTTTCTGCCTCTTGTAAAATAACTTTATTTACTTCATCACTAGTTGTCAACTCATAGGTGATAATATAAACTTTTCTAATCCTGTCAACAAAGCTTTCTAACGACTCGTTTTGCCTCTGAGTGATAGTGTTTAACTGTTCCCTATAAAATCTACAGCAGTTCTGTTCTTGAAAACGTTTAAGCAATCCTTTCTTTAATTCCTCAAATGTTGGAGCATTCCGTATTTCTTGATAGTATAATACGTGTGCTTTAGCCTCTCCTAGCAACCTTAACTTTGTCATTTGTAAGAGCTGTTCATTTGACCATGATCCTAACTTTGCAGCTGCTACTAAATCATCAAAAAAGGCTGTTATGTCCTCGCCAGGTTTACCTGAAAAAGGAGTTACCAAGGCTGCTGCTGAGGAATCTAGGGTGGGAGGGATTGGAGTGGGTTGCCTAATCTCACACAACTGTTTAAATAATGCGTTACTATCACTTTTAAGCTGTGCTATCTGATTAACTAAGCTCTGAATAGCTTCCTCAGTAGAAACAGCTTGTGGTGCTGGCTCTGACTTTGTACTATTTCGTGACATCATTTTACAAACTGTTAGTTACACAATCTTACTACACTGAATGACAAAGATGTTTAAATATTTTCGACAAACTCTTAAAATCATGAGAGAAAATACACTTATAAATAAAGAAAATATTACGACTGCTATGCAAACCTCTATCCTTTCACACATTAAACAATACTAACCGTGGACCCTTAGTGACTGTCATTCACACCTCATATTGAACCAAGGGTTTTTTCTCTGACACCAAATGTAACAGTTCTGTCACTAAATGTAACTGGGTTTTCTCTTTTGATGCTAGTTAATTGTCAGGATGAGCATTACGGCATTTGATTCTAAAGCATTATGTCAGGGTGAAAATACTAAATTAATTAATTTTTCTCTCTTAACAACATGTGGGTAGGGTGGGTTCTTCCTTGGCTCGGATATGAGGTAGAATGAAACAGCATTTTTACATAAGATAACTTTTATTGCAAGTTTCGTACAACTATTTCCTTACTCGATGTTCTGGCTCGGAGAACGGCAACTGTGTCGTTTGCGAAGCCTTCTGCTGCGGCAGCGGCGGCGTCTGATTACGCGTGGCACTGTGTATCTCGTGTCACCGTCGCGCCCAGCTGACTGGAGACGCGCATCGCGCTGTGGCCAGTTTAATTATTGAGAGCATCGGACGGTGATTCCTTGGATGGGGCGTCCCAGTGTTTCTCTTCTCTAAGCGGCCGCGTGTGTTGTGCGTCGGTCAGCGGAGCGGCGCGAGGGTGGAAGGCCAGTGTCCCGGACTCGAACAACGCACTCCCGCTTGCCAGTCTTCGGCTGTCAGATCTTCAGCCCAGCTCACAGGTGACTGCTGATGTGAGGCCGTCTCCTTCCCATCCTCACGAGTCACCCGGGTACGTAAAAATCAGACTTCAAATACCTTTTAACCTCTGTCTTCTGGCGCCGAGGCTGCTGCTTGCTATTCCATTACAGCGGCGGACTTAGTGCGTTTGTGCATGATGTAGTCTCTTCTTGCATGACGTTCTTCAGTACCGAAACTGACTGAAAACTACTGCTACTCTTCCCTTCTTCCTCTTTCTTCCTCCATCGGGCCCACTGCATCTCGCGTGTTTATTCACTTCAGTCCACTGGAGGTGAACGACTTCACGGTCATTGCCTCGTATGTCACGTTGAAAAGCTTCTCGAAGAATCTTCTTAACGTCGGTCATTGGCTCTTGGAATGTAGGCGAGGGCCTTTGATCACATGCGACGACTGAGAAACACGTGAGCCGGTCATTGCCCCTTCTGTCACGTTGAAAAGCTTCTCGAAGAATCTTCTTAACGTCGGTCATTGGCTCTTGGAATGTAGGCGAGGGCCTTTGCTCACATGTGACAACTGAGAAACACGTGAGCCGGTCGGGCGATGCCCTGACGGCTGAATCGACAGCATCCGCTTATGTGGAACTTGCTGACTTCACGGTCATTGTCTCTTCTGCTCTGCTGTTCTGCCCGCTGTTTGTCAGTATGTAATTCTCTAAACTAAACCATGTTTTTCATGTATATTCTAATTTCTACTTCACTTTGATTTCACTAATTTATTTACTTAAGTACCAGTCAACATATAAGATGTTTCACGGCATGACAGAACGACTATGTACTTCCAACATGATGGATGTCCGGTACATAGCTCCCGTCCGGTTGAAGCAGTACTGAATAGCGTATTTCATGACAGGTGGATTGGTCATCGAAACACCATACAATGGCCCCCACGTTCACCGGATCTGACGTCCCCGGGCTTCTTCTGTGGGAAAAGTTGAAGGATATTTACCATCGTGATCCACTGACAGCGCCTGAAAACATGCGTCAGCACATTGTCAATGCATGTGCGAACATAACGGAAGGCGAACTACTCGCTGTTGAGTCTAAAGTCGTTACATGTACTGCCAAATGCATTGAAGTTGACGGAAAACATTTTGAGCATTTATTGCATTAATGTGGTATTTATAGGTAATCACGCTGTAACAGCATGCGTTCTCAGAAGTGATACGTTCACAAATGTACGTGTATCACATCGGAACACCCGAAATAATATGTTCAAACGTAACTACGTTCCGTATTTTAATTTAATAAACGTACCTGTTAGCAACTGTTCGTCTAAAATTGTGACCCATATGTTTGTGATTATTACAGCGCCATCTATCACAAAGCGAAAATAGTGGTCCAACTGAAACATTAATATTTCTTTACGTACTACAAGAATACGTAATAAAAAATAAGGGTTCCTATTTTTAAAAACGCAGTTGATATCCGTTTGACCTATGGCAGCGCTATCTAGCGGGCCAACCATAGCGTCATCTGGTTTCCCCCTTCAAGCTAGACGAGTTTCGTTCTGTGTAGTTATTTCGTTTGACGCTTATTTCGTGAGATATTTGGCCCAGTCACGATCAATGGACAACACTGTTTATGCTCCTGAGCACTCCTTAAATTCCAATATTTGATTCCGATTTTGGTCACTCTATCTGACCATAATGTAATACGGCGGCATCTTCCATGTCACCAGTCGTTTTCAAGTATACTTCCTGTGCATTTGTATTACTAACTGAAGTGTTTGCAGAAATGATCCGTTCTGCTATATCACTCCTGCTAACAAGCCCATATTTCCCGTTTTCGTTTCTTCTATTCTACCGTGCACTACCAGCCCCATGATTATTACACTAGCATGTCGCTACACAGTGCTGCCAACACAGAAGCAGCCCGCTTTCAAAGTATAGGGACCGAACCTGGAATATTACACGACGTCCCACAAAAAAAAAATCCACATTTTTTCAACCGGAATTGTCCGAGAAAAAAATTGTTGCGTCAGTTATTGAGCACCCGTCGTAGATACGTGGAAGACAGTACAGTGACAACCTGAAGATGGTAGGTAAGAAACTCATTGAAACCTTTCGATAAGACGATGGCATAACTCGACTAATAGCCCGAGAAGATTTTGTTATTGGAATATGCTGCGAAAGCCTGCAGCCAGCCGGTGTGGCCGCGAGGTTCTAGGCTCTTCAGTCTGGAACCGCGTGACCGCTACGGTCGCAGGTTCGAATCCTGCCTCGGGCATGGATGTGTGTGATGGCCTTAGGTTAGTTCGGTTTAAGTAGTTCTTAGTTCTAGGGGACTGATGACCACAGATGTTAACCCCCATAGTGCTCAAAGCCATTTGAACCATTTTGAACCATTTGAAAGCCTGCAGTCACATATACGACACAACAGCCTGATTTAAATCGTCTAAAATTCATTACTGAGGTTTTATTTACTAGGTTAAATTTCTTGACTATTGGATAAGGCGTTCGGAGCCGGTGTCATATATTCGAGGGCATGGGACTGTACTATCATAACAGTTGAGGCACCCAAATGGCACAGAAATGTCGAATTAAGTGATGCTGCAGGAGTGGTATGGAATCGAGGAGGGTGTAGCCAGAAGCTACCGAATTTCTCGGCTCATTAGAGGGCTTCCGCCTCTTGGCCCGGCGTAACTCAGCGTAATCCGGAGGGCGCGGCGGCTGATGTAACAGGATCGGAACGTCCCGACACCGAGAGCGGGGGAGGCATTACTCCCTCTTCTAAAGTAAGGGAATTGGGGGAGGGTTACTGGTCCGGCGCGCCGCACGGCTTAAAGCTCAACAACAGCAGTTTCGAAATTCGGCCCAACTGATCGGCGCTGGGACGGCCAAGTTAGACTCGTATCGAGGGGCGTAAATCACCGTAATAAGACTATTAGCGGCGCAAGTTGGCCTCATCGGCTACACGCGGCGCTGCACTAAACGCCACCTGCGCGCGCCCACCAGCCACCAGACCATCAGCTGCAATTAGAGTTCGCCGCGGCAGCGGGGTACGCCCCACTGGAGAACACAACACCCTGCACGGCTACTGGCTAAATTACTTTTCGCATGAACGCGCTGCAGTTTTCTCGTAAACAAGCTGTACAAAGCATACCATGACACAATTTGGGATCGGGTTCTTCGCGCAGTGCAGAGGCAAATCATCATGACAACCTGCTAAACAAAGGTCCAAAGTTTGTAGTGCTGCAAAAGAGCAGTGAAGCTCACGTAATAACAGGTACAGAAACTTGATTGAAAACTTGAAGCTGACAGTATTGAAATCTTTGAGGAAATCCCGAAAAGTCAGACTAACGGGAGCCGGCCGCAGGTGGCCGAGCGGTTCTAGGCGCTTCAGTCTGGAACCGCGCAAACACTACGGTCGCAGGTTCGAATCCTACCTCGGGCATGGATGTGTGTGATGTCCTTAGGTTGGTTAGGTTTAAGTAGTTCTACGTTCTAGGGGACTCATGGCCTCAGCATTCAAGTCCCATAGTGCTCAGAGCCATTTGAACCAGGCTAACGGGAAATAGCGCAGATGTATTTGTCTCAGCAGACAAATGGCTCAAATGGCTCTGAGCACTATGGGACTTAACTTCTGAGGTCATCAGTCCCCTAGAACTTAGAACTACTTAAACCTAACTAACCTAAGGACATCACACACATCCATGCCTAAGGCAGGATTCGAACCTGCGACCGTAGCGGTCGCGCGGTTCCACACTGTAGCGCCTAAAACCGCTCGACCACCACGGCCGGCCTCAGTAGACAAGGAACTGAAATCCACCGAGACATAAACTGAAGCTGCATGTGATATTGTTTGGGCAAAATTTAGTACTTAGCGACGACAAAAAATTATGATAAGAGTCCTTCTATCGACCAACAGACTCATTTCACGATGCAACTGGAGACTTTAGAGAATACCTCAGTTCAATTGACCGTACGTTCACTAATCATGGTGAAATCATTAGAGGAGACTTTATTCAACCAACAATGAATTGACATAATTACGGTTTCGTTAGTGATGGGTATGACAACATGACCTGACCTCCTTGAGGTTGTCCGTATCTGAACTCGTATCATGGATTATAAGGTAGTTATAGCAATACTGTTTACCAAAGTGCAAAGGGCAACTAAAACAAGTGGAAAGATGTTTAAATTCTGCAAACTGGACAAACAAGCAAAAGTACTATTTCTCAAAGACGGACTTATAGCTCAAGACAGGTGCATGAAGAGGAACAGTTGCTCAAATTGACAGAAGCTAACCATTTACTGGATAGATAGGAACAAATCAGAACAGTTCACGAAGCCCCCCCCCCCCTCCCAATGGCGCACAGTCTTTGTAAAGAAACTTCTAAGCAAACACGAACTCCACAAATAGATGTAAAAAAAGCACAGGATGACTGAATTTTCTTATGCTGAGAAATCAGAAGGAGCGATCTGTTTTAATTGGCAAAAACCTTCTAAAGCCAGGATCGCATAAAATATTTCTTTCTTTACAAACAACCGCTTTCGACAGACTTCAATGTCGCACCAAGTTTTCAAAAGTTTATTTATAAAATGTGTTCATTTTGATGTTGATAAACTCAAAGTGAACACATTTTATAACATAATTTTTTTTAGAACCTGAAGATGAGAGCACCGGCCAGTGTGGCCCAGCGGTTCTAGTCGCTTCAGTCTTGAACCGTGAGACTTCTACGGTCGCAGGTTCGAATCCTGCCTCGGGCATGGATGTGTGTGATGTCCTTAGGATAGTTAGGTTTAAGTAGTTCTAAGTTCTAGGGGACTGATGACCTCAGATGTTAAGTCCTATAGTGCTCAGAGCCATTTGAAGTTTTTGATGAGAACAAAGTCTGTCGAGACTAGTTGTCGGTAAATGGATAAATATTTGTTCGATCTTGGCTTTAGAAAGTTTTTAACAGGAAAGAGTAGTGCTGGGTAAAACGCATCTGGCCGTCAAGAAAGCAATGCTTCGCGTCCTTAAGATTATTGCAGCAGAAGAGTGCCGAAAGATTTTTTATAAAAACCTTATGTTCTGCTAGTTCGTAACGGGCTATTATTTGCACCAAAGTTAGTGTCCTGCCACTCATGGACGTCTCAGGAACTGATATTGCGAGTATTAGAGCAAAAGAAGAAATACTTAACTGTTTTTGTAAGTTCTTTTACGAAGAAAAACTCAGGAGTATTGCCACAATTTAATTCTTGTACCACTGCAAAGGTGAGTGATATAAATATCAATATCAGTAGAGTTGGCAAACAGCCGGAATCTTTAAAACTGAAGAAAGCGTGGAAGAAAGGCAGGTCTCTTCCATGTAGAAGAATTGTAGCAGAACTGTCCACAAAACTACGTGACTTGCATTGCCTGTAGAAAGAACATATTCTAAGCGCAAACAAAACAAGCTATCTCGAACAGAACGACCGCATTCATGCCAACCAACATGGCTTTCGGAAACATCGGCCAACTGAAACCCAACTCGCCCTGTTCTTACATGATATACTGGAAGTCATGGACAAAGGCAGTCAGGTAGATACAGTGTTTCTCGCCTTTCTAAAACATTTGTCTCAGTTCCACATTTATCCTTATTACGAAAAGTACGATCATTTGGGGTTATTAAGGAAAACAAGTTGTCGTGGTGGGAGAATCGATAGATGTAGACTTAAATTCGTGCGCACTTCACGGAACTGCGTTGTGTCCGTTGCTGCTCACATTATGTTAATGACCTTGCGTACAATATCAATAGCAACCTCAGATCTCTCGCAGCTGCTGCAGTTATCCACCAGAAGTACAGCCTGAAAGAAGCTGTACAAATATTCATTCAGATCTCAATAAGATTTCAAAGTGGTCCGCTGATTGGCAAACTGCTTTCAATCTTCTCAATGTAAAACTGTACACTACACAAAATGAGAAAAACTTTTTCTCCTAAGGCTGTAGTTTATTGTTTCCAACGACGCACAGTTGGAATCGATAAACTCAAATAAATACATGGGCGCAACACGTCGCGGAGACATCAAATGGAGCAACTGCATAGGCTTAGTCGTGGGTAAAGTAGATTGCAGAGTTCAGATTATTGAGGAAATGCAGCCTGTCTACAAAGGAGACTGCTTACAAATCACTCGCACCATCCACCCTAAAGTATTATCCAACTGTGCGGGACTCCCATAAAACCCGCATAACGGGGGATATTGAACGTTTAAGGAGCAGTACCAAAGGGTTTTGTGGAGCGGGGCATGGGTGAATGAGGCGGAGAATGGCAGATTCAAACATTTATCAGCTGCAAACATACAGTTGGTTACTAAAGTAATTTTTGAAACAAGGTTTACCTGCCCACAATAACAGAAAAGATTTATAATAAAAACACAATTAGTTAGTAAAATTAATTAACGAAACCCCCCTGATCAGGCAAAGAAATCAACACAAAGTTTGTAGAAAGAGGTCAATCCAACAAACTGCGCTGGAGGCTACTTAGACAAAGTGCGCCCGCAGGATACAACCGGCAGTGCTTAATTGCTTTCGAAGTCACTGTAACAGATTACGTAAGGAAATAACTCTGGTCACGTGAAAAAGTATTGCTTTCATCAAACAACTATTGAAATGGTTGGTGTATCAATTTGCACCTGTGGGTATTATATTCCGTCCACTCCGCCACGATTCTGGCTGTAATAACATAGTGCCATTTGAAGTTGCTCTTAAAGTTACGGTAAGAAATTTACAAGAAGTTGGGCGACAACTAGATAATTTAAAGTTATACCACACGTTGTCGGTATCATAATGAGTTCCACTGATCTTTTAAAACATCTCCACAACCATATAATTATAAACCGACTGACATTATTCAAGGCAGTAATAATCACAAAAATATTTCTTAAAATACGAGGGAAAGATTCCTTCCATCTCTCTCCCTGGACACCACTGTGGTCCATGCATGAACAGTTCCAATTAGACAGTGGTGGTCCGACAGCCGATCAGTTCCAGTCATTCCACCAGGAAGGAGGTACACCGCTCATGTTATCTGTAGGTCAACCATACCTATACGGTCAATACCGCGATTCGATCGCTTCCACATTATTACTTTGTGTCAGGATAGGCTTTCAACATGGGAAGTGTCCAGGCGTCTCGGAGTGAACCCAAGCGATGTTGGTTGGACGTGGAGGAGATAAATCGAGACAGGAACTGTCGATGACATGCCTCGCTTCGGCCGCCCAAGAGCTACTACTGCAGTGCATGACCGCTACCTACTGATTATGGCTCGGAGGAAACCTGACAACAGCGCTATCATGTTGAATAATGCTTTTAGTGCAGCCACGGGACGTCGTGTTACAACTCAAACTGTGCGCGACACCATGCAGCACGGTACAGATGGGCCCTACGACATGCCGACTTGGCCGCTCGAAATTGACATCAGGTTAACTTCACCGATGATTGTCGCATATGCCTTCAACCAGACAATCGTCGAAGACATATTTGGAGGCAACCCGGTCAGGCTGAACGCCTTAGACACACTGTCCAGCGAATGCAAGAAGGTGGAGGTTTGGAGTGGAATTATGTGTGACCGTCTTCCGACGCAGGTGGTCATGGAGGGCGCCGTAACGGCTGTATGATACTTGAATGCCGTCCTCCGACCGATAGTGTAACCATACGGCAGCATACTGGCGAGGCATTTGTCTTCATGGACGACAATTCGCGCCCCTATCGTTCAATTTTTTGAATGACTTCCATCAAAAACGAACCATCTTGAACCTGCCTAGGGTAGACTGAAAATGGCTGTTTAAGGACAATGCGACCCATCAAGCACTCTGAGGGATCTACGCCGAATCGCCGTTGAGGAGTGGGACAATGTGGACCAACAGTGCCTTGATGAAATTGTGGATAGTGTGCCATGGCGAATACAGGCATGCATCAATGAAATTTAACGTGCTACTGGGTACTAGAGGTACCGGTGTGTGCAGCGATCTGGACCTCCACTTCTGAAGGTCTCGCTGTATGGTGATACAACATACAATGTGTGGTTTTCATGAGAGAATGCATTCCACAGAATCACCAGCTGCAGCCACCGTGTGTAAGGCGGGCAAGGGATAGCGCAACCGGGGCACGTTTCCTGTAGCTACGCCTGCTACCGCAGCCGGTAGTTCGAAAGCCCATACGGAATCCCACCACTACCCAGTTCAAGAGATACTCCCCATTTCTAGCCTACTCCCGACATGTCTTCGCGGAGCGGCGTACAGGTAGAGTCAGCGCCGCGAACGAAAAACCTCATGGTAACTCGAACATGCTAAGAAGCAGTATAACAGAAGGGCAGTAGGGTTGATCACAGGTTTGTTTGACCAGCTGTAGGGAAGCAGCCTACTCAGGCTGTAGTAAATTCACATCAGTCTTTCCATTGTGTGCCAGCCAGTCTGCTGTAACTAGCTCTGACGTCATAAATGTTGCGCAATACTTTAAAAATCAAGCAAATAACCTAAAACATTTCTAGCATGTCGGGAGTAATACTAAATTAATATGTGTTAAATATCAGTTCGATAACTTTAACCATTTTGAAATTTGGACGTTTTTCTGTAAAAATCATTGGCGCAACAGAAAAGAGCTAGAGAGTTATAAATCTATATGTAGATTCATCTTTCATAATAATTTAATAAAAACAGTACTTTGGATTTCACAAATTAAAATTTTAGTGGAAATTTATGATTTTCTGGTTTTGTCTTAAAACATAAGGAAGCAAGATAAATTAAGTAGGCTAATAAATAAGGCTAGGATGTTTATATTTAGGTAGATTGGAGATCCGCTATAACTATGAAGATGTGAAAAGTTTCATTTGAATACCTATAAAACTATAGCGATAGCGTATCTCCAAAGGGCCAGTTCAGAGCTCGTCTACTGCGTGCAGTGTAATTAAATTAATTCTCTCGCCTAAAATATCTAACTTATCCACGTCAAACTTTTGTTATGACTACTTTCCTGTGTGCTGAATGCACATTTAATTTGAGAGCTTCATCGACCATCAGCAAAAGAAGCTATGATTTATTCAATAACTTAATGTGGTGTATTACTAGCCCAGCAGCTAGTCGGGAGAGCCGATTTGATCAGGCGTTCCCTTATCCGTCCGCACCGCGGCTTTATATATAAGAATGCTGCGCAAGGAAGCAAGGCCCCAGTTCTCTCCACACACTGAATAGTACGCCATCTGTATCGGGAGTCGTGTCGCGTCGTTATCATTGCTACAAACAGCCTCGGATGCCATATTAAGTTACTCGAGATACGCGTAACCATGAAATTATTTGCGAGTGAAGTGTTAATTCTGGGTTGACTTTAATTATCGATCTTCAGTTTGCGTATTGTCGTATTTTCACGTGCCGTCGCGGGACAAACATTCTACTTTTATTTAGCGTGGCGTTTGATGAATCTAATTATCAAATTATGGTGAGCATTCATTTAAATATTCAATTTGGACAATTATAATTGCATCAGCGCATTAGACTCTGAACTGCTCTGTTAGTTAGGTTGTGTGGATTCTTTGTTTTATCTGTGTTTTTCAGAATATAGAGAAAGTTTTTTTTTTCACGATAGTTTTTGATTATAAATCCCGGACAATCTCCTAATTCCTCAGAGCTATAAGCTGTAACTATAAGTGTATTCTCAGACGAAGTGGGCACTAGGAATTCTAATTACAGGCTTCACGTTTCACTAATCACTTTCTGGTTGCCAATATTGTAGTTAGAGAGCCAGTGTTGAGAACGACAAACAACACCAAAAATAATAGGAACATTTTACAGAACAAAAATTCTATCCGCCGCCCCACATATGGTGCATCAGCCGGAAAGTGTTTCAACATTCAAACATTTTAAACAATTAATTCTATCCGCCGCCCCACATATGGTGCATCGGCCGGGAATTACGCAAATATAAAAGTGAAAGTGATTTTTAACTATTCGGATTCGCGAGTGAGATGCGACACGCAACTGAGCATAGAACAGTGGATGTGTTACATGCGTATGTGGATGACGCAATTGGATTAACAACGCCTCTGGATTGACAGAGCTGGCACTGAGTCTAGCGGCGCTGCCGGCATCGAGAGAAGCCAGTTTCGCCTCACCGCAGTCGTCCGCTGGTGCAGCCGGAGCCGCGCCTGCAGTTGCGGGCCACGCGAACACACAACAGCCATCGGAGTGCCGTTGGCAGTTCAGCGCACTGCGGTGCATCAGTAATCCCGGTACGCCACGCAGACAACGTCATACGTCGTGCAGAAGGAACTAAGTTAAGTGAAAAGCTGTTAAAAATTTTACTAACCTGCACTAAAAGACTGTCGGCGATGGAACCGCCAAAAGAAACTGAGGTTAAACTTATATCAGAACCTATGTCTGTTGAGGGAACTGTAAATCCAGACAACGGTTCAAGTGTAAATATGCATGAAAGTAGTAATGTTAAAGTGAAATATGAAGTATTGTCTCCTGACAGTAGTGTGGGAAGGGGCAATGATTCAATAATAGAGACCCCTGTAGTAAAGCAGAAAGCAGAAATTGTTAATTTATTGGATGATAGTTTCTCTGTTGAATTAAAAATGAATCAGTCAACAGAGGTGGTAGAGTTTAAGAAGGAGATGTTAGATATGACTAATCAATCAGAAGTTTCATTTAGTTTTGATGATTCTGGTGTTGGAGCTAGTTTTTCGTCACCTGAGTGTGATAAAAAGCCAGCTAGTGAGCAACCCAAAGATGCTGGGGCAGTGGATTTAAATGTTATATTACAAGCAATAGCTGCCAGTAATGCAAAAATGACAGTTGAATTAAAGTCTGAAATAAATGAACAGGTCAAAAGCAGTAATGCTGAATTAAAGTCTGAAATTGTGGCCAGCCAAACAAATTTTAATAAACGATTGGAGGTAATGGACCATACCTTCAAGGCTGGTTGCAATAAGTTGAAAGAGGATCTAGACAGTTTGAATTATAAAATTGATTACAATCATGAGGATATTAAGAAAAAGGTTGCTCAACAGTTTTCTGAAATGTATAAAACAGTAAAATCAGAAGTTGCTGAGGTTCACAAAGACTTCCAAATGGAAGATGCCAAGCTGGAGCACAAGTTAACAGAAAAGATCGAGGCAGAATCTGAACAGTGCTCAGATAGATCTAAGGATGTTAATATAAAAGTAAACATATGTCAAGCAGAAGTAGACGCAATCAAAACTGATACTACTCATATTGTGCAAAGCGTAGATAATGTTGAAATGAAAGTAGAAAATATTAGTACTAAAATTGCTAACATTGAGAGTAAAGTAGCTTCAGTAACTTCTGGTAATGGTAGTATACAACAAGTTGTAGCTGCAAACGCCGCTTTTGTCGGGTGTCGGCAGTTCTTGCGGTTCGATCCAGATAAAAATATCCACCCGCTAGATTTCTGGAACGATTTTGAAGATGTGATTCCCCCAACTTGGTCCGAACGAGAGAAAATCTCATTTTTAGAAGCCATTTAGCAGGTGACGCCATGCGTTGGTCAGCTGATGTTATGTTGAAGTGTAAAACATTAGCGGAGTTTAAAACAGCTTTCATTAATGAGTATTGGTCTAGTAATAAGCAAAATGAAGTGTTGAGAGAATTTTGGAATGTAAAACGCTTCAATGCAGGCAAGGAATCAATTAAAGAGTTTGCTAGGTCATGGATCTCACGTTTGTCACATTTGGCAGAAAAGTTAAAACCGGAAATGATTATACTAGGTCTTGAAGCCAAACTGCCATGGTATTGGCAAACTAGAATTATATCTGCCCCTAGAGACAATCTGGATCGTTTCATTGAATATTTGGAACGTGTAGAACGTGTTGCTGCCAATGAGGAGCAAGCACGTAATAACAGAAATGCTAATAACAATAGTAGTAATTTTAGGAACGAGCAAAATGCCAATGTAAACATCAGAACAGTAGGTGTTCGCCATCCTAAGAGAGGTAGGAATTGGAGAAATGATTATCAGAACCAACAATGGCATCCAAGTGATAATAATTTTGTTCCAAACAGAATTATGCATGGAAACAACAGTACGGAAAGTAATGCTGTGCCAGTTAATTATAATGAAAATAAAGGAAATAGTAGTAGGCCGAGGCAGGAAAACTAGTTCCCGTCTATGAGGACACTGGCGCTGACCAGGCAGTTACTTTTCCTAAGCCAGTAGTTACGGGAATTGGTAAGACAAATCAGAATACTCAAACTGAACAGGTGGATGAAGTGTCGGTAGCATCTAAGGATACAACAGAAATATTAGATCACTCACAGTATTTGATAGATACCGTGTTAGAGATGCTTTCTAAGTGGGAAGAGGAAGAGAAGGCGCAGCAGTGTAACAGTAGGGAAGAGCTACAAACTACTGAATTGTCAGGTGAAGAAGCAGAAGAAATTCATGCTTATATTTACGATGAGGATGATGTACTCTTATCTAAAGTGCCTGTGTAGGATGTTGGTAATGTCCTAATAGATTTAGGACAGGAGATGAGTGAGAATGTAGAGGGTAGCCTGTTGGGGTCGTTGAGCCCAGTAGCTGTGACCAGTTGTCACTTGAGAAGGAAATCGACGATAATGGTGAAAGTGGTTTAGCTGTAAGTAGTGTTATGCCCGGTCTGGAGGCACAGAATCGCTCAGACTACAGTAATTTGGGTTATGTTCAGCGAACTAAATGTAATGAAGTTGTGAGGTGTTTCGATTTAAAATTAATAGACCGACTGGAGAAGGCAACTGAAAATGTAATTCAGGAAACCCCTACACACTGTGACCTAAATGTAATGAAGACAGATGTCGATCACTTCAGTTGGAGACAAATTCAAAAGGAACTATTGGATGAATTTGAGGAACCACCTGTACAACCTAGAATAAGCCACCCTTTAATAATAGTGAATGTGTTGGGTATCAATGTACGTTGTCTCTTAGACAGTGGAAGTGAAGTGAGTGCGATATCTCAGTCCTTCTTTGATGCATTACCTGTTAAAGACAAGCTTACAGTAATGAGGGTATCAGGACTGAGAATAATTGGTGCTACTGGCAAGGTGTCAAAAACAGTAAAGCAAGAAGCTTTGCTGCCCTTTAACATAAATGGTAATTTAATTGATCATCCATGTTTAATTGTAAACAATCTCAGTATTGAGGTTTTAATTGGCATAGATTTCTTGTCGAAATATCAGAGTGTTGTTGACTTTGAAAGAAGCCAGTTAAGAATGGTCTTGCCAATAACCAGAGTAATTACAGTACCTTTTAGTGATAACCATGTAGTAACTAATGATGAAACTTGGGAGCTGCCTATACGAGTTCTGAAAAATAGGAGGTATTGGGACGAAGGTGTTAATCTTAGTAAAAATAAGCTGAACACAGAAGAAGAAGAAGCAATTATTTTAGACAAAATAGAAGTTAAATTGCAGGAAATCGATAAAATTTCAGCTAATCGGAAGAAAGAAATGAGACAGGTTCTAAAAAGGCATCATAAGGTATTTTCAGATCGACGTGGCGTGGTCAAAGGTTATGAATGAATGCTGTAGGGAGGAGGTTGTTCTGTAACCTCTACACAGTGTGGCAGCTGTGCAGTCCCAGCTGTGTGAAATCTTCTTTCCTTTTCAGGTCTCACTCACTCTTCATCTTTTCTATCCACCTAAAATTTCGACCACTTCTTTCCAACACATTAAATTTTCTGAAACCAATGAATGCTGTAGGGAGGAGGTTGTTCTAGAACCTCTACACAGCGTGGCAGCTGTGCAGTACCAGCAGTGTGAGATCTCCTTTCCCATTTCAGATCTCACTCATTCTTCATCTTTCCTATCCACCAAAATTTCGACACTTACTCTCTAATACAAAAACTTTCCGTCATGGCTATCCAGCCATGAGTTCTGTAACCATTCTATCCACCGATTAGTGAAGAAAAATACCTAATGTGACAAATCTAACAGTGACGTAAACAATAGAGAAGTATGACGTAATTAAGATACAGATGTATTTGAGTAACAATTATGTATAGAACCCTGGTATTATAGTAAGTACAAAGTGTTGTTTTATTGGAAATGGTCCACCAACAGTAATTTAAAAAGATATATGAATTCGTGTACAAGCAGGATATGAAGTGGCAGTGAAACCTAGTGTATACTGCAGAGCTAACTAGTTAATAGTAAAAGAGAGTGCTTAGTGTTATGAAAAATATGCAGACAAGTTGTAAGAATAAACTCACCTGATATAGCAAGGAAAGGCAGTGTAATAGAATTAAGCAGTGTTTGTGGTTGAGACGTGAAGGACACGTCCCTGAAGTATTTAAAAGGTTGGAGCTGGCCGTTATTTGGTGTAGTGTGTGACAGGACACACCTACACGTATCGAGGTTATGAGTTGGAGGCGTGAATGCGACCATAGGTACCCTTATGTTAGATGAGACAGAGCAGCTCATGGTGTCCCATAGGTTTAAGGAATTTAGCATTACGCTCGTCCATAATTACTGGATGCACTTTAGTGGTAGGTCGAGAGAGACTACCTGTGGTTTCAGCGTCCGATCGAGTGGAAATGGATTGTCACGTGAACAAACTGATCAGCTGCAATACACTATAGATATGGAATAAATGTCCTATCCTATGCTTTAAATGTTAATAGAGTGAGTGTTAAATAAGTACATACACTAGCAACATAATTGAGTAACCTAACGGCAGACGTGAAACATTATTTATAGCTCAGCATAAATACACTTCAAAGTAAGTAAGTACGTAATTGCAGATGTGGAACTGACACAACAGCAGAGGACCAATAAGTGGATTTAGTAGTCAACTAAGCGTAGTGTGTTTTGAACACTCAGAACTGTACTATTACCAAAAGTTACTCACATGTACAAAGAAGCTGAGAAAAAAACCACTAATCAAATATACTCATACTATCTCTAAGAATAAGTTAATCAAAGATATGTCAGCTAACTGAGTAAAATACAAATGTATCAGGAATGTACCGAGCATTGGTTTAGTGTTCCGGCCCAGAAATGATAAATTGAAATTAAATATGATTTATGATTGTATGCCTTGAGCATAAATTTTCTCTAGTAAGTGACTAACGGCGTTTTGAGCCATTTGTTTACCGATTTTATGACAAATAAGTAACCACAAGAGCAATGTTGAAAAAGTTCTATTGACTTTGTTCCAGCAAAGTATTGAAAGATAAAATGTATATATCCCCATTTCATTGGGACCCACCCATAGATATTAAGTGAACAGAGTCTGTGGCACTCTTTTTGTTTGTTCCACAGGACAAACCAGATAATGGCAGCCTGGTAGCTGCGTAAAGGCGTGGAGTGACTTGGACACAACTCACAGTGAGCCCTCCCCTTTCCCCATGTAATTTAGAGTGAACGTGAAGGACGCACACCATAGCAACTTCCCCTCCTCTACCCTTGTGAATGAAAGTGCAGGACGCCAGCCAAAGCAGCTACAACCACGTGTGTAAAAATTATTTGTGAAATTTTCTTTCAGGTTTAGAAAAGACTGATAAGAGATAATCATCTGTTTATGTATCATGTTATTTTCTTTGAATTTGTGTATGTAAAAATGTATTTAATGGATTTAAGATTTTCATAATTTTACATATATTTATGTGTTTGTTTGTCTAAGGCAATATGTATGCCAAAGTGTTTCATTGACATTGCTTAAATTTTGAGTAATAATGTTGCTTAAGAGGCAGTGAACATTCCCACAATTTAAATAATTAATGTAGGTAATCAGTTTTCTTTTAATATTTCTACATGTTTACATTTCAATTTTAAATTTTCGTAGGAAGTTAGGCTGTACTCTTGCTTCCCTTTTTGTAATTAAGTTTTTTTTCATTCATTAACATTCATAAAACAAAAAATTTAAGTAGGGGGTGATGTAGGGAAGCAGCCTACTCACGCTGTAGTAAATTCACATCAGTCTTTCCATTGTGTGCCAGCCAGTCTGCTGTAACTATCTCTGACGTCATAAATGTGGCGCAATACTTTAAAAATCAAGCAAATAACCTAAAACATTTCTAGCATGTCAGGAGTAATACTAAATTAATATGTGTTAAATATCAGTTCGATAACTTTAACCATTTTCGAAATCTGGACGTTTTTCTGTTAAAATCATTGGCGCAACAGAAAAGAGCTAGAGAGTTATAAATCTATATGTAGATTCATCTTTCATAATAATTTAATAAAAATAGTACTTTCGATTTCACAAATTAAAATTTTAGTGGAAATTTATGATTTTCTGGTTTTGTCTTAAAACTTAAGGAAGCAAGATAGATTAAGTAGGCTAATAAATAAGGCTAGGATGTTTATATTTAAGTAGGTTGGAGATCCGCTATAACTATGAAGATGTGAAAAGTTTCATTTGAATACCTATAAAACTATAGCGATAGCGTATCTCCATAGGGCCAGTTCAGAGCTCGTCTACTGCGTGCAGTGTAATTAAATTAATTCTCTCGCCTAAAATATCTAACTTAGCCACGTCAAACTTTTGTTATGACTACTTTCCTGTGGTCTGAATGCACATTTAAATTGAGAGCTTCATCGGCCATCAGCAAAAGAACCTATGATTTATTCAATAACTTACTGTGGTGCATTACTAGCCCAGCGGCTAGTCGGGAGAGCCGATTTGACCAGGCGTTCCCTTAGCCGTTCGCACCGCGGCTTTATATATAAGAACGCTGCGCGAGGAAGCAAGGCCCCAGTTCTCTCCAGACGCTGAATAGCACGCCATCTGTGTCGGGGGTCGCGTCGCGTCGGTATCATTGCTACAAACAGCCTCGGATGCCGTATTAAGTTACTCGAGATACGCGTAACCATGAAATCATTTGCGAGTGAAGTGTTAATTCTGTGTTGACTTTAATTATCGATCTTCAGTTTGCGTATTGTCGTATTTTCACGTGCCGTCGCGGGACAAACATTCTACTTTTATTTAGCGTGGCGTTTGGTGAAACTAATCATCAAATTATGTCGAGCATTCATTTAAATATTCAATTTGGACAATTATAGTTGCATCAGCGCATTAGACTCTGAACTGCTCTGTTAGTTAGGTTGTGTGGATTCTTTGTTTTATCTGTGTTTTTCAGAATATAGAGAAAGTTTTTTTTTCACGATAGTTTTTGATTATAAATCCCGGACAATCTCCTAATTCCTCAGAGCTATAAGCTGTAACTATAAGTGTATTCTCAGACGAAGTGGGCACTAGGAATTCTAATTACAGGCTTCACGTTTCACTAATCACTTTCTGGTTGCCAATATTGTAGTTAGAGAACCAGTGTTGAGAACGGCAAACAACAGCAAAAATAATAGGAACATTTTACAGAACAAAAATTCTAACCGCCGCCCCACATATGCTACATCAGCCGGAAAGTGTTTCAACATTCAAACATTTTAAACAATTAATTCTATGCGCCGCCCCACATATGGTGCATCGGCCGGGAAACACTACATTTCTACATTCTACAGGATTTTGATATACCTACATTTAAAAATTCTTATCGCCGCCCCACAATGCGACAGTCACAGAGCTCTGGAAGATGGTTCAAACGGCTCTGAGCACTATGGGACTTAACTTCTGAGGTTATCAGTCCCCTACAACTTAGAACTGCTTAAACCTAACTAACCTAAGGACATCACACACGTCCATGCCCCTGGCAGGATTGGAACCTGCGACTGTAGCGGTCGCGCAGTTCCAGTCTGAAGGGTCTAGAACCGCTCGGCCACACCGGCCGGCGTTTGGAAGAACTGAACTGGCCCTGTCTTGAAAATAAACGCTATCGAGAAAGCTTAATTACAAAGTGTCCAGAATCGACTTTAAATAATGACCCTAGGAATAAACTAGAGCCCAGTACATTTCTCTGCCATAGCAATCATGGGGACAAGAGATGAAGTACGGCACGCACAGGGGTGGTTAAACAGTGATACCTACCACACTCCATCCGTCAATGATGATGTAGACATTTGGGATGTAATAAAACAGTGATTCGGCGTGGCATGGATTTGACAAGTCCTTGGTGGGTCACGTGTGATAGTAATTGTCTACACACAGATCATGCCATTCTCGAAAATAACAGTTCGATATTTTGTGGATTCGGAGCTGACATCCAGTAGCGTCAAAGATCCATTGTTTTGAAGCAGGCGAATTGGTGTGCCAGGACTCAAGCTTGAGTTCGTTATTATCTACGAAGCTCCTTCAACCAATGTAGAATAATGTTCAAATGGTTCAAATGGCTCTGAGCACTATGGGACGTAACTTCTGAGGTCATCAGTCCCCTACAACTTAGAACTACTACTTAAACCTAACCAACCTAAGGACATCAAACACATACATGCCCGAGGCAGGATTCGAACCTGCGACCGTAGCGGTCGCGCAGTTCCAGACTGTTGGTTGCGTAATGTTCACATAGTCCAATGCTGTTATGATTCCTTTGATCACTACACTGGGAAACTAAGTGAATTTTCCTCATAGATTAGCACTACTTCCATTGCCTCCGTCCAAACCACTGTGCTTGTTTCTAACAGCCATTTTCCTGGGTGACGCCACATCCAGACAAAACTGTCAACTTGGTGCAAAAACAAATGTGAGTAACACACTGAGTCGAGTCATTTACATTGATGCATGGTCCAATCTGGACCACCCATTCCCAGAGCTGTCGTAATTGACGACATAATTAAGCAAACGTAGGTACCGGTAGGGATCTTCTGCCCTAAAGAAGCATGTTGATCGATATGCACTAAACGTTATGCTCTGCAGCACTTAAACCAAGATTGTACTCTGTCATCCCGTGTGGCACATATGGTCACCTGTCCTGTTTCAAAGAACGGGCAAGACACCTCAACATTCTGTGAGGCATGAGTAGCAGGGCACTATGGACGCCACCCAACGCTGCATTGTTATCTAATTTATTCAAGATGGCGGATCAAAGATGACGGCCATAGATGTGGTAACATTGCTGTGACGTCATGGTGGGAAGTTCAAATTGTGGAGGGAAAGTAGGTAACCTGAGCTACTTCCACTAACCTAACCCAATTACCCTTCCCTCCCATCCCACATATGGAAATTGGTGGGACAAGTACTCGTCTGTGCTGCAGTGCCTGATAGGATGGATGTAAGTCTTTAATTTGTATGCATTGTTTATTTAAACAATTTGAGTTGACATAGGCAGTAGCTCCATCCAGTGTGTTCATCATGACGTCTGGAGTCCAACTGAGCTAGTTCACAACACTGCCACTGGAGTGCAGTGTTGGCCTTCCCGCTATCTACCTACTGTAATGTAGTCCAAGTTGCCAGTCTGGGGAAAAATGGCGAGAAATTCGCTCAGTCTATGTCTAGCAGCTGGACTGAGAGGATGGACATAATTTTTATTGTTTTCAATGGATGAGATGTCTGTGCTGGAGAATGGGAAGTTTAACAGATGTATCAGCTATAATCATGCAGCTGGCGACTGTGTCAATAGTCATCTACATGATATATGGGAGGCAATAACATTTGCTGAAGACAAAAAAAAAAAAAAATGGCTCTGAGCACTATGCGACTTGACTTCTGAGGTCATCAGTCGCCTAGAACTTAGAACTTATTGAACCTAACTAACCTAAGGACATCACACACATCCATGCCCGAGACAGGATTCGATCCTGCGACCGTAGCGTTCGCTCGGTTCCAGACTGTAGCGCCCAGAACCGCACGGCCACTCCAGCCGGCTGCTGAAGACAAATACGCTTCATCATCAAGTAATAAAGATGCAGCCGGATGGGACTAAGTAACATTTCACAACTCATACTGATAAGTGTGTGTGCTGTATCATTCGATAAAAGTCCTCTCTGTTTTCTAAAAGGCAAAAAGCAAGATGTTCACTCCAGTGTGCATGCTCCCTGCCCCCAGAAGCAATGCACCGGCTTATGTCACTGTCATGCGGTAGCTGGAGGGTGGGGGTGGGGGGTAAGTAATTGCTGTACGTTGGAAATACTTATAGCCTTCCTCCTTTCCACCCCAGTTCATGGACGCTCTTTGTTGTTGAACACAAACTGCTTTGGGAGTTATTACACCCGGTGTTAAGCAATGTGCAGAGTACTGTCGCATACAAAACTTGAAGATTTCCCAGGAACTAAATGTACCACTGCACAAAGAGAGAGAGAGAGAGCTTTTCGGATGACGCAATAAAACGTCAACAATTTTTGATGTAATTACATGTTTTAGTCAGAGGAATACCACCACCACACTTGAACACAGACTATAAAAAGATTGCGGCACACTTGTGAAACCTTACTAAGACACAAAACGCGCTTTTAGGAGAAACAGATCCGGAGCGGATATCGGCTCCAATGTCTGACTTTACATGCCAAAACGATGGTACTTTGAAGTCAGAAGAAACATCTCTGTAACTCTAAACAGAATGCTCATAACTTTTCCAGTTTTAGCTGCATTTTTGAAGGCATTGACAGAGAGAGAAAAAATTCTGAGTCCTGCTGCTACTGTGATGTTTATCGATATTCTGAAACTGTGACTGGGCTTATCTTTGGTGTTTCTGGAATCAGAGACGTTATTTTCCTTACTTCTCAAAGCACACACTTGTGGCAAAGCACATACAGGAGAATCAGAACAAGGACACAAACAGAAAAAGGTGTAGAATTTTTTCGGCGAATTTTCGATGTTCTACAGCTGCTGGTCTCAAGATGCTCTAAAGCCACATAGGCTGGTGAGGGGCAGCATCCTGACTTGCTGAAACAGACGAGTATTGTGTCTCTGGACATTTAAACAAAGAAGACGTTACGTGACTCTCAAATGTCACAGAACTTTCCATAAATACCTTGCACCATCTTCTTCAGACCAGTCTGTAGAGGCTCCTATGTCCCACACAAAGGATGTCTCGTGACTCGCTGACTTAATGGAATTTCTTATGAATGGAGCAATCTGACTGGTCCTTTCTGAATTTACTCTCCGACATGTTGCTCTGCCGGTGCGGGGACATAGTCTGTCATTTTCTGCGGCAGACAAAGTACGAGACTTCGAGCAGCAAAACTACTTTGTACAGATAAAAAAAAAATAAAAAAATCACATACAGCAGTCATATTGCACCCTGCAGAAACGGTCAACAGATCACGAAATACAGAAATACAGAAACTATAGCCAAACACACTTCCTAAATTACACTGTTCTGCTACTGTTTAGCAAAGCTTGAAGTCTTCGGTGTGAAACCGCTCTCCGCCTATGCTCTTTACCTGATACCCTATCAATGTAGTAAACACAATTCCTATCCTGTACCATACAAAATAATCACTCCTGCATCTTGCATATAGCTATCAGTCACAACGCTCTCGAATATATACCGCGAAGACAGACAGATCCCAAAAAAATTTAAGCATTTGCACCGTATATGTAGCCCCAACATCAGATATTTCCCGCGAGGCCGGTCGGCATTCCACTGCAGCCAACAGTCGCGAGTCAACTGCCCATGACACCTGCTATCCGACGTGCAACCAGAGCACCCTCAGCAGACAGCGGTTACTCTCCAAATTGGTGTACAAAGGCTGGGCTGGTAGCCCTTGGTATAAAGGTGTTACTGTTTCTGGCCCTGACCCGCTTGTTTCCTTCCTGCCATACTTTCTACAGCCATTTCCAGGCTCTGGGATTACAAGAACATACGTATTTTCACATGATTGGCGAGAGTATCATACCATTTACGCGATTGATCTCGATATCAGCCTCATAGAAGTATGCCACCGATCTATTGAACAGTATAATTCCGATAAAAGAGTGGAAATTATATCTCTAGAAACCTAAAACTCTAGTGACGTGCAGTAAGGCAGGACGTGGTGCAAACCACACAGTAACTAGAAACTTATCTCGTCTGCAAATATCTTTATGTGAAAAATCGGAAAAATGGACAAAACGTGTACTTCGGCTCGTTTTTTTAATGAATACCGATGTCACTGATAAAAGACATTCCAAATCATCATTGTACTTAGAAAAGTCTTAGTTGAGAACCAGTAAACGTCTCTTTCACCTGCTTTTCACCATCTAGATGCACACAAAACACGCACCATAATCCATGTTCTCTCAACCAAATAAAGACGGAAAATGTGAAGAAGCAGACAACTAGCCAATTTACATGGGAAGGAAGAATTCTTCTCCGTAAACACACGCTCATATTGAATCTTCTCGAATTTCCATGGAGATAACTTCCAATAAAAGCGATCACGAAGGCTGCCCAACACATACCCGAACATTAGTTGCCTATTTTGTCGCTAAGAAGGCGACATGATAAGGTCAGCTGCATTATTTTGCCCCAGCCGGCCTCCCCATATCGGATGGCTCCTGTCATATGCCGTAAATGTCAATCGTTCCGGCCAAAAGCTACTGCAGATATGTGATCCCCTACTCAAGGCAGAAACATCCAAGGAAACCAACAGTATATATTTTATCACTAAACCTACAATTAAATATTACAATTGGAGTCTCAGTCTGATCACATTCCACAGCGAGCAAAGTATCGAAAATACCCCCTCCTGCCTCTTGAAATATCGAAATCTGTAGCATTCTTATGACTGGACATTATTCTCCACACAAAAATATCTTTCACAACTCTTACGGATGTCACAATATTCCTGTCAAATCTATACCTTCTTTATAACAGGACAAAGCCATTTTCTTTGTACATGTTGGAATGTTGGAACATTTACAACGGTACAAATGTTTATAAGTCTGCTAAACAAGTCGAATCTATTACAAATCCTCTCCTGAGAATAATACTTCTCCAGTAACTGAATGCTGGTCACCCCAAGCATTATTGAGCGAAGTCCGATATGGATGGACATGTCTCATTTACTTTTATTGCGAGTTGTACCATTGCGTCGTAGGAAGACAAACATAATCGTCTTACAAGCCAGCAGATGTTAAATACATGATCACAACCACTATGTTAATGTCACACTTGGTCTTGATTCTACAGGCGCACACATGTATCGCTAACGATATCCAAATTAAAAACTATTCGAGATATGATATTGCTTCCGAGTGAAGCTGTCCTCCACACAAATAGTGTGACATTGAATATAGAGAGTGTGTGTTAACAAACCGAAAGTATGGATGCACATCGCCAGCGGTTTAAGCTCGTAATAAAATCGCTGAATTTAGAAAGTGATTCGTCAAAGGAACATGATATGAAGCCAGTATTTGCGACTCTTTCATGCTGTCACTAGATATTTCTCCAGTATTTGGAACACATTCTAATCCAATGCTGCGACAGAGTTTCTGTGATACATCCACTGGGCTATAGGCGATGAAGGATGATGGTTGGCTGAGAATGATCACATGTAGTAGAAGGTGTGCTATGTGACGGATCACTTTAAAACATATGCAAAAACAAGGCTAGACTGAGTTGGTAAGAAATGAACGAAATTCTATGAAAAATACACTGGCTTTTCAGATTATAGTGCTCTGCTTTCTGGTAGAAACGCAGTCTGCAATTTGGAATCACGTTTTTCATAAAACCACATACAGGCGTTGTATCCTATGGAGATGTCTTTTAATGATTCGGCTAATCCCAGCGGAGGTTCGAGTCCTCCCTCGGGCATGGGTGTGTGTGTTTGTCCTTAGGATAATTTCGCTTGAGTAATGTGTATGCTTAGGGACTGATGACTTTAGCAGTAAAGTCCCATAAGATTTCACACACATTTGAACATTTTTTTAATGATTACAGCCACTAGTGAATATTTCTAAGCGAGTCACCCTTTTCGAACCTATCTGCTACAGTAAAACTCCAATGTGGTTTTTAGGCAGTATTTGCATTTTGTAACTGTCGCTCGTTATCAGGAGAAAGAAAACTGGCGTTCTACGGATCGGAGCGTGGAATGTCAGATCCCTTAATCGGGCAGGTAGGTTAGAAAATTTAAAAAGGGAAATGGATAGGTTGAAGTTAGATATAGTGGGAATTAGTGAAGTTCGGTGGCAGGAGGAACAAGACTTCTGGTCAGGTGACTACAGGGTTATAAACACAAAATCAAATAGGGGTAATGCAGGAGTAGGTTTAATAACGAATAGGAAAATAGGAATGCGGGTAAGCTACTACAAACAGCATAGTGAACGCATTATTGTGGCCAAAATAGATACGAAGCCCACACCTACTACAGTAGTACAAGTTTATATGCCAACTAGCTCTGCAGAAGACGAAGAAATTGAAGAAATGTATGATGAAATAAAAGAAATTATTCAGATTGTGAAGGTAGACGAAAATTTAATAGTCATGGGTGACTGGAATTCGAGTGTAGGAAAAGGGACAGAAGGAAACATAGTAGGCGAATATGGATTGGGGGACAGAAATGAAAGAGGAAGCCGCCTGGTAGAATTTTGCACAGAGCACAACATAATCATAACTAACACTTGGTTTAAGAATCATGAAAGAAGGTTGTATACATGGAAGAACCCTGTAGATACTAAAAGGTATCAGATAGATTATATAATGGTAAGACAGAGATTTAGGAACCAGGTTTTAAATTGTAAGACATTTCCAGGGGCAGATGTGGACTCTGACCACAATCTATTGGTTATGACCTGTAGATTAAAACTGAAGACACTGCAAAAAGGTGGGAATGTAAGGAGATGGGACCTGGATAAACTAAAAGAACCAGAGGTTGTACAGAGATTCAGAGAGAGCATAAGGGAGCAATTGACAGGAATGGGGGAAATAAATACAGTAGAAGAAGAATGGGTAGCTTTGAGGGATGAAGTAGTGAAGGCAGCAGAGGATCAAGTAGGTAAAAAGACGAGGGCTAGTAGAAATCCTTGGGTAACAGAAGAAATATTGAATTTAATTGATGAAAGGAGAAAATATAAAAATGCAGTAAGTGAAACAGGCAAAAAGGAATACAAACGTCTCAAAAATGAGATCGACAGGAAGTGCAAAATGGCTAAGCAGGGATGGCTAGAGGACAAATGTAAGGATGTAGAGGCCTATCTCACTAGGGGTAAGATAGATACCGCCTACAGGAAAATTAAAGAGACCTTTGGAGATAAGAGAACGACTTGTATGAATATCAAGAGCTCAGATGGAAACCCAGTTCTAAGCAAAGAAGGGAAAGGAAAGGTGGAAGGAGTATATAGAGGGTCTATACAAGGGCGATGTACTTGAGGACAATATTATGGAAATGGAAGAGGATGTAGATGAAGATGAAATGGGAGATATGATACTGCGTGAAGAGTTTGACAGAGCACTGAAAGACCTGAGTCGAAACAAGGCCCCCGGAGTAGACAATATTCCATTGGAACTACTGACGGCCGTGGGAGAGCCAGTCCTGACAAAACTCTACCATCTGGTGAGCAAGATGTATGAAACAGGCGAAATACCCTCAGACTTCAAGAAGAATATAATAATTCCAATCCCAAAGAAAGCAGGTGTTGACAGATGTGAAAATTACCGAACTATCAGCTTAATAAGTCACAGCTGCAAAATACTAACACGAATTCTTTACAGACGAATGGAAAAACTAGTAGAAGCCAACCTTTGAGGTTCGCCGATGACATTGTAATTCTGTCAGAGACAGCAAAGGACTTGGAAGAGCAGTTGAATGGAATGGACAGTGTCTTGAAAGGAGGATATAAGATGAACATCAACAAAAGCAAAACAAGGATAATGGAATGTAGTCTAATTAAGTCGGGTGATGCTGAGGGAATTAGGTTAGGAAATGAGGCACTTAAAGTAGTAAAGGAGTTTTGCTATTTGGGGAGCAAAATAACTGATGATGGTCGAAGTAGAGAGGATATGAAATGTAGGCTGGCAATGGCAAGGAAAGCGTTTCTGAAGAAGAGAAATTTGTTAACATCCAGTATTGATTTAAGTGTCAGGAAGTCATTTCTGAAAGTATTCGTATGGAGTGTAGCCATGTATGGAAGTGAAACATGGACGATAAATAGTTTGGACAAGAAGAGAATAGAAGTTTTCGAAATGTGGTGCTACAGAAGAATGCTGAAGATTAGATGGGTAGATCACATAACTAATGAGGAAGTATTGAATAGGATTGGGGAGAAGAGAAGTTTGTGGCACAACTTGACCAGAAGAAGGGATCGGTTGGTAGGACATGTTCTGAGGCATCAAGGGATCACCAATTTAGTATTGGAGGGCAGCGTGGAGGGTAAAAATCGTAGAGGGAGACCAAGAGATGAATACACTAAGCAGATTCAGAAGGATGTATGTTGCAGTAGGTACGGGGAGATGAAAAAGCTTGCACAGGATAGAGTAGCATGGAGAGCTGCATCAAACCAGTCTCAGGACTGAAGACCACAACAACAACAACAAACTGTCGCTCACTCTCTGCCCCATCATCTGTGTAACTTTAACCATGTGATCGTTCCAATTTAAACTGGAACTGAGCAGAAGTCAGAGAGCGCTGTATCTACCACCTTGTGCAGCCCGTGGAGAACCACAGTGAGCTAATACGAAAGAACTGTTTTGCCCACTCATTGAAGAAGTGAGTATGCCGTTACACCTCAGCCAGCAGTGTACAATGTGTATGGTCAGCGCCAAACGAAGATTTCTTCTGCAACTCGAGGCAGTATAAAATACAGTACATGTAGTTACGAGTGCTGGAAGGAGGATGAGGATTTTGCAACTGCATTTTGTACCAGCCAAAAGATAAAAAAATCAATGAACTTTAAAACCGCCACTAACTTCATTTGATGAAGAGTTGGATACATGTATCGAAAATAAATGCTGTCTGTGTGCTGGCATCGGCCATGTGCATTGAACCCATTAAATATACAGGTCTTGGTCACTTAGTGATCGATATCGCCTGCAAAGACCTGTGTAAAGTTTCACTTCCCGTACTGTAGGAGGACCAGTATACACTATCAGTCAGAAGAGAGGGTCCCTGTGTCCTTGTTTTGTTGTTTGATACATTGTTATTTCTGTTGTAACATGACTAAGTAATGTATGACTACAGCTTTTTGCACCACCACGAATTTCTTTCCCACTACGATTTTGAGGCCTGTGTCCAGTTATAAAGTAACATTTACAGATTTTGATGCATTGACTCTCACAGAAAACTTGAAATTGCTTGATGTAAATCATGGTACTGTTGCTTGCAGAACACACACACTGGAAGATGGCCAGAACACCGCTTCAACGACCCCACCGAACGCCTTATCCTCAGTTCTTCGTCTTCCCCTCCCTCAACATTATCTGCGCCAGCATCTGTGTCCGCTCCACTGCTCCTCTTCCTTATGACTTCATCTCCCACACTGACCGCACCTTCTCCACCTATGTGATCTCCGCCGACATTAACATCCATAGCTGCTCCCCTTCCACCCTTCGGCCGTGGCATTAGTTCCTCCCAAAGATCCACGGTGATCTTGTTCCCCTTCCCCGGCACACCCGTCCCAAAAGCAACACCACCCCCGTCCAAATGTCAAGAAATATGCAAAGTATTAAACTGTCTCGGTTACATGTTGTACATATATGTTGGGACTGCAAAGTGCAGGGAAACACAGAACAAACAATGTGGTACCTCCAGAGATCGCGACTGAATGGACTTTAAATGATGTGGCAGGTATAATCGCTGAACTCATGATAGTAAGGATAGGTACTCATGGAGCGGAATTAATACGTGCATTTGGCAAGTTAATGAATAAATCATAACTCAAGATTCATTGTTAAAAATGTTGAGTTCCGAATCACGAAAGAACTGAAATGATAAAATTAAGAATCATGATTACGGTAGTAAAACGGCTCTAACTTGGTCGTAAGGTTCCTAAATTTGACACTTTACTAATTACAGTTAAATCCTAACACAGCACTGAGTATACTTACAATTCAGCTGCAGTCTCCCATCTTGAAAAACCACGAAGTGGTTTCCATCAGAGTCGGAGCCTGAAAACTGTTATCCTCAACCGTCATCGAAACCAGTGTGCTATCTCCACTGATCTACAGAACAGAATTCTCTCTCTACTTTTGGTCTCCCTAACACACCGAGACACCGAGAATCTACCAAAAACGGTTTTCGGCAGCAGAAGAAACATTTTCCACTCAGCTCTCCTTCTCTCGTCTCATGAGCTTCAGGATTATCCAAGCCATAACACTTGGCGTTAGTATTTCAAACGTCATCAAACGTTCGCTTCTTCCCCTAGCATTCGAGGTATTTTCAAAAGAATCATAACTTCGCAAGGAAAATTTTCACGGTTCTCGTAACACCTCTGCCCTCGTTTAGTCTGGCAGGGCATCAATCACTTTATATTCAGTCAGCGGACTGTCAGCTCTCGGCTGGTAGCGGTAAGTCTGCCCTGGTGGGAGTGTCACATTGTCAGTTCCAGTGCTGTCGCCTCGCAGCTGGAGTCAGCACGTCTTGAGGAGCTGTAAGGCTACTGTTAATTAGAAGACGGTCCACCACAGCGTATTTTACTAAAACCCTAGGGTGACGGACCCCTGGGTGGCTAGTAAAGAACGCTTAAGCGACCGCCCAAGGTGGAGTATCCTGTATACATTGTATGGGGTTCTACATTGTCTGAGTAAGACTCTGGCCTTGAAGACACCGGAGCGAATTGAGAATTCCGTCAGGCGAAGACATTACACCAGTGGAAAAGTAGTTTTATTTCGAATTTCAACAGTTCTCGGGCGCCGAGAGGAACAGCACAGCATTCGTCAGGAACCACCTGAAGATGGCAGGGTGTACGTCTGCCGAAATATTGTGGGGAAATTACAACACTACCCGGTCGGATACCCGAGAACTGTTCAAATTGGAAATACTACTGGAAAACTTCAGATCGCATAGTTTTATTTCAATAAAATCAGGCGCTTATTCCTTGCCCTGTTACAAGGAGTATAGAATTATCTAGATTCTATCAAAAGAGCTAATTACTAGGCAGGACTGGTAGCAATTTCTTCCGCTCTTTTTATGCTGATACTGAAATTATTGGTTGTAATTAAATTAATCGATTTTTAAACATAGTACGCGCACGTCTCTTTCAAATTGGAAGTAGTGATACGTACGCCAGTGCTTTCTAAGTTTACCTCTCTGTCATTCAGTGTAGGATTTGGTTTTGTATTAGTTGTGTTAGGTAAGGAATCAGGAGTGCGGACTCAGAGTATCATTTATCGAACGTGGAGACGTAGAGATTCAATTACACATTTCTTTCCATGAGGTGGATTATATTCTAAAACGCTTAGCAAGTGGCAAAAGCAAAGGAACAGTTCAGAAAGGCAAAAAATTATGAGAGGGATGTAACATATATCCCTCTATCATTTCGCTTTGTATCATGCATAACAAACTAAACTCTCCACGGTAAAAGCAATTCCCCACAGTCGTCCACATGACAGAGATACATAGCCGACTCTCAACAGGCCGAAGGACGGCAGTGACAGACAACCCCCACCGGAACATTACCTGCAATGGCGATACAGGTTTCCTGAGCATGGTACTACTTTGCCTTGACTAATAATGTGCAAACAAATGTCGAAAAAGTAATAAATTTCCAATGGGAACGGATGTGAATGCTAAATTCTGCAAGCGTCGTAACTCAGCTGTCAGACAGTACGAAGACTTCGAAAATCTATTAATTGAATGAACAGCATACATTGGTATACAATATGGCTTAAGGATAAATAAAGGCAAAGTAGATGATTAAGTTGATGATAAACAGCAGAAAGAAATATAATGACTTGCTCCATTGTACAGCTGGGAATAACACACCAGTACAAGTAAACATATTATTCTTCCTAGGAAATCACCATAATCATCATCATTAGCGTTCTGCCAAAAGGCAGGTTTTCACATGGTAGTTCTCCAGGCTGTCCTGTCTTCTGCCATCCTCTACAGGTCCGCATAATTCCCTCTTCCCTTTATGTCATCTATCATCATGTATCTATTTCTTCCTCTCAGTCTTATCCCACAAAAAATGGTTCAAATGGCTCTGAACACTATGGGACTTAACTGCTGAGGTCATTAGTCCCCTAAACCTTAGAACTACTTAAACCTAACTAACGTAAGGACACCACACACATCCATGCCCGAGGCAGGATTCGAACCTGCGGCCGTAGCGGTCACGCAGTTCCAGACTGTAGCGCCTAGAACCGCTCTGCTCTTCTCCCACAAACCAGTCCCTCCAAAGCATCTGCTAGGAAGGACTCCCTTCTCAATGAATGTTCCAACCAGTTCTTTTCCCTTTCTCTTATAACCTTCAGCAGAAATCTTCTCTCACCAACACTTTGTATTCAGATTATCTTCTCCATTCGCCTACACAACCACATCTCAAATGCTTCTAAACTTTCTTAATCCTCTTGTCTCAGCATCCATATTTCTGCCCCATTTAATGCCATACAAAACATTTGCCAAGGCTTTTCCTTAGACCTTTATCTAATTTGCCACATAACAGTCTCCTCTTTCTGTCGAATGACCCCTTCGCTACGGCAATTCGAGTTTTCACCTCCTGGTGACATCTCAAGTCTTCAGTTATTGTGCTTCCAAGACATTTAAATGAACTTACTTGGCTAATGGTAGCTCGTCGTAGATATTGGACAGTCTGCGTCTTGTGCTAATGACCATACTCTTTGTTTTTCCTGTGTTTATTTGCATCCAATATTCCACACAAGCTTCCTTCAGACCTTTCAGCATCTTATTCACTGTCCGCTCACTTTCCTAGCAAATAACACGTGATAAGAGATTCGAGAACCGTTTAATAACTAAATGGGACAGGAAAGAAAACCTTGATATTGTAAGACAGCGCTAGGGTGCTGGCATTGGACTGAGGAATAAGTTCTTAAAATCATATGTTTCTAGCGCAGTATTGTGAAATGGAAATAGGTCGCGAGAACGCCATATAAGAGTGTGGGATCATTTGAAATGCATAGCTGTTGCAGAATTATATAAATGGACTGATAATAAACAATATTAATTTATACTAAAAGGAAAATAATTATTATCAGCTAGAGCTCCACAGTTGGTTCCTGTTCATAAGATTCCACCACAGCTGTATTAAGGTACATTTATTATGAAACGAATGTTTGGTTTAGTGAACATCATCGGGTGACGCTACCAATAGCCTTCTTAATAAATCTTCGCATTTCTGAGCCGTCACCATGATTCAAGAAGTCACGATTAGTTGTGGAATACCCTTACCAGCAGAAGTATAACACGATGCTACAGGCACCATTACTTAACGAGTTAGAATTGGAAAATTAGGTGATGTAGAGTAGACTGTGTTCGGCGTAGTAGCTGCTTAGTAGTGGAAACATCAACACACTAACGATCAGATGGGGTATGAAACCAAATCTGACGAAAGACTGAGTTTTGAAGAAAGGAAATAGGTAACCTGTAGCTATCACATGTGATCGACAGTGATAAGCAGTCATCTCTTCTTCCCTGGCACGATGGTAACAAGCTTCAACAGGTGACACTGTTCAGAACAATAGATGTGCGACCTATCACACATCCAGCAAAAATGCCAGACGCCTGTGAATTAATTCAATTTATGACTAGAGTTCCTTATCGTGAGAGAAACAAAAATCGTTGTATACTATAATCAATTGAAAAGCATAATTAACAGCAGAGAGGAAAGTAGCAGAGTTGTAAAACGGATGACGGGGTGGTGCGATACTAGTAACTTCATACCATACACGACACGGAGTGTTACTAACGTTGTATTGTTAGTTATAGGAGGCAGTCAAATAAAAAGGAGACAGATGGAAAAAAGTAAGTAAATTGTTTGCTAAGACAAATGTAATCTCCATAACTTTTAATGTAATTATTCCACTGCGAGACAAGATGGTCGGTTCCTTCATTTAAATATGTTTACGGTTGTCTACGGAACCATGATTGTGCCCAGGCATGCATCTCTTCAAAGCAAATCCACGTTTACGAATGTCTTTCTTTAGACTCCAAAAGTATAGAAAGCGCAAAGGGAGAGGTGGGGACTGTATGGAGGATGTGTAAAAGAATGCCAGCAAAATTTCTTCTGCGGCGTACCCGAAACAAACTTGGAAACTTTTAGGTGGGCATTTTAATGGCATGTTTCGACCACGGAACAGAAGGTTCGCTGGGAATCTCTTACACATCCTCCATGCAATCCCGATGTCTCCCCATGGGATTTCTAATTTTTTTTAATTTTTTTACTTTTTTTCTCCTCAAGGAATATATTCGTAGTCGTCGATTTACTTCGGACGAAGAGATCTACATCTACGTGATTACTCTGCAATTCACAATAAAGCGCATGGCAGAGGGTTCAACGAACTACCTTCAAGCTGTCTCTCTGGCGTTCCACTCTCGAATGGCAAGCGGGAAAAACGAGCACTTACGTTTTTTGTGCGAGCCCTGATTTCTCTTATTTTATCGTGATGATCATTTCTCCCTATGAAGGTGGGTGCCTACAGAATGTTCTCGCAACCCGGAGGAGAAAACTAGCGATTGAAATTTCATGAGAAGATCCTGTCTCAACGAAAACCGACCTTGTTTTAATGATTGCCTCTCCTATCCATGTATCATGTCTGTGGCCCTATCTCCCCTATTTCGCAATAATACAAAACGAGCTGCCCTACTGTGCACTTTTTCGATGTCATCCGTCAGTCCCATCTGAAGTGGATCCCACACCGCACAGCAATACTCCGGAATAGGGCGGACAAGCGTGGTGTAAGCAGTCTCCTTTGTAGACCTGTTGCACCTTCTAAGTGTTCTGCTAATATGTGATCATTCCAATTTAGGTTATTTGTAATTGTAATCCCTAAGTATTTAGTTGAGTTTACAGCCTTGAGATTTGAATGACTAACCGCGTATTTCCTTTACTACTCTTGTGAATAACTTCACACTATTCTTTATCCGGGATCAATGGCCACTTTTTGCACAATATAGGTATCTTATCTAAATCTTTTTGCAGTTCGTTTTGGTCATCTGATGACTTTACAAGGTGGTAAATGATAGCATCATCTGCAAACAATCTAAGACGGCTACTCAGATTGTCTCGTATTTCATTCATTTAGATCAGGAACAATACAGGGCCTATAGCACTTCCTTGGGGAAAGTCGGATATTACTTCTCCGTCTATTAGTACTGTGACTTTTTTCACAGGAAACCATGTATCTAGTTTCACAACTGAGGCGATATTCCGCAGTCACGGAGTTCGGTTAGAAGACGCTTGTGAGGAACGGTGTCGAAAGCCTCCTGGAGATCTAAAAGTATGGAATAAATTTGACATCCTCTATCGATAGCACTCATTACTTCACGAGTATAAAGAGCTAGCTGTGCTTCGCTAGAACGGTATTTTCTGAATCGGTGCTGACTATGTATCAGTAAATCGATTTCTTCGAGATACTTCATAATGTTCGAACACAGTATATGTTCCAAAACCCTACTGCAAATCGACGTCAGTGTTATGGACTTGTAATTCAACGTATTACTCCTACTTCCCTTTTCGGGTACTGGTGTGACTTGACCAATTTTCCAGTCTTTAGCCGTTATACATAACCGCTAAATATGAAGCTACTGTATCTGCATACTCCTAGAGGAACCTGACTGGTATACAGTATGGGCCGGAGGCATTGGCTTTATTAAGTGATTTAAGCTGCTTTCTTAGACCGAGGATATCTACTTCTATGTTTCTCATCTTGGCAGTTGCTCTTTATTGGAATGGTTGCGTAGTCAACCGCAAACATTTTCCCATGAAGACACCGATATTCTTATCTAGCCACGCTCCTGACGCTTACAGTGCTTCACGAAAGCAGCCGTGCAGGTAACTTTACTTGACTGCAATCTATGACATTATTCAAGATTTCTGCTGGTCAGCGATTACACCTCTACAGAGAACCAGGTCTGGAAAAATCAATGACGGCGGTTGAAAGGCTACAGTAGCTTGAACGCTACACTTCGCCACTCTGCGACATTTACCAACTCGGTCTTGTTTATTCAACACCACAATCTCACACAAATTCGCAACAAACCGCAGTAGGAGATATCACATCAAAAGTGTTGCGCGCACGGTAAGTATTAATCACAAAGTGATAAAAGATAAAGAAGTGAGTCAGTAGTTGTACTACTTCTTCCAACGCTTAAATTTCAGGTATTCGGGCTCATCCACATCTTAGAATTCACATTAGGGGATTCATGTATGTGATGGGCGCTCTACGAGAAATCCGGGGAAAATGGGCAAATCGTCCAAGATAACTGACTAACTGCCCCGTCGGTTTCAGTATTCCTCCGATCATCAATGGAGCTGTGAAGCTCAATGTGATTCCCAAATGGGCTATTTTCTTCTATTGTGTACTGCTATTGTGTACCTTCGTGTTATTCGGAATGTACTGTTAGGGTATCTCCAATTTTTTCACATTAGATTGTTGTTATTTGTGTTACCCTCCTCCCCTCAGTTTCATTATCCTGCACGGAAGAATAATCTGTGAATTATTTTGACACAGAACTAAAAGAAGAAGGGGTGTCCATCGGCCCCTATTTTAGAAACCAAAACGAACGGTTGCTTGAAAATATCATTGATCTTTTAGTTCAGAAGATGTTGTGCAGTAATAGATTTTTAACGAATGACTTTCAACTTCTTTATTAATATTTACGAATTTAGTAATACTATCTCTAACAAATGTACAATGTTTGTGAGGTAAACGTAATGACAAATCCACATATTCTGGCAAGAAACTATTTTTGTTTCATCAAGACTATTTCATACCCTGAATTTTGATGGCGATGCTTAGATACGGCCTGAACATGATATATATTCATTTTCCTGTTTTTTGCCAGTAATTTTTTGTAGTCCTCTATGAGCTTGACGGATTTCTCACTTGATGTTTTAAAGCTCTCAGTTTCTTAACTAATTGTAGATAGTTGACCAAGTCATGCCGCTGCGAAGAGTCTTTCGTAAGGAACTCTAGGCTCAAGTCAAACATGTAAAAATAGTGTCTTATTTTATTGATAATATCTGTGAACTGGTTGTTTCGTACCTTATCCCTTTTAATACTCTCGTCTGCCTCTCAGTTCAGTACAGTGCAGAAGACAAATTAAGATAAAACAGTGCGAAGGTGATACATTCGGGAAAAGGCACCTTAAATGATTTTTAACTTTTTGTGAAACCACAATAGAAAAATGATTATGAATAACGTTTTTCCACGAGAAACTAGAAGAATAGTAAAATCCAAATACGACACTTCGGCTGCAGATGGGACACAGACAGGCAAATAAATGTGTTTGAATGACGTGCTATTCGCATAATTATCCACACAGAAATCTTTTCAAATAATACCCATCTCTTTTCACCACTATACATTTCACTTGCTTTCTCTCTCTGTTCATATTATCAAATGTAGCGAGTCCTACTAGCTCACTTGCACGATTTATTCATGAAAGTCTAAAGTGTGGCTTGAAGTTTTGTAGTTAATTATAAACAGAGTTCACAACTGTAGTCTGTTGTCACATTCTCAAGTCGGCCGGTGGGTGTGGCCGAGCGTTCCTAGGCGTTTCAGTCTGGAGCCGCGCGTCCGCTACGGTCGCAGGTTCTAATCCCGCCTGGGGCATGGATGCGTGTGATGTCCTTAGGTTAGTTAGGTTTAAGTAGTTCTAAGTTCTAGGGGACTGATGACCTCAGATGTTAGGCCCAATAGTGCTCAGAACCATTTGAACCATTTTTTGCCACTTGGCGTCACTGACATGTTGCTTTCAGCTCCATCTGTTGGCCAGTTTCTGCATTCGTTGTTGCTTTCAACAAAACCCGATGACATTTCTGGCATGGTTGTCAAATTTTACCTCTCTCGTTACATTATTCCGTGAATTAGTACATTTTAAAAATTTTACGGACCTTTGGGTCACCTTGTATTTTCCGTTATTTCTTTCAGTAATGACATGTGGAATCAATTTCTGGAATAACTTATTTTCAAGGAAAAAACTCTTTATTGCTCAAAATCGCGCTGTAAGAAGAATATGTAGTGCTCACCTACGATCATCTTGTAGAGATACACTAATTAACCAAACATTATTATCACTGTCCACGACGTTGGTAGGCGCCTGGTGGCGTAGCGGGCACATGACAGGGTAACAAAAGTGTGTAAGCGGAAAAGATACGGACGGCGTATCACCCTAGCGAAGATATGGGCTGCAAACGAGAAAATCCATTGAGACATGTGACTTCGACAATGAGCAGATTATTATTACGTAATTATCTGCGAACGAGTATCTCGAAAACGGCGAAACTGGTCGAATATTCACGTGCCACTGTCGTAAGCATCTACGGAAATTGGTAGAAAGACACTGAAACTACCACTACTCTTCGCACAACATGGCGTTGGAAGGCTCGTCTGCTGTGTACAGTAGGATAGATGGTGATCTGTTGCATCTCTGGAGAAAGAGCACAATGCTGGTGCATGTACACGTCTTTTGGAGAACACCGTTCATCGTACAGTGTTGAACATGAATCTCCGTGCTCACATGTTGACCCAACGACATCACCAATTATGACTGCAGAAGCACAACGCTTTTGTTCACCTGAAGTACCCTGGTCCAGATCAAAGTTTTCATCGAGAAACTGTCCTCGACGATTCCGCGTAACCACTTTCCCCACACTAAAGCACGTCATCTCCTCCACAAGGCCACTGTTCCAACGAGAAATTCGCTAACCCATCTCTTTAAGAAAGTATCAGTCGATTCAAAACTTAAAACTTCGGTGCGGTTACTTAAGTGAGTAATCTATGCCTGAAGCCTACAGATTTCGCTCCGCGAAGAGCACTGCCTTCTAAAAAATCAATATTCATGCTCACATCGCTGAGCGAGGCTGAATGGCATTCCAGTGCAGCGCTTAGCGGACCAGTACGCTCAGGCGTAATTTGTATGGGGGGTGCTAGGACGCCCCGAAGCCCCAAACGTAAATCCGATGTGTCACCGTCTTCGGACTGGACACAATCTTGAGCTTGTACCTGAGCTGCTCCTTGTCCAATCACTGGCATGGTTCCATATTGGTCAAACGAAACCTGCAAATATCAACAAGCAGCAGTCAAGGATACAGTTGACCAAAATCTAAAAATAATAAATATAGTAACGAAGAACGCTCGATGGACCGGAAACTCCAGAAAGATATCAACAAACCGACGCTCTGCTACAAGAATGGTGTGTAGCATTACGGCATTACAGTCTGTGCTGGACTTAACAAATTATGAATGATGGAACCATGGGGTGGGGGGAGAGGTAGTGGCAATGAGGAGACGGGAGGCGATACTGAGACAGGTCTCAGGATTTCTCCCACGCCGCAGCATACCCCACGTGCCCGCACGGAAACGTCTGCCAGCAAACCAGGCACAGATGTGCACCAGCATCCAGGGCAATTGAAGGTGGAGGCATCTTGAAGACTGGAGATGTACCGGGGAGGGGTGGGGGGCGGGGGAGTACGTAGGATAACCGCATGGAAGAGTCGCCCATACACAAACGACGGTAGCTGTCGATATAGTGACGACCGCTAATGGGTGTCATCTTCCATCGGCCCTGGGTGCCGTCGACTTCCATCGGCTCTGGAACATGCGCCGATGACGCGATACGTGCGGAAGACGGACGCCGCGTCCACCCAGGCCCAGGGAATTTGAAACCACAAAGCTTGTGGCAAGATTACGCAGTTCACATTGACGAATCTGATTCTCGTGGCGTTAAGTCATTCCTCTTCGTTCCTGCACAAGAAATATGGAACATCAAATAGTCGTACAATAGTTCCCAGCTCCTACGTCCGCCATACAATATGTAAAAGACCGAATAGTTACGTGTGATACTTTCCCTGTCTGGGAGAAATGGGCGCTGCCCGTTATGGCAGGTGCAGCAACTGAAGCAAGGTGCGGTGACGCCGTCCATGTAATAGCTCCACTGGCGATGGTCTGTTTCGTGGCTGGGCTCGATAGGAAAACAAGGTGAGCAGAACTACATGATCCTGTGTTTGGGAGGCACGAAGATTGTACATCTGTTGCTTAAATTTTCATGCAAAGTCTTCAGCTTCGCTGTTGGATTGAGAGTGGAATGGTACACTCGTGGTATGCCTGATGTTGGGAGTGGTGCAAAACTGTTCAGACTCGGCGGCAACCAATTTAGGCCCATTGTCAGTCACAATCACTTCATGTAATCTCTCGAGACAGAGATCGACGTCATGGCCTGCACTGTGGAACGAGATGCAGTAGAATACATAGGAATCTTGAAGGGCAATTCGCTGAATACATCATCGACGATGAGACAACGTGTATTCCAGTAAGAATCCTAGAAATCCAAGTGCAAACGTTTGCAGAGTGATTGCGTTTTGAGTCATTCAAACAACTACTGATGCTGGGCTGACTGATGTTCAACGTATGCTTGGCACTGAGGAATCAAGTGTTCAATGTGTGCATCCAGATCGTGTCTAGCGCAGTGACGCCGTGCCTTCTACATGGCACGAAAGATGCCCCACTGACCTAGGTGTAGCTAATGAAGGCTGGAGAGCCAGGGGAACCACAATACGTGAAATACGTGACTGGCCATTACCGTTGCGGAATAAAATAACACCTTGGTGAACAGTAAGCGCGAGCCAGCAAGCAAAATATGGGCGATCTACAGAGCTACGAGTCTATGTGGTAGCAACCGGTGCGGATGTAATGCAACAGAATCTGCAAATCAGGATCCGCTGGTGTGGCCTGGGCGTTTTTCCAGCGATTAAGTGTAAAGCTATTCAAAGCATCTGTGCCTTGTGCATGAATCCAGCAAAAAGCTGCAGAATGCGGACTCTGGGCCTACAGGGAGGCGAGAAGGACCACCTGCGTTGGCTTCCTTAGAAGTGGGCTACTACACAATCTCATACTGGTAATTTGACAAAAGAATAGCCCATCGTTGCAGCTTCTGCGCTGTAAAATCTGGTACTGACTGAGAAAGGCTAAACAACGATTGTAGAGATTTATGATCAGTCACGGAGAAAAATTTTCTGCCCAAAATAAACTGGTGAAACTTATCGACATCGTAGACAAATGCGAGAGCCTCCTTTTCAATCTGGGAATAATTACACTGAGCTTTGATGAGTAACTTCGAAGCAAACGCATCGGCCTGTCAACAGCACCAAGTTTGCGCCACAAAACTGCACCAGTGCCGTAAAAGGAAGCATCCACAGTCAAGACCACAGTTTTTGCTGGATGAGAATGAACAAGGCATCGATCACGCAAAGCATCTTTCAACTTCTGGAAAGCGGACTGAAGCCCTCTTGCGACCATGCGACCAAACAAAAGGAACATTCTTCCTGCGATAGCGATGCAAGGGAGACGCTGTTTGAGCTGCGTTCGGAATAAATCGCACGTAGTACGTAAGCTTCGCTATCACAGGCTTCAATTTCCGCACTTTGCGTGGGGGTGGGAGGTCACTGATGGCAAGAGAATGTTATTGAAATGGGTGAATACCCTGGCTATTAATGACATGTCATAAGTACTCAAATTAAGTTTGAAGAAACGTACACTTCTCCGTGTTCATTTGGGACCAGTTCAGGCAAGTCTTGAAACAGAATGCTAAGATTGCTAATGTCTTTTTCAGGATTGTAACATTTGACAACAATGTTATCTAAATGCTTCGATCTAAAAGGAACTTTTACCGTCATATACTCCAGAAAGCGTTGAAATATGGCGGGTGCGGAAGCACTACAAAACGGCAGTCCCAAAAATTTGAGGAGATCCAGATGAGTGGCACAGCTCGTCCAGAAGGAACTGCAAGTAATCATTGTGCAGATCAATTCTGGAAAAGTAGCGACCGGCTCTCAATTTAACCATCAATTTTTACGGGTGTGGCGAAGGATAACCGTCAATGACTGCTTCTGGATTCACAGTACTCTTAAAATCGGCACACAACCGGGGTCTGCCGGACAGATTCTTTAGAATAACAAACGGGGAAGCCAACTCACTGGCAGAAACGAGTGCACAACACCACTGTCTTGTAACGCAGTAAGTTGCTGAGCCACCTGTTCTCAAAGAGACTGAGGGACAGGACCTGCTGTAACAAAACATGGCTGTGCGTTGTCCTTCATTGTGCTATAGGCAACCAAATTATTTCCTTTGAGTAAACCCACAGCAAACAAATCCTGCTATTACGTACATGCCGGCCGATGTGGCCGAGCGGTCCTAGGCGCTTCAGTCTGGAACAGCGCGACCGCTACTGTCGCAGGTTCGAATCCTGCCTCGGGCACGGATGTGTGTGATGTCCTTAGGTTAGTTAGATCTAAGTGGTTCTAAGTTCTAGGGGACTGATGATTTCAGATGTTAAGTCCCATAGTGCACAGAGCCATTTGAACCATTTGAGCCGTGTTGAAGAAATGAGCACAAGAGCCACGCGAGTGCTTGGGTACATTGACTTCTGCTCATATCGTCAGCACGAATTGGTAACAGTGTTCGCTGTATGCCGGTTGCTAATACAGAGGGACAGCAACTGAATTTGCATGGAAGATTCGATTTCATGGAGATACTGCGGAGTGAGATAGAATGGCAGACTCTGGATAACACTGTTGGCATTGTTTCAAGAATGGCTAGGATAGCTTATTATGTTATCGGTCAACCTCCGGCTGCTGCACTACGAGAGGATGCACCAGAAGATCGAGAAGCAACGCAGAGAAGACAGCAGAAGTCATGATATACGGCGGAAGAACAGCCAATACCGCATGAACGTCCATCACAACAACGCCAGAGGCAAACGCATTCGTAGGCCGTGTCTTGCCACCCAAGGAAGCAAATTCATAACAGTAAACCCGATGTAAACATTACGCCATGTTTTCTTCCGCGTTTGCTTCAATCTCATTGGATTTCGTTTCTCGTGGAGCGGAAGCTAAGCTGTGGCCAATACAGTCAAGTACGATCATAAGGATACGTTTTATGCTGCGTTACACGCACATATACTGAGCGATAATGCGGGACAACACCTTCACCGGTGCATTAAACTTGGACAGCACTGGCCAGCCAGCGGTCCAACTAACCTGCAATGATGTGAGCAGTTGCAGTTCAGAGATGAGAAGAGCAAAGAAACACTATAGCTTCGAATATCTTTTGATTTTTAAAGAGAATGAAATAATATTCCGAGAAACTCCAGCACTACCGCGCCCTTCTTTGGTGACCAGACGGAAAGCATAAAATCCACTCGTTCTCACCTGACACAGTATTCAAACTAGAAACAAGTGATATGAAAATTTCTAACTTAAACAGAGAGTAATTTTTCTGAGCAAGCTGTGTGGAATGCAAAAGCATACTGCATGGATTTCACCATACTGTTGAATATTGAAGACACTGAAGGTATTAATTACAGTCAGCCATATGGTAATCTCTTTGCTCCTTCCTTATCCGAATCCGAGAAATACATGTCTGAAACTGTCATCCTCTACTTTGATAACGGGTCGATCAACAACAGAATCCACGAAACCAACAAGGCGCCGCATTTTCTACTTTTATGAAAAAATGGTTCAAATGGCTCTGAGCACTATGGGACTTAACTACTGTGGTCATCAGTCCCCTAGAACTTAGAACTACTTAAACCTAACTAACCTAAGGATATCACACACATCCATGCCCGAGGCAGGATTCGAACCTGCGACCGTAGCAGTCGCGCGGTTCCGGACTGCGCGCCTAGAACCGCTAGACCACCGCGGCCGGCCAACTTTTATGACGCGCCGTTTTAATCCCACCGGCATTCGGCAGTGACATGTGACAAGGCTGCATGCGTTAGTTTCAGTACGTCTGACAGCTTAACAGACTTGTTACTTCCCGGGCCAAATCCCGGAACTTGGTGCCCAGATAAGCTCTATCGGTTCATATTGTAATGGTAAAGTAGCGAATGTAAAAATGCCACATATGAATGATATGCTCGATGCTGTGAAAATGATTGTTTTCCATGTTCCTACCCCTGTCGTATAAAACGATGGACATAGCCCAAATAAAGAGGATTTGGTTTTTCATTTTTGCCTTAAAAATTAATTTCTTTTGTTTTCTTAATTTAAGCCAATTTTATGTTAATAAAACATCGATAATTAAGAACTTGTATTTGAAATGAAAACAGGAATTTTGCGTACAATATGTAATTGTGCATTATTCATAAAAAGCGATGATTAGTCTTATAATTACGAGGTGTAGGTACTTAAAATTGAACGATAAAAAAATATGATTCTGGATAGATTTGAATCAACAAACCCTTAACTTGTTGTGATTCATATTCCTTGCGTTAGTGATTGCGGTACATGTACGAGCGTATTTACTTAGCAACTACATTATATTATAGAGCCGATGGGGAAACGTCAAAGCTGATTATATCCGTAAATGTATGAAAAACATTAAGAACAGCCATTCTGGAGGTACTTTTTTACCGTATTCCTCAAGCATCTTTCACTACGGAACAGAAAGCAGTTTCAGCCATTTTCATACTGGGCATTAACAGCGCGACAGTCAGAGAACAACACTGCATAGGCTGTGACTGTACACTCTACACGGTTTTTGAAATAAAAACCACGTAGCTAAAGAATGATCAAGAAAAACGCTGATGGTTGTTAATACGTTTGAATATCTTAAAGTTTCATATAACGTAACATAGCAATAATAGATCATATACACAAGTTGGACCTACTTCCAAGAGCGTACCAACACCAGTGTATGTCTGCTACGGCTTCTGACCAATCATAGCGTTTGTGTTTGTTTATTTGACCGCTACAGACAGAACGGAGACTCATCGTTCAGCATGAGATAAAGTCTGCTTTCTGTGGTATGGTGTCAGCGGTAAAATCACCTACCAACTCGAAATCTTTACCCAGCTGCAGCTCGCAGTAATGTGTGTTCGTGGCAACACTCTGCCTGTGATGTCAACCCAGACCTTAACTGTTGTCACCTTTGGTTTGTGAGAATCATTCGAAGGATATTACTTTCTTCTCGTGGTGTACTTCTTTTAAAAGATCTGTGCCTGCCCTTTTGACTTAAATGTCCTGAGTTCATTTCGTCACCACTCACTAGAGAGGCATTATAATAAAGCCAGCAATCCGTGTAATTGTAAGACACCATCTATCTTCAACCACCGATTAGTTCTTCCTTAAAGTCAACAGTAAGAGCAGTAAGATGCTGGTGCACTTCCTCCAGGAACACTGTTTTGCGACTTGCTCCTGAAAAGTTTCAGTACCGATAGGGACGCCAGATAGCCTTTCTGTTTTCTCACGTTTTTTCCTGCAAAGAACAGCTTTTTCCCATACTGAAAATAAGCCCAAATACGGATGAAATTTTAATCAACATATGCCATGGTCTTGAAAATACTGGAAAATGATTTTGGTAGTGTTCGGTCAAGGTTGTTTTAGGTGTAATGTTTTCTAATTCTGCCAAGGTATCAGCTCTCCTTATAATACGCATTCTTTTTTCACTGCTGAAGAAATAGAAACCCTTGCAGGTTCTTCGGTCGCTATGAGATATGCCTGTAACATGCTAGTTTGAGAACCTCAGCCAATGGAGCGATATTCAAGTCGTAGCGTTAGTTAAAACTTAACACGTAATCGTGTACGGAGAAGCGGCTGCCAACGTATAAACCCTCGACGACAGTAGTTTGCAGGTGCCATTCATACTTGTAAATCAGTATCTTATAACAGTACCCTGGCTTGCACCAAGCTACGTAGTGCAGTGGTGCGACACTCGATTCGCATTCGGGGTTTCAAATCCCCATACAGCCATGTGGATTTTCGTTTTCCATTGTTTCCCTGAGTGTCTATAGGAGGACATGTATGAAAATGTTAAAAATTGTCATTTTTAGATTTACTTTTTATTCATCATTACAATTAATTGACAGTAATTTCCTTAAGTTACATAATTTAAATCACATCCTAAGTGCAATAAAATAATTAAATGTCCAACATGTTCAGTCTGCTATGCCCAGTTGACTGAGAGACTCTCGAAGTATTAGTTTTCGTGTTAGTCATGCTACCAGAGTTTCTGAGCACTTCGTTCAAACTAGCTTAGTACTTGTTTTGCATGTCGTTTGTGCCTGTTGGATAGTCTCCTTGGAAACAAAAGGCAATCGTAATCTTTGTTTAAAAATTGTGAGCACCTGTATTTGCAAGCGTTATTTCAATAATTCTGTCATTGCATTTTGTTCAGTTTTTTAATCATGCCACTGCAATGAAATGAGTTTACAAAGATGTACATCTTTTCTTACGTTTTAGGCACTTTAACATTACTAGTAAAAGAAACGAATCTACATAGATGAACACCCTACACACGATCAGCGCTCCATTAGTTGGTGTCGTTATAAGCGGGACCAGTGGGACGGTATTCTCTACACTCACGAGGAAAGTCTTTCTGAACGGATTCCGAATGTGATCCAGGCAACATTCTGGTCTCAACCTATAACTTTCCAATTGGTGTGTTTATGGCAAAAAGCAGAACCTTAATGAGTCTCAGTATGCCTTCGTATAGAAACGCTGTCCATAAAAAACATTTTGTTCAGGCACGGTAGTTAATATTGCAGTTTATGACGCAGATAATGTATGTAATGGTGGAAACTCGTGGAGGATAAAATACCTTCAGAGAATTGAATTCAAGGCAGGAGCGTTCAATCGAAACTTCCGTAAGAGAACTGACGGGAAAAATATAACTGCAGCTGAGAAATCCTTTGAAGATTTTGCAATGAAGATAAGACAGGAATGGAGAAAGCAGAAGAGAAGTCCTGAAGAAAAGCATGGTATCCAGTACAGTTCTGGAGCCTCTAGATTGGAATGGCAAGGAAAAAGTAAGTGTCACTTCAATGGCTGTTTCTCAGATTAAATATTTTAATTATTCAGGTACATTTTTATAACAAATGAAGAAGATACAACCATGGTTTTTAAAAGGCTCTTTCCAGTATCTACAACACACTCACAGGGGTAAATTTTGATATCATTCCTGTATGTCAAGATATAGAATACGCAATTTTTATTCATATCTTTTACCCTTAGCAGATCATTAAAAATCGAATGTTATTAAATATCAATGTACTAAAATGCTTCTATGGATTCATTACTATAAATATTGAGGTTATACAGTAAAATTAACAAGATAGTTATTCGAAAAAAATTGTGAGAAAATGGTACCTTTGTGAATCATGTGTTCATAAAATTTAAAAATCCCGAAAAAATTCAAATTTTCCACTTACAATTATGAAAAATAGCCAGTAGATGTCAGTAGAAGTCCCCTTTAGGTAAAAGTCAGAAATATTTTGTATGTAAAGGAGACTGTCAATTTTCTGTCCCACGCATCAAAAAACCAAAGTTTCTTCGCCATCTGTAGTGACCTTATCGTCGACGAAAGTTAAAGCATATTATTCTTTCTACTTTTGCGCATAACGTTGTTGGCGTACATTGGGTGCAGTAGTACTGTAACCAGTCTGTTACATCTCTGAGGCAGTTCTTTGAAGAGTATGGTAGCTCCTTGTAGTTGGGAAAAGTTATGGCAAAATATATATTAAATTAACATCCATAACGCAGATTGACAATACACTCTTGTAAAGTAATTTATCTGCTGTCATATAAAGACAGATTATTGAAGGAATGCAAGAAAGAACGATGTGCGAAACTATACTGTGGACCAGTCAGATAAAAAGACAATGAATCGAAAACGAAGTGGTGAAGCAAGGCTACTTTACACACTGCCCCCCCCCCCCCCAAAAAAAAACAGGATCTTCATGGTTTGTGTTCAGTGGCATCGGTGTATAATACGTGCCATGCTGCTGAGTTGCAGTTTTAGTGATTTATCATCGGCGATCGGATGGCGCTAAGGTGGCCTGTCTGTTTTGGTTCTGCAGACAGTTAACTGTGCTGAGTTGAGAGGTGAACAGTGTTTAATACACTCATATTAGGGTACAACGATGTCCCACCGACGAATACGTACTGCTGTTGAACAGCTTCAGCATTTGAAAGGGGTCGCATTGTGGGCCTGGAGAAAGTTGGATGAAGATACGGACGGATTGGTGCATGTGTTGGGCACAGTGCGTCGGTGGTGTGTCGCTTTCCGCTTTCAACGGTGGTCTGTAGAATATTCCTACACCTTTAGACTAGTTTCTCAACGTCCAGGTAATGTAAACAAACGTCAAGATCGAACCATTGTCTGAGCAGCGACAGCCCATCGAACATCATCCGGGGACACATTCTAAACACGTTTACACGTTGTGTGTTATAAGGGACCTCGGGAAACGGTCTGCTTGTACGAGGTTGAAGTTCACGTGAGTATTTGGCCAAGGTATCACTAACATCACGACACTGCAAAGCATAGCTACTCTGGTGTCGTGAAAGAGTTGACTGATAAGTAGAATGGCGCTTTTTTATCTTCAGTGATTAGAGTACGTTCTCTGTCTACGCGAGAAATGGATGTACACTTCTATGGAATAGACCTGGCTAGCTGCGTATTATAGAGTAAATTCACCCACGGTCCACAGGTCCTATCCCAGACTTCATGGCGTAGGAGGCCATCACTTACATTTCATGATCAGGTCTGGTGCTTGTGCATGGTAAAAGAACCATGTTCGCTACATTTCATAGGTTGTTATCCGCATGCTCCTGCAATTTCTTCGGCAATAAAATGATGCGCTTTGTCAGCAGGACAATGCACGTCCACGTAACAGTTTCTATGACGCAACGTGCTCCTCATGGTGTACAATGACTGCCCTCGCCAACAAGAGCACCAGGCCTCCCGCCAACTGAGCATGTATTTGGCACGAAATAATGAGAACTTACTGGTTCTCCGCGGCTTGCAAGAACCAGTACCCAATTGCCACAAAAGGTGTAAGATACTTAGGGCAATCTACCGGTTATGACATTCGGTACAGTGTACTGATGCGGCTGTTTGGGAACACTTTACTGTGCCATGCGTGCTTCATTTTGTATGAATCTGTTATCGCATATTCCTACAACAACTAACTACCTGTTACCATACTTGCCAAAAAAATTACCTTGTCCTTCAGGGTGTGGCAATTTTTTTTTTGATAGTGTGTAATTAGAAGTGAATGAGCCCTTGACAAAGAGGATCTTAAGAATATCAATGCCAGGTGGACAACTACCAGACCGCAATATTCTTTGTCCTATAGACTCACATAGACATTCGTCACATGGCTTCAGTAGTTGTCGGTGCGTACCTCATAAAAATTCTACTGTGAAAGGTTATAATTTACTTACTATCTGTAAAGTAAAATTTTAGTTTCAGTGTTTAGTAAAACAACGTATAGCGCGAAACTTCAGTTCCACTGTTTTATATAACCATACATTAATTATATCTGGTAGAAAATAAATAAGAATTTATCTTCGATATGTCGCGAAGCATCATTGACAACGTTAACATACAGACATGCATAATTTCTTAATATCCAGCTGTAAAGGTACGACTTGGATTCGTGTTGAAAAGGATTCTTGGCATAACACATCTGTAGACAGAGCAGGTAAACGGGTAGTAAGATCTGTGATAAATCAAAACGTCTAGGTATGTCTCACGTTATCATGCATCCATGACAAACTAATCAGAAGTTCGCAATATCAAGACGTATTATCTGAAAATACTGTCAGGGTGCTTTTATAAAAGGAGTTTTTACACTGAGGTAATGGCTGAATTTCTCTCTAATTAGGAAGACTGTAAATATGTTGGCCGAAATTAACATTTAAAAGATTCCATTAAGATGTATTTTCCGATGTTATTAAATAATTACTTAGTTTTATTATATTACAAAGAAAATAGTTCTGCCTCACAGGAACAATGAATACAGTCAAAAGAATTAAAATAATGCTTAAAGATCAAGGGCACAAAAGCTAAAGAACTTCAATACATATTCCGTTAAAACTGAATTCGATAAATCATTCGTCTAGAGCTCTTCTAGGGAGTGAATCATCGATAGAACCTTTTAAAGAATTCAGATTTGAAGAAGGACAGCAATTAGTTTCCAAAAGCCGTAATTTATGGCAGATCTAGATTTCGACTATAACATAGTCATCTTCCTTGCATTACCGGAAGTCATACAAGTACCGACCTGTTTCTGTGATGTAAAGGCTAGTGTGATTTGCCACAAGTTTGAGCTCTGACATGTTGGTATCTGTATGACTCTTCTGGTAACGCACCGAAGATAACAATGTCATAGTCTAAATCTGCAATAGCTTACGGGTTTTTGCGACTGATTGCTGTCTTTCCTTAAATTTAAATACTTAACGGGCGCTGCGCACACGGGCATCTAATGAATTCCAATTTAGTTAGTTTCATAGAATGTCGGAATCTGCATCATGTAATCCATAGCTGTATTTGTTACTTTAATTTAGACTATCGATTTCTCTGAAATTCAGACCACCTTCGGGTGTTGAGCTGTGTATTTCACAAAATTATGTTTACAGAATGAAAGTTCAATCTGCAGCAGAGTGTAAGCTGATTTTAAACATCCTTGCAGTTAAATGTGTGTGTTGGGCCGTTACTCGAGCCTATGATCTTTTGCTTTCCTGGGCAATTACTCCACCGACTTTTTTTATTGTTATCATTTTGTTCTACATTGTTCGTTGAATTTGTTTCGGGCGGATGTCCGATAACCCCCCTTTCATGTTCTTCGTTGATCCATTCACTCACTTTTTTTTTATTACTGAGGGTAGCTAACCTCTGACCGAACATGCTGAGCCACCAGGCCGACAGTCCGACTGAGCTCTCCAAGCACGACTCACGACCCTTGTTCACAGCTTTACTTCTGCCAGTACCTCATATTTCACAAGTTTAATGACTAACCATTGTGAAGTGTTATATTTAAGTATAACATGGGTCGTAATGAAAATGTCTCCCACCTTGCACTGTAAACATCATGACCCAAACACTGCTGAATTAGATCGAAACAAAATAATAAGTACAGGCTGTGGCGGTTCGCTTCTAGCAACTTCCCTGTTTTAATTACAACAGCTAGCCGCACGCGACACTTCACTGACGATGTGAAAAGAGGAAAGATCGCTGAGAGGTCAAAAATTGTCCGACCATGGAGTATTTTTAAATATATTAACGCGTTAGAAAAACGTTTCAGGTTACTAACCTACGTAAGTTGCTGTCAGTGAAGAGACTGGTGGTTTGAGTATCCGGCCATGAACTGATGGCAAGACTGTAATACGACTAACTAAACTCCATCCGAACAGGCCTTGGTAGGCCCAACGCTACCGACCGGTTGCCGTGTCATCCTCAGCCTGCAGGCGTCACTGGATGCACATATGGAGGGGCATGTGGTCAGCACACCGCTCTCCCGGCCGTATGTAGTTGACGAGACCGGAGCCGCAACTTCTCAAGCCCCTCAGTTTGCCCCACAAGGGCTGAGTGTACCCCACTTACCAACAGCGCTCGGCAGACCAGATGGTCACCCACCCAAATACTAGCCCAGTCTGACAGCTCTTAAGTTCGGTGATCTGACGGGAACTGGTGTTGCCACTGCGGCAAGGCCGTTGGCGACTATAATACGACGGCACCTAAAAATACCCTTACAAGCAGACTCAAAATTGAAGTTATAAATTTCATGCTTGCATTAGATATAGGCAAATTCACTGCCCCACTTTTAGACTTCTATAATACTAACATAGACTAGATTTTTCAAGAAAATCGGAAATATAGTGGAGGAATCACATCTGACAGTGTTTCACAATTATAAAGATTTCTGACACATTCCCGTGTTTCTTACTTGCAGTTGGAAACGTTTTAGCGCTTGTTCTGATAGTTTGGAATGACTGGAGAATTTTAGGTGGGACCGATATTTTGAACTGAGTGTGCGAAATATTTATGCAGAAGCTGAGCTGTTTCATTGTAGGATTTTATGTAGACTAACTTCTGAGAGTTGGTGATTTCAAGCTACCGTTGTGGTTACGATTTCCTTTGACTTTCTTAGTCATAGTCTAATGTTTATTTCAGGGCTGGACAGTTACTTAAAGTTCGATTGCACGAGTGCCTATCGCGAGCCATCTAACTGACGCGACAACTTGATACTTTCTGCTGTGCCATCTGGTGACAATAATAGCAAATCTCTCGAGCAAGGGCCGCTAGGACGTCAGCCATGTGGTGTGTACTGTACTACACTGGAATGTATGCCTCGCCGCTAGAACTACTAAGGATGACAATACTGATTTGCCCACTGATTTTCTATGTAGTTAGGTGCATACTCCTCGAGTACCAAATGTCATTGTTCCCCTATCATGCGACAAAAAACTTCCTCGTTTATATTGCAATAGCTAACTGTTCACATATCCGCACTTGTTACAGGACTACTGTTATTTTCTTCATACATAAATTATCTGGCAGTCTACGGCTGTTTGCTGTTGACGCTGTGATGTGCGGAAAGGCGTCGGCGTTGAATGACTGTAGGAGGATACGGGATGACTTAGACAAAATGATGAGTGCCAGCTAGCTCTATACGTGGAAAAATGTAAATAGGAAAATCAAACCCATAAAGTTCGAATAAAGCATTACTAGTGTGCTGCTCGACACAGTCAAGTCTATTACATATCTTGACCTAACGTTACAAAGCAATTGAAATGGAATGAGGATGTGAGGATGGCGAATGGTAGATTTTGGTTTATTGAGAGACTTTTAGGAAAGTGCAGTTTATCTGTAAATGAGACCGCTATAGGACACCAGTGCGACCTAGTGTAGAGTTCTGTTCGAGTACTTTGGTTCGACGTCAGATCGGTTTAAAGGAAGACAGAGAGACAATTAAGAGGCGGACTGCTAGATTTATTACCGGTAGGTTTGAACAAGACGCAAGTAATACGGAGATGCTTGAGGAACTCAATTTGAATCAGTCGAGGGAGGGCGACGTTCTTTCCGACGAACACTACAGAGAAACTTATGAGAACCGCCTTTCGAGGCTGATGCAGAGCGATTCTACTGCCGTCAACGTCCATTTCGAGTAAGGAGAACGAAGATACGAATATAGAGGTTAGGTCTCGTACGGAGCCAGTCGTTTTTCTCTAGCTCTATTTGCGAATGGACAGGGCAGGAAATGAATAATAGTGGTATAGGGTACCCCCCCGACAAGCACCATACGGTGGTTTGCGGACCGTGTATATAGATATAGAATTTCCTTAGGCCCGGCGCTTAATTACGCTGAATTCCTTGTGATTAAAATTTTTACAAGAATTTTAGTGTAATTATGTTAAAGTGTGTTAAGTCGATATACACTGTGTGAATTCAGTCGATAGTGCTCCTGACATGGAAGGACCAACAGCTGTGTCCGTGATTTATGTCCCACAGACTAAAGGGGTTAATCATCTTAACATACAACAAGGTTAATACAGAGGTATTCCGTAACCATGACTGAAGTTTCCCAGTGCTTGTAGCTAAAAGATATACGTGTCTGACACGATTGGCCTCCGAGCTCCGAGGAATTGCGTTTTGCTGTCTCATCAGTTGTTCCCTCGGTCCATAAGTAGACGCAGGTTCTCGTTACGCGCCTGTCTGTGTGCTTCCAGTAACTGACAGCAGTCACGGACGAGACTTCACTCCCCGGACGGTCCCTGTAACTGGCGTCAGCTGTCCAGCATACTCCATTAGCTGCCACGAGGTCACCAGCCTGTGATCACGACTCAGGCAAACTGCATTCTGATGTCACATACGACAAGATGACTTCCGTATTACACAACGACTGTCTCGAAATTCACCTTTATACTTCGTCTACGGTTTTTGATAATTAGCAACTAAACACACCTGCATGAATTTAACTATGAGAGGAGACTTTTAGGGAAGTTAATAAACGATTTCGAAGTGTTTGTATCTCAGCAGACGTACTTCTTGATTCTACTTTCGCTTCTTTGGAGTGCTTGAGACATTTTAAGAGGGTGATATTGTATTTAGGTCAGCCGAAGACGACTGGACTGATAGTGAACGCATTAAACAGAACAGTAAAAATAGTCGGTCTCTCTTACGTATCCTGAACGATGAAAAATAAGTTTCCAACGCATCTGAAAAGATAAGTTTACAATCAGTGTCTATATATGGTTTGGTTATTTTAGAACAAAGTCAAACAAAAGTAAGATGGGTGGTGCCAGTGCTGTGCTATCATTGGAGTGATGCAGTCTGGTAATTACAGGGAGAGACAGAAAAACATGCAAATGGAATGGTGGAAGTAAATATGACTGTAATGGAAATGAAATGGATGTTACTGGGTCATGTAACTAATTGGGCGCAATCATGGTATGTGGACCAAGGAATTTCTTTGCTGAACTGTAAATGATAATAATACAGTGAGATCTAATTGGAAGCAGGTAGCTGAAATTTGAAGAAATGAAGGACTACAGCTAGTAAAGTCTAGAGGATGCCTTTGTCCGGCAGTTGATGTGAAACGCAGAAGGCAATGACGTAGATGGTGTCACTGATGATAAAAATGATGACTCTACGTTTAGCTCGTGTGATGTACATGTGCGACGATCTCACTAAACTCTGTTAACACATATTTCTGCATAAAATGGACCAGTAGGCTCAAAAGTCAAACAAAAAGAATAAATATTGGACGGCTTTCACAAATGTTACACGAACTCCATAGTGTAGCTGGGCCTACTCGAGGAGCATGCGTGTAACTACACACGAAATCAGCGGGAAAATCAGTATTGTCATTCTTAGTAACATCTGTTATCGAGGCATATTATTATTTGTACAATTTTTATAAAGGCTGTAGCGGGCTGTAATAGGGTGGAAGGTTAATTTGAAAAAGTAATCGTAAAGTTCAATATGAAAATGGAATAAACTTATGTAGTACTACGACCGTAGCTGGGTCTAAGAATTGTGATGTACTTTCAAAGTGAATAAACGAAGTAAAATGCCAAACACCGTTATCCTTTCAAAACAATATTTTTCTCCCTAAATTTAAGAAACTGTAATATTCCTACAGAGACCAATTCGCGTTCTAGCCAACATTGTTATTTTTCTCAACGATTCTCATTCTGTGTGTTACTCATCCATCACTCACGTCTGACAGTCAAAAAAAAACTACTGAAATGAAGCGTAAGGAAAAAATAAAAATATAAGGAGAGAGAGTTTGCTTACCCTGAAAGGAACTTGTTTTTCGGGGAGTAACAGTATTTCCCGGGTCACACCACGTCTCCGGTAAATTTTTAAATATCGCGCCAGGACAGGCTCTGTATCCTCTTGCAACCTTGTCCGATTACTATCATGAAATCTTTTGCGGTACAGCTGGCAAGTACTTATTAGATACGCACGTGCCGCGTGAAGATAGCTCAGCTATCAGTCTACGATAGAGCCGGTCGAGTTTCGATATACACCGATTCCAAGTCTCTCACGCGTCGCCTCTTGTCTCTGTTTGCTTCCATCTGCTACGTCAACGCGAGTTGTCATTTTAGTTTAAAACTTCGTTTATTGTTTTGCGAGCACTGCTGAGTGTTGAAAGTGTTGGGCTTATGGATTACTTGTAAAACTATAGACAAAATGAGTGATTTAAGTGACAGCGACGCAGATAATTCAAATATAAGCGGTAGAACGCCTTCTAAGAAAGCTAAGAAGCTTGCTAAGCATAATCCGAACTGGGAAAATAGTTATCCCTGGCTAAGACATGAAAAAGAAAATTCATACAAGGCGTACTAATTCTTGTCCAATTAAGATTTCTCGTGTGTTCATTGCAGCGATGCAGATGTAAAACAACGGGAGTCTACTAAATCTCACATTACTTTTGTTATCAATAGAGCATCAAGTACTTAATCGAAATGTTTCTCGAAACCGAAACCATCTGCCTCGGAGACGGACAAGATTATTGCTGGAGAACTCGTATCTGTTAATCGCACGGTAAACCATTGTCTTAGTTAAAAAAGAATGAACTATTCTCACAAACATATATCTGCAGTGGTTCGAAATCCCTCAAAATTTTGGCTCCGGATGAGCGAAAGCGGAAGCTATTATATGCGACCTAGTGGCCAAGGAATTTTAAAGACCAACCAAGAAAAAATCTATACTTTTCTTTGTTTATAATACTGGGATTGTAACCTGTCTTCTGGAATTTGTAGAACGTAGCGATGAATGTACGTATCAAGTTTCGCAGCTATTAATGGACACATTCGAGAAGACTGGATAGATTTTAAATAAAGTTCCCGCATTCGCCTATGAAAACCCTAATGTAAACTTCGGTAGAAAGCATTCCATTTATACACCTCTTTTAGCTGAAAATGATAAAACTATCAAAGCTGGTCGCCCAGTATTCTTCACATTGCTGCAAAATACAGTACTGATAAACTGGGAATAAATGTAGGAAGATATTGGAAATATGTAGTCACTTGAGCAGATCTGCGAAACGAAGAGCGGACTTGCAACTCCGATTTTAAGAGAATGAGATGCACTGGGAAGAAATAATAAACATATTGCCACAATTTTTTTATCTCTTGGTTCTGCTGTCGAACGAGTATTAAAAATATGGCCTGCACAAAAATCTCATTTTCTGGAATTACGCTATGAATGCCCTCATTGTTTAGAAAAGATAATCATACGTGAAGAAGAAGAGTGAGTAAACTTTTGCGTGTTAGTCATTTCTGCATAACGCAATGTTTTACGTAGAAACAACAATAAAGAAGATTGAATACTTCGTCAGTTGTTGAGATGCATACTAAAATGCACGGGATTCTCGAAAAGATTGAGCAAGGAATAAAAAATGACTTTTTCCGAAGTAAAACGAAAGCAATAATGCGTAAATTAAGCACTAACACAAAAGGAACCATTCGGAAGGATTTTCTGCAGTTTTAAACCGATTTGCTAATATACGTATTACAACGGTATGATTTATTAGGAAACAATATCATTTCCAAAGTGCAGTTTTCAAACTTGAAGTCACCAATAAATTACAACCATTTTCAATAAGCTGTGGAACTGTTAAAGATCGATGAACTGATAATGGGCTACTTATACAAAGAACTCGAAGTAAAAAAGAAGATTGGACATGCACAGTCTTTTGATGACCAAAACAAGGATGTGATTGAGAAATGTAAGAAAGTCATGGAAGGGTTTCCCAAAAATGAAATCCCCAATATTTTTCACGTCTCTTCGTTCATGTTTATTATCCCTAGTTCCAACTGCTTCGTAAAAAAGGGATTTCTTACAGATGGCATTATAATGGAGTAATGTACAAAATAAATGTACCCCGAATTTGATAATAAGTGAATTAATGACCATTTGCACTATGACTATAACTGCATTGATTTTTTAAATATGTAAAATCAAAGAAAGGCATGTTAAAATTTACACATTCTTCGTTAAAATATAATAAAGACCAATATAACACAAAAAAATTAATTTTGTTTTTATTTCCCCGAGGTAAAAAAATGAAACCGCTTGAGTTTTGCACAACTGAACGTTTGTCCCTTAGGGACAGAAGAAATCTGGCAACAGCAAAGAGGAATAACAATTCAATAATGGTAAAACATTAATAACGATGGAGTAAGAAGTCCGTGTGCAGAGAGGGTAAAGAAACTGTGCCAGCGCCTTAGAACGTGTCTGGTACGGCAGTCCAAAGCGCCTTAGAGTAAGTCGCTACGAGACGACCAACACGAAAACGGCCAGGGATCGCTGTAGTTTTGGCACAACTTCACTGCACAGCAAACAACAGTTGCAATAAGAAAATTAAGTCACAAAAATGTCAAAAGCTCATAATGTGATCTTGCAGTAGGTAAAACGTTGAAATATGTGACGAAATCTATGTGGAGGAAGGCTGCCAGCCTTGTGTTCCGTGCTTTTGAGTTTCTTGTAAAAATGTTGTCGGTAAATAAGCAAACAGCACTAGATAGTGCAGTGAGAGTTCGGTTCAGTAAGGAGGGCGATTATGGTAGTAGAAGATACAAAGATTCTGATCCTGAGGACGAGATTGGGGCAGAATCCGTACACATGGAAGTACGATAGAATTAGCTGCTAATAAAACATCGACGCACAGGTAGATAAAGTGGCAGAGCTAGAGAGAACCCCACTTAGCAATAAAACCGAACCTAACTCATCTCTAGGTACCACTCAGATGCATATAGTGCTGCTATAATGGAAAATCAAGACGAAACCGCGAAGGAATTAACGGAGAGTTAAGAAAAGAAATACGTGGCCATATGTAATGAAACTCGTAGCACATCAATCCAGGAATGAATGACGACCATTATCCATCCAGTATCATAATTAGTCTCGAAATATGGCGGAAAACCTAAAGAGATTCTGATCATACATAAAACTCACCAGTGGCAAGACGCAATCAATACCTTCACTGCGCGATATCAACGTTCAAGTCATTGATGACAGTGCCACTAAAGCAGAGTTAATGAACACGGTTTTCCGAAACTCCTTCACCAAAGAAGACGAAGTAGATATTCCTTAATTCCAATCAAAAACAATCTGTCAAGATGAGAAACATAGAAGTAGATACCCTCGGTGTCGCAAAACAGCACTTAGTAAAGGCAAGGCTTCCGGTCCAGATTGTATACCAGTCAGGTTCCTCTCAGAGTATGCTGATACAATAGCTCCATATTTAGCAATTATACGAGGTCTATCCACAAAGTGCATTACGTTTTGGAATAAAAAATAAATAATGTATTGGAAATTTTTTTTATTATATACAGATGAAAGCCACACTTAAATACAACTTTTCTACATAGTTGCCATTTAAATTAAGGCACTTATCGTAGCGATGGACGAGCTTGGAAATACCTTCGTCGTAAAATTCGGCCGCCTGCGCCTTCAACCACGTGGTTACCTCTTCTTGAAGCTGTGCGTCGTCATCAAAACGCTGCATAGCCAACCACTTCTTCATTGCTGGGAATAAGTGGATGTCGCTCGGTGCCAGGTCGGGACTGTACGGCGGATGAGGAAACAATTCCCACTTAAAAGATTCGAGAACTTCACGAGTGGCATTTGCCGTGTGGGCCCGGGCGTTGTCATGAATCAGCAAGATCTTTGAGCCCAACTTTCCCCTGCGCTTGTTTTGTATTGCTCTTCTGAGGTTGTGCAGAGTTTGGCAATACCTTTGAGTGTTTATTGTAATGCATCTTTCCAGGAAATCCACAAAAAACACGCCTTTTCTGTCCCAAAAGACAGTCATTACGTGGTTGAAGGCGCAGGCGGCCGAATTTTACGACGAAGGAATTTCCAAGTTCGTCCATCGCTACGATAAGTGCCTTAATTTAAATGGCAACTATGTAGAAAAGTAATATTCAAGTGTGGCTTTCACCTGTATATAATAAAAAAAATTCCAATACTTTATTTATTTTTAATTCCAAAACGTAATGTGCTTTGTGGATAGCCCTCGTACACAACCGATCGCTCACAGAAACATCCGTACCTAAAGACTGGACAATTGCTCAAGTCCCAGCAATGCCCAAAGAGGGAAGTAGGAGCAATCCGTTGAATTATAGGCCGATATCATTAACGTCGATTTGCAGTAGGGTTTTGGAACATATACTGTAATCGAACATTGTAACGTACCTCGATGAAAACGATTTATTGGCAAATAGTCAGCACGAGCCAGAAAATATCGTTCTCGGGAAACACAACTAGCTCTTTATACTCATGAAGTAATGAGTGCTATCGACAGGGGATGTTAAATTGATTCTATATTTTCAGATTTCCAGAACGCTTTCGACACCGTTCCTCACAACTCACAACAAAAGTAACATCCGGGGTTCCCCAAGGAAGTGTTACAGGTGCTCTATTGTTCCTGATCTACACTACTAGCCATTAAAATTGCTACACCACGAAGATGACTTGCTACAGACACGAAACTTAACCGACAGGAAGAAGATGCTGTGATATGCAAATGATTAGCTTTTCAGAGCATTCACACAAGGTTGGCGCCGGTGGCGACGCCTACAACGTGCTGACATGAGGAAAGTTTCAAACCGATTTCTTATCCACAAACAGCAGATGGCCGGCGTTGCCTGGTGAAACGTTGTTGTGATGCCTCGTGTAAGGAGGAGAAATGCGTACCATCACGTTTCCGACATTGATAAAGGTTGTATTGTAGCCTATCGCGATTCCGGTTTATCGTATCGCTACGTTGCTGCTCACGTTAGTCGAGATCCAGTGACTGTTAGCACAATATGGAATCGGTGGGTTCAGGGCGGTAATACGGAACGCCTTGTTGGATCCCAACGGCCTCGTATCACTAGCAGTCGAGATGACAGGCATCTTATCGGCATGGTTGTAACATGGCTGTAACAGATCGTGCAGCCACGTCTCGATACCTGAGTCAACAGGTGGGGACGTTTGCAAGACAACCATCTGCACGGACAGTTCGACGACGTTTGCAGCAGCATGGACTATCAACTCGGAGACCATGGCTGCGGTTACCCTTGTCGCTGCATCACATGCAGGAGCGCCTGAGATAGGTGTACTCAACGACGAACCAGGGTGCACGAATGGCAAAACGTCATTTTTTCGGATGAATCCAGGTTCTGTTTACAGCATCATGATGGTCGCATCCGTGTTTGGCTACATCGCGGTGAACGCACATTGGAAGCGTGTATTCGTCATCGCCATACTGGCGTATCACCCGGCGTGATGGTATGGGCTGTCATTGATTACACGTCTCGGTCACCTCTAGTTCGCATTGACGGCGCTTTGAACAGTGGACGTTACATTTCAGATGTGTTACGATCCATGGCTCTACCCTTCATTCGATCCCTAAGAAACCCTACATTCCCGCAGGATAATGCACGACCGCATGTTGCAGGTCCTGTACGGGCCTTTCTGGATACAGAATATGTTCGTCTACTGCCCTGGCCAGCACATTCTCCAGATCTCCCACCAATTGGAAACGTCTGGTCAATGGTGGCCGAGCAGCTGGCTCGTCACAATACGCCAGTCGCTACTCTTGATGAACTGTGGTATCGTGTTAAAGCTGCTTGGGCAGCTGTACCTGTACACGCCAACCAAGCACTGTTTGACTCAATGCCCAGGCGTATCAAGGCCGTTATTACGGCCAGAGGTGGTTGTTCTGGATACTGATTTCTCAGGATCTACGCACCCAACTAGCGTGAAAATGTAATCACATGTCAGTTCTAGTATAATATATTTGTCCAATGAATACCCGTTTATCATCTGCATTTCTTCTTGGTGTAGCAATTTTAATGGCCAGTAGTGTATATTAAGGACATAGGAGACAATCTCAGTAGCCGTTTTAGATTGTTTCCAGATGATGTTGTCATTTTCCGTCTCGTAAAGTCATCAGATGACCAAATTGAATTGCAAAATAATTTAGACAAGATATCTGTATGGTGCGAAAAGTGTCGATTGACCGTGAATAAAGGAAAGTGTAAAGTAGTTCACATGGGTACTAAAAGAAATCCGCTAAATTTTGATTACGCGACAAGTCACACAAATCTGAAGGCTGTAAATTCAGCTAAATACTTAGGGATTACGATTACAATAAACCTAAATTGGAACTATCACATAGATAATGTTGTGGGTTCCTCATGAGATGCGGATCCCACTTGTGAAATGCAGTCTTGTAAAACTAATGCAGTGTCACTCATAGACGGCAAGTGACATCTCTAGCAGTGGAGGACATAGAAAACGTATGGTCATCTGTCCGATGGAGCACAAATTTTGATTGACCTGAAAGGGCCACCTGTCTCCACACCGTGTACGTCCAGCTTCGATAGTGGCGCGCAAATTCCCTCCGTCGTCGCCGACGAACAGCAGTTAGCGTGGGTACACGAACCGGGCGCCTGTTGCAGAGGCCCATACACAGCAACTTCCGCTGAACGGCCGTTGAGGAAACGCTGTTTGCTGCCGCTTGGTTCATCTGGGCGGTCAGTTTCTCAACAGCTGCACGTCTATTCTCCCGCACAAACCTCCGCAGCCGTCGTTCACTTCTGTCAGCTATGGAAAGTGGTGCACCATAGCTGCCTCAGCGATAGCTTTCGATAGCGCCATTTCATCCTGCATGCTATATTTTGACCACAGAGGGAAGCGAACAGTTTACAGTACTAGCCGCTTCGAAAGTGCTTCCACTAATGCTCTGAAACCAATGATCTCGCCCTTCTGAAAGTCAGTTAACTCGCTCTGTTTCCCCACGGCGACAACGTCTGCCCTAGGGCCCTATTCTGTATCGTTCATGTCGATCGGTATAGTAGGTTAGTCTCGGTAGTGACGCCATTTTCGGTTCTTTATCGAAATATCCTATTCGGTAAGCTTCTGAGACTTGTTACCGAACGGTCCTCCCACCGATTTTACGACAATTGTACCGAGAGGTTTTGGATTTCGGTCTGGCCCTGTCGGTAAGCTGTGGTTTATGTACACATATAATTTGTTATTTTAAACATATTTCGCGGTTTTTGCTTTGGATTTAGTGATTGCGTTACTAAAGAACCACCAGACGACGCATCCAGTTGGAGAGTGAGTTCATAAAAGACTATTTTCCTTTGTTAGAAATATGGTTAGGTTAGGTTATTACTGGGAATGATTACATCCAAAAAAACGTTTTCGGTCAATATACTCTCAAAATACGTGTTATTTTTATTCAAATAAGGGTTTAAAGATCATTAAATATCAAGAAATCGGCTCTGCTTACGTATATTATGAGTGTGAACTGAAGTTACTAGTGCCTTTCTGTACTTTTTCCCACAAATGGGTTAGTTAGTAATTATCGAAACGTGTTTACAACTTTCAAGTAACAATGGAAAGCAATTATGTGAAGCCTGATATTGGAAACCTTCCAAACTATCACGCATTTATGACTTACGCAGCACCATTTGGCAACGAAGAAGCCTACGTTCTTCCACAAAATAATATGAGAATTCAACAGTGCGTGTATGTTGTATTGGGTGGCAAAGTGGTTAGCGCTCGTGAATCTGATACGAAAGGATACAGGTTCGCGCATGGATGGACACAAATAATTTATTTTTTTTCCTCTTCATATGTTCAACACGTTTTGAGACATTGTTATTCTTGTAAGTTAGGATTTTTCTGCAATATTCGTTATTGCTCACATGTAAGAGCGCACTTTCTCAGTAATGATTTCGTGATTTCTGTGTGTTTCAAATACGAAATATGAAGTTGTTGGAGAGGAAATTGCTGTGAGTGAAACAACCGACAGTGACCTTCATATTTGTTCTTGTCAGAAATAATTCACCATATTTCCCGAATATGTAGCGATTTCCGAGTATGCGGTTAGACAGAAATCTAAGAGCACAACTTAAATTACTGGGAATGTAACTAGCAGCAGTCATCTTCATAATCTTGCGAGTCACAAGTATTTATCTGCGATCGAATCCTCAACCACAGTAGACAGAGATGAAAGACCTCTGCCGTAATATTTTTAGACTGTAGCACCATATAGGAAACATTTTCATTCGTGAGATGCATGTTATAAACTTCGACGACCTGCAGGAGCTCTCGAAAATGCGTTTTTATTTTCAGTTTTGTTCTTAAGACCCAAATCGTTGACGTATCATGTGGGGAAGTGGGCTACTTAATCATTTTGATCTGTACGAGCGAGTTATAACCGCATTCTGTTTATCTTCTTATTCTTTGAAGCTCTCAGAATCAAATTTTTCGGGTGTTTTTTACAGATGTATTAGTACAATGTGGTACTGCACACCATTCCTAACTCATTTTTCGAAACGTAAAATCCAAAACACGATGTTAGTGTGAATGAGAATAAGATGACATAAGGCGACATTTATGACAATCTGCAGAATACAGTCAAATACGCTATGCATGCATGGAAACATGCGGTCAGAGAAACTGTAGAAAGTTTTATGCACTTCAGCTGGGAATCATGGATATACTGCGCCTGATACTGTTAAGGAGGAGGCAAGGGCGATGAAGACGGGCACGTCAGCTCGATGGAATGCAGCGTCATGCGTTATGGTAAGGTAAACGCAATTTTCGAATACTTGGTAGAAATAGCACGGCTGTGTCGTCTGCTATCCGCTTTGTGTTCGTTTTGCTGTGCGCACTGCAGTGCTTATACGCGGATCTGCGGCCACTTGCTTTTGATTGGCTTGCAAGACACGAACCGACAACAGCGCTTCGGTTCTCTAGACCCGAAATGTATCGCTACCGAAATGCATACTGAATAACGCAGGGACTATAATTCGAGTACTAGACCGTTCGGTGCTCTTGAATACCGAAACGATCGGTACAATGGTGGAAAGATACAGAACAGGCACCTTGGTTTCCACTTCCCCCGTGACACGTGCTGCCACCTGCCATCTGTAAGCACAGGTCGCACAAGTTGTGTTACACAAGTTAGCCACATTAATGTGAAAATTCAAGCAGCCCCTAAAATGCGATTGGTGTCAGTTGTTTTCACTGCGTATTGGCAGAACACGATACTGTTCAGCCTTTGGTTTGGGTTCGATGCTGACTGCCGTCCCATGTTCAGTTTTCGTATCGCTCTCTTCTTCAGTTTTAGGAAACAAAACGAAGAACACGTTTGGTGACATCGTCTCTGGCGAGACGCCTGAATTTGGAAGCGTAACGGTTTGATTAACTTTAGTGCTAATTAACTCGGAAACGGCGTAACGCGGCGATTTTTTTGTTAACAATTATTACTCAGCACACTCTAGCCTGCAACAGCCTTGGAAGCTTTTGCGAGTGTTTCTGACGACCAGGCATATACAGAGTGGAACGGGTATAAGTACAGAACGACGACCCGACGTTTCGTGACGGTCATAATAGAGTTATTAAGTGAACTACACCTGTCAGTATAGACTAAACGTTTCGCGTTCACATATCAGCACCAGACTGCTGATCGAGATAAAATAGGCATCGATGGCTTCCTCTTGCCATATGTACTTGAATATAAAAACCAGCGTAAAAATATACTTGTAATAGCTACAATTATTAGTCTGAAAATGACGTAAAAACAAACGTAATGTTGTTCGGTTCACTGTCCTCAGTCACCAATAGAAATGTCTGCACTTATACCTGTTACGCCCTGTGTAATACACTACAAATTGAAAAAAAAAGAATTGTACGCAAATCTTTACGTACGCTTCATCAATAATGCAGTAACTGATTCCAGAATGTCCTAATAAGCAAGGTCGTGCCATACAGCAACTAACACCAAAGCTGCTAATTACGGCAAGAGGCAACGCCAATTGACAGTATACAGCAGTCTCTGTTACATACCACAATATACAAAATGAGTATTTCATAATAACAAATTAAGGAATTGGGTGGGTACAATGGCTAACAACGTGGTTTTCGCATGATGGGAGTGAACTACGAGATCTGTCTCATGATCGTATGTTGGTTGATGACCACCGAAACCGGTAATTTCGTTATGAAATTGGTGTGATTGTGTGGGACAATAAATTATTTTCATGTTATTAGTCACCCGGTAAACGCTAGTCGGAAATTCGTTGACAAGTATTGTCACATATAAATCAAGAAGAGAGGGTATTGTTTCATGTTGAAAAAAGATGTCCACGTGTACGCATTACCTGTCGAACGCCCGGTTTGTTTACTAGCTGGCCACCGAAATACAATTTTCTGGTTGGAATACACGGTCTGATCGGAGTGGGATCGATGTTTGCGGACTGCCCAGTGAAGCACCTCACACGACCTGAATATTTCCAGTTACAAACTGAACAAACTAGCTGTTTAAACAGAAAATGCTACTCGTTTTTAGTATAAATAGAGTCTTCCACATCGACAAAAAAAGAACAAATGAATGATCTGATACTTCCTGCTAGAATGAATATCGTTGTATCTGTGATCAGGGGACGAATTACAATTATTATTTTGCTTTATCGGTTTCATCAAATTAATCTATCATCTTCAACCTACGAAATCAGGGATATTATAAATCATTAGACCTCGGCCATACATTTAGGTAAAGTATAAGAGGTGTACCACACAAACTTACTTAGTATTGACTTAACAGATGCCAAAATCTACACAGAAGCATAATGCCATGACATACCAAAACATATATGTATTTTGTGTGCTTGTTATTAATACGAATTGATAGACTGATAATTTATATCAAATGTATCACATTTATGTACTTAATCAGACAGTGGTGCAAGCTGCAAATAACATACGTAAAATCAGATAAAATGTGTAACAGAAGTGTATAAAGAAGTTATTAAATGTATTTCAAAAACATGACATGTACTTCTAATATCTAAAACCAATGTGGTACATTTCACATTTTACAAAAGACGATTTACAATCAAATTACGTTCTGTGAGGAAGATACTGACATCTGCTAAAGTAGTACTAAGTACTTTTCTGTAATCCTCTTCTTATACTTTACACACACGTACGGCCAAGGTCTGTTAATTTATAATGTCCTTGTATGCCACTGAAGATAATAGATTAATCTACTGAAATCGGCAAAACAAAATAAATTATGTCTGCAACTGATAACTGAATTTTATTCTGAAATACGGTATGTACTACAATTTCTAAGGAAATAACAGCTATGATTAAAAAATTACTGTCATTGGAGAAAAGAGAGTAACTGATAACTGCTATTATTCGAATACATACTGAAGTCAATGGTGACCATTCTAGTCATTACTTTTTATTTAATCTATTTTATTCAGAGAGTGACTTTTCGTAGGACCATAAAGAAAAAGGAAATACAGATACCTAGCTACATTTATAATTCGTAGTGTCCATGCAAAAATAGCTGAGCTACTTCAAGAAACATTCGCAACTGGAATTCAGGCACTTGTGTCTTAGAACTTGACCACCTGGAAACGTCTACCAGGAAATAATTTCAACAGGTGCTATCAGAGTAAGACTGGTATTATAGATGGAAATAAACTATTTTCAAAATAGAAACTATTTCGTCTCATGAGCTGCATGTGGGTTAACATCTACATGTACATGTGCAACTGCCTGAATACTCGGTAATTCACGATTAAGGCTTGGTAAAGTGAAGATGGAACCAATTTGAGTATATTTCTCGACCGTTTCACTCTTCAACAGTACGTGGGGAAAATTACCTAAATCCTTACGTACTTTTATTTTAACGTAATGGTCGTTCCTTCCTATGTAGCTGGGAGTCAATAAAATATTCTGGCTTTTAGACGGCAAGGTTCGTGATTTAAATATCGTGAAAAGATCTCGTTGTAAGGAAAACGATTTTACTTTGATCATTGCCACTTCATCTCACTTACGAGATCCATGACACTGTCCCTCCTGTTTCACTAAAATAGGAAAAGAGCCGCCCTCCTTTGAGATTTATCGATATCCCCCGTCAGCCCTACCTGCTAAGAGGCACATACCGCGCTGCAATACCCAGAACAGGACTGACGAACGCAGTCTCTTCTAACCGTTCTGGCATTGAAGCTCAATCTTTGGTTCGTCTTCGCATTACGTTATCGATACGATCATTCCAGTGTAAATTGTTTTACTGGTATCATTACGTATTAAGTTGAGCTGACAGCCTTTAGATTGTGTGATTTATCATGTAACCGAAATTTAATATAACATTTTTAGTACTCACACGTTACCCTCATTTTTTTATTGTTTAAAACTGCCAGTTTTGGCACCATCCGTTACTTCCTGCCAATAATGAACCAAATATGTTTCGGAAGTGATATATTTTCTGAATCTTTGGTGGTTGTGTGTCAATAGATCATTTTCTTCATGTGGATCATGTTGATGGAACTCAGTATATGTTCCAAAATCGTACAACAAATTTATGTCAATTATGTGTGTCTATAAGCAATGGTTTACTTGTATCGAGCAAGAGTTTCTGCGTAACTGCTAAAAATGAAGCTGTTTCGGCAGATTACTCTGAAAGGACCTTAGTTGGCATACATTGTAGAAAGGAAGACTTTCTTTTATTTACTTAAGCTGTTTCGTTACACCGAGTGTATCTACTTCTACTTCCTAACTGATCATGTTGGCTGCTTTTCTTGATTTGAATTCTGGTATACTCACGGCATCTTCTTGGGTGAAATAATATTGGGAAGTTATGTAAAGTAACACGATTCTCATTCAGTGAATCATGTGCAGTGAAGATCAGTTGCGTGAATGGTCCGTTCCAGTTTCAGTCTCCATGACTGGATATGTGAGGATAGATGCTAAGTTTGGTTATCATAGAGTGACGTTTGTCATAATGCATTGCTGCACTTGAAACACAAGTTCGTAATTGATGAAAGAGCACTCCTTCGGAAAAATACACTTTCAGTGAGCCGCCTACTTGCTCATAACCTCTGGCCCACACTCTGGATATATCGTGAAGTGAGTTTCGACCGTCTCTACAATCTGCTTGTTGGATAACTTGATTACAGATATTACCACATAAATTAGCACGAGCGGCCTCTGTTTCATTTACACTCATCTGGGAGTACTACTATAAAAATGTAAGACTCTTAAATATTCTAACAACAAACGTTTCGCGCCTATCACAGTGAAGTGCTCGGGGGTCTTCAGTACTGCCAAACGTGAGCAATTTCAGTAGTTTAAGTATTTTCCGCTGTTCAGCTTCAACTCAGTTACTTACTTTTGTAATTTGCAGTTTAGTAACTAGGGATCAAAACGAATTATGTCAGTATAATTTTAGCTTTAACTTTCGACGACTGAATGATCATATCATTCTTGAACTGTTATAGTCAAATTATTCTATTGTACCAAAACAAATATATTTCCGTAAGCTGAAAAAGAGACTGTCGGAGAAGGAGAGACGTAATGTGAAAATATCTGTCTCCATCGTTATGGTTAGCCTTTTATAAATATTTTCACTTACCTATTCAAATTGATATCATTTTCTGTTCCGTACTTTACATAAATGTGTATTTGAGAAGAGAGAAAGGAAGAGAAAGAACGAAACATTCAATCACCTCTATATTTATTCAAAGTCTATTTATTTGTTTACACTTGGCATTTCAAATGGTCTTTCCTTTTGGCAATTTAAGTATCAGTCTAACTCAGAAATTTGATGGGATTTTCTAAAATTGCACAAAAGCTCTACAGTATTTCTGTGTACGGTATAGGCATTCACTCTTACATGTTTACCATTTTACTTGTCATTTGTTTCCATTTCACTACACTCGTATGTTACTTGTTCATGAGTCACTATAGCACCACGCTGACAATACCTTGGCTCGGTTTAAAGCTATAGGCGCGATGAGATCTGTTCCCTTTTCTTATTTACAATATGGGTACGTGTAGTTTTTAATCAAGTACTAACTTTTTTATACTCAAAAAACCGTTTGAAAAATACCACTTTACTACATGCGCCCGTTTTGTAAATAAGAAAACGTTATTGCGATATTGTTCTCTTACTTATATTCCCCAAAGATGAATAGTAGTTCCACCTTCTCTAATTTCACGTACGTTAACGTATGTAAAGCTACAACTGACGACAATTGGTTGAATAATTGGTAAGCATTCCCCTCGTGTTTACAGTCAATTCCGGCGAGTGGACGAGTCACATTACCTGGTATCGTGCCCTGCGCGTGATGTTACACAACAAATTAGAAAGGAAGCGGGAGAGTAAAATTTTCTAAGTTCTAACAGCTGCCGTTGCTAAATCACAGGGAAGGATCAACAGCCACTAGCCAGGAAATGTAAACGTTTCAACATCGATACTCGGTGAGAAGAGAGCGACCACGATACTTTTGAGTGAGACTGCGAGCGAGCTCAGCAGAAAATCATTAGAAGAGTGCAGGCAAAATTCAATTCATAACGTTCTGTAGCAAACACTACGATGCAACATCGCCCAGCAGCGTTTTGGCTAAACAGTAATGACGGAGTAACAATCTCGTCAATCAAATGTGGCGGCACTGAAGACCACTGACGACTAGAGCAGAATCGACTCGGTCATTACGGATGACGTCAGAGCGGAGCCTCTCTTCCGCGGCGTAAAGACTCCCCCTCACCACCGCCCTACGCTCCTAGTCTAGAGTACTCGACCAGTAGGATCAACGACGCTCACGTTGTTTGCGCTACATTTTCTGGCATTGGTATGGTGTTAGTCTTACACTTGCTGTCTTACGAGAAGATCAGCGAACCATAGCTACGTATAACGAAGTTCAACATCCTGTACTGCAATCAGCACAGCAGCCAGCACTGACGGTTATTCCAGGCTTGTACAAACGCGGCTGCGGTTCAGGACCAAAGCTTCTCTAAAACTGCAGCATCGCACGAATCTGACGGCCTATTGTACCGGCTGTCCAGTTTCATATTCAGCAAGACATCATGGCGTCCGAAATTGTGGTCCACCTGATGGGAAGACGCGGGCAGTAATCTGGGAGGGATTGAGTACGTCCCGAAACGGCGCGTGAATCAAACACACACGTCGGGTCACCGCCATCTTCAAGCAGGGCTACAGAGAGAGTTCCTGTCTCATCAGCGGGCGGGAAACCGCCGCACGACGGTGTCATCGACGTCCACTCCGAGCTGATGCAGTGTCCTTGATAGCTCTGGGTCCGCTGTTGGATTCAGCAGATTCCTCTCCAGATTACATAGCCACCATCCATCGTAGACGACAAGACGATGACTTATATTCTGAGTAATGGAATAATCTTTAATACTGGTCCTCGGTCTGCATCCTGAGAAGAACAGTGAAGGTTTCCAGCCCGGCAGTGAGCGACAGCTGCAGCTAGTCCTGGAGAGTCAAAGTTAGTTCTGTGTTATGCTTTTAATAACGTCACGTCTACATGAATGGTAAATTGTGATACGTTTTCGAAGAAGCCTTGAAGTGAGGACGTAGATTAACGAGTAAAACATATAGTGTGAGATTTAACAATATTTACTGCCATTAATATTGTCATAAAGAACAATAAAAACAAACATGCTACTGAATGTTCCCTGGTAGCTAAACAACGTCTGGTTGACAAATTTTTTATTTTGCTTTTGGACAAAAGGTTATTCTTGGTGGTCAGGATAAATGGGACATCCTGTGTAAAGAATGTTTATGAAAGTAGTTTAAAATTTAAACCCGTTTTGTAACATGCAAATATTAATACGGAAGATAATTTTGGGCCAATGATACATTAAAAGAAGAAGAAGAAGAAGAAGAAGAAGAAGAAGAAGTAGCGTATACTTTTACTGAACGTCTGCAGCAGCTATTCTTGGTACCATTTACACAGGGTGTGACCAATAACTGTTTACAACGTACAAAGTGGTGTACGAGAAGCCGTGACGAACAATTTAATATAGAACACTTGCTGTCCGTGAAGCCGGAAAACAATCTCAGGAAGCCCACGAAAGTTACCTGTCTTACAGAGTATATACTCCGCGTAAGATTTTGTAATATCCTCCCTACCTCTTTCTCCACCGACATGGTCGCGCAATTTCAGACTGTAAAATTGACGTTTGTGTAAAGTTTACCTCACAGTTTTGTGAATTTTAACTGTGTTAAATTGAAAATTAAATATGATAATTTCTGGGGCCTTCTTACTACGAGACTATTGTGCTTTAGAGCGTTAAATTTGGATCGCATTGGCTACGTACTTAGTTTCTGCACAAAGTACGTAAAATATTTATAGTTATACTACCTGCACAGCGAAGGTTAACTGACTACCGTTAACGAAAGCCAGTCGCCTATGAGGGCGAAAGGATATTCAAAATCTGCAGCTTCAGTGGCTTTCGTAGGCCAATTTCTGGTTGTTTCCCCGCTTGACAGACCACAAGTGCTATATGCTGAATTGTTAGTCTCTATTTCCCATATATCACTGTCATACGTCGCCAACAGTTTTCGTTTACTCCCTGTATCCACTAAATGGATAACATTTCACCAGATGATACAGTGTGTAGTGCAGCGGTTGAAACAGGAGAGACAGAAATTCTCAGTACAGCTTGAGACAAACTTGCAAACACGTTGCTTTTGAAAGTACATGTGAGAATACTGCACTGTCCAGTTCCTTTTCCAAACTGGCTCTCGTAACCGTGTAGTTATTTAAAGATCAGTATGTTTAACACATTACACGCTTCTAGTACTACTTATTCACTCACTGATATCGTACGCTAGTATTAATTTGACAAACGTGTGTCACAACTAAGAAGCTCAACTGATTTTCCTTTAAAGTTACGAATGACGAGGAAAATAAAAGAATACAGTGTTTTGCGCTTTTCCTTGGGATACAAATACAGAAAAACTTTGCATTATTTTGCGCTTCTCTCACAGATTATACATTAAGTCATGATATTCGTAAATATTGTTCTTTAATATCTAGTTGCGTGCCACATTTCTCACAACACACACGTCTTTCTTCGACTGCGTCAAATATGTTCTACTTTTCAAAAAATTCTTCTCCGTCTCTGTAATTAGCATGCAGTGTTATTCTCCATAAGAACGTGAGAGAAGATTAACTGATCAGTTTCAGCATGAAGTGGTTTCGTGCACAGTCCCTGGTAGCGCGCGGGGTTCCTACAGTTCTTCACCCGCCATTTCAGTTTGTATGTAGTGTAAACAACATTTCATGACTCAACAATAGCCTTCGAAATTAATAACCTAAAGAGGTAAACGCTGTACCAAATTTCAGAGGACACACTTTCTAAGAAACAAATTTTATCATCCTGTCCATGAAAAGAAAAACTGGAATAATTTCTCGCCGGTAGGGAAACGTCAGCTACTGTTTCGCCAGATCAGCCTGACTCCATGTGACTAAGGTCACTAGACGTAAATAGCTGGACAAAACTCTCCTTGAAAACTTGCCTATTTTTACTCTTCTACCGCGGTGTACACGTAAATCCTGTGTAGTCGACTGGTCAAGTCACCTCTGGAAGTGGCAGTCTCATAGCGGCGAGATTGTTCGGCCTTCCGCGAACTGTCTGCTGGTACCTGAGGAGCGAAATCAATTTCAGACAGGACGCTAATGAGATCTAATTCCCTCTGATTGTTGCTTCCGTCACGTAGCCGCAATTACTTGTCACCTAATGTACTATTATACATGACATGTCATCCTGAAAAGCAAGTGCTGTGTGCTTGAAATGATGCCTAATTTGCACCACCGCGCCAGAAGCGACGCACTGATTGCACTTCGCTCGCTTACAGCGCCGAGGCCACTGTCTGTCAGTTCAGATGAAGGGAAACAGCTTCGGGCGAGAAAGTGTTTCTTGACGTCTCGTGTGGCTGTACGTAAGGCACTGGTTCCCGAACCGTCAACAAAAACAATAAAGATGAACTGGTCCGTTTGTTTCATATCCTGTGAATCGGATGCACGATATGTAATTACAATGTTTAACGTGTTAAAGGACGTAAATATTGCACCATATATTAATGAAAACATTCCTACATCTAGGCAGATTGGCTAACTAATTTTAAATTATAGTCACATAACGTTTATGTATAATCTGATTAACTGTAACATACCCCCGATCACACCTTCCCCCTCTCTCCCACCCATAGAACACATTATCTATATTCAACACACACACACACACACACACACACACACACACACACACACACACACACATACTCTATCAACCTCCCACATACACTATGTGATCAAAAGTATCCGGACACCCCCAAAAACATACGTTTTTCATATTAGGTGCATGGTGCTGCCACCTACTGCCGGGTACTCCATATCAGCGACCTCAGTAGTCATTAGACATTGTGAGGGAGCAGGATGGGCCTCTCTGCAGAACTCACGGACTTCTAACTAGATCAGATGATTGGATGTCACTTGTGTCATATGTCTGTGCGCGAGATTTCCACACTCCTAAACAACCTTAGGTCCACTGTTTCCTATGTGATAGTGAAGTGAAAACGTGAATGGACAGGTACAGTACAAAGGCATACACGCCTTCCTCGTCTGTTGACTGGCAGAGACCGCCGACAGTTGAAGAGGGTCGCAATGTGTAATAGACAGACATGTACCGAGACCATCACACAGGAACTCCAAAATGCATCAGGATCCACTGCAAATACTGTGACAGTTAGGTGGGAGGTGAGTAAACTTGGATTTCATAGCCGAGCGGCTGCTCATAAATCACACATCACACCGGTACATTTCAAATGACGCCTCGCTTGGTATAAGAAGCGTAAACATTGGACTATTGAACAATGGAAAAACGTTGCGTGGAGTGACGAACCACGGTACACAATTTGGCGGTCCGATGGCAGGGTGTGCGTATGGCGAATGCCTTGTGAACGTCATCTGCTAGCGTGTGTAGTGCCAACAGTAATATTTGGAGGCGGTGGTGTTATGGTGTGGTCGTGTTCCTCATGGAAGGGGCATGCACCCCTTGTTGTTTTGCGCGGAACTATCACAACACAGACCTACATTGAAGTTTCAAGCACCTTCTTCCTTCCCACTGTTGAAGAGCAATTCGGGGAGATCGATTGCATGTTTCAACACCATCGAGCACCTATTCAGAATGCACGGCTTGTGGCGGAGAGATTACACGACAGTAACATCCACGTAATAGATTGGCCTGCACAGAGTCCTGGCTTGTATCCTATAGAAAACCTTTGCGATGTTTTGGAACGTCGACTTCGTGCCAGGCCCTACCGTCCGACATCGATACCTCTTCTCAGTGCAGCACTCCGCAAAGAATGGGCTGCAATTCCCCAAGAAACGTTCCAGCACCTCATTGAACCTATGTCCCTGAGAGTGGAAGCTGTCATCAACGTTAAGTGTGGGCCAATACCGTTTTGAATTCAAGCATTACCGATGGAGGGCGCCACGAACTTCGAAGCCATTTTTAGCCAGGTGTCCGTATATTTATGATCAGTGGTCTGTACAAAAAATTACGCAACTTTGCTTACAAAATTTTTCCACGCTTACCTTTAATTATTGTGCTGCAGTCTCTCGGACACTCAATCTGACCATCGTCGGTAGACGTCGAACGCGTCCTGAACGAGGGACGTCTTCATCTTCCGTACAACCGCTAAAAATCGTGTGAACCATTGTGACACAGAATACGGTTTAAGATTTTATCACCGTAAGCTTCCTGCAGCATTTGGTGTGTGTCCGTAAAGATTTTCTTGAGGTTCACGCAAAATTTAACGCAGACACGTTGCTCCTCCTGCTCTGCCATCTCGGAATTCACAATTGTGACACACGACTGTCTACGCAATACAGCAGTGAACAATAACTGACATAAAACAATGAAGCTTCCGGGAGTTACACATTAAACATAAACATGTGTAGGGATGCCAACAGTATTTTCCTTCAACATACCATTGGTGCGATATTACGAATGTTCTGGAAATTATTGAACGGACGTCGTATGGGGAGTGGTGGGGCGGGGGGCAAGCGGGGATTGGAAGGGGGTCGGCGGAGAGGGAGAGACGGAGAGAGATGCAAATTATAAAACTGCAGACATAACATTGTGAAAGACAATAAGTTCTCATGCAGAATTTACAATGTCAGTTGTTTTGAAGCTCGGACATTGTCAAACTTGTATCTAGTTCATGCTTTAAACCTTCTCTGAGCAAGAGCTAGGATAAACTGTGAAGAGCAGGGACATTTTTTATTCCTAGTTTCATATACATCAACACTGCTTGGCTATTGCTGACGTAATTTACTTGTGGATTTATTTTTTGTGTAGCTGCAGTTCGTTTGTTTAGTTGCAGAGATTCCAAGACTTTCGAGACTGTTTTAAATGTAAGTCGCAACCAGATAACAAGTGCCACAAGAAATATTTTTTTCATGCAGTATGATTCCAAATTATCGATTCTCTAATTGTGTCTCTTTACTTGTTTTGTGAAAACTTTCTCCTTGCTAAAATTTCCTTATAGGTTTTAATGAGTGAGTTTGTGAGTATAAAAATGCTTTACGTAAATGGCTGTATCTTTTCAATTGCATTGACTTAGAAACTGACATTTGTTATACCGCCAAGGGACCATTTATATAAGTATGTGACATGAATTACAACTTGATACCTCTACCCATTCCTGAGAAGAAAAAGGTAACAGACGGACAGACAGACTGTCTGATATCAATAACAGAAATAATTATTTCTTGTGATATAATTGTTAATTAACAACTTTCCGATTTTTTCCTTTGGTTGTAGTGTGAAGTCTTGTTTCTTGAAAAGTTTCATGATTCTAGGCCAACGGGAAGTACCTTGTAGACCCTGTAGGTTTTGGTCAGTAAGTTTGCGAGTGTCAGACCATGTAACGTAAACGGCCGTATCGTTTGATCGCAATAACTTAGAACCTTTATCTCTTTATATCGCCAACAGACCGTAGACTTTCATATGTGACATAAATTTCGACCTCATACGCCCATCCACTCCTTAGAAACAGAATTTTGATCTACCAGACAGATAGACAAAAAGATGGACAACATAGTGATACAATAATGGTTCCGCTTTTACTATCTGAAGTACTGAATGCTAACAACAACCATAATTAGGAAGATTACAGTACATTCATAAGTAATATTTTCACAAAAGTCACAGGCATCAATCATAAAAAGCTAGTACACAATGTTTATATCAGCGTATAAAATGTACAAACAGACAGGGACTCAGGAACAAATGATTACGATTAAGGTTTCCAGTATATTTCTATGAAGCTACACCATCGCGGTTCTAAGAAAATCTAACCATAGCAAGCCATTACAAGGAACACAGTACTAAAACTCAATAGCTTAGTAAAGGATTCCATATTGATAGAATGCCTAAAACCTGTCAGTTCATATCCACATATGTTGATAAGTTAATGTAGCACATGACAACTTATAGTTATGTGGAAATTATACGGAATGCATTTCCAAAGAGGGGTCAGTACACAATGTCAAAATGCGTTAGATCAATACAGAACATCAGACAAACAGCAAATGAACTATTAACGTTATTGAAAACTAAAGAGAATCGGGATAATCTGGTTTAGGCAACTTAATATCGTACAGAATAGAGCGAGGCATGTGACCTAAAAAGTGGATAAATTAAGCAGTGGATTTTTCTTATGTGGCTGTAGACTAACAAACAGTGAATCAATTTTCAGCCATTACGTCTCGTTAATTCTATAAAATACCTAATAGACAATGTTGTGTAATGACTATGGGAAACATCATCACACAACAGACAAAAATGTCTTAAATCCAATAAGTCATAAAGCCATCACAAAGCAAGAACATCTCGTGTTTGACAGGAGGAACATGAAGGGGTAATATTACTTACAAATGTGACAGATATATAATGAAACAAAAAAAAGTCAAAACCAAATAATAAAGAAATAGATGCACGTTAACTGACAATCTTGAATGATCACAAAGCGATTCTATTAAACAGTTTAATAGATATCTCGAATCTTCCCAACTTTAGAGGTACATTTAAAAACTCACAAACATTTTCCGACTAATGTAAATGATCACTTCCCCCACCCCGAAATGGAGCTTGTCGTTGGTGGGGAGTACACCATAGCTACTGCCACAACAAAGGGATATTTGTTGAGAGGCCAGACAAACGTGTGGTTCCTGAAGAGAGGAAGACGCATTTTCAGTAGTTGCAGAAACAACAGCTTGGGTGAGTGGCTGATGTGGCCTTGTAACAATAAGCAAAACGACCTTGCTGTACTGGTACTGCAGACGGCTGAAAGCAGGGGGAAACTATAGCCGTAATTTTTCCCGGGGGCACGCAGATGTACTGTATGGTTAAATGATGATGGCGTCTTCATGGGTAAATTATTCCGGATGTGAAATATTTCCCCATTCGGATCGCCGGTCGGGGACTACTCAGGAGGACGTCTATATCAGCAGAAACAAAACTGGCGTTCTACAGATAGGAGCGTGTAATGTCGGACCCCTTAATGAGGCTGGTAGGTTAGGAAATTTGAAAAGGAAAATGACTAGGCTAAAGTTAGGCATAGTAGCAATTAGTGAAGTTCGGTAGCAGGAGGAACAATACTTCTGGTTAGGTGAATACAGGGTTATAAATACAATATCAGATAAGAGTAATACAGGTGTACGTTTAATAATGAATAAAAAATGTGAGCACGGATAAGCTACTACGGACAGTATAGTGAACGCATTATTGTAGCCAAGATAGCACGAAGGTCATGCCTACCACAGTAGTGCTACTTTATATGCTGTTCTAGTTTACATGCTCCGCAGATGATGAAGAGATTGAAGAAATGTAGGATGCGATAAAAAAATTATTCAGGTAGTTGGGAACATGAAAGTTTAATGGCTATGGGTGACTGGAATTCGGTAGCAGGAAAAGGAAGAGAACTAAAAGTAGTAGGTGAAGATGGACTGCGGGTAAGGAATGAAAGAGGAAGCCTCTTGGGTGAATTTTGTACAGAGCATAACTTCATCATAGCTAACACTTGGTTTATAAATCATGAAAGAAGGTTGTATACGTAGAAGAGGCCTGGAGACACTGGAAGTTTTGAGATGTATTATGTAATGGTAAGACAGAGATGTAGGAAAAAAGTTTTAAATTGTACGACATTTCCACGTGCAGATGTGGACTCTGATCACAATTTATTGGTTATAAATTTTAAACAAAAAATGAAGAAACTGCAAAAAGGTAGAAATTTAAGCAGATGGGACCTGAATAAACTGAAAGAACCACTGGCTGTATAGAGTTTCAGAGAGAGCATTAGTGAAAGATTGATAAGAACAGGAGAAAGAGATACAGTAGAAGAAGAATTTGTAGCTTTGAGAGATGAAATAGAGAATGCAGCAGAGGATCAAGTAGGTAAAAAGACGAGGGCTAGTCGAAATCCTTGGGTACAGAAGAGATATTGAAATTAATTTGATGAAAGCTGAAAATATGCAACTGCAGTAAATGAAGCAGCCGGAAGGAAGCACAAACGTCTCAAAAATGAGATCGGCAGAAAGTGCAAAATGGCTAAGCAGCGATTACTAGAGGACAAACGTAAGGGTGTAGAGGCGTATGTCACTAGGTGTAAGACAGATGTCCGCTACAGGAAAATTAAAGGCCCTTTGGTGAAAAGAGAATCACCTGTACAAATATCGAGAGCTCAGATGGCAAATCAGTCCTAAGCAACAAAGCGAAAGCAGAAAGGTGGAAAGAGTATCAGCTAATTCCCAAGAATTAGCAGCTTTCACTCAGTTAATACTCGGCAGAAATACAGTCTGCATATGAATCGCACTTCCTTAATTCTTCTGCAGAAATACAGCAGCGAATCTTCGTCACTTCGATTCGACTGGTCTTTGGCAGATTTCGGAGGTATGTGGCACCGTATGTCTTTGCACGGGTCACTCAGTTCCAGTAAATTACGAACCAGTAGTTTGTGGGCACGGAGCTGGCGCCCGTTTGCGTCCTAGGTATTCAGGTCAGGCAAGTATGGTGGTCAGGACATCAACTCACGTCGCTATCACGCTTTTCACACCACTGTAGCACGATTACGGGTTTCTGACACCGTTATCCTACTGGAAGGTACAACTGCAGTGGGAGAAAATCATCAGATTTGAAGGGCTGCACATGATCTGCAATAATATTCACAGCTTTGCCTCCATTGCCGTTCGTCTGTGGCGCTGTACATGTTCCGAGCAGACGTTCGTCTGGACGAGAGCCAATCTGGACGGGATCGTGGTTCTGGTATAACATGAAACCCGATTCATCCTACCAGGCGACACGTCCCGATCGATTCGCAGTCCAATCTTGACGATCCATTTCAAACTGCAACAGTAACTGACGAAGTCTTTCGGTCAACGTGGGAACATCTAATGCTCATTTGCTCCGGAGACCCATCTTGAGCAGTGCCCTCTAAACAGCGCACACTTGTGTCTACAAGTCGTCAGATTTGCCACATACCTAGGAATTACTTCAAGTATTTGTCTCCATTCAAAGTTGTCAAAAAGTCAGCAACCCAACAACAAACCCACTTGTTTGTTATGGGAATCACTTTGCTTTGTGCAAGTGTTCACAGAACCTTCGAACCTGGAGGACTGCCTTATTAGAGTGAAGCAAATATTTCAGTTAAACCGCCAATATGCGGCTTACGGAAAAGTCTATGTATGTCTAGACTTCAGCTTTAGTGGGGCCCTTTCGTTCTGCATACCTGGCAGAGAAGTATTACAACCTGAAATAAATGTGGTATTCAAATAGTTTGTAATGAGAAATGTTTCGTATCTGTCGGTGTAAGATAGACCTTACTTACATATAAATATATTTTAGTGTTTACAGTAATGTACAAAACAATTTGTAACCATTTTATTGCTTGAAAATGAGTATCATAAACATGACTCTTATTTTCCCGTCGTATACAGAATGAAAATAAGTCAGAGCTTTAACTAAATTGGGCAATTATATAAAGGGCTGGGGTCATCACTGTCTTTATGTAAAGTTTCCATCCATCACAAAAGTAGGGCATATCTATTTCCTCAGTAGTTCATTACCAGCACAATTTACTCTCTGGACAGACTGAAAATAATTTCCATCAGGCTTGACTCAAGCAGCCTCCAGATTTTTCAGTCAATGAATTTCTCGTGATTTCTACCACGATGCTTACGAAAATGGGCGGTATTGTGATTTACTTCAGGAGATCATCAGATGTATGTTTTGAGCTAACTGCAGATGACCTCGAAACATCTTCAAAGAAGAATCCATCCGATACTGACGTAGACTACGGCATATAATTTCGTTTTTATGCGGGTCATGGTGGAAATGTGCAGCTTCCAGTACAACTGCTAACATGAAGTAGTACTGTAGCACATGATACGTTCAACACTATTCATATACATATTTCGTATTCGTTAATTATGTCTTCAGTCATTACATTTTCTTTTAGTTTTGTATATATAATTCTCAGTTTGGTTATTTTTCACCGAATTTCCTTTCATTTAAGCCTTTAATACAGAAATGGGCCAAACTAGTGATGTCTGGCAGCCCACAGTTTACATAAAGAAAAATTTTAAATTCATCAGAAATTGTAATATTAATTTTGAAAGATAACATTAATTTCATATGCCAAACAATGCTGAATAACTGAATCCATGTGGGTGATTGAAACATTGGTGCTAACTAAATAATTTATAACATTCCAGGAAAAGGGATGTATTTAAATATGTAAGGAAGAAACAAGAAACTACATGTTCTACAACGACGTAAATAACTTAAAACAGCAAAAGCAATTGTATTAATTCCAAACCCATATATAATTTTACAAAGTGATTTTTAGTTTGTTAATAAATGTTAGGTGACGGAGGCAACATTTTCTTTTAGTTTTGTATATATAATTCTCAGTTTGGTTATTTTTCACCGAATTTCCTTTCATTTAAACCTTTAATACAGAAATGGGCCAAACTAGTGATGTCTGGCAGCCCACAGTTTACATAAAGAAAAATTTTAAATTCATCAGAAATTGTAATATTAATTTTGAAAGATAACATTAATTTCATATGCCAAACAATGCTGAATAACTGAATCCATGTGGGTGATTGAAACATTGGTGCTAACTAAATAATTTATAACATTCCAGGAAAAGGGATGTATTTAAATATGTAAGGAAGAAACAAGAAACTACATGTTCTACAACGACGTAAATAACTTAAAACAGCAAAAGCAATTGTATTAATTCCAAACCCATATATAATTTTACAAAGTGATTTTTAGTTTGTTAATAAATGTTAGGTGACGGAGGCCACAGTGCAGTTTCTTTGTCATTGATAACTGAGTTTGGTTCTGTGTATTATACGGGTCTGTAACTATGGCTGTTTGGATGTCTATAATTTGTTGTGCGCCATAAAGAAATAAAAGATATTTTGGAAGCAAATTGTGTCATTCTATTATGAAATAATAAGCCAAAAAGCCAAATCCTGTCCATATGGCACAAAGACTAGTATAAATTATGAATATAGAAGTTTTTATCATTTATCTAATGATGTCCATTTCACTTTTGGCATGTGGTGATGTGTTTTGCTTATTTGGTGAAGTGAGCGCCAGCTGACTATTTTCTTGAAAATATGAAAATTCTTTAATTTTTTTGAGGGATGGACACGTTAGAAGCTCTTTGATTGTTCACTTAGTAGCTTTAGCCTACTGTGCACTTAGTGTAGTGTGGTTAGTCTGTGGAAAGTTGTGTTAAGTCCAAGTACTCGATATAAACTGCAGTTGCTGATGCAGTAGTACTTGTGGAGTTGTGTTACATCTAAAATGATGCCAGTTTTTAAAATGTTATACTTTATGCATAACTACTCATGATAATAATAGCAGTAAGCATATAATACGAGCATGTAAGCGTAACTATGTTTACGTTGAGATATTATAGATATAGATATATAAGCCACTTTTAGGGCGTTAGAATCTCCTCCACCGCTGACTACTGTCAATCCGTAGCACTATAAATCAGTTATGCAGAGCTTTCGTCATAGAATTCCCCAAAAATTCAAGTATCAGAAGCACAAAGAATCGTTTTTTGGTTCAATTATTGTCATTTACAAACTGTGGAAAAGGTAGTAAAAATATTCTTTGATATCACATGCATTAACGTATTCGTATTACTCAGAGCCATCCGAGAGCTAATGAACCTAAGCGAACCTTTGGAATGTCGCTCATAGCCAATAATACTATCATCATATCTTCACGCTCTTCCCAAGACATTTCTTCCCCACAAACGCCACAGATGCTTAACAGAATAGACGGATCAGCTAAAACATAACGACCACCACCCACCGCGACGTTGGATGCCACTTGGTGGTGTTGCTGGCGCGTGACGCGGTAAAAAAGGTATGCAAGTGGAGAAGACACAAATGGAGGTCACCCTAACTAGGACATGGGCTGCATATTGGGAAATCCTTTGAGATAAGCGACTCTCACATAGGACAGATACTTATTACACAGAGCCTGTGAACGAGTTTCTCGAAAACGGCGAAACTAGTCGAATGTTCCTTTGCTGATGTCGTGAGCATCTACGGAAAGAGATAGAATGACAGTGAAACTAGCACTAGGCGCAAAATCGTTGGACGTCCACGACTCTTCACACAACTTGGGGTTTCAGAGGCTTGTCTGCTCCGTAAGGCAGGATAGCTGGTGATCCGTGGCACCTCTGCCAAAACAGCTCAATGCTGATACATTCATAAGTGTTTAGAAGCACACCGTTCATCGTACATTGTTGAATATAGAACTCCACAGCAGGTCACCCATATGTGTTCCAATTTTGACCCAACAACATCGCCAATTACGACTCCAGTGGCCACTGGACTATCGGGGTTCTACCGTCGATCAATGGAAACTTCGCGATTAATCACATTTATGCTACACTAGGTCTATGGAATTAAAATTCAAGGTGAAAGGATATCAATAACACTTTTCGCTGATGACATTGCTGAGTGAAAGTGAAGAAGAATTACATAATCTTCTGAACGGAATGAACAGACTAATGAGTAGAGAGTATGGCTTGAGAGTAAATCGAAGAAAGGTAATGAGAAGTAGTAGAAATGAGAACAGCGAGAAACTTAACATCACGATTGATAATCATGAAGTAGATGAGTCCGCAGCTCGTGGTCGTGCGGTAGCGTTCTCGCTTCCCGCGCCCGGGATCCCGGGTTCGATTCCCGGCGGGGTCAGGGATTTTTCTCTGCCTCGTGATGACTGGGTGTTGTGTGATGTCCTTAGGTTAGTTAGGTTTAAGTAGTTCTAAGTTCTAGGGGACTGATGACCGTAGATGTTAAGTCCCATAGTGCTCAGAGACATTTGAACCATTTTTTGAAGTAGATGAAGTTAATGAGTTCTTCTACCTAGGCAGTAAAATAGCCAATGACCGACAGAGCAAGAAGGACATCAAAAGCTGACTAGCAATGGAAAATAGGATATTCCTGTCCAAGAGAAGTCTACTAATACCAAATACCGGTCTTAGTGAAACATGGACTGTGGGAAAACCGGAACAGAAGACAATCGAAGCATTTGAGATGTGGTGCTACAGGCGAATGTTGAAAATTAGGTGGACTGATAAGGTAAGGAATGAGAAGGTTCAGCGAAGAATCGGTGAGGAAAGGAACAAGTGGGAAACACTGGTAAGAAGGGACTGGTTGAATGGAGATCTGTTAAGACATGAGAGAATGACTTCCATGGTACTAGAGGTAGCTGTAGAGGGCAAAAACTGTAGAGGAAGACAGAAATAGGAATATATCCAGAAAATAGTTGAGGACGTAGGTTGCAAGTGCTACTCTGCGATGAAGATGTTGACGCGGGAGAGGAATTCGCGGCGGGCCGCATCAAACCAGTCAGAAGACTGAAAAAAAATGGTTGATGGTCGTCTCCACAAACGCAGTTATCGAGGTGAATGGCGGCTCTAAACTTGCGTCGCGCCACTGACGCAGGCTGGTGGGAGCAGTATTACGCTATGGGAGACATCCTATTGTGCTTGTTGCATGGGACCTGTGGCAATAATCGAAGACACACTGACAGCTGCGAACCACCTGCATCCCTTCACACTTGATGTCAGCCCGCACGGCGATGTCATCTTTTGTAATAGTTCGTGTCTCGCAGTCTGATCGAGCTACAATGGTTTGAGGAGCATTATAGTAAATTCATGTTGATGTCTCGGCGACCACATTTGTTTTCTGTAAATCCTATGGAACCAATCTGTGTCGCTATCGTGTACCACCACCGCACAGACATATCAGCGGCCCGTTATTTACGCGTATCACGTGAACTGTCCGTAGACATCTAATGTCCACAAACCTACAAACAAACATCGGTAATTTATTTCGTTCCTACAGCGGAAAAACGTACAAATAGGCAGATGGGCATAATGTTTTGGCTCATCATTATAAGTACACTTACATGATAGCCACTGTGTTGGAGAGATATCGCCCGTACCGACGCTGCGAATAGAATTAGTCGGCGTTTTACTTGAGGAGTATTTCGCTTGACATTATACTGACTGTCGGGGTGACAGTAAAGCGTAAAATGGTCTCGCTACGTAGTTACAGCGCATACGGTCACGGTTACATCATAGCTGTCAGGCGTATAGGAAAAATTAATGTTTCGTAGGTGTTCAATCATTGATTGTTTTTCATAAAACCACCGCATCAGTTGTTGTCAGTCGGGGTCCCTCCGACTGAAGAGAAGCGGTATGCGATTCTATACGTCGACGGTAAGATGCGAGGTTTATGGGAAACCACAAGAGATGCGAATTTTTCAACAAACTGCCTTTAAGGCAGGCTGTGGAAGCGGGGGTGATAAGTTCCTATGGGACCAAACTGCTGAGGTCATCGGTCCCTAGGCTTACACATTGCTTAATCTGATTTGAACTAACCTACGCTAAGGACAACACACACCCAAGCCAACGTGGCACTATTGTCGTTGGCGATGAACTAGGTCATTCAAACGTCTTTCTTTTCCGCCATCGGAGAACGGTGAAGGAACCAAGTATCCGACTATTGTATGTCTACCTGTGTGTCGCCTGCGGGACATTATCGGTCATGTACGTTCGTCAGAATGGAACACCGCCAAATCTTCGTCAGGAGTTGAGGACTGTTGGAAGAACAGTCAATGAAAGTGGGGGTGCTCGTGTGATCGCACTCTCTCCGACCAAGCCTCCAGTCACCAGGTCATTCGGTCCCAGTCCTATTGAGCATATCTGAGACGCCATCGAGCGAGATTTAGGCGCCCCTTGAACCTAGTACCGACCAATTTCCGATTGTGGGCCGTGGTTGTGCGATTATGGATCACGACGACTCCCTCAGCTTTCATTTAAGATAAATATAAAGTTTATTTTTGGCAAGTATTAAAACTCATTTGTTGGTTCCAAAGCTGAAAACTCCCGTGGATACATTAACGAGTATGTCTGGATGGCGTTACAGGTGCCTGTCCACGGGTTCTTTCGGCGAGTGAAATTATTTTACTGTTGCTTACAAGTGATTAACAAAAGAAGCTTTACCTAAAGTTGGTTTGTCTTTGCAATTGAATCTCACATAACAACATATGATTCACATAGACACATATACAGACACGCATGTACTTACTCAATAGCTAATAATTCCAAGATGGGTGACATCAGAGTTAACACCAAGAAATTACTTCAAATTAAAATACTGATGTAGCATGAGAAACATCTCTTTAACCCTGTCAGCCCCACCCTGCACCCCGTCCCCCCTTCCTAAATCCGTTGTTTTCAAAACAGGCAGCTTCTCTTAAAAGGTGTTTTGTGAAACGGTTGGTAGACGTTAACCGATCCATGCGAAATTATGACATGTTTCATAAATAGTTTTAATTAACGTGAAGACCAATTTTCTGCGAGATTCAGTACGCCACAACAGAAATGGCAGGCTTTTACGGATTAAGGGTAGAACCATGGGGGGCATCTGCCCCTACTGAGAAGTCATTTAGTTTAAGAATTCGAGAAAATAAATGTAACTGCAGTGCCCAGATTTTTTTATGTAAAAACACAGAATTAATAACTAAAATGATCTGAAAAGTCGATAAAATAACACATAAAGTATATAAAATACATGTAATGTGAATTATAAAATGAATTAGAGCAAAGAAAAACTTTATGGCACATTAGAACTAAAATTGCACATATAAAAAACTAAAATTGCAAAAAGGATAAATAATTTAAAATTGCTATGTCACCCTTTGAGGAAACCCATTCTTTGAAGATCTGAGACAATTGCTGGATAATCATCTTAGAGCTACTGTAGCTAGTGGCTGTCAGCATGCAGAGGTTCTTGAAAGTATGGAAACTTTTGTTGTCAACACGCCTTCGTAGTGCAACTGAGGGTGCATTTTGATATTTTCCTTGGATGTGAAAAACTAATCTAAAAGCTCGATAGAGGAAAATCGATACTTCGCAAATGGACATCACATTTGGGACAATATGGACGCTCAAGATGATACTGGTACAAGTCAACAAAAGTACATGACACAATGACGATAAGCAGATGAACCATCAATTTATTTTCAACACATACGAACACATTCTATAGAAACATTATTGTGAATTTTCTACACGCATGAGCATTGTTCGTTCTTGCCAACATATATGGAATGACTTATTCTAGCACAAAAGGACGCTAAACACAGAGGAAAAATGAAGTAATCAAAATGTACAGTTTTATGTGATGCATTATCGTACAGGTTGCCTGTGAACGGGAACACGATGTAGTTTCCACAAAAATAAACTTAAATATCTATGTGGAAGAAAGTGGTAGTGGTTCAAAAGCTTAAAATGCGAGAAATGTTATCCTTACGAAATATTAAATGGCAGGAAAACAGTTACTTGAGAGATTAAGGCTTACGACGGGGCCATAATAAAATAAAGCAAATAGTGGCAGAACGTAAATTCTGGGATTTAAAATATAGGTTTTGCTATAATATCTGCTTTTTAAGTTTATAGCATTGACCAAGTACTAAGTGTTCACTGTAGATACTAACAGCAGAAATAATGAGAGAATAACAATGTATTCAAAATTTCTGTATTAGATATATGGGGCAGATGGTTTGTCTCCACTGACATGAAAACCTGCGAGTGATCCTGGACGTTATTCTGGTTCTCTCTCTCTCTCTCTCTCTCTCTCTCTCTCTCTCTCTGTCTCTCAGTGCCTGTGTGTGTGTGTGTGTGTGTGTGTGTGTGTGTGTGTGTATGTGTGTGTTATATGTTCACATAGGCAAGGATACAAACACAATATAGCATATTGTACTACCAAATTTCCAAAATAAAATTGAACAGGCTATTATTTAGTATATTAACCCATGGCATTTGTTTTGGAGATGTAGAATCAACTTTTGTTATCCACTATATTTTGAATGATTCAGGTTTGCTAGACTACTGGCCATTAAAATTGCTACATCACGAAGGTGACGTTCCACAGACGCAAAATTTAACCGACAGGAAGAAGATGCTGTGATATGCAAATTATTAGCTTTTCAGAGCATTCACACAAGGTTGGCGCCAGTGGCGACACCTACAACGTGCTGACACGAGGAAAGTTTTCAACCGATTTCTCATACACAAACATCAGTTGACGGGCATTGCCTGGTGAAACGTTGTTGTGATGCCTCGTGCAAGGAGGAGAAATGCGTACCATTACGTTTCCCACTTTGATAAAGGTCTGATTGTAGCCTATCGCGATTGCGGTTTATCGTATCGCGACACTGCTGCTCGTGTTGGTCGAGATCCAATGACTCCTAGCAGAATATGGAATCGGTGGGTTCAGGAGGGTAATACGGAACGCCGTGCTGGATCCCAACGGCCTCGTATCACTAGCAGTCGAGATCACAGGCATCTTATCCGCATGGCTGTAACGGATCGTGCAGCCACGTCTCTATCCCAGAGTCAACAGATGGGTACGTATGCAAGACAACAACCATCTGCACGAACAGTTGGACGACATTTTCAGCAGGATGCATTTCAGCAGGATAATGAACAATCGCATGTTGCAGGTCCTGTACTGGCCTTTCTGGATACAGAAAATGTTCGACTGCTGCCCTGGCCAGCACATTCTCCAGATCTCTCACCAATTGAAAACGTCTGGTGACTGGTGGCCGAGCAACTGGCTCGTCACAATACGCCAGTCACTACTCTTGATGAACTGTGGTATCGTGTTAAAGCTGCTTGGGCAGCTGTACCTGTACACGCCATCCAAGCCTTGCTTGACTCAATGTCCAGGCGTATCAAGTCTGTTATTACGGCCAGAGGTGGTCGTTCTGAATACTGATTTCTCAGGATCTCTGCACCCAAACTGCGTGAAATTGTTATCACATGTCAGTTCTAGTATAACATATTTGTCAAATGAATAGCCGTTTATCATCTGCATTTCTTCTTGGTGTAGCAATTTTAATGTCCAGTAGTGTATTATTCAAATTTTAACTGATAAGTGATAATTAAAACGTCGTCTTATAGATGAAAATAGTAGTCTGAATCGGTGTATTTTGGCTTGTAGATGAATGGTTAGTATCGATATCTTTAAAGATGGTGATAGCTAATTAGAACAGTGCTTTCGCATTAGACTTGCTCCGTAAAATCTCTGTCTCAGTACAAGTAACACGCTTGTGCGGCTTTCAAAAAATGAAGAATATGTAAGGCATAGATTTTAAAAGAGGAACAAAAATCGTGAATCACAGGCTGACAGATGACTGCATATTCATGTAAAATGTTAAGAATGTAAAAAGACTGATAATTTGATGCAATTTTTTTGTTACAGCTGAAAATATCTGTTTCGATACATCAGAACGAACTTTTACTACATGGCTATTCGAGTTATAGGAAACAAAGACCTCTCCCCCTGAGATAATCGATCAGAAGTCGATCGAATACCTGTAGTCGATCCTTGATTGATAAAAAGAACAGGGAACTCAGCAGCATGATATTACACCATGTCTCGTGGGGTACACGTATCACGGTGCGTCGCCATAGTCATTAATGTGGAAAGGGCAGCACGGAGCTGCTGTATAAGTGTCCCTAAGTCAGCACGTCGTAATTACAGCTTATACACAGCTTTACAGAGTTCGCCCGTCATTTACTTTACCTTATCAAAATATGTACACCGCATCAGAATTTCTGGAATCGTTGTGTGCAACTATTTAGAAGCATACGTACACAGTTCTCCTCATCAGTTCGCAACTGAACCTAGTAACTAAATTTTGTGATTGTTCTTTGACTTAGATGTAGTATATGTTGTTCCTGCGTGCTATTAGCGTTGTCTAGGTGACTGTGAGTTTGTTTTTGTCGTGTCGTGTTATTTTTGTTGTGTGTCTACGGAAATGAAGTGATTGAGCAGCCTGAATGCCCTTACCGCAGCAACACTAAGCAAGGCGTCTATGTTAGCGTCCTCGACGCAGTGGATAGAATACTCGAATTTGGAAGAACAGCGGTTGAGATACACGTCTAGCCACGAAGATTTACGTCTTTCGTTAGCTCTCATATGCCATAAGGCAAAAGATGATACTGAAAGACGACACAGACGATTTCCTTGCTCCTCTTGCCCTAGTCCAATCTCCTCCGTTTCCAAACACCTCGCCGTCTATGGGATGCAGTGGTGGATACATATGGGGGGCGCCCCCCCCCCCCCCCCCCCGCCGCAGCCCTTGGGGGCTGCTCTTATTGCCACCGACGCCGCCTCCGCCATTCAACACGGACGCTATTCATTCGTTTCTTTCGTCAGTCGGGTGGACTTAATCCAATTATCGAGTAGTTGTACTATCCTATATAGCATGCGCGTCCGCGTCATCGTGTTTTATACGTTTCTGTCTGGCACACAGATAGCTAACACATACCTACGGGGAAGCCGCGGCCACTCTAGTAATCTCGATACGTTATTCTGCCTGGAATCTGTTCGAGAAAAGTCGCCAATATTCTAGTATTCTGTGATTAAAAAGAGGCTAATGGGAAACATTCATCAGTACAAGCAAACGAGCATAAACGCCCTTAATAGTCGTGATCCTGTTATGAAAACGTTGTCTGTTTGTCCTAGATCCGACTATCCTACTTTGCACGCGCTGTACAAAATATTTGCTTGTCTATCTGTATCTATTGCTACAGTAGAAAGAAGGTTTTCAACATTGCGGCGTACGAAGACACGGCTGAGGTCGACAATGATGGAGGACCGACTTAATGGCTAAGCTCTGTTGTACACTCACCCTACATTGATTGTCCTACTGACAATGTAATCAACCAATTTGCCAGGAAGAACAGGCGCATGGAATTCATGATTTAAGGAAAAAACACTTCTGTATCATAAGATGGCATTGACTTGTAATCGTGTATGATCAGTTCAAATAATACTTTCTTAAACTTTACATGTGACATGGTTATTTTTTATTAGGGTAAAAGTAAAGGTAGCTCAAGATATCTTTAGCGCCCCCTCCTTGAGGTTTTTCTGCATCCGCGACTGACGGTATGTTATACTCAATGTTCCTTCTTTTGTTCTTCTTTCTTGTCTTTGATTTGCTGGATGTCCCATCCGACGAACCAAACAAAGATATGTGTCACACTGTAGAGAGTTACCTGTGATCGTATGCCAACGTTCTGACTATAGCTAATTCCGCACCTTAATTCGCCGGCAAAATGCAGAGGATACAGATTTGTTCCTCATTATAATTGGAACAAAATACCTCAGGCTCCAGTATCAGCACATTACATATCTCTACGACGTAAAGAGCACTTAAGGGACTTGATGAGATGTTAATGGGGGAGAATATCAGAAGTTGATTTTAAAAGTTTTGCGATTGTCGAAACGCTTCCATATTAATTTTCCGAGCTGTACACTATATACGATGACGTCGTGGTTCGTCTTTGTGGTACAAATAACACAATCTAATGCAAAATAACTATAGCCCTTTGTGGACAACACTTGGCCGAATATAAAGTAAGTGCAAACGCGGCGATATTTTCTACGTACATGAAACTTTCTCTGACAGGAAGTGGTAGTGTAGGTAACAAATCCGCTGCTGTCATTACTGCTGTGTGGGCACACATGTCTTCCACTAAGAATTATTAATTTGTTGTGCTGGATCTAAATGTTACCGTATATCCGGAAATGCGGCTGCTCGTGAAATGAGAGTAGTTAAATATATATTTAACGCCCTTCGGTAAGCTGCAGAGTTGCTGGGTGCTAGCCGTGCGCGGATATGTCACGGCCACCTGAGCTCCGTGGCAGGTGGTGCCACCTGCTGGGACATGTAGAAACTTCCTGAGACTCCCGCCCGCCGTTTGTTGCTTCAAATGGTGATGCTGAAAACGTTACAATGTCCACCGCTTGCGTGATTGTATTTTACAGTGGAGACCAGGAATCGCCGCTGTTGACTACAGTATACTTCATTACAATCCTGGATACCTTTGCAGCCTGGAGAGAGACTGTTCAACACTTGTTACCTCTGAAAGGCACATAATAACAATAATAATAATACTCCATAATCCTTCACTTGATTCGAGTAATAACAACACAACGCAAAAAATCTAGAAAACTAACGTCGTCTAAATTACGAACTAACAAGAACCTCTACTTTCATTACGATACTACACACAGTACATTAAAAAATCTGTAATACCGGCTCAAAATTTAAACTTTCGATGAATTTGTGGATCTCTCTTCGCCCGGTTTAAAATGGTTTTCATACCGGTTATAAAGTTTGTTCAGAACTGGTGCGGAAGTGACAAAATCTGTTGCCTTTGCAGTTGTAACTAGGATTGGAATACCACTTATTAATTTTTAATTTCACTAAAGCACAGTTTTGGCTGCTTAGAAACTTTCAAGTGCCTGAAAATGTACGTCACATCTAACATAGTTATAAATATAGAATGAACTTTAGTCTTTAGTCGACGGAATGAATGTACACACACTGCTGGCAGGCTTGCGCATAATAACTGTAGATGTATCACTTTCACAGCTTATATGAGACGTATTCAGAAAGTGCGTACCGATCGGTCGCGGAATGGAAAGTACAGTGAAAACACGATAAAGCTTTAAGTAGGAGTGTAGGACAGTGTCGCTAGTATGCAGGTTGATCGCGTCACGTTGTCTTTTCAGATCTGGGCGCACAGTGAGCACGTAAAGATGCCTAGAAAACAGTGTCCATCGCCAAGTACGAGTGTCCGTGAGAGATTTCGCCTGATTTGATGCAGCCCACACAACGTAACTGTCATGCTTTTCCTTCTTCGTAACAGTTCTCGGCCGCTCTCTGGAGGGGCTATGAGGGCCCAGCGTTTTAGATGTGAAGTGTTTGATCGCCCTCCGTACAGTTCTGACTTTGCTCCCTCTGATTTTCATCTCTGCTGACATGAATCGCTGGCTATGAAGTCAACGTTTTGGAACAGACAGCGAACTGCAAATCAAAGTAGAGAATCGGCAAAAAGCACAGGCGGCTGCCTTCTATGAAGAGAGTACAACGCTACTACAAATGGCTCAGACGGAGCGGCGTCTATGTAGAGACGTTGCTGGAAGCTGCGGCTAACTATTGTAAATGAAATACTTCTGATTTTCACTGTGGTTTCCATTTCGCGATCGATCGGATATTACTTTCGGAATACGCCTCGTATCATGTAAGTTCTTGCATTTGATTTTAACGTGTATATTTGTTCTTTCACAATTTATACCATTTAAGTTCTCTTGTATTTGATTTTAAAATCAAATAAAAGAAAACTCACATGATGTAAATCGCGAAAGGAATACGTCAACATTTACACCTTTAATCCGGGAGCCAATCAGCGATGTGTGGAGGAGAGTTCTTCGTGTAACTAGAGTCACTTCCTCCCTTTACTGTTACTGTCACGAGTGCCTCACGCGAAGAACGGTTGCCGGTAAGCCTCCGTGAGGAATCAAATCTCTAATTTCCTTTCATGACCTCTTCGCGTGCTATTCGTAGGAGGAAGTTATGTACCTTTTGACTGTTCTAGGATCGTACGCTCTCGCAACTTCAACAACAGACCGTACCGTGATGCAGAACGTCTCTCTTGCAACGTCTGAACGTCTACCACTGGAGTTGGTTTATCATCTCCGTGACGCTTTTCATTCTTATGAACTTGTAAAGAAACGAGCTGGTCTTCTTTCGATCTTCTGTATTTCCTTTATCAGTCATATCTGGTACGAATCCCGTACAGATGAGCAATATTCAAGTTCTGACCGAACGAGGGTTTTGTAAACTACTTCCTTTGCAGACAGGCAACATTTCCTGACGATTCTGCCAGTGAATCTCAGTCTGGCATCTGCCTTTCCTGCAATTCGTTTGATGTGTTCGTTCCACTTTAAATCGCAAAGTACGCATGTTTCTCGGCATTTTATGGATGTAAATGCTTTTACTGATAGTTCTGGGACTGTGTAATCATAAAAGAACGGGTCTTCCTCTTTATGCATACGCAAAACGTTAAATTTTCTTATGCTCAGACTCAATCGGCGCTCCCTGCACCAAACGTCTGGCCGGCCGCGGTGGTCTACCGGTTCTAGGCGCGCAGTCCGGAACCGCGCGACTGCTACGGTCGCAGGTTCGAATCCTGCCTCGGGCATGGATGTGTGTGATGTCCTTAGGTTAGTTAGGTTTAAGTAGTTCTAAGTTCTAGGGGACTGATAACCACCGATGTTAAGTCCCATAGTGCTCAGAGCCATTTGAACCATTTGAACCAAACGTCTGTCCCCTGAACGTCTTACTACATTTCGCTACGTTGAGACTTCTCTGTATGCAACGACCTCATCCGCGTAAGGCCTCATGGAAATTCCGATGTTGTGTTTTACGTCACTTGCATATATTGCGAAAAATAATCGACCTACATAAGTCCTCTGAGGTACGCCCGAAGTCACTTTCGTCTGATGACTCCTTTCCATTGGCAATAATATGCTGTGTTCTGTCTGTAGTCGAATCACGCAACTGATTTGACGTTCCGTACCAAAAATCAAATCAAATGGCCCTGAGCACTATGGGACTTAACATCTGAGGTCATCAGTCCCCTAGTACTTACAGCTACTTAAACCTAACTAACCTAAAGACATCGCACACACGCTACAGTCTGGAACCGCGTGACCACTACGGTCGCAGGCTCAAATCCTCCCTTAGGCATGGATGTGTGTGATGTCCTTAGGTTAGTTAGGTTGAAGTAGTTCTAAGTTTTAGGGGACTGATGACCTCATAACTTAAGTCCCATATTGCTCAGAGCCATTTGAACCATTTGAACATCACACACATCCATGCCCGAGGCAGGATTCGAACCTGCGACCGTAGCAGTCGCGCGGTTCTGGACTGAATCGCCTAGAACCGCTCTGCCACAACGGCCGGCGGAACCGTGACAACAACGCCGCCATGTTGAATAATGCTTTTCTTGCAGCCACAGGTCGTTGTGTTACGACTGACACTGTGCGCAATAGGCTGGACGAAACGCAACTTCAATCCCGACGTCCATGGCGAGGTCCATCTTTGTAACGACGACACCATGCAGCGCGGTACAGATGGGCCCAACAACATGTCGAATGGACCGCTCAGGAGTGACATCACGTTCTCTTTACTGATGAGTATCGCATATGCCAGACAGACAGCAGTAAGAGTATCTTAAACCCATTGTACACTCCTGGAAATGGAAAAAAGAACACATTGACACCGGTGTGTCAGACCCACCATACTTGCTCCGGACACTGCGAGAGGGCTGTACAAGCAATGATCACACGCACGGCACAGCGGACACACCAGGAACCGCGGTGTTGGCCGTCGAATGGCGCTAGCTGCGCAGCATTTGTACACCGCCGCCGTCAGTGTCAGCCAGTTTGCCGTGGCATACGGAGCTCCATCGCAGTCTTTAACACTGGTAGCATGCCGCGACAGCGTGGACGTGAACCGTATGTGCAGTTAACGGACTTTGAGCGAGGGCGTATAGTGGGCATGCGGGAGGCCGGGTGGACGTACCGCCGAATTGCTCAACACGTGGGGCGTGAGGTCTCCACAGTACATCGATGTTGTCGCCAGTGGTCGGCGGAAGGTGCACGTGCCCGTCGACCTGGGACCGGACCGCAGCGACGCACGGATGCACGCCAAGACCGTAGGATACTACGCAGTGCCGTAGGGGACCGCACCGCCACTTCCCAGCAAATTAGGGACACTGTTGCTCCTGGGGTATCGGCGAGGACCATTCGCAACCGTCTCCACGAAGCTGGGCTACGGTCCCGCACACCGTTAGGCCGTCTTCCGCTCACGCCCCAACATCGTGCAGCCCGCCTCCAGTGGTGTCGCGACAGGCGTGAAAGGAGGGACGAATGGAGACGTGTCGTCTTCAGCGATGAGAGTCGCTTCTGCCTTGGTGCCAATGATGGTCGTATGCGTGTTTGGCGCCGTGCAGGTGAGCGCCACAATCAGGACTGCATACGACCGAGGCACACAGGGCCAACACCCGGCATCATGGTGTGGGGAGCGATCTCCTACACTGGCCGTACACCACTGGTGATCGTCGAGGGGACAATGAATAGTGCACGGTACATCCAAACCGTCATCGAACCCATCGTTCTACCATTCGTAGACCGGCAAGGGAACTTGCTGTTCCAACAGGACAATGCACGTCCGCATGTATCCCGTGCCACCCAACGTGCTCTAGAAGGTGTAAGTCAACTACCCTGGCCAGCAAGATCTCCGGATCTGTCCCCCATTGAGCATGTTTGGGACTGGATGAAGCGTCGTCTCACGCGGTCTGCACGTCCAGCACGATCACTGGTCCAACTGAGGCGCCAGGTGGAAATGGCATGGCAAGCCGTTCCACAGGACTACATCCAGCATCTCTACGATCGTCTCCATGGGAGAATAGCAGCCTGCATTGCTGCGAAAAGTGGATATACACTGTACTAGTGCCGACATTGTGCATGCTCTGTTGCCTGTGTCTATGTGCCTGTGGTTCTGTCAGTGTGATCATGTGATGTATCTGACCCCAGGAATGTGTCAATGAAGTTTTCCCTTCCTGGGACAATGAATTCACGGTGTTCTTATTTCAATTTCCAGGAGTGTATTTTGATACAAGCAATGAGTCATGTACATACAAAATTAGGTTGAAATTGCAACAGGCGAATTAAGCTAAGTTTTATTTCATGCCAACTCCTACGAGAGGTAGATGATCTTGCCACCACAGTGCTTCGTTACAGAGAGGAAACGATTTATGTACCAAGTTTTGGTGAACTGCTCGTGTGATAGTAAAAGAACTTTATATGTGAAACGGTATTTTCAATCTCTAATTGGTGACATGGATCAAGTGATTAGGAGTGAGACGCTCATACGTACATACAAACAAATATACATGAAACAATTTCATAAACATAAAATAGAATAAGCAAAATATAGAACACAGGTAAGAGGTAGACATGGTAACGGGTGGAGGACCATATGGCGAGGTGAATGAATGTCATATGGTGGAAATAAGCTAGTCTCTAGATTCCAAGACATAAGACCGAGAGATGACGTAGTAGGAGCAATACGGTATAATAAAACATGCCAGAGTAACAATGATGCACTAGAGAATGTACCGCATGGGGAAATGTGGAGGAGATCTGTACCCAGCTGCGAACCACAAGTGACTCGCGAATGTTTATATGTTCGTTTTTGTGTGTGTGTGTGTGTGTGTGTGTGTGTGTGTGTAGAAATGAAAAACTATCCTCATCGTTGAAATTAGTCGTCGATCCTTGTTTAATTGTATAAGATTCTGATCTTTCTTCCGTTTCTGGCTCTTCATTTTCGTAAAACAAAGGACAAATAAAGAAATAATGACATCTTCGAAGCACGTGTGCAGAAAGTCGTGCGAAATGTCTTCCTACTTCACCCATCGATTTATCTCTTATATTGGTCTGAGAACTATCTTCGCCGGCTTTTTTTTTCGGTACAACTTAACTCGTTTAAATCACGAGATGTGTAAACAGTAGATATTTTAGGGGGAGGGAACAGTTTGAAGAAACTGGTTCGCTCACGCTTCCGAAGCTCATCCGATGAACCGGTTCTTACACCCAAATGGCGTCGTTAGAAATTATGCAGTTTTGCTCCAGATGCGACCCAGCGGAACCGGTTTCTTCCATGTCACGTTTCATCGCCTGCCTCACCTTCACTTAAGAGGTCTCTAGAACAGTAAGAAATTTTTCAGGAAGAAAGCGGAAAGAGGCATGTTTCGTTCTTATCCGCGAAAGTCCCAAGCCATTATGCTTGGATTGCTTAAAACACTTCAGAAGTTTTTCAAAGGTGTGTGAGTTTTCAATTTCAGTTGATATTTCGTTCTCCACTTTTTGCAGAACAATAAAACCGCAACGTCAGTGGAAGCGAATTGCCTTTCCGTAAGGCACTGTTAGGAATCGCTGGTATTCGACGTTAAGCAACTAAGAACACATTGCAGATAGGCAATTAAGCAGTATTGTTCCTGTTATGCTGTGAAATCACTGCTCATTTTAATGACTTCGTTTCTTTAATGCTCCCTTATTCTCTGAACTGGTTAGTTTCGGTGTTTCTTTTCTAGCTACTTTATATTAACATTTGCATTTCTGCAAACCTAGTACAATGAATCTGGAAGTTTAGTATATTTGAGATGTAAGTCTAAACAGCGTTTCTCGTCTACTGCTGTTTCCAGGTCTGAGTACACTGTTCTTTTCTTAGCAGTTGTGTTGCTAATATTTTCCTTCTCCTAGTGACAGTTTCTAAACTTTTTTTTCTAGAGTACTCTTCTACTCTTCCTGTTCATACACTGCTGGCCACCATAAATGCAACACCCTGAAGGAAGCATCCGAATCAAGTGAAATTTACACCATGGGTTTGCAGCGATGAGATATGCAACTGATTAGAATTTCAGCGCAGAAGCACATCACGCGCGCCTGTGGCGCCACCTCATAGCGCCATTTAACGCTTGGCGATTTCGACGAGTGTACGTTCGGCACGTGTGTTTGCCTTGTGGTTGTTTCACAAGACGATCATTTATGCCTCGTAGACAACAGCGAACATCTTTGGATCAAGTATCCGAGTTCGACAGACGAAGGATAGTGGCTTACCGAGATTGTGGATTATCATACAGAGAAATCGCTAGTTGTGTTGGACGAAACCAAACAACTGTAATGCGGATATGTGACCGTTGGATGCAGGAGGGTACGACGGACCGACGTGGTCGATCACATTCACCTCGGTGCACCACTGCACGTGCTGATAGGCAAATTGTGCGCATGGCAGTGACGGATCGCTCAGTGACATCCTGAACCATAGCACAGCACATTGCGTCTGTAACGCATCATCCAGTGTCTGCGCGTACCACTCGACGCCGTTTACAGCAGAGTGATCTGTCCGCAAGACGTCCATTGCTTCGTCTACCATTGACGCAGAACTACAGACGTCTCCGTCGCCAATGTTGTGATGACAGATGGATGTGGACGGCAGAATGGAATGACGTTGTCTTTACTGACGAGGCACGCTTCTGTCTGCAGCACCACGATGGTCGTCGGATTCGAGTGTGGAGACACCGTGGAGAGAGGATGCTGGACAGCTGCATTATGCACCGCCACACTGGTCTTGCACCGGGTATTATGGTATGGGGCGGTATTGGATATTACTCTCGCACGCCTCTAGTACGCATTGCCGGTACTTTAAATAGCCGGCGCTACATATCCGAGGCGCTGGAGCCAGTTGTCCTTCCTTACCTTCAGGGCTCGGCCACAGCCATATTTCAACAGGATAATGCGCGACCACACGTGGCACGCATTGTCCAAAGGTTCTTCGTCAATAACCAGATTGAATTGCTTCCTTGGCCGGCTCGCTCTCCGGAACTTTCGCCGATAGAAAACATGTGGTCCATGGTTGCTCAACGAGTGACCCAGATTACATCCCCAGCTGCCACACCAGATGATCTTTGGCAACGTGTGGAAGCTGCTTGGGCTGCTGTACCCCAGGAACACGTCCAACATCTCTTTGACTCAATGCCGAGACGTGTGGCAGCGGTGATCTCCAACAATGGCGGCTACTCTGGCTACTGATTCTGGCAGGAACCACATGTCACAGACGTCTGTAAACGTAATCATTTGATACTTAGTCAACATGTTATCTACAAAATAAATTTTGTTGTGCTACCTCTTGTCTTTCTTGGTGTTGCATTTACGGTGGCCAGCAGTGTACTTTATTACCTATGTCTTTTAACGTTAACATGCACTTACTTTAAATGCTTCTAATTTCTTCATCAGTTTCCCAAAGTTGTCTGTTTCCTTGCACGCAACACTGTCTGAAACTCCTTCCTGAAGTCCAGCTCAGTATTTGGTGCCGATGAAGTTCTTTTCTCGTAGACGGATTACTCGTTCGGTGTAGTTCTGCTTCCTGGGTAACAGGCGCGGGTCCAAAGATCGACTTTGACGAGGAGCGGGGTGGGGGGTTAATAATAGTTGGTTCAAGTCTCCCCTCCCCCCCGTTAGCCACTGTTTCTCTCTCTCTCTCTCTCTTCCGTCTTCCTCCATCCACCTCCCTCCCAGTGTAACTTCCCGGAAACATTACTTTCAATGTGACGCAAATACTCATCATTATTACACAACTAACAATGAAATATGTTTTAATATAATAATAATACTCATTTGTTTATATAAGTGTGGTGTTTGCATCATGATTTAACGTAGCTTCCAAGAAGTTACAGTTCAGAGAAATACAGAATTTGAAAAGTAGTTCTCTGATAATTTGAGAAGTAGCTTACAAGTGCCTTGCAGTTGATTTGAGAGCTATAATAACAACATACACTGAAATCATCAAAAGTAACACGATTTAAAATTCTACAGTCATCATTATCAATATTTCACTTTGCACAATGACTGGCAACACGGAACTGTACAGTGTGGCTATATGCGAATGTAAATGGCGAGAAGATAGTCTTTTCCAGTTGCTACTGAATCTGTCTGCTTTTTATTACATTTAATTCTTATTAGTGGGATCTTTACTTTTCTACCTTGCCCTACTCCCTGTGGTTTGTCAGCCCTACCTCAGGACTACAAACTGCGTCGGATTTATTGTTGGCAAGAGGTACAGCCAGCTGATAATGACTACCTTTAGAGGTAGGTCTGGCTTGTTCCCTGAATACGGTCAGAAGGCAAGCCATTCACGTAGGCAAGAGACTAAAAAGTATACTTCATTAAATATATCTTGTAATTTTCTATAATTAGTTTCATGTGGCTTCATTCTCGGAAATTTATTTAAGAAATTTGGAAATTGATATATGTAAAAAATAAACACTTTTACTAAAATAAGTTTTTTTTGCTGGGGGAATGATGGCCTGCACCTCCCTTCCACACACCACCCCTCACCCATAGGGTCCGCCTTGCTGATGAAGAGAATTCTTTCACTTATTCTGCTTCCGTGTTTTCATCTATATCACTTTTCTGTTTAGTGCTGTTCTTAATAACTTATATCTAAGTTTCCTTTATGCATAAAATACATATGTGCTAAGCACACTGTCCCTTTCATTGAGCAAGTGTTTTGGCTTTCCCAATTTCGTCAAGAACCGGTACGATATTTTAGAAGTTTGCTGTTCGTATCTAATCGCTCTCGTCTTCTGTTATACAATTAAAATTTTCTTGTACCTCTGTCATTATTTCCTACGCGAATAAATTCATATGGAAACTGCGGTATCGGCCACTATCCGGCCGGCCGCGCTTTCAAATACGCGCGCCGCCTGTTACGCCCCCGCGATTCCTACAGCCGCCGCTGCAGCAAGAGGGCGCTGCCACGAATTATTACGCCGACGTCAATGAGATGAAAGCATCCCCTCTCCGGAACTCCAGCGGCTGCTGTCTTATGCTCAAACATTCATGCACTGACCCTGTTTTTATGTTCGCCAGTTGAATAACGTTTACAGACGTTAATAGTGGCAAGTGCTCGACATCTTCTGAATAGACATCGTATTGAAGAGTAACCGATTTATAAATCTTTTATATCTGTACGCATTTCTACATTCAAATCTACTGTTAGTAACTGGCGCTGCGAATACAATAACAGTGTTAAGTAATATTTTCACTATTTGATATTAGATGTAGAATAAATTGATATCTGTTCATGAACGACATCTGTTAGTTGCCCCTGCACCAAAGAACCTCACAACCTGCAAAGGAAGACATATCAGAAGATATACAAGCAATTTAACTACCAAATCATGAAGAATATTTTTTCGGTAGGCAGTGAAAAACATCTATTTATAACTGAATTCGACGTTGCTCCTTGCAGCTTCAGAGTAAGACTCAGAAATGTCTGCAACGTACCGTACCCATTGACGGTTTCCGTAATCTTTTCACAGGATACAGATTACTTTGGATATGAAAAGTGGAAAAAATAGGGATGTGCCAAATTTGGTGAAGAGATACTGAAAAATTCCTTCGTCATAATATCCATGTTGGTAACTGCATTGTCCCGATCGATGATTATCATATTTTTATTGTAACAGACTTCTGTCTCGAATTTTTTTTTCCGTGTAGGTTCAGACGACATGCATCGCATTCGCCAACTGTTATTTCACCCATTGCTATAGTGAAATATCAAAGAAGAATCCTTTTTGTACCCCAGGAAAAACTTGTAACAACCTTACACACAGGTAAATTAGACTTGGCATTATTTTTCAAGGAGCTTTGACATACGTTATTCAATGCTGTCTTTTACACTTTATAGCGTGAAGTAAAGGAACTACGCCTGATTCACGGTAATATATAAACGCTCAAAATTTGCTTTATTTTCTTAAACGGTACTTACAATGTTGATAACTTACGAATTGAATTACATATTGGTCAGCATTCATAAGTATGGATCTCGCACAGAGCTCTTTCTTAGTTTACACGTCAAGTAAAAATGCATATGTCTGTTCCTCAGATATGATTTTGGTGAACCTGTTTCATCTTTATCTGCCTATCGGCCAATGCAATATTCATAATATTGTTGCTGTTTATTTCTGTATTTTGCGAGCTGAATTTCTCGCGTTGATATATTGCAAGTCAAATACGCTCATGTTTGAACTCAATTATCCATTTCTCAACTGCTCAAAATGTAGAAAAGAAACCTTACAGCCCTTCACCTACTTCGAATAAATTTCCATTGGCGTGTTCCTATCATCGATTTTTACGATTACACCTCTGAAGACAACAAGGTAACTTTTCGACTTTCAGAAACCATATAAACGAAACTGGTGTGAATTGAAGGGGATTGTACCTGGATGAACTGAAAGAACCACAGACTGTACAGAGCTTCAAGGAGAGCATAAGGGAACAATTGACAGGAATGGGAGAAAGAAATACAGTAGAGGAAGAATGGGTGGCTTTGAGGGATGAAGTAGTGAAGGCAGCAAAAGATAAAGTAGGTAAAAAGACGAGGGCTGCTAGAAATCCTTGGGTAACAGAAGAAATATTGAACTTAATTGATGAAAGGAGAAAATATAATAATGCAGTAAATGACGCAGGCAAAAAGGAATACAAACGTCTCAAAAATGAGGTCGACAGGAAGTGCAAAATGGCTAAGCAGGGATGGCTAGAGGACAAATGTAAGGATGTAGAGGCTTATCTCACCAGGGGTAAGATAGATACTGCCTACAGGAAAATTAAAGAGACCTTTGGAGGAAAGAGAACCACTTGTATGAATATCAAGAGCTCAGATGGAAACTCAGTTCTAAGGAAAGAAGGGAAAGCAGAAAGGTGGAAGGAGTATATAGAGGGTCTATACAAGGGCGATGTACCTCAGGACAATATTATGGAAATGGAAGAGGATGTAGATGAAGATGAAATGGGAGATATGATACTGCCTGAAGAGTTTGATAGAGCACAGAAAGACCTGAGTCGAAAAAAGGCCCCGGGAGTAGACAACATTCTATTAGAACTACTGACAGCCTTGGGAGAGCCAGTCCTGACAAATCCCTACCATCTGGTGAGAAAGATATATGAGACAGGCGAAATACCCTCAGACTTCAAGAAGAATATAATAATTCCAATCCCAAAGAAAGCAGGTGTTGACAGATGTGAAAATTACCGAACTATCAGTTTAATAAGTCACGGCTGCAAAATACTAACGCGAATTCTTTACAGACGAATGGAAAAACTAGTAGAAGCCGACCTCGGGGAACTTCAGTTTGAATTCCGTAGAAATATTGGAATACGTGAGGCAATGCTGACCCTACGACCTGTCTTAGAAGAAAGATTAACGAAAGGCAAACCTACGTTTCTAGCATTTGTAGACTTAGAGAAAGCTTTTGACAATGTTGACTGGAATACTCTCTTTCAAATTCTAAAGGTGGCAGGGGTAAAATACAGGGAGCGAAAGGCTATTTACAATTTGTACAGAAACCAGATGGTAATTATAACTGTCGAGGGGTATGAAAGGGAAGCAGTGGTTGGGAAGGGAGTGAGATAGGGTTGTAGCATCTCCCCAATGTTATTCAATCTGTATATTGAGCAAGCAGTAGAGGAAACAAATGAAAAATTCGGAGTAGGTATTAAAACCCATGGAGAAGAAACAAAAACTTTGAGGTTTGCCGATGACATTGTAATTCTGTCAGAGACAGCAAAGGACTTGTAAGAGCAGTTGAACGGAACGGATAGTGTCTTGAAAGGAGGATATAAGATGAACATCAACAAATGCAAAACGAGGATAATGGAATGTAGTCGAATTAAGTAGGGTGATGCTGAGGGAATTAGATTAGGAAATGATACACTTAAAGTAGTAAAGGAGTTTTGCTATTTGGGGAGCAAAATAACTGATGATGGTCGAAGTAGAGAGGATATAAAATGTTGACTGGCAATGGCAAGGAAAGCGTTTCTGAAGAAGAGAAATTTGTTAACATCGAGTATAGATTTAAGTGTCAGGAAGTCGTTTCTGAAAGTATTTGTATGGAGTGTAGCCATGTATGGAAGTGAAACATGGACGATAAATAGTTTGGACAAGAAGAGAATAGAAGCTTTTGAAATGTGGTCCTACAGAAGAATGCTGAAGATTAGATCGGTAGATCACATAACTAATAAGGAGGTTTTGAATAGGATTGGGGAGAAGAGAAGTTTGTGGCACAACTTAACTAGAAGAAGAGATCGGTTGGTAGGACATGTTCTGAGGCATCAAGGGATCACCAATTTAGTATTGGAGGGCAGCGTGGAGGGTAAAAATCGTAGTGGGAGACCAAGAGATGAATACACTAAGCAGATTCAGAAGGATGCAGGTTACAGTAGTTACCGGGAGATGAAGAAGCTTGCACGGGATAGAGTAGCATGGAGAGCTGCATCAAACCAGTCTCAGGACTGAAGACCATGACAACAACATAATCGAAACTATTCGGCAGCTCAATTTAACACTTGATTTACATTATTTTACCAGATGTACCAATGCAGCAATAACTAAATTTGAACCAGCCGCTGTGCCCGAGCGGTTCTAGGCTCTTCAGTCCAGAACCGCACTGCTGCTACGGTCGCAGGTTCTAATCCTGCCTCGGGCATGGGTGTGTATGATGTCCTTAGGTTAGTTAGTTTCAGTAGTTGTAAGTCTAGAGGACTGATGACCTCAGATGTTAAGTGCCATAGTGCTTAGAGCCATTCGAACTAAATTTGATTGATGTCAGCACTATCTTTAAATACAAGGTCAAAACGTTTTCAGTTTGTACTCATTATCTGGGAAGAAAATAGTGCACTCCGGAAAAATGTACCTTCAGTGTAATGAAAAACTTGAGATGAATAATAAACAATTTTAAAAGACATAAAGGATGAAACAATTAAAAATGGGAGAAAGATTGTCTACAGCCTTCTAAAGGAGTGGTTACAAAAAATAATTTCCATCGACGTCCCAGAGCTGACGATTAAATTAGAAATGGCTCCTAACCTGAGAGTGAAGCTAATGGGCAATCAAAAACTGTTTCAGAACAGCCAACAGTCCTTGACCAAGAGGTATCAGACTATGAACCATCTTTTATTGCAATGAAGGAATGTGCTCTCGGAGAGAGACATACTATTGATTACAGTAGTAACCAAAATATACAGAATAACTATATCTAGTTGTCTATTTTCAAATTTTGTGATCCAGAAGAAAAAATTCCAAATCAGTTTTAACACGGTAGCATCTGGAGCAGACACCAAGTATCATTCAGATTATATGTACTAGACCGAGAAGGTCGGCATGAACTAAAACAGCAAAAGCAATCTAAACTCGCTAGAAAAAAATAAGTCACCCCCGTACTCACACACAGACGTATCGTGGTGTATCGGTCGACTCACCACGCGCGCGCTGCGTCCACTTGAGCTTAAGGCAGCAGCGACGAGTGAGGCATAATATGTTTCAAGCATACATTATACGTAAACATGGGTAAATGTGCGTGATAGTAGGAAAGAGAGGCCATAGGATTTGGCCTTGACCGTGGGCATACGGTGTGGGAGTTGGTGGATTTTTGATGTTTCGTGGCGGATTTTTATACATGTCGACAAGCAGTGGGCAACGGCCTTGCCGCAGCGGTTGCACCGGTTCGCGTGAGATCACTGAAGTCAAGCGCTGTCGGGCGTGGCCGACATTTGGATGGGTGACCATCCATGCCGCCATGCGCTGTTGCTATTTTTCGGGGTACACTCAGCCTCGTGATGCCAATTGAGGATCTCTTCGAACGAATAGTAGCGGCTCCGGTCAAAGAAAACCATCATAACGACCGGAAGAGTGGTGTGCTGACCACACGCCCCTCCTAACTGCATCCTCACCTGAGGATGACAAGACGGTCGGATGGTCCTGATGGGCCACCTGTGGCCTGAAGACGGAGTGCTACAAGCAGTAGTGTAACACACGTGGCCAACAAACGGGATGTCTGAGTTGTGGTCGGAAAAAGATCCTGTCTGAGGCAGACCGGAGACATATTTCACGGGTTGTGAATCAATATAGCTTCCAAACCCGACAGGAATTGTACCATGCGTAGAATGAAGGTCCATCCTGAACTGTCTGCGAGACAACATTACGACGAAAACTGCATGCAATGAACATCTGGAGTCGGTCACCTCTGAAGAGGTCATTGCTCACACGTTCACATAAAGACCACAACAGCAGAGTTCATAGTCTGAAAGAATATGTGACTGGTCTATGAACACTCCCCATCCAATTACATCTCGGGTGGCCTGCGAAATAAGCTTACTTTAACCCCACTGAAAATCTGAGGAACGACCGACGAAACGCCGGCATTAACATCCCCGCAATTTGGTATAACTGCGCAATCAAATTCTCAGCGAGTGGCTTAATCTGGATGCGACGTACATGCACAACCGTGTGGACTCACTTCCTAACCGAATACTTCCAGTTATTAGATCCAGGGACAGAATTACACGGAATAAATTATGTTTGTAGTGATTTCACTATGGGTGCCTTTTTTTGCCAGTGAACTTAGGTAATACAAAATGTTGTAAATTAAAGAAGGGACTTAAAATTCGTACGCTTTCTTGGTACAGCAATAATACCAATGTTATCACTATGAAGTTAGATATTTATGATTGGTAATAATCAGAAAATTATTTGATGTGTATATAACTTTGTGTATTGATTTCGGACCAAAGAGTCCCAGCGTATTTTCGCTTTGTCTGTTTTGTTATCCTTATCTTATTGTCTAGGCATTGTTACCTGTACCTCTGATTAATTTATAACACAGGGTGATTCCGTAAGAGCGTGCAAAAATGTAGCAGGATATAGAAAACACTGCACTGAACAATTTGAGGTAGGGAATCTGGGGTAGGCGAAGTCAGCTTAAGGAAATATGTCTAGCGTGACCCTTTTCCAGATTATTTACAACTATCATGTGGAATAGTTTACACGTACTGTGCTGTTTATGTATATTCCATATTCCCTGCTGGGTCGGCCATATCTTCTGCCTGGGCGTCTGAATGGTCACCTGTACTTCAGGTACGTGCAAAGAGATCTACCCGAGCTGCTGGAGAACGTACCCTCGGCCGATTGTGAGAGGATGTGGATATAACGTGACGGTGAACCACCTCACTTCAGCGCGGGGATATAACTAACCGTCTCAATACTAAACTTCCTGGTCGCGGTAATGGAAGGGGAGGTCCTATTCCAGGGCCTGCGAGGTCACCTGACCTGAATCCCCTTGATTATTTCCTGTGCGGATATCTAAAGTCATTTGTGTGTGAGACCCCAGTGGATACGGACATGGAATTAGTTGCCAGAGCTGTAGCTGCCTGTGATGTGATTCGAAAGACACCAGGGACATTCGTCGGGGGGGGGAGGGGGGTAGTGGAAGAGCTGGACAGGGAGGGAGAAGGGGAAGAAGAAATGAAGAAGATGGACGGGGAGGAGGCCAGAGGAAATGGACAGAGAGAGGCGAGGAGGAGATGGACTACTAGAACAGAAATACATACATAGCCGGGCAAAGCTGGCTGCTGAGTTAGTAACAAATAAATTCAAGTTACACGTAAATGAATCGGCACCTGTTCCTCTCGAGCACTATGGCAAATTAAGTAAACAGGAGGGATAAGGGGATAAGATGCAGATAGACATTTAAACCTCCACGTGACAATATGAAATAATTTTTGAAGCAGGCGTGTCAGAATGACTCTGTAGATAGTGAAGCATCCTTGCAGCACTGAGTACAGCTTTAAATGAAGTGCGGTGGTCGTCGATAACCCGATGATTCAGCTGTAGATATTCCTTCTAATATCTTGAACACCCGTCAGTTAGAATAATCACTAAATGAAGGATGTTCAGGAGTATAAACTACCTATTCCTAAAGCGTACTCGTTTCTGGATGTTAAAAATGTGTGTAGCAAACGCAAGTGGATACAAAAGAACACCAAAACACTGGAGAATAAAATATCTGACATGTCAGAGAATGTCTTGTTTGTGGAGTCTTTCACTGATACTGCCAGAGACGCAGGTGTCGGAAACAACGGAGAGTGGTACCGAGGCTAAGGAAATGGCATTTGCCAGAAAGTTTGACGTGCGGCGGGAAACGCGTCACCTGAGGAAAGGGCCGCATAAAATGCTTTCCGCAGACAAAGGTGACGAATAAATTATTCATTCCGCCGAAACTTTACACCGAGCAGCCAACACAAAATTCCAGAACTTGGTACCTACTGATATATAATTTATAAGACGGTCTCTGAGGAGGGAAGCAGCTTTGTATGTAGAACTGAAAGAAAAGAATTCGAACGAATAATAAATCCTTACAATAAAGGCGGAAATACGGTTTGGCTTCAGCAGATTGGTCTACCTCTCAGTAAACGAACTGTAATCATTCACGGTAACTTTAAATGACAATCAGCATCGCAATAATACAGCGGATACAGTTTTACATTTCGTGCAAGAAGCCTGTCTCATATTTCATGCATGGCTATCTTTCTCAATCAACATAGGTTTCAGTAGAAGGTGCTCATTTGTACAGAAATTATTTCCAGAAGAGAATTGCAACAAAAAATGTGTTTTTACAACAACTAAAGATCAAACTTAAAAGAAATCTCTTATCGTAATGAGTACCAGAGAAAGGTTATAGTGTCAGATAATTTCTACATTCAGAGCGCCTTGTTCCCTCTATAGACATTTCCTATTTATCTTATGCATTTGTTATATCTCTTTTATCGCATTTTCCTACCTCTAACCAAAATATCGTACACTTTACATTATAAGTGTTGTACAGTTCACAACAAATATCCCACAGTCAGCTTCAGTGCACTTGTACACTGTTGGGAGAACATGTTACGTTGCTTGTCAGAGTGGCTCTGCACTTTCCCTAATAAGAGCAGCAGCTTCCATGAAGCAAACAAGCAGTTCATCTCGCGTATTCACCTTTCGTTCGTGTAGCTCAGTTTTTGTCTAACCCCATTAACAAAAAACTAACGGTATGAGGTCTGGCGATCTTGGTGAACAGTTAATTGTGCTAACACGCCCAACCTAGCGATTAGAGTAAGTGCGGTTGAGATATTCCCTCACACGTCTGGTAAATTGTGGAGAGGCTCCGTCATGCTGGAATTACGTTGCAGATCGTGTGGTTAGAGCAACGTCCTCAACGTGTTGAACAAACGAATTTTCCAACCAATGCAAGTAATTCTGTTCCGTCATTCGCTCTTCTAAAATAACAGGACCCATCAACAACTTACCGATAATGCCGTATCAAACACTGGTCAAAAAAAAAAAAAAAAAGAACCTGGAAACAAAAACCTTGAAACAGGTGTCCACTGTACTGTGTGGGTTTTACCGGAAGCATCGATGATTATTAGGCCTAAGTGTGTTGTTGATTCCATTCCGGGGAAACGTGACTTCATCAGTGAATAGTATTAATGGAAGCAAATGACGATTGTCATTTAACCAGTGAAAAATTTCAAATCTTGTTATATTGCCGCCCATATGCAGATTGTGGACACGCTGTATATGAAAGGGTTAGAAGTTTTCGCATGTAATTTTGCCACACACGTGTTCTTGGGACACTGATTCCTGCAGAAAGTCGCTGTGTGTTGGTAGTATGACTACACTGATCTATTTTCACAATGTGTTGCTATTTCTGCACAAGTTGTTGAGCTACACGCTCGAAAGAAAAATGGGAACCCGGAAGAATAAATGCCTGTTTCATGCATTGTACCAAAAACACTGGTATATACTCTACGATCAAGAATTGGACCGTAAACATACACCATATGCGCATATTACCCATTAGTGTGGACGTAGTGGCATTCTAGCCAGCACCTGTACAAACATAGTTAGCCGATGATTCTCTCTGCCACACTCTCAGTCCTCGCGTTACTTCGCTCACAGCGCACCACGGACAAAGCGCGTTCAACGGGTCAGTTTACTGGCAGAAAAACATTTCGAGCAAAGAGGCTGAAAGCTGGTAGGGTTGGAACAAATCGTCGAATCGTTTGGGTAGGTAAGACATAAACGTGCCCGCCACTAGCCCAACAATAAATGCACACTAAATGCGTTCTATCTCGAAACCATTCGGAATTGGGCATTTGTCCGTATGAAACTATTTGCTACCAATAAGCGTTCTTGTCATATACCTGATTACTCACGATTCGTCCTGCGACGTCTTGATTGTATGAGGTGGTTAAAATTAAACTTTAGCTACTTGACCGAGAAAAAACGGAAAACTATTTACCGTATAGCTTTATACGAATAATGTTCAGACCGCGCGCTGACGAATTTGCGTTGATACTCATGTTAGTGTCATGACTTATCGCTAGGCGACGATACTGGTAGGACGACGTAGAGTAATTCTGTTCCGCCATTCGCTCTTCTAAAATAACAGGACCTATCAACAAGTTACCGATCATAAGGTATCAAACACTGACACTAGTGAATTACAGCTGCAATTAGTCAACATGGGTCTGGACAAGGTGAGCGGGGCTTTACTCGTAAAGTTTTTTTTATCAAAACAACAGCAGTAGCGCTGCTACTCTCCTCGAGTATCGACACATCAAAAAAATACTAAGAGGTCTTCTATTCGCACCGAGTTTGAAGAATATGATTCGGAAGATTGAATTAGCTGGCGATTTGGGAATTGCTCCTAGAAGAGACTGACAAACTGCTGATGAAGTTACTGTTGCCACGGTTGAGAGTGCTTGACGCAATGTGCGATTTTCAAGCTATGCACGAGTTATGTGACGACAGCTGAACATTCCATGGTCCACCGTTCGAAATGTGCTGCAGACATTTCTGAAATGGTATCACTGGTGCTGTTCCGGGCTGTCATAGATGCAGATGGTCGACACACAGATCAACGTTTCTAACTTGGAACGTAATCGTGCTACGCTTTAACAGATATTAGCTTCCTACGTGGAAAGGTAAGTTTTTTCTTTCAACGTTTATTTCTTTATTTCTCTTCCACACTTCCTTACAAATGTCTCCTCAGAGTTTCGTTGTTTTACGATCACTCGTTTTCGGAGGGGATCCTCTCAGGTAGCGGAAGTTTAATTACAGCCTTCCTGTATATTGGACAACGTTGGACTACGGAATAGCTCATTCGAGTCCTGATGTTGGAATTAATTTAAATTTGCATTTTCGGAAAGAAAGGGGAATTGATATTACAAAGTACAGCTCATGAGTCCGAGGTAGTGCATAAAATTCCAGACTTCTTTGAATTGTCACATGGTGTAAGGAAATGTATTATTGTAGATGTTGATCCATTTGTTGCATAGGTCTATTAAACTTTGCAGCCCTTTCAGTGTAATTCAAGAAAGTAAGCCATAAGCCACTACAGGATTTTCTCTTCTCCCTTCTCACTTCCCATCTGACACTCGCGCAAGACACTACACACTGTTATCAAAATCGTAGTCATCAAAAATTGTTATACTTTCACATATGACAATGCATTCACACTTTTTTTATCATCTAAAATGACTTGAACCTTGCTGTAGACCATGCGAAATACTGACAGCATCACCAATTTCACTTGCGCTTCTAGAAACTTTTGGAATCTTTGAAAGTGGGACATGGATTTGTACCGAAATCTTTACTTCTCGTAGCCATTTCGTGTGGTGATATTCTGACGTACGCAATCCTACTACTATCAAACGAAAGTACCGGTTTTGGCGCCGGCCAGAGTGGCCGAGCGATTCTAGGCGCTACAGTCTGGAACCGCGCGACCGCTACGGTCGCAGGTTGGAATCCTGCCTCGGGCATCGATGTGTGTGATATCCTTAGGTTAGGTTAGGTTTAAGTAGTTCTAAGTTCTTGGGGACTGATGACCTCCGCTGTTAGGTCCCATAGTGCTCAGAGCCATTTGAACCATTTTTGAACCGGTTTCGGCAGTAATCGTCAATTTTCAGAACAAAACAAGCATTCTGTGGTTCGATCTCATCAACACACCCGTTCGATGGACAGATTACAATTAAATATTCCACGTTTCTTCATTCTATTAGAAATTTCTGAAAGTTTTGGAATAACACTTCTCCATTGCAAATAAAATTCTGGTGAAATTTTCGTCCGTCATTAGGATTTGAAAGGGAACCTTTAGTTTTCCAAGCACCACAGAGTAATGGGACACCGACCTCAGTTACGAAATAATGACCACAAGGCTAAAAACGGTAACCGATCCTTCAATGTACGAGGACCATTTAGTAAGTAAGGCAACACTTTTTTTTCAGCCAGTTTATGTGTAAAAAATGTGGATTTTGTTGTTAGACATCTTGGTAAAATCCCCTCTTCGGCCCCTAAAGTTTCATGTAGTTTCGAACGTTGGCGACGCTATACGTAGCCATCTGCATGAAATTTGTTAATATCGAGTATAGATTGAAGTGCCAGGGTGTCGTTTCTGAAAGTATTTGTGTGGAGTGTAGCCATGTATGGAAGTGAAACGTTGACGATAAATAGTTTGGACAAGAAGAGAATAGAAGTTTTCGAAATGTGGTGCTACAGAAGAATGCTGGAGATTAGATGGATAGATCACGTAACTAATGAGGAGGCTTTGAATAGAATTGAGGAGAAGAGAAATTTGTGGCACAACTTGACTAGAAGAAGGGATCGGTTGGTAGGACATATTCTGAGGCATCAAGGGATCACCAATTTAGTATTGGTGGGTAGCGTGGAGGGTAAAAATCGTAGAGGGATACCAAGAGATGAATACACCAAACAGATTCAGAAGGCTGTAGTTGCAGTAGGTACTGGGAGATGAAGAGGCTTGCACAGGATAGAGTAGCATGGAGAGCTGCATCAAACCAGTCTCAGGACTGAAGACCGCAACAACAACATGTAGCGTCTATAATAGGGGTGCGTTCCAAGCAGATGCTGCCATTGAGTTTCTCTTAGCGGTAAACCAGAACATTGCAGGTATTCATAGGCGCTTTCAGAATCTTTGGGAGGACCTGCCAGTGAACAAAAGTACCATGAGTCGTTGGGCGAGGCGTCTGTCGTCACCGGAACAGGGTCGCGGAAGCCTGTGCGATCCGTCACGTGCCGGCCGGCTGCACACTGCTGTGACTCCTGCAATGTTGGAGCGTGCGGGCACTCTCCCCCGCTGCTCAACTGGACGTTTCTGTTGGTAGTGCGGACACACTCGTCCACCAGTTGGGGTGCTCAAAGGTGTGTGTCCACTGGCTTCCTCGCCGTCCAACAAAAGATCATAAAGAGCGATCATTAACCCGCCTATGCGGAATTTCTTGCATGTTACGAGGCTGATCGTGACTATTTTTTCTCGAAGATCGTCACAAGCGGCGAAACATCGGGTCAACACTTCGAACTGGAAACAAAGCGGCAATTTATGGAGTGGCACCACACCATCTCTCCCTCTAAAAATACTTATCAAAGCCGCACACTGACTCGACAAAGTTACGGCGACCGCCTTCTGGGACTATGAAGAGGTTATTCTGTTTGATGTCCTCCCTCATGGTGCAACCATCACCACCGAAGTGTGTTTTCCACCACCAGGAAACTGAAGGAGGACTTCAGCATTTTCGTCACGTCAAGAGTGCAAAGGAACTTCTCCTTCTCCATTACAACGCAAGTCGTGACGCAAGTCTGTGCATCCGATAGGAGCTCACAAAAAATGTCACTGGAACGTTCTTCCTCATCCACCCTAGAGTCCGGGTCTCGCACCTTCAGACCTCCATATATGTGGCCCAATGAAGGATGCACTCCGTGAGAATCACTACGTGGATGACGAGGAAGTTATTGATGCAGCAAGACGTTGCCTCCGACGTCGACCATTAGAGCGGCAACATGAGGGCGTCAGGCCCAAACAGTAATGCGGCATGGCGTCGTCGTATTGAACGGCGATGATCGTGAAAAACAGGGTTTTGTAGAAAAAACAGTGGGGAAGAATATGGTGAATTGAAATCCAGAAAAAAATCTGTCTGCTTTCAGAAAAAAATGTTGCTTTCTTTATTGAAAGCGCCCCTTACGGTATACCACATTGCAGAAGAAGACACTTAATAGCGCATTGAACTATCTTGATTTCAGGACAGGTCATGGTATTATATGAACTTTGTGAACAGATGCACGTAAATGCTTTTTTAAAGTTATGCTATCGATGCTAATCATTTTTGTGGCTTTAAGGATAGCAAAAAAAAGGGGACAGACATGCAGGGATCGACAGTTACTGAAAGATTCTCTGTGGTGTTGAGTTGTCGACAGCTGGGAAGATTTGGTTAATTCAAAAGAAAATAAAAAAAAGGTTCTCCATATGCCCCTGCTTGAAAACAGATTTTTGGTTGATATATAAGAGTATTCACAAATATATTGGAGATTATCTGCAGCTAGCATTGAGTTTGGACATGGTTAAATGTGGTTTTATGTCTCGAATTTTCGACGTTGCAAAGTTACATCATAGCCAAATGAGTGATTCGTTAGCACTCCGTCAAGACATCGATTATTCAGCACAGAAATTACAGACAGCATCACACACGTGCGGATGACCCTGCTAAAGTATGTACTTCACCTAGTAGAGTAATTTTCTGAGTCAGTTCGAAAGTCGCTACACCGGTTATCTTGAACTGTGAAGCTAGTGAACGAGACGGCTCGATGCACAGCACAGTGGGGGTCTGTGACCTCTAGCCCCGCGGTGATTCATGCGACGAGTGCGGCCGACCCTGAAGGCGAAACAGGATCCAGATGGCAGGCTCATCCGGTCGCAGGACGGGCTCGCAAAACAACTGCCTCACGTTCCGCCTGGGGGACTCGGTGCTCTACCAGCAGAAAGCACGACTCGTTCGTGAAAGTCGGTCTCAGCGTAGTAAAGAAAGCAGCTGGCTGGCTTACAGCACGTCTATAGTGGCCCTATTCGCTATTAGAAAGTTAGTCGAGAATATACACGCAAGATGAATTCTATATTTCCGAATGCGGCAACTGCCTGATGCGCTAACGAATAATACGTGGAGTGGCAGAAAAACGGCCGATTTGGATGTAGCGATACAGGTCGAGTATTACACTGTATAATATTTTCTATCACAGTAACGGAACCCATCCGTTTTGCCATTTCACACTCAGTTCAAGTTTTTATTATGATGTCTTATGGGTTTCCACCACTGTTGCGTTGATCCTCAGTCAGTACGATAAGTCAGTCTTTCGCGGCACATAGGAATGCTTCTGAATCATGTATGGATCGCATCTTTTAGTACCACAGTTGTGTGTAGACGGCTAGGATACACACTGTGTTTCAGGAGCCCCGAAAACAAGTAATAGCCGACCGATAAATCAGGAGATCTGGGAGGCCATTCCTCGAAATTATGTGGGTACTAAACACTCTGTGCAGTGACGACAGTGATATGAAAGTACAGTGAGACGAGGCACCACCTTGCTGAAACCAATACTCATTTGCAGGAAACTGTTCAAGTTGAGGTGCGAGGAATGTGTCAACTATGGCAGCCTACCGCTAAAAAGTGGCGGTGGTTGCTCGTTCAAGATCATACTCGAAAAGGAAACGGGCGGTTGTGTCCGTTGAAGGAACACCGCAACACACCGTACCTTCGTGAGATAGTGAGTATTATCCTCGCACCAGTAACCATAGTTTTGCCCGCCCGGTTGGCCGTGCGATGTAACGCACGGCTTTACGGGCGGGGAGAAGCGCCTGGTCCCCGGCACGAATCCGCCCGGCGGATCTGTGTCGAGGTTCGGTGAACCGGCCAGTCTGTGGATGGTTTTTAGGCGGTTTTCCTTCTGCCTCGGCGAATGCGGGCTGGTTCCCTTTATTCCGCCTCAGTTACACATGTCGGCGATTGCTGCGCAAACAAGTTCTCCACGTACTCGTACACCACCATTACCCTACCACACAAACATAGGGGTTACACTCGTCTGGTGAGAGACGAGGGGGGGGGGGGGGGGGAGGCGAACCGCACAATAACCCTGGGATCAGTGTGGAGCGGCGGAGGGTAAAGTGGACTGCGCTAGTCGTCGTGGGGTTGTGGACCACTGCGGCTGCGGAGGGGTCGGAGCCTCTCCGTCGTTTCTAGGTTCCCGGTATACATACAATACAACGACTGTTTTGATTGTTGATGTAGCCACTGAGATGAAAATGTGCCTCGTCACTCAACCATAGCATTAGAAGCTTTCGTCGTCCCTGTCAACAGTTGGACAGACAGAAACATTTTCATTTAACTGTTGCACAGGCCGTATCTTGTATCTTGTTCGACAGCAACATTAAATCATCCCGGAAAATTCTGTGCAAACTATATGTAGGCACTCCCACTAAAACCTCTCAGTTTGTCTCCAAAACACATTGGACTGATTGTTACAAGATTTTGCACGTCCTCTATTTGCTCCCGTGAGCGACGATTTTTGGGTCTTCCTGTCGGTTTCACCGTTCCTGTTACTTCGAAGTTTTTCACTCGTAGCCTGACTGATGAGTCCCCCGCCACTAGGATCATTCCGTCTAAGGTTGAAATGACGACGGAATTACCGTCTAGCAGCAACAACGTACTCACCGGTTTTCTAAAAGTCCTTAACAGCCAACACGTTCTTGCCAGCTAAAGAGCTCCATCTCAGACAATTGCGAACCTACACTGCCCAACTGAATTAAATGACTACATTTTCGAAATCTCACATTTATCTTCCATTGCGACGCAGACTGAGGAGAAAAATAGGGTAATGATGCCACAGTGGCACCAAATTTCAACGAAATTCTGCCGAACGACACTGTGGACATGTCATACGAAGTCAGGTTATCAAAGGTACACACATGAAAAAAAGTTATGCATCGCCCCGGTTCCCGGAACTCCTGAAAATAGACGTTGACTGTGATAATTTTATCTCAGACACAGTCCCTTTAACTGTTCATAAATGTCACTAAACCCGCCCAAAGATGTAAACAACCATACATGAGCAGCACCTATTAGACGGAGGGGGTCTGAGAGCCAATCATTTCACCAGGATGCAGGTACACGGCTCTTGTTGCCTGTAGTTCAACAATGCCTAGATGGTCAGTACCACGGTTTCTTTCTGCCAGGAAGGGCTCTCAACAAGGAAGTTTCCAGGCGTCTCAGAGTGAACCAAAGCAATGTTGTTCGGACACGGAGGACATACAAAGAGATAGGAACTGTCGATGAATGCCTCGCTCAGGCCGCTCAAGGGCTACTACTGCAGTGGATGACCGCTACCTATAGATTATGGCTCGGAGGAAACCTGACAACAGCGTTATCATGTTGAATAATGCTTTTAGTGCAGCCACAGGACGTCGTGTTACGACTCAAACTGTGCGCGACACCATGCAGAACGGTACAGATGGGCCCAACAACATGCCGACTTCGCCGCTCGAAACTGAAATCAGGTTATCTTCACCGATGATTGTCGCATATGCCTTCAACCAGACAATCGTCGAAGACATATTGGGATGCAACCCAGTCAGGCTGAACGCCTTAGACACACTGTCCAGCGAATGCAGCAAGGTGGAGGTTTGGGGTGGCATTATGTGTGACCGACTTCCGACGCAGATGGTCATGGAGGGCGCCGTAACGGCTGTACGATACTTGAATGCCGTCCTCCAACCGATAGTGTAACCATACGGCAGCATACTGGCGAGGCATTTGTCTTCATGGACGACAATTAGCGCCCCTATCGTTCAATTTTGTGAATGACTTCCTTCAAAAATGAACCATCTCGAACCTGCCTGGGGTAGACTGAAAATGGCTGTTTATGGACAACGTGACCCACCAAGCACTCTGAGGGATCTACACCGAATCACCGTTGAGGAGTGGGACAATGTGGACCAACGGTGCCTTGATGAACTTGTGGACAGTGTGCCATGGCGAATACAGGCATGCATCAATGAAATTTAACGTGCTACTGGGTACTAGAGGTGCCGATGTGTGCAGCAATCTGGACCTCCACTTCTGAAGGTCTCGCTGTATGGTGGTACAACATACAATGTGTGGTTTTCATGAGAGAATGCATTCCACAGAATCACCAGTTGCAGCCAGCGTGTGCAAGGCGGGCAAGGGATAGCGCAACCGGGGCACGTTTCCTGTAGCTACGCCTGCTACCGCAGCCGGTAGTTCGAAAGCCCATACGGAATCCTGCCACTACCCAGTTCAAAAGATACTACCCATTTCTAGCCTACTCCCGATATGTCTTCGCGGAGCGGCGTACAGGTAGAGCCAGCACCGCGAACGAAAAACCTCATGGTAACGCGAACATGCTGAGAAGCAGTACAAAAGAAGGGCAGTAGGGTTGATCACAGGTTTGTTTGACCAGCGACAGTCACAGAGCTTTGGAAGATTTGTTCACAGGCTGTAGGTAAAAACCATCTGCCCTTTGTCAGACTCGCTTATCTCAATGGATTTACTCATTTGCACCCAATATCTTTGTTAGGGTGTTACCACGCCCGTGTCTGCTTCGTTTACATTCTTTTGTTACCGCGTCACATGCCTGCAACGCTACTAGGCGGCATCCAACGTCGCGGTGAGTAGTGGTCATATGGTTCTGGCTTATCACTGTACGTTCTCTATTGGTTCTGCTGATCATATCACGAGTTTTGGTGAGTCCTGCGATGATGGTGATGTTTGGTATGTGGGGCGCTGAACTGTACGTTTATCAGCGTCCGTACAAATTCCCAACCTTTGCTCCAAACACGCCACTTTCATGAATGATGATGAAATGATGAGGAAAACATAAACATCCAGTCATCTCGAGGCAGTTTAAAGTCCCTGACCCCGCCGGGAATCGAACGCGACCGCGAGACCACGATCTGTGGACGAGTCCTGTGGTGACAGTCATATGAAATGCGTAGGGTTTCATGAGTATTAGTATGAGATGAGGTGGAATTCGTGAGCTGTGTGGTCAGTGTACTTTAAAAGTATCGAGTAATTGCAATCATCGTTGGATCCACAATTTACAAGGCCTTTATCGTTCTCAGTGATTAGAACGGTTTGTTTGGTAAGAATGGTCTTCTCGGTCTCTACCACACTTATTTTATATTCATAGATATTCAAGAGAATTCAGATTGCTCTCAACACGAAAGGTTATCCTGCACCATATAAGGTAGATATTCAAATTATTTTGTACTCTCGCTGTGCTGCACGTACCAGTTTCTCAGCACCATGTTTATTCTCATGAACTCTGGTGCCAGATTCTGGGATCCACTCAGGATGACAATGAATGTGCTAGTAGGGCATGGGACAGGGTCAGGTATTAGATCAGTAGACAGCCGAGATATTTCGACCCAAATAGTTGGCCGTTAGCTGCCTGCAGTGCAAGGCGGTTGCGTCAGTTGGCAGATTTTGCGATACTGCGCACGCGCGCGAAGAGAGAGAGAACTTTGCGACCTCTCGACCTTTGCCGCAGAGCTGCGATACAATCGAGGAACGCCTTACTCTCCGCTCGCCCCCGCTCCCGTCCCCCTGCCCCCCCCCCCCCCTCCATCACCGGCTGCCTCACCCATCCCACAGGTCCCCGCGTCGCGGACAATCACTGCGGCCGGTAATGGAACGGCGACCTTAAACTTCAAGTACCATTGCAATCTCCACTAAAGAATGCAGCTACGCAATTTCATTGTCATTTTCACGACTGGATTCGTTATTACTTGCAGTGCGAAATAACAGCGTAGTCGGAAAATAGTCGACGAGATACCTGATAGAGGAAACGATATAACTCTCATCATGGATCTCAGGAAATTGTTTTCCAGGCCCTTTATGGCACCATATAGAAATAGTTTACGCATGCAGAGTTGAGAATGGATCCGTGATATAACTGAAAAGATAGATTCTCGCTAACGCAGATGCATATCGTCTGACTTAAAAAATTCTCACGGTTTTGAATCTCTGGAGATATGAACCGACCCCATTTCACATTCGTGAGCCTAGTTGAACTAGCTGATCAGCAGGAAAGTAACTTACATGTTGTGATGACAGCCTTATAACTAACACAAATGACAGTTGTGAAATGTTTGTCGTGAAAGTATTTCTGCAAGTGGAAGAAATTCGCGAAGGCTAAGATATCCGCCGGCTGGTGTTGCCGAGCGGTTCTAGGCGCTTCAGTCTGGAGCCGCGCTGCTGCTACGGTCGCAGGTTCGAATCCTGCCTCGGGCATGGATGTGTGTGATGTCTTTAGGTTAGTTAGGTTTAAGTAGTTCTAAGTTCTAGGGGACCGATGACCTCGGATGTTAAGTCCCATAGTGGTCAGAGCCATTTGAAGCATTTTCAACTAAGATATCCCACTAGTTACACTTAAGCACCATAAGAACCATAGTCGCTTGTTCAGTAGATATGTTTCACAGAAGCACGAGATGAACAAGTGTTCATAGTAAGGTACCCACTTTAGAGCCCATTTCCACTGGACGTATTTTCTTCTTTGGTTCACCTCTCGTAATGTGGAATGCAAAGAGCTTGCATTTGAAGAGATTTGTTTCACAGTATCAAAGACGAAATGTGCTCGTAGCTCTTAACGTATGCATTTTAGAGCCCATGCTTAGTAGACTCCATTGCTTTGAGTGATCGTTCCTACCATGTCCCTGGATACTGAGAATTACTCCTGGGACACAATGTGTAGAAATGGAAAATGTCCAAAGTGCCGAGACACACATTTATCAGGAGAATGAGGAAACAGTACATTTCTGTTCGTATAAAACCGATTTGTACCTAAAAGACGGAGAAGGAATTCTGATGCCACAGAACTATGCTGCTCACCGTAGCATTGCCAACAGTAATGATAGAACTCAGAAAATAAATATTTCATTAAGAAATTTCTTATTGCCATACCAAGAAACTGACTGGATCTAAGGGCCGATAAAACAGTATTTTGCCAAGTGGCCTTAATACTGAAGCACTACGTCTTATTTCTGATAATACAAGTACAGAAACGCAGAGTTAAGTCTTTTATTAGAAGAAGTGTAGGAAATAAAAACCATTTCTCGTATCTTTTAAATTTTGGAACTTCAGAGGGAGCCCTGCTTAGCACTAAGGTCACACACCATCTACTAACGCAGGTTCTAAACGCATTATCCATGATTTAGAACATGGATCAATTCGAGGGTCATGGAACATTGTACCAAGATCACGTCAGCACAGGAAACTCACTTTCCACTCTTCATATACGGATTGAACCACAACTCCAGCTGCAAATTTTCAAAGGCGCTAGTACAGACCAAAACCAGCAAAGAATATCCATTATACCTGGGCTGTACATTGTATACCTTACGTGCCATGAGCACATCTTCACCTTCGATAAGTTACTGTGAAGCCGGCCGGAATAGCCGAGCGGTTCTATGCGCTGCAGTCTGGAACCGCGCCACCGCTACGGTCGCTGGTTCGAATCGTGCCTCGGGCGTGGATGTGTGTGATGTCCTTAGGTTAGTTAGGCTTAAGTAGTTCTAAGTTCTAGGGGACTGATGACCTCAGATATTAAGTCCCATAGTGCTCAGAGCCATTTGAACCATTTTTTTTTTTTTTTTGTTACTGTGAAACAGTTCTTTTCTACTGCAAGCTCTGTGATATCCACATCTTGAGAGGTGGTTTTATTGACCAAAACAAAATGTACAGCAAATATGGGCTCAAAATTGCATACCTTAAGAGGTACGAGCGTTTGTTCATCTTCGCTATTGTGAAACACTTCTCTCCTACTGAACAAGTGGTCTTATCTCTTAAGGTATGCAGTTTAAAGGCAATGTTAATGAGCTAGTTTTTCTTTTTTGTTCCATACTACCTCCTCCCAAACATATGGAAAACAAAGACCTCGCAATAGAAGAGATTTGCTTCACAGAATCTAAGATAAAGAACTACTCATAGATCTTACTGTATGCATTTTGTTTTTCTTGCTTTGATGCCTGACGAAAGTTGTCGTCCGTAACGTGTTTTGTCAGCCGTAGACGTTTGATGCGAAGACTTTGAAATGCTTCACATACATACATACTTCTTTATGTACTTCAAGGAAGCAATCTTTCTACGGGTTTGATGCCATCTTTCCTCTTCCTTCCTTCGAAATAATCTGTATGTACCTACTGCATCCAGCGAATTCATATTTTTACAGTAATAATTTTTGTTTGGTATTAACATCTATCCCATAGATGCTCTTTCCAGTGCTGTGTTAAAAATTTTCCCATATCAAAGTGTATATCCTGCTAACTTCTTCATAACAATAACCTATTTTACTGCCCTATTGTTTTTAGTAACCCTCTCCTTATACTAAGTTATTTAATTGCTTAATCGTTAAGATTATTTTATAGCACAAGTTTTTAAACGAATTCAGTTTTCTTTTCTCTGGTCCAATAAACGATCGAGTTCCATTCCTAGAGTTCTGGAAATACCTCCATACCACATTAGTCCATTCAGTTTCGAGAATGAATTATTAAAAAAATAGAGAAAAGTTAAAATGATAGTTTAAATGCTTCAGGTGTCCTACATAGTCTCTCCATTGTTACCCCCCACTCCCTCCATCACCTGGCTACAACGCAAAGAACGTTCATGTAACCAAGTGAAACTTTCAGAAAAGTGTGTCATTTTGTCTTGTATGTCAGACATGGCCACGACGTTCGAGGGGCAGAGCTCTAATACTGAATGAACGACTTGCTAGTAGAAAAAGAGCACGGAAGTGTTACATGGATGTGAAGGATGGCCATGTAACGTAGATCATTTCCACTTTTACTGGTCGTTACGGAACCGCGTAAGGATGGAATATAACGTCCCGGCATCCCAAAGAACTCATTTAAAAATAAAAATTTGGGAAATCTGACCCTAATTCAAGATAAACATCTTACACTAACGAGAACATCATTAGAAACTCACTGTACCTCATTACTCCTTAAAAACGAATAAAGGGCAATACAGATATAAGCTGTTTGCAACTGCGTTTGCCTGCATGTATGCACACGTGTCTGAGTGTATGTGTCTATTTACTGTAAAACGAATAATAAAGAAAACGTCGGAAGGTACTGGAGATGCGAGTTACAATACATCATGGTCGGGCACTGACTCCAAAATCAGATATTTAATTGAAAGGCGTACCCAGGAGAAAATATAGACTCAGATCGTTATTTAGTAAAGATGAAGATTAGGCTGAAGTTTAAGAGGCAAGTCAAGAACAAAGAATGCGCAAAGAAATGGGATACTGAAATATTAGGAAATGGAGAGATACACTTGAAGTTCTCTGCGATAGTGAATAGATCAATAGGCAGCTCAGCTTAAGGGACGTCTCTAAAAATTGCACTCACAGAAGTTGGAAAGAAAAACTTAGATACAGGGAAGTTAATTGTCAAGAAACCATGGATAATAGAAGAAATACTTCAGTAGATCGATGAAATTCTGCAATATACAAGTCACTTAGGAATGAAATAAATAGGAAATGCAGGAAAGCGAAATGACTCCGTGAAAGATGCGAATTGAAAAAGATGTGATTGTTTCAAAGACTGACGCAGCCTATAGAAAAGTCAAAACGAATTCGGTGATTAGAAGCAAGAATGGCAACATTAAGAATGCATTGGGAATTCCACCGCTAAACGCAAAAGAGAGAGCAGATACCTGGAAAGAGAACATGGAAGGCCTCTGTGAGGGGAAGCACTTGTCTGATATCGTGGTACAAGAAGGAGCAAGAGTCAACAGGGATGAAATAGGGGATCCAGTATCGGAACCAGAACGACGACTTAAGATAAAATAGGGCAGAATTTCAAAAACCATCAAGGCAAATGGCAACAAAACGATTATTCACGTTGATGTGTAGAATGTGTGAGACTAGTGATATAGCGTCAGACTTTTGGAAAAACATTATACACACAAATTCGAAGACAGCGGACGCCAACAAGTGCGAGAATTACCGCGCACTCAGCTTAACAGCTCATGCATCCAAGTTGCTGACAAGAATAATGTACGAAAGAATGGAAAAGAAAACTGAGGATCGGTTAGATTATGATCAGTTTCGCTTTAGGAAAGGTAAATGCACTAGAGTGGCAGTTCTTGACTTGGGGTTGTTAATGGAAGCAAGACTGAAGAATAACCAAGACGCCTTCTTAGAATCTGTCGACATGGAAGAAGCGTTTCTATAATGTAAAATGGTGCAAGGTGTTCGAAATTTTGAGAAAAAAAATGCTAAGCTACAGGGGAAGACGGGTAATACATAATACATGCAAGAATCAAGAGGGGAACAAGGCTGGAAGACGAAAAACGAAGTACTCGGATTAAAAACGGTGTAAGACAGAATTGTATCCTTTCGCCGCTGCTGTTCAGACTATACATCGGGGTTTTAAAATTCAGGAAGAAAGGATATATATGATATGATTCGCTAATGATATCGCTATCCTTATGTAGATGAATTACGGGAGCTCCTGAATGGAATGAGCAGTCTAATGAGTACAGAAAATGGAATGAGATTAAATCTGGGAAACTCGAAAGTAAAAAGAAGTAGCAGACATGAGAGTAACGAGAAACTTCACATCAGAACTGGGGACCACATAGCAGACGAAGTAAGGAATTATTCTACCTATTCAGCAAAAGTTACATCTACATCTACATGGTTACTCTGCAATTCACACTTAAGTGACTGGTAGTGGGTTCATCGAACCATTTTCATACTACTTCTCCACCATTCCACCCTCGATTGGCGCGCGGGAAAAAGGAACACTTGAATCAAGACGGAGCAAGCAGGACATAGAAAACGGACTAGGAGTGGCAAGGCGGACATTTATGGCCAAGAGAAGTCTACTTGTGCAAAATATAGGCCTTAATTTGAGGAAGATATTTATGAGAATGCATGTTTGGAGCTCAGCATCATATGGCAATGACACATGGACTGTGGGAAATCGGAGCAGAAGAGAATCGAAGCATTTGTGATGTGATGTTACAGAAGAATGTTGAAACTTAAGGGGAAAAAGGAAAGATAAAGAATGAGGAGGTTCTCTGCAGAGTTGGTGAGGAAACGAATACATGTAAAAAGTTGACAAGAGAAAGGGACACGATGATAGGACATTTACTCAGACATCAGTGATTAACTACCATGGTACTAGAGGGAGGTGTAGAGGTTAAGAACTGTAGAGGAAGACAGAGAATGCGAGACATCCGGCAAATAAATGAGGTCATCGGTCGGCATTACTACCCTGAGAAAAAAAAGTGAACTAACGCTGCGAATGACCGCTTAAAATACTACATTCACGGTCCTTCAAGAACTTGGTACTGGACTCTCAGAACCTTTTGTAACGTTAATGGAATACTTAAAGGCTTTACAGAAACACGAATAGTTAAGGTTTAATTTATACAGTGAACAGCCGACTGTAGAAATAACTCCATACGTCTGGTATTCGCCAGACAGAGACAAACTGGGTTCCGTGATAAATGCTAAAGGCCACTAGAATCCAAAAGACAAACACGGACTTTGCAAGCAGTTAACGAACATTATCCAAAGACAAACGATGCAGTCAGTCCGTAAATACCTGGATCTTAGTTTTCAGTTTTATTTTTTCAACAAAAACGCAGTAAAGAGTGAAGATACTTCGTAAAATACCACTAAAAGTGCTTGATATTGCATTGAAGGAAGTTCAGCACCACTGAGATGAAGCATTATTCATTTGACCATAGTCAAAAAATTTATGTTCCATTAATAGGTGCGCTGCTGATGATCTTAATTATATATGAGGCGATCGATTTCGGAGTGGTAAAACTCCATTGTTAGATCTCTAACAGACGCCCTGGACTTTTCGATATGGCGAGTATTCGCTCACAATCACAATAGTATTGAACACCTGGTTTATTCGGTAAGCTAATTACCGGCACGCTGAAGACGTCCTCGGAGAATGCTCCACGTGTGCCTTATAAGATTCAGATCCGGTGAGAACGCAAGCCGCTAAGCACACGCCACGCTTTCACTAATCAGTATCTCTTCACCGTCGCCGGTTCTGTGCTGACATTCGCGACCGTCCCATGACATTGAACTCTGGGTCTTCTATAAGCTGGAAATACTGAACAGTTTCATCTATCGACAGGCTTCGAAAGTGCTAATTAACGTGAAGTTCGTAAGAGAACACCTCTTCAGAGTCAGTGTTATGAACAGTCCTCAGTATGCTTGCGCCAGTGAATCTACTGACGGAAAACATACACTGAAGCGCCAAAGAAACAAGTACAGGCATGTGTATTCAAATACAGAGATACGTAAATAGGAAGAATACGCCTATACAGGGTGAAGCGAAATTCGCACACTCGGGCTTTGCAGACGACTCCTCACAAGCAATCGATAAGAAAATGTCTGTCTCAAAATTTCGTCCGGCGAGTACATCCGGCAGAAAAAGGACGTTAAAGACTGGCAATCTGGCAACACTATAATTATCAGTTGTGCTGTACAGTTGGTGCAGTGGGTACAGTTTTGGTTTAACATGCAGGAGGTTGATGGTTCGTCCCTGTGTTAAGGCATATGTTTCGTATTTGGTAAATGCAGTGCAGGTTGTACGGTATCTGGCATCTTAACCGTCAACAGTAATTGCAACGAGTCCTCTAGAAAACATTTGCACTTACATACTACAAAATGGTTCAAATGGCTCTGAGCACTATGGGACTTAACATCTATGGTCATCAGTCCCCTAGAACTTAGAACTACTTTAAACCTAACTAACCTAAGGACATCACACAACACCCAGCCATCACGAGGCAGAGAAAATCCCTGACCCCGCCGGGAATCGAACCCGGGAACCCGGGCGTGGGAAGCGAGAACGCTACCGCACGTTACATACTACAATCGTAGGAGTGGAAGATTGGTCAGCTTTGAAAGAAGCCCTTTCCACATGTGTGCGTGAATTTATACGCACCACTTCATCTACTAGAGGCGAAACCTGTTTTCTTTGTACCCTCCTCCAATGGTCCCATAGATTAGTACCAACTATTATTCTTGCTTCGTTCACGTTCATTACATTTCTTTAGGGGCTTACGTTACAAGTAGGACAAGCAACGTGCTTTACGAATCATGTCCAAATTCGGTTCCTATTTGTATCTGTTATCATCATGGTCCCAATAATTATGCCTTTCAGCATTGGGTCTGTTAACAGCATGTTGCTTAGTACGTATCTCAATGCATTATTATTATTGTTATTGTTATTATTATTGTTACTGTGGACGCAGCTTTGCTACAAAGAGTCCAGAGCTGTATGATGCGGCGGGTTGCGCAATGTAAGCATCTGTTGTTTTAAGGACAAAGTAGAAGTTGTGTTATTGTACTGGGCTATCATCTTTAGCATCTAGAAATTGATATTGTTTTTGTAATTATCCTGTCCTATGACAGAACATTTGTTTCAACTGTCTGTTTATTTGTTTAACTACGTATCTTACATGTGGTTATAGTGTTGCCAGATTGACACGTTTTAACGTCCTTTTTCTGCCGGATGCACTCGCCAGATGAAATTTTGAGAGACATTTTTTTATAGCTGGCATGTGAAGAGTCGCGCTGCGAATCCCGAGTGTGCGAATTTCGCTTCGCCCTGTATAAGACAAAAAGTGTCAGGCATAGTTGTTAGATCGATAACTGCTGCTACAATGGCAGGTCATCAAGATTTAACTGAGTTTGAACTTGGTGTTATAGTCTGCAGACGAGCGACGAGACGCAGCGTCTCCGAGGTAGCGATTTTCCTGTATGATAAATTCACGAGTGTACCGTGAATATCAGGAATTCCATAAAACATCAAATTGGACTGTTGATGACCTAAAACATGTTGCCTGCTCGGGCGAGTCTCGTTTCAAAATGTATCTAGGGGATGGACGTGTAAGGTATGGAGACAACCTCATGAATACATGGACCCTACATGTCAGCAGGAGTCTGTTCAAGGTCGTGGAGACTCTGTAACGGTGTGGGGCGTATGCAGTTGGAGTGAATGGGACCCCTGATACCTCTAGATACTACTCTGACAGGTGACACCTACGTAAGCACCCTGTCTCATCATCTGTATCCATTCATGTCCACTGTGCATTCCGACAGACTTGGGAAATTCCAGGAAGGCAATGCGACACCCCACACGTCCGGAATTGCTGCAGAGTGGCTCCAGGAACACTGTTATGGGTTTAAACACTTCTGCGGACCACAATACTCCTTAAACATGAACATTATTTAGCGTATCTGGAATGGCTTCCAACGTGCTGTTCAGCAGAGATTTCCACCCCCTTGTACTCTTACGTATTTATGGACAGCCTAGCAGGATTCATGGGGTCAATTCCCTTCAGCACTACTTCAGTCATCACTCCAGTCAGTGCCACGTTGTGTTGTGGCACTTCTGCGTGGTCACGGGGACCCTACACGATATTAGGCAGGTGTACCAGTTTCTTTGCCTCTTCAGTGAATAAAGAGTGGGCAGAAAAGAAATTTATACACTAAAAATTACAGATAAACGAAACTGTAGAACTTATTCGTTTCAAACCATAACCTTTTAATAGGGTATCACCTCAAACTTCGTTTACGTACTGGCGCGATTCCTTTGTTGCAGGCTGCTGTTGTCAGGGAGTAATAGTCGAAATAATGGCAACTACGCTGGAACAGAACACCTGGTGTGATGTGAGACCTTAACTTTTCCCGGCGAATTGAATGTTCAAATAGCTTACAGGTTTGCCGCCGGGTGACGTCGTCGACCACCGCCGGTATTTCTACAGAAGCACACCCTGCCATTCTCAAGGCACAACTGTAAGGAGGAAACCAGGTTCAAGGGAATTTAATACCTCGGTTCACAGAGGAGAAACAAGGAAGATACCACACACAGAACTATTGCAGAACATTGCCTTGACACCGGTCATCCTATGGAATACAACAACGCGGAGATTCTTGCTTGCACGTCCAGCTATTGGGATAGTGTTATTAAGGAAGCTGTTGAAATCAAACTATCAAGCAACCTTATAAATAGAGATGGTGAATTTTGCTTAAATGCTGGTTGGAATCCGGCTCTGTCTCTCATCAAAAAGCAGAGGGACAGAATTAGTGCTACCTAACCTGTTGATTAATAGTCACTATCGATATTTCTGATGTTGGTTATCTTTGGTTGTGTGTTGACTCTGCGGTTACTTATTTTGTGTGTGGTATCTTCCTTGTTTCTCCTCTGTGAACCGAGGTATTAAATTCCCTTGCACATTGCTTCTTCCTTGCAGTTTTGCCTTGAGAATGGCAGGGTGCGCTCCTGTCGAAATATCGGCGGTGGTCGATGACGTCATCCGGCGGCAAACCCGTAAGCTATTTGAACACCTGGTGTGACGTTCAGTCAGCAAAACCGTGGTCAGTAACTGCTTCTAATTGGGTATTTCGCACACACTTTCACCTGGAGCCACCGACCACAGCCTCTATTTTTTTATGTGATACAAACAGTTGTGAGAGAAGTGCGCACTTGCAAAGGCGAAAGTCCTGGTCGGCCTTCTGTTTCGGAGCAAAATGTTGATTGCGTTCAAGCAGCTTTCCCGTAAAGCCCACCGAAATCAGTACTTCGAGACAACCGTAAACTTCAGATCCCAGAATCAACCATTCCCTAAGTTCTGCAGATACGCTTGAGCGTGGAATCGTTCGTATTGCAGTTGGTCCAAACTCTCGCCTCAGGATATTATGTTTTACGGTCTGGCTACTGCACCGAGACGTTGGCAAGGATGGTGAATGATAACAGCCATTCAAAGACGTTAATTTTTAGTGACGAAGTGACATTTCACACTAACGATCAATTTAATCAGCTCAATGTTGGTTTTTGGGAACAGGAAAGGTTCTCCATTGAACACGAACGAGAGTAACCAAATATCAATGTGTTTTGCTCAGTGTCGAGGGGGAGAATTTATGACCCCTTCTTTTTTATGGAGAAAACCGTCGCAGGCATTTGCTACCTTGACACATTCTCGGTTCTACCTTGTAATGGTACTTGAATTACGTAACCATTGTGGCACCTCAACTCAACCTCTCGATACCAGCAATATTCTACTGTATTTCTGTAAAGTAGTTAACATATTTCTGAGACAACATTCAGATTTTATTTCATTAATGTAGAGGCATCTTGATACATCGATATGTTTGTATTGCAATGATATTATTCTTATGTGTATTCTTTCTTTTGTCACTATGATCTTTGACGTAAGCGGTTATTGGTTAGAGAGTTAGAAACTGAAAAGTCAAGTCTTGGACGTCATGTTGGAAAGACGCATAACGTAATCAGCTTTCAAGTATGTTTTGTATTGTGAAGTGATGTTTTGTGTGTTACGTGATATTGCAGCGAAAGTAATAAAAAAGAAGTGTAACTTAAATTCGGAGTGCTGATTACTTTTTTACATCACCATTGTCCTGCAAAAGTGTATGGTTTGTGAAACGCATCTATAAAACTTTTGAATATCGCACAATAAAACCTAGGCTTCTTTGCATCCGAGCTTGGAATCATCACCACCTAGATTTTCGACGATTGAGCCATGATTTTACAACGAGACCAGCGTGGGAAACATGAAAACATGAGTGCCTAGTTTATTCATTATTACATGAAATGAGTTTATTAACTGTGCTCTAATGACACCTGCCACATAATAACTTTGCTGTTGCCCGAAAATGCAGTATTTAGCAGCGTGATCAACACCACAATCATTATTAATTTTTGACCTTTGTTGTGGTAGGGTTGTTAGAACCTCAATTGCAAGAAGACTTGAGCAACTTCATCTCGCAACATACGGTGCATTTACTCACTCCCATCTGGCTGTACTGGAACAGCTGAACACACTGAGAGTAGACAAAAATATCAAAACACCAAAAATGTCACATATTAACATTCCTAATACAGTGTAAGATAGCCGTTGGAATTTACAACAGCTTCCAATCGTCTCGGAATGGATAAATATATGTCCTGTGTTGTTTTCAGGGGAATCTTGTACCATTCTTCCCCTAAAATTGTGGCGAATTTCGGTAACGATTATGGGACCCATGAAATACCACCGACTCGCCACCATAATTCATTCTCTGGCCGTAAAATCGGCCAGAAGTTACATAGAGTGCGAAATAAGACTCATCGAATCAAATGATTTACTTTAATTTCTCCATAGACCAGATTTTACGGCTTCGACACCAATTTTCCTGTTACTAAGGTTTGCATCCCTGATGAATGGTTTTGAAAGTCCAGCTCGTCCTGCGATTGCCTGCTTATGGAGCCCCCTTCGTGTTGTTTCCGTACTGAGAGGGTTCGCGAGTGTAACAATCAATTCTGCAGTGATTTTTGCTAGTTTGATCCCCTTAGTTTTCGTCACAATTCTATTGAAAGATCTTCTGTCAGATCATTCAACACAAGCTTCGAGTTCTTCGTTACAGGATACTGTACCCCCGCTTTCCCTGTATGGGTTAGAAATCTTGGACACGGTGCCTCTTGAAACACGAAACGTTACGGCTATCTCGGTTACAGAAGCACCAACAACTTGACCATCTTCGAATGTAGTTATCTCCGTGCTAAATCACCCTCAGCGACACAGAACACTGTTCTGGCCACGACTGACACTTGCAAGTGGTGAGGTGTGGTGCAAATGGCCACCATGATCATCAGATGTAAACCCTTTCTGCTCACCCTGCATTATTAGCATATTGTTAGTACGGAACCCGTAGTGGTTCTGTTTCTTTGTTACACCATTATCATCTGCTAAAGTTTTCGTGTCACTGCTTTTATCTCTGTGTAGCCCTCTATGACTGCTGTACTTCCGAAATAATTTGGTGGTATCTCTATGGTTTTCATATCGCAGTTTTGCTGCCCTTCATTTCGTTCTGACCATGACAAATATTCAGCCACAAGCAAGAATGGCTACCTGTCTCTTCTATATTGTGCTGATGGTACTGTCTACATCTACCATCATGGAGAAAACCTTTCCCGTCTTCTCTGCCGATAAGATTCTCGTAGTTCGTCACTGAAGTCGCCAGCCTGCTTCAATGACACTCGATTTAATAGCACCGTAAACAGAAATTATTGCGTAAATGAAGTTAAAAGGCATACAGTGCTGATAATTTTGTGGTATTTGTACATGTATAGTAATAAATAATAATAATTATAATTATAATAATAATGCATCCAGTATGGAGGGTACCGGGGAAATAAAATACCCGGGGTGGACCAAAACTATCAACCGAAATCTACTAACGTCTGCCTGGTATCCAGCGGTTAGGCGCCAGCGTCTGTTCGCCTAGATGGTGCGGCTGCAGCAACCTTCTTGATCTCAACAATCAAGTCGTATTCCTCGTGGTCTTTCCTCGGATGGACCACCACCAAGTTAGTTTTCAACTTGAAAATCAAACATGATGATAACACAAGGAATGAGTCCACTACCCCGGGCACCAGCCGCAAGGCTGGCTTTACCTGGTAATCGGATTCCGGGGGACCAGGAGCATCATGTTACGCCTAAGGTTGAGAACCAGACGACGTCCAAATTATAACACACAAAACAAAGACACTTCATTGGCACACTTAATACTAATACTCTTTTCAAACTGGGCAAGATCAAACAACTTACAGACGTGCTGCAAAAATTCCAGATCTAAATCCTTGCAATCCAGGAAACACGATTTAGGGACGAAAACCATTTTGATACAGACAACTACAGGATCTACCAGCAGTTAAAACTAATGAGAAAGGACTCAAACAGTTTGGCACAGTATTTGCAGTCCACAAATCTATCAGCGACTCTGTCATTGACTTCCAGTCTGCCTCAGAACGTGTATCAACGCTCTCCGTCAAATCGGCCAACAAAGCATATACCTTGATCAACGCACACGCACCCACAAACAACTATAACAAGAACAACCCCCAGAAAGTGGATGACTTCTGGAATGACCTTGAAGTGACGACAAACAAAATTGCCAAACACCATGTAATAATCTTGTTAGGCGACTTTAACGCACACTTAGGCAAAGAGAAAAAATACAGGAAAATCACCGGAATCCATACAGCTCACAAGAGAACTAACAAGAATGGGGAAAGACTGATAAGCTTTTGCGAAAATTTCGTCTTGGTAATCATGCCAACACAATTTAAAAAAACCAACAAGAAACTGTATACTTGGAAGTCGCCCAACACAATGTTGGGTGAATTTCAGATAGACCATGTGGCCATCTCCAAGAGTAACACAGCAGAAATTCTGAATGTGAAAACGAGAAGAGGATTTTTTGAATCAGAGCACCATCTTCTACAGATAAAGACCAGATTACAACCCAATAGAAAAAAGCCAAAACTAAACAAAGTGCTGAGACCAGACCCCGAATATATGAAACTCAACAAGGAAAACATCTTACAAGAAATTAGTCAGACAAACACCACAAACTGGACAGAACTTGTGGACGTCCTCAAATCCGCGATGAAATTGGATCAACCCCCGAGAAGAAGAAAACACAGGTGGTGGAATATAATACGTGACCAAGCAATAGAAGAAAGGACCAATGCCTGGAAAAACTTCAATAGTCACAAAACATCAGAAAAATGGCATCAATTTCTAGTAATCCGAAAACAAACATCGAAAACAATTCGGAGGGAAAAAAGAAATTATGACAAACAGCGACTGGATGAGATCGAACTAGGCTTTAAGAAGAACAACACCAGGAATTTTTATAAGGCGTTTAAAGAACATATTGCACGATACCAGCCACCCAATCTTTGCTTCAAGAAGCCGTATGGTTCACTAGAAACTAACACAAAGAATAACTGCCAAATCCTCGCAGACCATTTCAACAAACTTCTCAACTGCGAAAGACCTAAAGAGGATATTCACTACTAGACGTCTACACCAAATACCGACGCTAAACCACCAACCATCAACGAAATAGCAGAAATTATCAAGACACTGAAAAACAATTGAGCCCTAGGAGAAGATGGAATTATTGCAGAATTATGGAAGTTAAATGATGAAAGATTAACAGGAAAAATCCACAAAATCATATTAAACATTTGGGAAACAGAACAGATCCCTTCTGAATGGAAATGTGCACTCATCCATCCACTCCACAAAAAAGAGGACAAAACTGAACCAAATAATTACAGGGGTATCTCACTCGTGCCGGTCACATATAAAATCCTATCAAAAGTTCTCATGACTAGATTAGAAGAACAAGCTGACCCACAAATAAGAGAATGCCAGGCTGGTTTTCACAAGGGACGATCGTGTATAGAACAGATCTGGAATCTGAAAATGATTCACCAGATGAGAAACACCTGAAACACAATGGTCACTTTTGTAGATTTTAAAAAGGCCTACGACTCAATAGACAGAGTAGCGCTCTGCAACACGCTGGAAGAATTCAGAATTAACAGAAAGACAAGAGCAATCATTCAGCAGACATTAACGGACACAGTCTCCAAGGTCAAATTTATGGGGGATATCTCTGAGCCATTTGAAATCCAAACTGGATTGCGACAGGGTGACGGACTTTCACCATTACTCTTTAATATCATTCTTGAAAAAATTATCAGGACATGGGAAAAAGAAGTCAAAGGAATCCAAATTGGCATTAGAAAAAATAATAGATTCAATGTGAAGTGTTTAGCTTTTGCAGCTGACCTTCCAATACTCACAAATAAAAGAAAAGAAGCCACTAACGCCATAGATAAGTTACACGAAATTGCACAAAGAACTGGCCTGCAAATTTCGTATGAGAAAACCCAGCACATAGAAAGAATGCCACAAGACAAATTGCCTATTGTGACAACCCATGGGAAAATCGTACAAGTGCCACATTTTAAGTACCTGGGAGAAATCATTCAGCCATCAGGGATCAACCTAAAGGCCAATGAGGAAAGAATAAAAAAACTACAGAAAGCATATAAACTCACGTGGAACTATCATAACAAAAAGTCCATATCCATTAACGCAAAACTGAGGCACTACAACAATGTTTTACTTCCAGAGGCACTGTATGCATCTGAAACAACACAAATAGGTGGGCAAACTGAAATGAAAGAAATAGAGAGACAAGAAAGGAAAATTCTCAGGAAAATTTTTGGCCCAATACAAGAGCAAGGGATCTGGAAGAAGGGACCAACATCAGAATTATATAAATACACAAATATGATTACGGATACAATAAGGAAAAGAAGAATGCAGTGCCATGGACGTATCCACAGGATCAATGAAAACAGAATTTCAAAGCGAATTCTTAAAGTCATCAACTCAGGCAGGGGAAAATCAAAATGGATAAAAGAAGTTGAAGAGGACCTCAGACAAGCACACATAACAGTAAACGATGAAGAAAATAGAACTGAATTCAGGAACATCATCAAAAAACATAAATTTGACACCACAACACAGAAGAGACCAGGATGCAAATGGACCGTGGAGCGAAAGAAACAACACAGTGAACACATGAAGAAAATTTGGGCTCAGAAAAAACCATAAACAATCATCATAAAGGAAATCAAGTTCAAACGCTCTCTGTAAATGGGAATAATCGAAAATTATAATAATGCACCCAGTACACATAAAAACACCTAAAAATCATCTTCACTGTTCGTATTTTAACTTCACGCATTTATAGTTTCTTATTACGATTGTACAATATTTATATTCTCCCCTCATATCATTTATACATGGTTTACGAAATAACAGTGGCTGTGTTGTTAACAAGTACGATGCAATGTTGTTTCGGATATGGATGCATGTCAGAAGAAATTCAGCATCGTAATTCTTAATAACACAGAGGCTGCTGTTTCGTATTTATCCGCCAATACCAGGCCTTCGATTCTCAATAAATATGTCTTTCCTGGGAAGGAATAGATGTAACGTACGAGTGCAGCTCGTGACACATAAACAACGACTTTTGGAAATTAGCCGAAACGATTAAGGCAATCGCTCGCTCAAAGAGCGAAATCCGAGTTAAGGGCCGTGTCGACACAATTTTTCACTGTCGTCATTCCAATATATAGCCGAAGGTGGTCCACATTCGCAGCCGCCAACACATTTCATGAATGGATTGTGTTTTGTAATACTATATGTTGCGTAGCAGGGATAGCTACTGTTCTTCGAAATACCAATAGTAAAATAAATCTAAAAAATAAATACAAAAATAAATGTAAAGTTATCTGTTCAGTAACTTGTTACAAACTACACAGTTAAAACGTAGATAGCTGGACCTCAAATTTATTTACTAGCGATTGACTCTGCTCAGAATACATACAGAGATGTTCTTTCATTGATTGTGATATGTCTACCTAGACATCTAACGAAATGGTTATGTTACTGATCCATTACATTTTGGCGTGCAATTAAAGCAACCCATTTTCTTCCAAAGATACTTCGGTCATATAATCTCCAGCCAAATTCTTGCCTGAAGCTGCAGCACACACGTTTGCTTGATCCATGGAAGATGCCGACGTTTCTCAGCTCCATAAAGGATGATTTTATGCTCTGGTAGGTTGGGGGTTTCAAGATACGCTGAGAGTGTGGCCTCTCATACATCGGGCAGGCGGCGACAACATTTCATGAAAAATGCATGTGACATCGAGAACACACGCGGCTGTTACAGCCGAGTAAATCCACTGTATCAGAGATGTGCGTCGATGCCGACAACTCACTGTTATTTTCTGATGTCGACTTCGGCCATATGGGACTCGGCAGTGAAAGAAGCAGTAAGAACTTTCCTAGGTAAGGATTTAAATTATCGTGACAGAAATTTCTACTCTGATAAATCACGAAATTCTGCCCTTGCTTTCATTAGCTATCAAATACGTCGCCATAGTGCCGTTTCCATCGACAATTCAATGTGTTTCAAAAGTACTGACTTGGAGTTTCGTATCTCCACCAGTTACGAGATGTTGATATAAATTTTTCTGTTGCATGAATATATGCTGTTCCATCGCCATCGTGCGACCCTCGGGTTTAAATGGAGGACGCCCGTCGTGTGACTTCAATCGTTCGGCTCATTCAGAACGTTTCCGGAAGGTATACTGCGGAGTTATCGGCAGAAAAAAAGGGAAGTTCTGAAGCTGCACGTTTGAGTTTATTGAATAAGTCAGTAGAGGAGTACTCCGAACCTGCATGTGGGCACGGTAAATAAAGCCTCTCTAATTTCACATCAGGTAGTGTCTGGAAAATTAAATCTGAACAAAGATTTTCCTGGAAATACTTTCCATTCCCTCTCTTTATTGTCATCAGTCACAACGTTTAATCCATCATTGCAACCTGGTATCGCTGTGAATGAGAGTCTGTGAAACTTTACGCAAGATGCAGTCGTCACAAATTGCTTCTGGAGAAAAGATGGGTGCCTGAAACATTCCCGGAATCTGTAACGACGTGAAGGTGTACCAGATCCCCTCCTTTTCACTAGTTACTGTATGTACAGCTCTTCTATGGCTACAGTCCATGATTTCTACGGTGTAGACGCACATACACACACACACACACACACACACACACACACACACACACACACACACACACACACACACAGGCCCGCCGGAGTGGCCGAGCGGTTCTAGGCGCTACAGCCTGGAACCGAGCGACTGCTACGGTCGCAGGTTCGAATCCTGCCTCGGGCATGGTTTTTTGTGATGTCCTTAGGTTAGTTAGGTTTAAGTAGTTCTAAGTTCTAGGGGACCGATGACCACAGCAGTTAAGTCCCATAGTGCTCAGAACCATTTGAACCATTTTGAACCACACACACACACACACACACACACACACACGCACACACACACACACACACACACACACACACACAGCCGGCCGGAGTGACCGAGCAGTTCTAGGCGCTACAGTCTCGAACTGCAATACCGCCACGGTCGCAGGTTCGAATCTTGCCTCGGGCATGGATGTGTGTGATGTCCTTAGGTTAGTTAGGTTTAAGTAGTTCTAAGTTCTAGGGGACTGATGACCTCAGAAGTTAAGTCCCTTAGTGAACAAATCGAAGTGATTGAGCGTGGTAAATACCTTTCCCATTACAGTAATTAACATGACATTATAAAAAATATTCAGTTCAAATATCACAGTCGCATGTTGAACAAAATCATGCTTCGTCGCAGCCACGTCGGCCGATTCCATGACATCTACGTTACTCTAGGTGCATCTTAATGTTAAATTCGTACAGACACACATATGTTAGTTAATCCTGTTGTTTCTGGGACCTTTTTTAAGTCAATAATCAGGCAATGAGACTGTCTAATACCAACGGGATTGATTCGCTAAACACTAAACTCAATACTCGCCTCAATCGGAAGGTAGCGAAACGCACACAAAATAAACAAACCTTTTAGAAATTAAATCCTATAAAATTTTTATACTGAAATTTGACTAAGCAGTTGATTAAATTACGAAAGGCATTGACAATATATTATCACATACGAAGTTATTAATTTTATTAATCAACAAGACCATATCAGCATGAAAGATATCGAAAATTTAAAAAAACGTTATTTAACGAACAACAGTAATTTCCATCACCTGTGAATGCCACGGTAGCTCAACGTGGCTTACTATTTATGACTTTACTATCAAAATCAGGAGTTCAACGGTGAATTTTTGAAAGGTTCCCAGCGAATTGGATGTTCAAATAAATTTCTGAATTGCAGCTGTTCATCATTAACTGCACTCCACGATATGTCGATTGGGCGCGTTCCAGTTGTCCTCAGATGAGGGATCGAAGACTGATAGTCACTCCAGAATGACGGGAATGTGTCGAGTCGAAGTATCGTGACTTGTTCAAATAGTTAACGACGAAAAGTTGCAAGTCCGAAATTTCTTTTAACAGGAGTTTTTCTGTTCACACATTTAGTAAATCAGTTAATGAAATGCACTGGAGTCACTTCATCTACGTAGAGATAGAAACTATTTCTTCAAAAAATTAAGTGTTAGGAACAATAAGCTATTATTAGTAGCCATCATAAACAGACAGTCCCATCGCAAAATTCTATTAATTTACGCAGTACCAAAATTACTATCGTTGTCTAGTATATTCTAAGTGATTTGAAATTATGAGGCAGCTGCATTTATCTTTTTTGAAAGACCATTCGAAGAAATTGTGCAGCAGCGATTAGCTTCAGACTTCGCAGCTGGACATCACGTCGCACTCATCTTTCGTCATAATTTGTTCCTGACATCATTCAATTATCATTTGAAAAAATTTCTCTGCGGTTATTTCTAGCAGAATTAAAATCTGGTAAATGGTTAGTGTAAATTTAAATAGTAAGTGTAAATCTTCCTGAACTTTCCTCCTTACTCAAGAGGTGATACCTCATATACATTGCGATGATGGTTGTTATCCGAATCTGTCTGCGATAGTAAAGGACATACAGACAGCTGACTTTGATGCTTTTCATATATATATATATATATATATATATATATATATATATATATTGAAGCCTAAAATGTACTGTTCCAGTAGTACGTAAATAGTTATTTTTGTGTCGAGGAAATAAGCTAAAAGAAGAAAAAATATTTTGCAGAAACAGGAAGCACTGCCTTTACAAACACTTTTAGAGGCAGTAAATAACTCTATCGGATTGCATGTCTTTCCAGTTTTGTCGATATTGTGTCCTACAGAGTGAATGCAGCAGTACACCTCTGTTAGTTATGCGTTGAATGCACTGTTGCGAGCGACATTGGGACAGAGTAGTTGTAAATTTGCCCTCTAACAATATCTTTAAACAAACAAGTCTCCACAAAGAGCAACGGATGTGTACGTGTCGTCGTTTCCTATAAGTGACCAGCTTGTGCAGAATGATATTCGATTGCCCGGTTGTCTGGTTCTGAACTTAAAAACGTCCGTGCAACAACAGGTTTAGCAAATACACGTGTGTCTGTACGAATTTTAGCACTAAGAGATATTTCGAATAGAGTGGACGACATGGAGTCGGCAGACGCAAATACGAAGAAGTCTTTGTTCAACATGCGATCGTAATATTTGAGCTGAATAATTTTATAGTGTTAGCTATTTACCGTGGCCATTCAGGTCGAATTGCGGCACACAATTTTGGTACCAGTGGAAACGGTAAACAATCTTTCACCACTGTGTGTGGGTGTAGGTGTTTTTGTGTGTTTGTGTATTTGTTGTATGGGTGTTGCGAAAGGCATGAATTGTGGCCATAGAAGAGTTGTACACGTACTAACTGGCGAAAAGTTCGGGGACTGCTACACCTTCACGTTGGATTTCAGAGTTTAGAATATTTCAGGCACCCATCTCTTCGCCAAAAGCAACTCGAGACGATCGCGTCCTGCGTTGGTTTCCGTAGATTCGCACTCATAACGGCAGCACATTGCACTGCTGGATTAAACATTGATGACAACAAAGGAAGGGCATGGACATTGATGAAACTTGGTGGCAGGTTAGAAACGTATGGTGGACGGAGAATCTAACCTGTGACCTCTATCTTCCAGGGCAAGTGCTCTACCGATTGAGATATACTAGTGCGACTCCTGAACAGCCCTCACACTCCACTTCCGCCAGTACCTCTTTCCTAACTGAACTACTTCCCAAACGTTCTTCCAATTACCTTACAGGGATCGTCCCAGTAGAAAGAACACACTGGAAACTGGCTCATCTCAGCTTTGGGGATTGTTTCTGGAATAAATTTTCAGTGAAGTACGTACTGAAGGGAAAATTCCCGGCTAAAAAAATCTGTGTGTCGGACTGTGACTCGAACGAGGGACCTCTGTCTTTCGCGGGTAAGTGTACCGCAAGTGAGAAGTCCAAGTACGACAAACGATCCATCCCCACAGTTACACACTCACCAGCACCTTTCTTTTCCCTTCACTGGAGCTGTGTGAGGGCGGATCGTGGGTCATATATAGCTTAGTCGATAGAGCAGTTCCCTCGAAACGCAAACGTCACAGGTTTGAGTTCCGGTCCGGTACACACTGTGACGTGCCCTGAAGCTCAAATAAGCGCACATTTCACTCTGAGTGAAAATTCTGACATCTATACTTCTCTTAGTTCTTATTATCACACGGGTCATACCAGTGAAAAGTTTATTTCTGTGTAACACTGGTGCTGATGTATCACTGAGTTACCACAAAGTATGTGGACTCATGCGTGATGCTAAAATAAGAATACCTAGGAAAGTGTTTGTGCCGAGAGTTGCTTGTTTTGTTTCCTTGCCGGTCACACGACGAAGACCGTGAGGCGGGCACGTGTATTACGCACGAGACCACGTAGTGCATGCGTTGACCTCGGGACAGGCAGTCGACTCGTGCCTCCGGTCTCGTGCAGGAGACGGGCTGCCGGTGCTCACGTGTCCGTATCTGTGATCTGCCGGCCTCTATCTCCGTCTCTCCCTTCCCCCGCGCAAGTGTGATGTGCTTGTTTGCGTGCGAGACGCGTGAGCGGCGGGCAGTAAAAAGCCCAAAATAAAAGTTGGCTTCATTGCGGCCTTCAAGTGCACGTAAAGTCCCGGACGGCATGTACGCTATAACTAGGCCACTCGAGTGACCGGCTCCACGATGAGGCTAAAACGGTAAAGGTCAACAAAGCGTGTGTGTGTGTGTGTGTGTGTGTGTGTGTGAGAGAGAGAGAGAGAGAGAGAGAGAGAGCAGAAGCGGCAGGGAATGCGCTCTTGCTGATGCCGTGCGGGGAGCTATTTCCGCGAATTGGCTCAGATCGGAATTGCAAAGTAGTTTTGTCTCGCGGATGTGAACAATTTAAGCGGAGAAAGAGAGTCGGGGGAGGGATGACCTCGAAGCCTTCCGTCGTCAGACCTTGGCTCCTTCGCACCTGCATACGCTGTACGCACGTGTTTGTGTTCGTTCGTGTGTGGCATGATGCAGACGTCGGAGAATTTTTCCAGCTTTAGCGAAGCGTCAGCAATCCTCCGGATATTAACAGGTTAACAGAGAACCGTTAGTTACAGTGATTTCGACGTTTCGAACATGAATTTCCCATTCGAGTCCGGTATCATCGTTTTCTGGGATAAAAATTGGCTTTTAACGTCATTCCACTACTGATTACAGGATTCCATTTGCTATCGATAAAACTTGCAGCAAAGAAGCCTACCGACCATCTGCTTCTTCTAAACAAGAATTTACACTTAAGGAAACGGAGTTCGCGAATTTCAACAACTACATCAAGAAATTAGTCCTCAACGTATGCAAAAGGTAATCCTTCTAAAGCTCTTGGGTAATACAGCTGAAAAGTTGTAAAGGAAAAGGCATACCACCTTCAATAGGACCATATCTAAAATCAGACACACACACACACACACACACACACACACACACACACAAACACACACGCATTCACAGTGTCACACAATATTAAAAATGATGCATCAATATTCAGTCAGGTCTGCTTAAGATTTCAAGCTGCTACAAAAGTAGATAAATATGGATCTTAGATCATGTTTATAGCCCATTCTATAACTTGCAATAAAAAGAACAATTTCAATGAAATTATGTAAAACACGGTAACAGGTAAATGTGGCTGCTTGACTATAGGAGCACAGAATGATAAACCTGATAATCTTCAATACGCTAAGCCCCCCAACCAGTGTTTTTATATTGAAGTCCAGCCACTTCAAAAATTTGAAAGTTTGACCACATTTGCCTCGTCATTCCCTAAAACAGAGAGTAGTTTTCAACTAAAATTTAGCACAAAAAGTTTCTTCCCCACTGTCGAAATACCAAATGCACACAGGTATTTTATTTCTGGAACCAAGCATCTAAAAAAACAGTCTTTTACGATGCCTTCCAGACTGAACATGACCGGTACCATAATTTATTTGCTTTACATTTTTGGGACCCATTGTCTGCAAACAATTAAGTTTCGCAAGCTACTATTCGTCAGCCATTAGCAGAACTGGGCAAAAGTGGATGTTTCTGTAATATCCACGTCTTCTTATAGCGACAGGTGTCTCACGAAATTTATTTCGAATGCCTGCTTCTTTGTGCACAGCAAAACAAGACGTGCCTAAACAGTCGCTTTCAGGAACATTTTAAATTTATATAGTAGATTGGAACTTGCTTATGACTGCAGTGATACTTTTATGCTCTGTGCACTATCACAGAGCTTACGGAATTTTTTTATAAAAATGATACGGGGAGTTACACGGAGAATAGTAAGACTTTTAGGAGATTGTATTTGAGATTATTCGAATGAAACGTTGCTTGACGTAAGTCAGAGACACAGCAGTCTACAGAAGTGCAGCAGGTTACAGAGATAAGTTTTCATTTCGCGTGTTGGTAATCCAGTTGCAAAAGGTTTAGCCATTGATTGATATTTCTCTTTTGACTTGCTAAACTGTGCTTGAGTTCTGGAACTGAATGTTTCAACTGTGATTGTGACAGAAATTTGCTGGCCAGTTGAACCGCAGCTTTTAAGCATGTATATTATTAAATATGTACTGAATGCACATATTTAAAAATGGCGAGATCGCCAAATAGTATTTGCGTATGGGTTCCGCAATAGAAATGCTGATACTGTTAGTAGAAAATTCTGAGGACGATTTCTTACCACAGAATACCAGAGCGTCTAAAATTTATCCGTGATTTTCAGCCGTGTATCTTGATCTGAGGTCCCGAAACACTTGACGAAATTACTAGCTCGCTGCTGTGCTTATTCTCACGACCTGGTTGGCACTCTGAACAGTACTTACACGAAAGACGTTGCGCTTCATGCTTTTAAAAAAAGATTCCAAATCAGGTTTATACAGGAGATAAACACCGCCAGGTCGTTTCCGAACGTTTATACGTCACCATTTCTCCTCTACACCTGCACCACTGGTGCCAGTGGAGAAACCTACAGCCACAGTGACTTAATACAAAGTCATGTACCTAACAACCTAGCTCGCCCGCCTAGCCAAGCGGTCTTACACGCTGCTTCCCGAGCGGGAAGGCAAGCTTGTCCCAGGCAGGAAACCGCGCGGCGGATTAGTGTCGAGGTCCGGTTTACCATCCAGCCTGTGATTGGTTTTTAAGGCGTTGTACCATCAACGAATGCGGGCTGGTTCCCCTTATCCCGCCTCAGTTACACTATGTCGGCGATTGCTGCGCAAACACTGTCTCCACGTATGCGTACACCGTAATTACTCTACCACGTAAACATTTGGGGTTACACTCGTCTGATATGAGACTTTCCTGGAGGGGGTGTGGGGGCGTCCACTGGGGCCGAACCGCACAATAACCCTGGGTTCGGTGTGAGGTGGGGGTGGGGTGAGTGGACTGCTTGTTGCTGTAGCCAGTTGTGGGGTTTTATACCACTGAGGACTGCGGCTAGAATGAAGACTCTGGGTCGTTTCTAGGTCCACGGTTAAATACACACACAATACATAATACACCTAACAACTTTGGCTCAAACTGCTTCAAGTGTTCCTGAGTTATGCTTCAATGGCACCCCCTTTTCATTCCCATTCCTACTGGACGTAGGTGGTTCATAGCCCCCAGCACTTCTTTCCAAGTAGTAAGTAACCAGTAAACACCCAGTTTCTTAAATTCTATCTCCCTGTATGAAGCAGCTTCAAACTTCTTATTAAATTAAAACCGGTTAATGTGTTCAATGTGTGATGTTAAGTATGAGAGAAAAGGTTTAGAAAGGTATAAAATTATGTTTATAGTTTGTCGTAAGTTGCTAAGGGCTCTCATTATCAAACATTCTATTAGTACAGTGTAGGTAATTTTCGCACAGCTTTAAGAAAACCTAGTTTTTCATGCAACTCAAGGTCTATGACTCATATATCCTGAACTGTGTGTCCTACAATAATGTAATTTTGCAGGTACATTCTGTGTTATATCTGGATAGTATGGGAAAAGTTTAAATGGATTGTAAATAGCGCCCTGGATAACTATATTCCGAGTAAGTGGATTGAGGACGGCAAAGACACACTGCGTGTTAGTTATAAAATCCGGAAGTAGGTAAGGAAACGGAGACAGTGCATTCCCTGTTCAAAAAATAAAACGCAAATTATGACAACCAAAAGTTAGTAGAAATTTGTGTGTCTATAAAAAGATCGATGCGCGGGACATACAACTACGACTGTCAAATCATAGTGAAAGATCTTGCCGTGAATCCAAGAAAATTCTGGTCCTATACAAAATCGCTGAGTTCAAAAATAGTTCAAATGGCTCTGAGCACTATGGGACTTAACATCTATGGTCATCAGTCCCCTGGAACTTAGAACTACTTAAATCTAACCAACCTAAGGACATCACACAACACCCAGTCATCACGAGGCAGAGAAAATCCCTGACCTCGCCAGGAATAGAACCCGGGAACCCGGGCGTGGGATGCGAGAACGCTACCGCACGACCACGAGCTGCGGACAAAATCGCTACCTGGCCTGAATGCTTCTATCAAGTCACTCGCTGACTCGTCTTATGTGGCAACTGAAGGTAGCAAAAGGAAAGCCGACGTTTATAATTTCGCGTTTAAGAAACCAGCAGTACCATACAAATATACCGTCGTTGATCATTGCACAGACGCCCATGTGGAGGACGTAGGAATAGGCATTCCCGTCGCATTGAAGCAGCTGAAGGAGTTGAAAATATATAGGTCACCTGGCCCGAATGGTAACCACTATCGGTTTTACACAAATTACTCTACGTCGTTGACCCCTTACTTAACTTGAATTTGTCGCGAATCTCTCGTCCAGCGCAAAGTCCCAAGAGCCCGGAAAAAAGCCGAAGTGACTTCTGTGTATAAGAAGGGTAAAAGGACGGACCCGTAATATTACAGAACTGTATGCTTAAAACCGACTTGGCTCAGAATTCTTGAAAATTATAGCAGTTAGCATATATTAAATTTCCTTGAGCAGGAAGAGGTTCTGTCCACAAATCAGCTTGAATTTAGAAAGCATCACTCTTGCGAAATTTAGCTTGCAATTTTCTCACGTCATATCCTGCGAACTATGAATGAAGGGCAACAGACAGACTCCACAACACCAGATAGCCTGAAAGGATTTGACACGATGGCCCACTGCAGACTAACAAAAGTTCCGAGATATCGAGATATGTAACTAGTTCGAAGGCTTCGTAAGTAGTAGAACCCAGTACGTTGTCCTTTACGGCGAGTGTTCATCAGATACAAGAGTATCGCCATGAGTGCCCCAGGGAAGTGTTGTAGTGCCGATTTCATTCTGTATATATATATATATATATATGACTCATCTGTCGGACAGAGTGAGCAGCAGTCTGGGGTTGTTTCCTACTGATACAGTGATGTGTCGGAAGGTATCGTCGTTGAGTGACTGGACGAGGGACAAAATTTATAGGTGGTCTGAAGGACGGCAGCTAGTACTAAATGTAGGAAAATGTGAATTAATACAGACGATTAAGAAAAGCTATCCCGTAATGTTCAAATATAGCAACAGTAGTGTACAGTTACGTACATTAAATATCAGGGCATAATTTTGCAGCGTGATATAAATTGGAACGAGCACGTTAAGGACAGGTAGAGGGAAGAGGAGTGGTCGACTTGGTTTATTGGAGAATTTTAGGGAAGTGTCGCTCATCCGTAGAGGAAACTCCATATAGAATATTGATACGGCGCCCGCATCTCGTGGTCGTGCGGTAGCGTTCTCGCTTCCCATGCCCGGGTTCCCGGGTTCGATTCCCGGCGGGGTCGGGGATTTTCTCTGCCTCGTGATGGCTGGGTGTCGTGTGATGTCCTTAGGTTAGTTAGGTTTAAGTAGTTCTAAGTTCTAGGGGACTGATGACCGTAGATGTTAAGTCCCATAGTGCTCAGAGCCATTTGAACCATTTTTGAATTCTCGCGTACTGTTCGACTGTTTGGGATTCTTAACAGATCGTATTAGAGGAGGACACAGAAGCAGTTTAGAGGCGGGCTGCTCGATTTGTTACCAGCAGTTTCGATCGCCACGCAAGTATTACGAAGGTGCTTCGTTAGCTCAAGAGGGAATCCTTAGAGGGAAGACATTGTTCTCGAGGAACACTGTTGTGAAGGTCGATGGCAGCATGTCATGACCTCACACAAATGCAGGATGCTTTTCGATCGGTACCCCCGGGATTTGCAGTGGGATGATAGAGGCTAGCTCGAGTGGGGTGGTTGTAGGAATCTGGAACATTCTATAATAATAAGTACTGGAATACTTTAGTAAATAACTTTTACTTAACTTTGTCCTGCTACTGCACCCCAGGAACGTAACCATTAAGAACTATCTTTCTTGAATACAAATGACTCATTAAAAAACATTAACTGGATTATTAAAAAAAACAAGATAACACAATTTTGGTATTTCTTGCGTAATACATGCGCGAACTAGAGGCTGCGAACCTCGCGAGCTGAAGGCTATTCTAAACTGACTTCGTTCACGACCTGTAGCTGACTCGGCCGGTGCGATCTGTAAGTCTCTGTCCGTGCCATACGGCGGTGCTGCAAGCGCCAACGAGTCCTGAGAGGTTGCAAGTGCTGGAACGCTATCGATTATCGCAACCTCTAGCGTGGTGTCTAACGTTGACACCACCAACACAACTAAGAAAATTTAGAGAACAGGCATTTAAAGCTGACTCCAGAACTATCCTACCACCACCAACTAACATTTCACAACTTCGCGTAAGGTTCAGGAAGAAAAAGTAACAAAGTTAGGTCTCGAACGGAGGATGATGGAAGTTGTTTCTTCTTCGCTCTATACGGTGGCTTGCTGAGTGCGTATATCGATGTAGATGTAATTTCTTGTCTTCGTAAGGCTATGTACAGTAAACGTAATTTATTACCTTCGTAAGGCTATGAGCAGTTTATTTGCCTACCTGAGTCTAAACAGCCTCTCTTAAAAACGGATCCAGAAAAATTACTGGAATTTGGAAGACTGCCCTTCACAAAGAAATACAATGCTGTTAAAGTATTTCTGAGATCGTATACTTTATCTCTAACCATCTTCTTCTAGAAATTCATACCTCTCGCGGCATACTCCAAATCACCGACCGACTGCACAGTCCCTTGACGTCAACATAATATTTCGTGACGGTTGTGTCCACACCTTGTAGTCTGAGGGACAACAGGTGGCGTAACGACAAAATCCCCTAAGCAAGCAAAGTGCGTCTCGTCGCTTTGATGTATGCCCCAGAGGCGTACCCACGTCCATTAGCACAAAGCTGAGTCGGACCCTTTGGGGAATTCGCTACTCATGCCCTGTGCACGGACCGGACGGGCTGAAACCATCCGCCATCATAATGTCATGGTAAATAATTTACGTCTGCAGAACCTTGGCTACAGCTTTCCGTTTCATCAGGGTCACAATTATATTGAATGGGTGACGTCAGAGAGACTGTAAACTAATTGTTTTGCTACGGATAAAATAACCAGTACTGAAGTTTTATAGAAAAGCTAAAAGTCCAACGATTCCTGTACAAGGTTGGAGAAAGATAGATCTATCTTTCTTTTATTCATGTATTTTTGCGTCTCTATTTCTGTGCTCATTTGGATTATGTATTCCACATTTGTACAAGAACTAGATTATTCATTAGCCTAATGATTTCTTGTTGGTGTGACGAATGGCAACTTGCTCTAAATATATAAACATGTAATTTAATGGTTATTGCAGATGAGTACGAAAACCAGTCCCATTATGTTCGAATATAGCATTAGTAGTTCACTGCACGATACAGTCACGTCAATTAAATATCGAGTTATAACGTTGCAGAGCGATATGAAATGAAAGGAGCATTCTCTTATCAAAAAGCAACGTACTGCTTGCTGTTAGACGACGCTCATTTTCACAGAGCAGTGCCACATTGCGAAACCGCTGTTGTGAACAATACAATCACACTCAAGCTCTCGCCGCATATGCATGTTTTCATATTGCGTGGTATGCATCAACTTGCATCAAATCAGTTATGCAGGTAAGTTTACAGGACAAAAACATTAGTCACCCTAGTACGTGAGCACGATGGCACAGCGATCGAGTCATGTGCTAGCCGAGCGCGCGCGATGACTCTGCGATAGCATAAGGTAGTAGCTGTCAGTGATACATTTATGCTTCATGTGGACATTGTTCTCGAACATGGGTAAGTGTAAGGAGGCGACGCAATGCGAAAAAGGAGCAATTGTGTTTGGCCTTGCGGATAGTCGTAGGGTGTGTGAAGTTGACGGATTTGTTGGAGTTTTGCTGCGGACTTTTCAAGTGATTGCAAGCATCTGTCTAGTACACGTGGGCACGAAAATCGGCCTCAGAATCGTGGTCAGAAGAAGATCGTGACAGAGGAAGCGGAGACGCGTTTCACGGACTTTGTATCGAAATGGTTCCCAAAGGCGGTGAATGAAGGTCCATCTCAAACTGTCAGCGAGGGAACATTATGATGAAAACTACATGCAATGAACATTTGGAGATGGCCATCTCACAAGAGGCCATTGCTCACACAGCCCAGTAAAGAAAACAATATCAAAGTTCATCGATCTGGAAGAATATGTGACTGGTTTTCTGAACACTGTCACACCCTATTACGTCTCGACTGGTATGTGAAGTTACCTGACTTGAACTCCATAGAGAATCTTGGGGTATGTTGGAACAGCGAGTAAAACGCCGACATGAGCATCCCCTCAATCTGTGAAATTGCGCGATCAAATCCTCAGAAAGTGGCTTAACTTGCATGCGAAATGCCTGCAAAACCTTGCTGACTCACTTCCTAACCGAATCCAGGCGTTTATCAATTCCAAAGGTGGCATTACGCGTTGTTAAATTTTGCTTGTAATGATTTCTCTGAGTAATTTTTTTTGTCCGGAGACGTACAATTCTTGATAAAAATTGATCAGCGCTTCGTCCAGTCCATGGCTTGTAGTGTCATTTATTTATTGTATTTTTTGTCAGAGACTACACTGACCGTATGGAGATTACAAACTGTTTCTATTATTGACGATAAAGCAGAGGAAGGTACGTCAAACTCATAGCCTCCTAGAAATCTATACTCCGCTCTCTCTTTTCAAAAAATACCTTTTGCATTCTTTAGATTAAAGGTAATATCGCCATTACCAGCCAACTGCATCATCGTGGTAGAGGTACTGATATATGATTCTCGTATCATTGAAGCCTGATAAAAATCGAGAGGCACCTAGAGGGAAAGGAGGACACGAAACGAACTTAACAGGTTGAGAGTGTGCGTGAAGGTATTTCAGTGATTGCGTCGAGCCTAAATTACAAAGAACTTGGCTGTAAGAGTCCAATTATCAGTGTAACACTGCACAGTTTACATACAAATAGTGATGCTGTTGCGATTATGTTAGAAAGGGTGACACACAGCTTCTCTTGCGGAAACCTGACCCGCTGCTTGCCCTTGGTATCCTGAATACTGGCACTGAGACAGAGTTAGCTATGATGGCACCACACATCTTCTATCTGGAAAAGATATGGGTGCTTCAGCATCAAGCAGACAGTTGATAGAGACATGTGGCTTGTGTAGACGAGCATTGTCCTGTTGAAAAATGGCACCATGATACAATCATACGGGGGGCGACACTTGAGAAAGCAGGATGTCCGTGTTTTACCACTGCGCTGAGTTCCCTCAGTCACTGCGCGTCCTGACCTGAGGCCATACTCGACGCCAGGAGTAACACCACTCTGCTGCATCTACAAAACACTGGAAGAAAGGAATCCTTCCCGAGATTGCTGCAGTACTTTCCAGCTATGATTATCCAGATGGTGTAGAAACACCACTCATCGCTGAGCATAATGCCATGCCATTCTTCAGCCATCTATTTCCCGGACACGCCACCAACGTAGACTAGTTAGTGGTAACGACAGCCTATGCATGGGGTAGTAATACCCTAGTCAGGCTGCTGCTAGTGTCTGACCAATGGTGCGGGATGACACATTGCTGCAGGGAGTCAGTTACTTTTTCTCCAATGGCAGATGCATAAGATTACTTGTTCTCCAATGGCAGACGGTGATCAGAATGACCACTGTCACATCCAGATGCCCCACAAATCAGGATACTGGACTATTCGATCAGCTCGCCAAATGGAGATAAATAATGAGGCTCGTTTATCTGTCAGGTGCTGATAGCGCTGTCTCAAATGAGTACGTGGCATCTCCATCTCCTTCGCAGTGATCACTCAATATTTGACGCTATTCATGCGCAGGACTGTCAAAAATACTAAACACGAGCAACACTCATGCGCTATGGTGGTGCAAGGCTGTTTTGCCTAACACAGAAAATCGCAACTCTAATCATTTACATATATACCAGTTGGGTGTAGGTACGTGGAGCTACAGTGATACCTGGTAATGTCTGCTGGACAAGCTGAACCCAATCTGCGGTGATGAAATCTCGTTTGTTGTTCATTGTTGACATTCTCTCAGTATTTCAATGTAACAGACGTCTGATCTCCGGTGACTCCTTATAGAGGAATGGCATTTCGTTTGACTTCTTACCGTCATTTTTTATCTCTACTGTACAGAAAATGTAAGCGGAACAACGTAAACATCTGATGTATGTGCCACTTTTTTGGGAACAGACTTGTTCCATTCCCTCAGGGTACTTGCTGTTGACTATGTTAATGCTCACTTTTGTGGTAAAACTTCTATCAATTACTCTCCTGTTATGTCTCAGATTTGTTAATCTTGCAGTGTTCTACATTAATAATGATACTTAGCAATATTGATAGCCATACTGCTGAATAGTTGACCAACATAAACCTCGTGTGTAGGTTTACTGTTTCCAGCTCGCCTATCCATTTGAAAGCTTAAGTTGCTTCCGTGTGCAGTGACCCTGGACCTTTGTTATGTTACGACGTTGCTATAAAATTTTGTTCCTTATTACGTCTGAGCAATGCAAGGTCGCTAGGCATATAATGGTGAAACAACACACAGCAAACTTACACTCCCAAGCGGAATAGACACAGCCCGCCCTAGTCAATACACAGACTTGTGCTTAAACAAGACGAATGAATGCATTGTTCGTTACAGTCATTGAACAATTAGAGAATGATCGTTGATTTTGGGAACTCCATAGGACGATAACTCAGTCACAGTTAGATATGCAACAAGCTATACACTGAAGATCCAAAGAAACTGGCACACCTGCCTAATATCGTATAGGGCCCTCGAGAGCACGCAGAAATGCCGCAACACGACGTGACATAGCTCGAGTAACGTCTGAAATAGTGGTGGAGGGAACTGACACCATGAATCCATAAGAGTACAATGGGTGGAGATCTCTTCCGAAACAGCACATTGCAAGGAATCCCAGATATGCTTAATAATATTCATGTCTGAGGAGTTTGGTGGCCAGCGGAAGTGTTTAAACTCAGAAGAGTATTCCTGAAGACACTCCGTAGCAATTCTGGTCGTGTGTGGTGTCGCATTGTCCTGTTGGAATTGTCCAAGTCCATCCGAATGCACAATGGAAATGAACGGATTCAGGTGATCAGACACGATGTTTACGCACGTGTCACCTGTCACAGTCGTATTTAAACGTATCAGGGGTCCCATATCAATCCAACTGCACACGACCCACACCATTACAGAGGTTCCAACAGTTTTATCGGTCTTGACGGGCCCAGGCGAGACGTAAAGCTTTGTGTCGTGCAGTCATCAAGGCTACACGAGTGGGCCTTCTTCTCCGAAAACTCATATCAATGATGTTTCGTTGAATGGTTCGCACACTGATACTTGTTGATGGCCCAGCACTGAAATCAGCAGCAGTTGCTGGCTTGAATTCACAGAAATACCACGATGACGTAGTGGGAAGCTACGAAGTCACGCATAAGACTGCGTAGAGAGAATGCAGTAACTATTCTTACATGGGAAGCTCGCAGATTCAGAATTAATGGTACAAAACCACAAAATATAAGCAAATGAACAACTCAAGCCGTGTGCCTGAACAAGAAAGTAACGAACTGCTCTCAGCATGGGTTGCGCTACCACATACGAAACTTATATATCCCCTAAATCAGCCAAGCGTGCGCCCGTCAACACGAGATGACGGGTGGAACACCAGTTGCACGCTGGTCGGAACACGAATGCCGTGAACTTAGTTCTCTGTCCTCAGATCTCTTCTTTCATAAAGCTCTACATGCAGAGAATGACTTAGTGCAATTGTCAATGTGACGGACGACAGTGTCACTTATTTTATGAAACCACATGTTAACGTAGAAAACATTCCCACTCTTGGCGCACAAAATGCACGTTACCGAATGTGAGGTTGCTACTGGCCTGGACCAGTTTCTCTCTGAGCAGTCGACCTCTTCATGACAAGCACAGTAGTGGGGTGACAATTCAGTTGGTTGACCAACATTTTGGAGCAGAAGAATTCGTAATCCTCACACTGGCGAGGAGTCGCAGCGGCATGTCAACCTCTATGTTCATGCAGCAAAGGCAGACATGTCATACTCACATGTTCTCTAGGGACGGAAGTGGTGGCTCGATGTCCCGTCCTCTCAGCTATGCCAAGTGATGGCTCTGCCCACAGTACCATGAAGTGGGTCGCAGCCTCTCTTCTGCGAGAAGTGCCCGTTTTCCTGGAGTCTCGCGTATATTACTGAGATTCAATGACTGCCTTCTACCTACTACATGATCCTGAGATCTCACTGGGTTTGTACCTTCTCTCTGCAAAAAAAGATCCCTCCCAAACCTACATGTCTAGTATTCTCAGCAAAATAATCACGGAATAGTAGCAGAAAATGAAACAATGTCACTTAGTGACATGTGACACTGATGTCACACAGTAGAGGCGGTACTACCACTTTCTATCATTATTTATAACTTTTTCACTTACATTATGTCTGCTGTTTGAGAATGAAACGTTGCAGCTTACGTGCCGAGTAGGATCGTCGCTTCAACATAGGCGGTTTGTTCCTGTGGAACGCTCTGAAACAAGCCATTATGCGCCACTGTGACTAGCCAATAGTGATTGTGCAAGAGAAGTGCTCACGTGTTGGATGCTAACTGTTGACTGAAGCATCGGACCCGGACTGAAGTCTCTCTCTCTCTGCCTAGAAAGAGCTTTCATCTGCAATTTCCTCCTTTTCCTTATTTCTCGAACTGCGTTCCGACACTAAGCCTTGTATAATCACTTCTACTGGCCGACGCCCTCACAGGCTAACTCGGGCGCACCCATATATATGCCGCATAAAATAATACAGGTCATTGAATCTCACATCTGTCATTATGGAAACTCCCTTTGGCTGTCCACATCTCTGATTATCCTGCGCAGGAGCCATTCTGACACCGTATAACTAAATGAAGTGGAAGATAGCCAAATCGATAGTATGCACAGCTGTTCCGGCTGCGTTAGCAATAACATCACACCCTTGCGATAAAACTTTCACAGAAACTAAGGTAGCTGAGAAACCGTGGGAACAAGCTGAATAAATCACAATTATGTTATTTGGCTGAAATGACCCAAAGGAGAGAACGGGTCCCTCGAACAAAAATACTCCGAAAATTCTCCTGAATAACGACCGAATTTATGTCGGTGAATTTTGAGTCACCCGACATATATTCTACGTCTGTTTAATAACGGATAGTGAAAAATATTTCGCTGTCTCACTCCCTCACATAGGAACGTAATACAACAGTTAACAGGTAGCTTGTAACTGCTGGTCATGGGAATGAGCAAACGCTTGTTATCTTTATCTCATGCTGCTGACGTGTGACACTTCGACTTCTGGTGAGAGGTTCAGTGGAAGTACAGGGTCTTTATAAAGTCCCTAACCAGTTCTGTCTTAACTTTAACAATTTGGACATTTTTGTAGGTAATGTAAAAGGATGTGCTCAATGCAAAAATGAACAGCTGTTGTTGCTGGCCTGTGTACGGGACTACCTGAATATCGCTTTTCCTGTTCTGCAGACTTCGGGCTTCCGCTGAGGCGATTTGACCATAGTGAACTTTTTCATCTTTGGTTTTGTCAAGTCCGAGGTGTATCGAGAGAAAATCAATAATCTTCAACAATGTGAAAGCCTCAGTTTTGCAGTTGTGAAACAGATATTGCAGAAAGGGTGTTTCGGTGTTTCGGGCTGCACAGGATCGATGGGAATTGTGTTTACATATTCAGGGTAATCACACTGACATGAACTAAATTCGTATGAAGAAATGTCTTAATGTATGTTCAAATGGAAAATGGTAAATGAGTTTATAAACAGCCTGTATTTTGAGGCGTCACTCAGGAGTGATTGTTCGGGTAAGCGATGCACAACACTTAGGTGTGCTAACAGACCCATAGTACAAATCCATCAGGATGTAGCCACTAAGTGCACAGCAGTCGCCAAGTGCAGCGTTAAGGTTCAGTGTTGCTCACCACTGTTTCAGTGCCCTGGCCATTGCCTAGTAACTGGATGCACAAATGAACCAAATAAATGCCGAGCTCTCAATGGTGCATTTGTTCCAAAGTAGCAAATAACTTTCGCTCAGAAACGTTACTTTGAGGTACTTATGAATATAATGAGCATGTTATTGTTTTAAAGTCCTAGTTTGTGATGGAAAGATGGCAGATCTTACGTTTGAATAATTAAAAATAAATATATTAACAAATGTTTCTGAGGGAACTTCAGCAGTCATTTTATGCAAACGAAAACAATTGTAATGTACCTCAATTACATTCACTCAAAATAGTGGCAATGACAAGCACTGACTAATGATTGCATGTTATAATTTTTTTTGTCATTAACCAAAACTTTTTCCAAGTTTTCGATCATTGTCAACAGTTTAACGAATAATAACGTTTCTTGCTTGATGTCAGACGTGGTCCAAGATGTTTACTATGAAACCGAGAGAGGTGGCGTTGTGGTTAGCACTCGCATTCGGGAGGTTGACTGTTCACACTCGTGTCCGGCCGACCAGATTTCCGTTTCTATGGTTCTTTTCAAAGGGGACGGACGATTTTCTTTCCCACGCTTGTGCTTTGTCTCCAGTCACCTTATCGGTGATGTATATTAACCTTCCTGCCATTGTTTTATTATGAAATTAATTTTCTCGAAGACTCCACATGCCAGAGGAGGCAAAAGTAATTTGCACTGAATGAGTGATGTCAGCACTATTACGATCATCACTTAAGACAAAGGAATTTTTCAGTCAACGTCATCCTAGAATAAGAGAAGCGGATGAAGTCTCTTCTGTGGCACGAATAATACTCATAAAAGAGCTCAGAATCTGTGCAAAGAATGAAACTCTCAAAACCAGTTCATTTAATGACAAACAAATATTATTTGATGCAGCCGTTGGTGAACAGTTTCTCTTTTGTAGCATACTTCGGTGGTTCTGAGGACCAATTCGTTAAAATTTTCAACTAGTATGTCTACTACAATCCTACATTAGTCTATATCATCTTTTTCTTATTATTAATCAAAAACTCCACACACAAGTTTATATCTTTAATAGATATGATGTAGACGACAATGGTGATGATGAATTTCAGTTTGCAGCCGTTGAGCGTATTATTCATAATTAATTAATTCAGTTTACAGATCAGTACGTAAGTCAGCTACGAAACCTGTACAGGGCAGAGCAAATCCAATGTTTCGTAAATGTGTAGCTAACGAAAAGTGCACTATGCAGAATACCTTCTAAAAATTTAAGATATTTGTCAGTTATTGACTCACCGATTTTCTACTTACTGAGAGACTTTGACTTATCCACTACACTATTTATGACTGCTCCAGGGACGACTCATAATTTCGTTACCATACTTACATTTAGTACAAAATGATGAACGAAAACATTATGACCACTGCCCACCGGGAAATGGGGGAGCCGCATGGTGGTATTGCGAACATGTAACGGGGTAACGAAAGCATATAGGCCTAAATCAGCAGAGACGAATAGGGCGTTGTTCTAAAGAGATATGGCCTGAAAATGCGAAAATCTATTATCAAATCAGCTCTGGCGTAGGGCAGATTGCCATGGCCCAGCGTCTGTGAAGAGCGTCTGGGAAATGGCTAAACTTGTCGACTACTCGCGTAGTGGCGTCTGAACATCTACAGGAAGTGGTTGTGGGACTGAAACCACGAGCGGCGACAAGGTGTTGAGCGTCCACGCCTCATCACAGATTGTGAAGGTATAGCAGGCTAGGCGGCGATCTGTCACAGATCTGACGACAAAGTGCAGTGCAAAGCCAATTGTTTCGGCTTAATAAGCGAAGAATCATAGAGACTAGACCATTTATTGACGGAAATGTGTCACCTGTTCAGATGAATCACGTGTCGTGTTGTTATACGAGCTCGATGGTCTTTCCCGGATATGCCGTTATCAGGTGAACAGCTCATCGAAACAGGCACCTCCCTACGGCAGTATTATGCAGTGGGGGACAATGGCCTGGGCTTCAGTGGTACGTGCTGTAATAAATGAGGGCACAACGAGAGACGCTGACTACAAGGTTATAGCAGATGACCTTCATGTCTTTGTGCTTGTTATCTTCCCAGACGGAGTGTCAGCTTTCAGCAGAATGATAATCCATGCTATGAGGTCGCAGTCATGCTAGAGTGGTTTCAGCACCATTATAGTGAAAGTCGATGAAACACGTCTGGGATGTTAATGTGCACAGTTTCCGCGTTCACAAGGCACCGGCTCGTAATTTACAGGAAGTGCGTCACCTACGCCTAGACAACTGGAGCCGCGTACCTACAGAAACCTACCAAAGACTTTCGGATTCCATGTCGTTGTGAATCCCCACTGTGGACCAACTCGCTATTCAGAAAGTGGTCGTAATGTTTCTGGTCGACAGCGTATAGTCCTATATTTCCACCTATGTTTCCACCTACAATTTCTACATTTTCTCCCAGAGATGTATGGAAATAGCTCCAAGGAAGTAGCACAGTCTTCCAACTACTGTGTTACAGCCTCGGAGCTATTTCCATAAAACTCCGGGGAGAAAATTTGGAAATTGTACGTGGGAATATTAGTATCATTGTTTGATTCAGGCTTTCAGTAAACAGGGTAGCCTGCTCCGAGTATTGGCGTGGCAAAATCGTTCGTCGCCATTTCCACTACAATCTTGACTTAATGTTTATCAAGGGTATTCAATGATTTTCTTTAATTTCTTTTCATCTTCATTAATTTCTTCACCATCGTTTTGTTCGCTTTCAATACTATGAAACATATCTCTTCTGTTACAAGTTTTTGCTTTTCGTATTTTGTGGGAGGAGGTAGTATAGAGGAAAACAAGAAAAAAATGTCTAGTAAACATGGGCCCTAAATTGGATGCCTTAAGATCTATCAGGGCTTGTTTAGTAGAAGGGGTGTGTTTCATACTAGCCGAGAAGGAAACGCGCTCATAGCTCTTAAAGTACGCATTGTACACTCATGTTTATTAGACATTTTTCTAGTTTTGATCAATATTTTCTCCTCCCAAAATATGGAAAGCAAAGACCATGTGGCCGAGCGGTTCTAAGCGCTACAGTCTGGAACCTCGCGACCGCTACGGTCGCAGGTTCGAATCCTGCTTCGGGCATGGATGTGTGTGGTGTCCTTAGGTTAGTTAGGTTTAAGTAGTTCTAAGTTCTAGGGGACTGATGACCTGAGAAGTTAAGTTCCATAGTGCTCAGTGAACCAAAGACCTTGCAACAAAATTGACCTGTTTCGTAGTATCGAATATGAACAAGTGGCCATACCGCTTAATGTATGAATTTTAATGAATGTGTGTGAAACCTTATGGGACTTAACTGCTAAAGTCATCAGTCCCTAAGCTTACATACTACTTAACCTAAATTATCCTAAGGACAAACACACACACACCTATGCCCGGGGTAGGACTCGAACCTTCGCCGGGACCAGCCGCACAGACCATGACTGCAGCGTCTAGGACTCAAATGGTTCAAATGGCTCTGAGCACTATGGGGCTCAACTTCTGTGGTCATCAGTCCCCTAGAACTTAGAACTACTTAAACCTAACTAACCTAAGGACATCACACACATCCACGCCCGAGGCAGGATTCGAACCTGCGACCGTAGCGGCCTCGCGGTTCTAGACTGTAGCGCCTAGAAACGCACGGCCACTCCGGCCGGCCAGCGCCGAGACCGCTCGGTAATCCCGCGCGGCGCATGCATTTTAGAGGACATGTCTACTAGACATTTTTTACTTATTACTGTATAAGGAACCTGTCCCTAAATTATATCGACGTTTTTAAGGGACACACTATACTTTGTGATGTATAATCCTCCCTTTCACCATCTCTAACGAATGTATATACAGGGTGGTTCATTGATCGTGACCGGGCCAAATATTTCACGAAATAAAAGTCAAACGAAAAAACTACAAAGAACGAATCTTGTCTAGCTTGAAGGGGAATACCAGGTGGCGCTATGGATAGCCCGGTAGATGGCGCTGGCATAGGTCAAACGGATATCAACTGCGTTTTTTAAAATAGGAACCCCCAATTTTTTATTACATATTCGTGTAGTACGTAAAGAAAAATGAATGTTTTAGTTGGACCACTTTTTCGTTTTGTGATAGATGTCGCTATAAAGTCAGAAACATATGGCTCACAATTTTAGACGATCAGTTGGCAACAAGTAGGTTTTTTAAATTAAGATACAGAACGTAGGTACGTTTGAACGTTTTATTTCGGTTGTTCCAATGTGATACATGTACCTTTGTGAACTTATCATTTCTGAGAACGCATGCTGTTACAGCGTGATTGGTCCAGGCGGAGGTTCGAGTCCTCCCTCGGGCATGGGTGTGTATGTTTGTCTTTAGGATAATTTAGGTTAAATAGTGTGTAAGCTTAGGGACTGATGACCATAGCAGCTAAGTCCCATAAGATTTCACACACATATGAACATTTGAACAGCGTGGTTACCTGTAAATACCACATTAATACAATAAATGCTCGAAATGATGTCCGTCAAGCTCAATGCATTTGGCAATATGTGTAACGACATTCCTCTCAACAGCGAGCAGTTCGCCATCCGTAATGTTCGCACATGCATTGACAATGCGCTGACGCATGTTGTCAGGTTCAAAAATGGCTCTGAGCACTATGGGACTTAACTTATGAGGTCATCAGTCCCCTAGAACTTAGAACACACATCGATGCCCGAGGCAGGATTCGAACCTGCGACCGTAACGGTCTGCGGTTCCAGACTGTAGTGCCTAGAACCGCTCGGCCACCCCGGCCGGCATGTTTTCAGGCTCTGTCAGGGGATCACGATGGCAATATCCTTCAACTTTCCCCATCCGGGGACGTCAGATGCGGTGAACGTGCGGGCCATGGTATGGTGCTTCAATGACCTATCGACCTGTCATGAAATATGTTATTCAATACCGCTTCAACCGCAAGCGAGGTATGTGCCGGACATTCATCATGTTGGAAGTACATCGCCATTCTGTCATGCAGTGAAACATCTTGTAGTAACATCGGTAGAACATTATGTAGGAAATCACCATCATTGCACCATTTAGATTGCCATCGATAAAATGGGGGCCAATTATCCATCCTCCCATAATGCCGCGCCACACATTAACCCGCCAAGTTCGCTGATGTTCCACTTGCCGCAGCCATCGTGGATTTTCCGTTGCCCAATAGTGCATATTATGTCGGCTTCCGTTACCGCTGTTGGTGAATGACGCTTCGTCGCTAAATAGAACGCGTGCCCAGTGGTAGAATTGTACACGACGTTCAAAGTCGTCACCATGCAATTCTTGGTGCATAGAAATATGGTACGGGTGCAATCGATGTTGATGTAGCATTCTCAACACCGGCGTTTTTGAGATTCCCGATTCTCGTGCTGATGTGTGGATTAGCCGCGACAGCAGCTAAAATACCTACTTGGGCATCATCATTTGTTGCAGGTCGTGGCTGACGTTTCACATGAGGCTGAACACATCCTGTTTCCTTAAATAACTTAACTACCCGGCAAACGGTCCGGACAGTTAGATGATGTCGTCCAGAATACCAAGCAGCATACTTAGCACACGCCCGTTGGGCATTTTGATCACAATAGCCATACATGAACACGATATCAACCTTTTCCGCAATTGATAAACCTTCTGTTTTAACATGGGTAATGTATCACGAAGCAAATACCGTCCGCACTGACGGAATGTTAAGTGATACCACGTACTTATACGTTTGTGACTATTACAGCGCCATCTGTCACAAAGCGAAAAAAGTGGTCCAACTAAAACATTCATATTTCTTTACGTACTACACGAATATGTAATAAAATATGGGGGTTCCTATTATAGAAAACGCAGTTGATATCCGTTTACCTATGGCAGCGCCATCTAGCGGGCCAACCATAGCGCCATCTTGTTTCCCCCTTCAAGCTAGACGAGTTTCGTTCTTTGTAGTTTTTTCGTCTGATGCTTATGTCGTGAGATATTTGGCCGGTCACTATCAATGGACCAACCTGTATACATAACAATATTACATAACATAGATAAAAACGACAATAATCCTTACAGAACAGGTAAAAGTCTATTAATGAGGTAAGATACACACTACGGTCAAGTCAAAAGCACACCCTGTAGATTACTCAGCCAATGGAGGGCTTTTCCGGAGACATTATGGATCTCTTTCATTCATTAAAATATGTTCATAGTTTGAAGTTCGTCTCACTCAAAGAAAACATCATTTTCAAGATCCCATTTTGTCATTAAGCTTTTACAGCGACCCGGGGCACTCCTTTTTCTGTTTAATCGTGTCCAGACTCTTCTTGCAAGATCAAAACAAGGAACTTGTTTGGTCATGTCAGCAGTAAAGGATCCATTTTGCACGGTGTTCCTTAGCCACTGTTTCTGCCAAACCCTTTCTTCCCCAAAATTTATGATTGTTAGATGGTTATCGGGAGTGTAAATGATGATGAACAAGGAGAGCGCACTGGTTTCTTCTTTCATTCTTTGTTTATTGCAGCTTTGCCTCTGATGTTTGGTGGCTGGATGTTGGCTGACACTGGTACCCCTTTCGTGGGTTTCGGTTTCAGCGAGCCAGTTACGGTTCTCATCGATTCATTGAGCTCCACACCAACTCACTGTCCATACTGAGGTAGTATACATCAGTGCCAAACCTGACGTGCGCACTGCTTTTAAGTCGCTTCGCATGAGGTACCTGCTAGTTTGGCTGACACAAAGCTTTTGGATTTGGATTTAAGTTTTTGCTTCACTTCTTCTAGGTAGTGGCTGTAAGAAACTATACTGTCAAGTATAACTGCTAAGTATTTAGTGCTGTTTTCATGTTTTATTTGCTCTTCATTGAGTTTAAGGCTCAGCTTCCTGTTAGCTTCTTTATCTCTGAGATGAATACTGACTTATAGATTTGGAAGTATTTTGTTTCAGGTGCCATCTTGTAATGGATCTTTGTTTACGTGACCATTACGGCACTCCAACCCCAGTTCTCGAGACCAGTAATATCGTACTAATTTTCTGCGAAGTAACAGACATATTTTTGTGACAATATTCACATTTGGTTTTCTTAATGTATAGATACTCCGATGTATCGATATATTACAATGATATGATTCTTGTGTGTATTCATTTATGTGAGACAGTCATAATCTTTGACTTACTTGTAACCGTTTTGGTGCGAATGCGCACAGAGCAGTCTTTGTGTCACTTTGCAGAAGTTAAGTTGTTATTTCGCTTTGTAAAAGAACAGTCAAGTCTTGTGTTTGGTTAAAGTGGAAATTAAATATATGAAGATAGATACAAAACTGTTTTCTTGATGATGTGACAATTAAGAAGAAGTACATGTGAATTTACAAGAAGTTTAATAAAAATGTGGATCGTGAACACCAAGTCAAAAATTATTTCTAACGTACCATTGTACAGATCTGGGATTGTTTGATCATTAAGAATTGTTAGGTCTTCAAATGCTGCTAAAATACAGATCTGGACCTTCTAGCAGTCAGAGTGGAATCACCCTAGAATCAACAAGAAGAGCCATAACAATCCATTCCAGATAAGTGCCAAAATTAATGACTTGTTTACAGTGACTTCATTATTTCTATTCTGACGATACCCTCCACAGTCAATAACTTTGTTGTTGCCCGATAAAGCGAACATATGCTGCGTGAGCAACATTATTAATGTGATTTATAACCTACTTTGCAAGTAATGGTATTGTTAGAATCTGAGGATTACTTAGATCACTTCTCAGGAGAACTTCTAGCTTTCCAAATGACTTTGATTGCATGGCTGTTGCTAGATGATTGTCATGGGCAGATTTATGTTCGTGTTTTTTGTAAATGCGGTATATATAAGTTGAACAAAAAGTAAGAGGGTGATTGCTGAACCTTGAGGTAGGCCTTTGTGAAGTGTTGTAACAGTGCTTATCTTATGTGTTAGGTGGACTCTATAAGTTCACTCTAGAAACATATATTTAATGATCTTCAGCGTTTGCTTGCATTTGGTCATTTGGTGAGTTCTGAGACGACCGAACGCATACCTTCTTGCCGGCTATGTTGAAAATCTGTGCACTGTTTCGATATGTAATCGAAACCGCTAAATAACCTTGTTGTCTGCACCTAAGCAACCACCACTTTCGCCTACCGCCAGCGACAGGCGTTCCGTCACGCCAGTCTCGCAGCGGCCCTTATGAGCTCGCACACAATCGTTGACGACCGATGACTACGATTATCCAACGGCCTGACACGAACGCTACAAGCAAATGCTGGAAATAAAAATCAGTTTGAAAGAGAGCATGTGTTGCCGATCTGTCAGATTACATGCCTGAACAATCGTCGAAAGGGTTTGGTGGAAGATGGCGTTAGTATTGGTTCAAATGGTTCAAATGGCTCTGAGCACTATGCGACTCAACTTCTGAGGTCATCAGTCGCCTAGATCTTAGAACTAATTAAATCTAACTTACCTAAGGACATCACACACATCCATGCCCGAAGCAGGATTCGAACCTGTGACCGTAGCGGTCGCTCGGCTCCAGACTGTAGCGCCTAGAACCGCACGGCCACTCCGGCCGGCGGCGTTAGTATTGCGTCTGCTGTTTAGTATCTAAATAAATCGAGGGAAAGTGGATTGGCAGAGCCGTACGGACTTGTTTGGTGCACATCTTAATGTGCACACTGTACGAGCTGCTATTCGGAGCTATCCACTGTGCCGAAGGATTCTTTATGCTGAGTATTTGAGCTTCAGCTAAGCCCACTGTTCTTTAAAACTGTTTACGTTACTATTATTTCTGTCTATTGCCTCCGAGCCCTGTCGATAATTTATGAATATTATATGAGTTGCTTCCGTGAAGTATTGTATACTCAGTACAAATGGTAGTTCAAATTTCCTTTTACACAATCAGTTGAAGCCATGTGGCCGTTCTCGTTCAAACTTATCTTATACACCATTTATAGAACTAGCATCAGTAATTCCAATTTAAAATCAAGATGCACACGTTGCTAAGGGTTTCTATCAGTCCATGCTGCAGATATTCCTGTCTATCTTGTTTCTAGCACAATTTGTAATTTATCAGAATTATTTGTGCTTGCTTTGGTACTCAGGGTTCATTTTACTGCTTTCTGATAAAGCCGGATGGGCGTTACTCTTTAACTTTTATTTATACGTCTTTTATTGTTGACCATTTTGAATCACAGTGTTTTTCTTTTTTTTTTAAGTGGCTCATCGCCTCTTCTGATCTGGTAACTGAATGTCCATTCACGTTGGATTTATTATTGTAAAACACTCATTAATTGAAATATTTGTGTCTCTGTTTTAGTTCATGTGGTGCTACATTTAATTTATGTTGAAACAGAACTATCGGCGTGGGGTGAAACCCAGTGGTTTGATATCTCAAGATCTGTTATTCAATTTATAAACCTAAATTATATGCCTCCATTGGTTTCATTCATTTGTGACTTTACATGTTAAAGAAATACATAATAACTATTTGCACAAACATCAAGTTCCACGTTCTGACCCAGACGGCTCAAACGGGCTCCGACCGACCACTGTGTCATCCTCGACCAGTAGCGCCCATTGGTTGCCGTATGGAGGCGCATGTGGTGAGCACACCGCTCTCCCGGTCGTTGTCGCATTTCTAGACCTTGGAACAACTATTAATCGGCTGGCTACCTCATTAATTGGCCTCATGCCACACCACGCTCAGTTCACCTCGTACCAATGCACCCACCTAGGAAAAACAACTGACAGAGCTGGGACTCGATCCCGTGTTGCCACATAGCAGTCAGTCGCAGTGACACTTCAGCTGCGACTGCGGAAGAAAATTTGTACACCTTGAAAGATGACGTCGAATCTGATCCGATGAGGGCATATGCCACCTGGGAGATAGTGGATGTACTCATATTGACTTCAGCGTCGTCCGCCAATAGATAGCGCAGTAACATAGCTACAAGAGCGCCATCTGTGTCTACCTTTAGGCTCACAGGCAGAAGGCTCAGCGTGGAACAAACCTGAAGCAAGCGGGCAACCATACCACAGAGACGCACTCGTGCCTCCTACAGCCAAGTCAGTGAATCTAAAAGGGCCAAATTTTAGCTTTCCAAGAGGTGGGATGGTTCTTTCAGGGAATTGTCACAAAAGTTGGACGTGCTGCGTCAGTTGTGCAATGGTGCTGGTATCAGTGGTCCCGTGAACATCGCCATACCCACTGAAGAGGTTCTGGAAGTCCACGCAGTACAGATACACGCCACGATCGTCGTATTCTAAGGGCAGCAGAGGCAGATCGTCCAACCACCGCAGAACAGGTAAGAGGGCTTGTGAGCATATACATGGCAGCCGAACTGTTGCGAAGTGATGGTCATTTGCGCGTTTGACGTAAACATGGTGCGCACTGTCTCGTAGAGTGCATTCGTCCAAACACACTAGCCATATCCCAGGCCCTGGCTTTCTGGAGGGCCAGTATAAAATGTTCTATTGCCGTTCTTGTAACAGGAAGATGATGTGGTTTTCCAACTCGCCCTCACACTACCCATTTGGCACTCAACGTGCTCTATAAGACGTGCATCCACTTCTCTGGCCAGTACGAACTTATCTCCAATCGAGGACGTGTGTGGGAGGGGTGGGGGGGATGATTGGAGGAGAAGTGACTCGTGCGACTCGTCAACCAACAACTGTTACAGAACTACGGGAACAGATCCAACAGGCATGGCAGATTGTGTCCCATGTCTGTACTCGCCACCGGTAATCGACTGGATGCCAGAGTCAGCGCCTGCATTGCCGCGCGTGTGGGCTACACGATGGACGAATATGGGTGTTTCAGCATTCAAATTCTGAAGGTAGCAGGGGTAAAACACAGGGACCGAAAGGCTATTTACAATTTGTACAGAAACCAGATGGCAGTTATAAGAGTCGAGGGTTACGAAGGGAAGCAGTGGTTGGGAAGCGAGTGAGACAGGGTTGTAGCCTCTCCCCGATGTTATTCAATCTGTATAGTGAGCAAGCAGTAAAGGAAACAAAAGAAAAATTCGGAGTAGGTATTAAAATCCATGGAGAAGAAATAAAAAGACTGAGGTTCGCCAATGACATTGTAATTATGTCAGAGACAGCAAAGGACTTCAAAGGGCAGTTGAACGGAATGGACAATGTCTTGAAAGGAGGATATAAGATGAACATCAACAAAAGCAAAACGAGGATAATGGAATGTAGTCAATGAAGACGGATGATGCTGAGGGAATCAGATTAGGAAATGAGAGACTTGAAGTAGTAAAGGACTTTTGCTTTTTGGGGGAGCAAAATAACTGATGATGGACGAAGTAGAGAGGATATAAAATGTAGATTGGCAATGGCAAGGAAAGCGTTTCTGAAGAACAGAAACTTCTTTACATCGTGTATAGATGTAAGTGTCAGGGAGTCGTTTCTGAATGTGTTTGTATGGAGTGTAGCCATGTATGGAAGTGAAATGTGGACGACAAATAGTCTAGACAAGTAGAGAATAGAAGCTTTCGAAATGTGGTGCTACAGAAGAACGCTGAAGATTAGATGGGTAGATCACATAACTAATGAGGAGGTGTTGAATAGAATTGGGGAGAAGAGGAGCTTGTGGCACAACTTGCCTAGAAGAAGGAATCGGTTGGTAGGACATGTTCCGAGGCATCAAGTGATCACCAATTTAGTATTGGAGGTCAGTGTGGAGGGTAAAAATCGTAGAGGGAGATCAAGAGATGAATACACTAAGCAGTTTCAGAAGGATGTTGGCTGCAGTAGGTACTGGGAGATGAAGAAGCTTGCACAGAATAGAGTAGCATGGAGAACTGCACCAAACCACTCCCAGGACCGAAGACCACAACAACAACAACAGCATGGTTTGATACCCGGTACCTCAAAACCAGGTGTTCAAATGGTTCAAATGGCTCTGAGCACTATGGGACTTATCTTCTGAGGTCATCAGTCGCCTAGAACTTAGAACTACTTAAACCTAACTAACCTATGGACATCACGCACATCCACGCCCGAGGCAGGATTCGAACCGTAGCAGTCGCGCGGTTCCAGACTGTAGCGCCTAGAACCGCTCGGCCACTCCGGCCGGCAAAAGCACTTGTCCCGTCGATGTGTAAATATAATCACATCATGTATTCGAACATTCATGTACATGTACATTCACTGTTGCAACAATAAATCTTGAATGAATTGGAAGCCACTGAAAGGGTGTAGTAATTTCTTTTCTAGCAATGTGTTGGCAGTACTCTCTCGAAAATAAAATTGTCTTTTCTGATTAAAATGTTACGTTTTTGTGACGTGTCTCTTACTACTGTCAGCTCGTCGCTTGCTATAGTATTCAGTGCACTTTGCCCCGTGCGTGGTTGTTCCTTTTGTTCTAGCCTTGCGTCGAATGGCAGAAATCCAGACAATAGTGATAAAAGTAAAAGAAAGAGCACTGAAAAGCCGTTGTGACATTTCCCCTCGTAATTACGGTGCGGAAGAGGCGCGATGCGGCCCTCCAGCTGTCACTTCGTCCGCACCTGCGGCGCCCCACCGGTTGCCTCAGCCCCCTGCGGGCCAGACGCTCACGTGCCTCGGCGCGTGGGCTCCTCACGCGGCGCGCCACGCCGTGCCGTATCCGGCAACACGGACTGCGGCCACGGCGCCCGCCACGTGAGCGCGGCCGCCTGGGAATGCTGCCGGCGAGCCGGGTCGTGCACTCGGAAATGCCAGATTACGCAGCGCCCGCGAGACCTTACGGGCGCTCACGTGTCTGCCGGCATGCGGACGGACCCGCTGTCAACACACACCGGTACGCCGGCAGCAGCGGGAAGACCACCAGCAAGTTCCTTTATAACAAGGGAACGGCATCCCAAAATATAATATTCAGATCTATAAGACGTAAAAAGTTTTTTGGCGGAAAAACTGTTTGTTTACTTGATGGCTGTTACTTTTTTACTTTTTTTTTAATCTCATTTTGTTCTATATTGTTCGTTGACATTGTTCGTAGCGGACGTCCTATGACACTTGTTCTCGTTGTTCGTAGATCCGTTCACTCAGTTTTTTATTGCAGAGGATAACTAAACCCTCTGACCGAACACGCTGAGCTACCGTGCCGGCATTACCTTGCTGGTAAACACAACTTTTACCAACCTACTACTCGACTACAATATTTTCGGAGCTGGAAGTGAAGGCGCCCCGGGTGGTTTATCGTGGGCTTTTTACCGTGATATTTCAGGAGGACACGCCTTATTACTTACACTACTGGCCATTAAAATTGCTACACCATGAATATGACGTGTTACAGACGCGAAATTCAACCGACAGGAAGAAGATGCTGTGATATGCAGATGATTAGCTTTTCAGAGCATTCACACAAGGTTGGCGCCGGTGGCGACACCTACAACGTGCTGACATGAGGAAAGTTTCCAACCGATTTCTCATACACAAACAGCAGTTGACCGGCGTTGCCTGGTGAAACGTTGTAGCAGGAACGCCTGCTATGGTGTACTCCACGACGAACCTGGGTGCACGAATGGAAAAACGTCAATTTTTCGAATGAATCCAGGTTCTGTTGACAGCATCATGATGGTCGCATCTGTGTTTGGCGACATCTCGGTGAACGCACATTGGAAGTGTGTATTCGTCATCGCCATACTGGAGTATCACCCGGCGTGATGGTATGGGGTGCCACTGGTTACACGTCTCGGTCACCTCTTGTTCGCATATTGACGGCACTTTGAACCGTGGAAGTTACATTTCAGATGTGTTACGACCCCTGGCTCTACCCCTCATTCGATCCCTGCGGAACCCCACATTTCAGCAGGATAATGCATGACCGCATGTTGCAGGTCCTGTATGAGCCTTTCTGGATACAGAAAATGTTCGACTGCTGTCCTGGCCAGCACATTCTCCAGATCTCTCACCAACTGAAAAGTCTGGTCAATGGTTGCCGAGCAACTGGCTCGTCACAATACGCCAGTCACTACTCTTGATGAATTGTGGTGCCGTGTTGAAGCTGCATGGGCAGCTGTACCTGTACACGCCATCCAAGCTCTGTTTGACTCAATGCCCAGGCGTATCAAGGCCGTTATTACGGCTAGAGGTGGTTGTTCTGGGTACTGATTTCTCAGGATCTGTGCATTCACATTGCGTCAAAATGTTATCGCATGTCAGTTCTAGTATAAAGTTATTTGGCCAATGAATACCCGCTTATCATCTGCATTTCTTCGTGGTGTAGCAATTTTAACGGCCAGTAGTGTAATACTTCCAATTATTCACATGCAATGCAATGCGTTTAGCTCAGTCGCCAAGTAAAATAATATCGTAGTCGGTCAGTATGCTCACTTGTTGTTGCTGTTGTCTCTCTTTGTCCTCCTGCCCTTTCTCTCTTTCTCTGTCTCTCTGTATGTCTGCATCTCTCTCTCTCTCTCACTCTCTCTCTCTCTGAGTGTGCATGAGACTGTGTGTGTGTGTGTGTGTGTGTGTGTGTGTGTGTGTGTGTGTATGTGTGTGTGTGTGTGTAAGACACTGAGATTTTCTTTTACTTTTTTTTGAGGTGGTGCTGTTACATTACAGTAAATAATTGGCGACGAAGGATGGAAGTGTTACTCTTAGATGAAAAGATTGCACAGGAGATGAATTGGCGCTGGGTCGCTTAAAAGCAGTCAGGACACTCATGACAAAAAGAAATCTTAGTCTCTAAAAGGACAGAAGACGGGTTTTATCATATTCCACCGACACTCTCGAATTGGGGAAGAGTAAGGAAGCATATCGTCCGCATCTTCATTCAAAGGAACCAAACCAACATTTCACTTGATCGATTTAGGAAAGACACCGAAAGTCTAAATCTCTCCTGCTAGACGCGGAATTCCACCACGGTCCTCCCGCTGGGAATCCATGGTGTTAAACAGTGCACCATCTCGCTCGGTCACAATGTACATGGCGCCAGTGAATAAGTAGTTAATTGAAGTTCCTGACACCCAAGATAGTAGGAAATTCTCAACATATATAATAACGAAAAGCCTTTCTTTCGACCGAAAGAGGGAAGGTTACCCTTTAATGCTCCGTTGGCGAAGCGGATAATACAGACGGGACACATTCTTGACTTTGGGAAAGATGGGGAAAGACATGGGACATTTCCTTTCAAAGGCTCTAACGCTGCTTTCGCATTAAGCAAGATAGGGAGTCCACAGAATTCAATAATCTTTGTGGCCGGAAGGGGTCTGGGGCGCTGTCAACCAGAAGGCAACTCTAATGTAATAAAACTGCATCGCCTCATTCTCCCATTTATCACGAGACGGTAGGACTTTGAACATCTGTGAAATTGCCTGTAGTCACAAAAAACTACTGAAAAGCTATGAGCCCATGTGTAGGAACAATAAACTATATTTATTACGGTAATAGCTGAGTACTCGGCGTAGCCGGAGTTTTTATTAGTCCCTCTCATCCTTCCCCTTCACCTCTCCATCTCATCCTTCCCCCTCCCTCATTTAATTTCTTCCTCCCCCTTTCTCTTTCCACGTTATCACACGCACTAACACTGAAGTTTGCTGGTTCCTACCCGCATAGTGTTTCTTTCGAAATACTAAGTAACATGTGTACCAAGAAAGGGTGTGAGATAGGAATGTAGTCTTTCGTCCCTACTCTTTAAACATCGAAGAAACAATGAGGAAATAAAAGAGAAGTTCAAGAGTGGGATTAAAATTGATGGTGAAAGGATAGCAACGAAATCATTCGCTGATTAAATTGTTATTCGCAGTGAAAGTGAAGAAGAATTACAGGATCAGTTGAATGGAATGAACAGTCTAATGAGTACAGAATATGGAATGAAATTAAATCGAAGAAACTCGAAAATAATGAGAAGTACCAGAAATAAGAACAGCGAGAGACTACAGAATTGGAGATCACAAAATAGGCGATGTCAAGGAATTCTGCTACCATGGCAGCAAAATAACCCACGATGGATAGCAAGGTGGACATAAAAAGCAGGCTAGCACTGACAAAAGGGAATGCCTGGTCTAGAGAAGTCTATTAGTAGCAAACATATGTCTTCATTTCAGGAAAAAATTTCTGAGAATATATTTGTGGCATTACCTAGCAGTGAGAAATGGATTGTGGAAAAACTAGAAAAGAAGAAAATAGAAGCAACTGAGATGTGATACTACAGAAGAATGTTGAAAATCTGGCTAACTGACAAGGAAAGAAATGAGGTGGTTCTCCACAGAATCAGCGAAGTGAGGAGAGGGACAAGATGATAGGACATCTGTTAAGACATCAGGGAGTAACTTCCACGGTATTAGAGGGAGCTGCAGAGGGCAAAACCAGTAAAGGAAGACTGAGCATGGAATACATCCAGCAAATAATTGAGAACAAAGGTGGCAAGTGTTTTTCTGAGATGGAAATGTTGACTCAGGAGAGGAATTCGTGGCGGGAAGCATCAGACCTGTCACAAGACTGATGAAAAAAAATTAATAAATAACCAAATGAAATAAAATAAAAAAGAAGTGTACCAATTTTAGTTGACACCAATCCAGGAGTTGAGGAGGAGCTTATTACCCATGGATTTGCCCGCGTACGCACATGTATTTAGTAAATTTCTCTCATATTTGTACACATATTTAACCTGAATCTCCAGAGAATTTCGACCTGCAGTTTTATTTTCACACAGTTTAACGTTTATGACCCTATGTCTACTAAACTATAAGTCGTACAATAATTAGTTTTTGTAGGTACATTCAGCGGAATTTGTAGATCCTGAGTGCGAAATGTGTAGCGAATGGAGTTAGTAGCAAAGAAGTAGTACGTTTAATCGCCATGCATGATGCGACAGATCTTCAGCATATCTGCTGAACTATGTTTCGTATAAATATATAATTTTGCAGGTACATTTAGTGGTGGATTGAATGTTGTCTCCAAAGGTGTCGCGAATACAATTAGTACTAAAGAGTTAATAAATTCAAAAGTCATTTCTCATACAGCAGTTTTAATGCATGGAGTTTTGCTGAACCCCTTTCAGTGGCTTAGGAGGAGGTACGGAACATACATATATACATCTGTATAATACGAGTATGTCTGGATTACAAGCTGCTGGATAGATGATCTAATCTTCTGATGACGGTAAACATCTAAGACCTGTCATACGCTTCAGAGTAAAAGGACTGCTTGTCTCATAATACGCGATGTCACAGTGAGCATTCTCAGTGGAACATTATCTAGAAACTTTCAAAATAGCGCTCTTGTATGCAGTTTGAGCAGTAATACTGTGATTGCTCGAGGAAAACTGAGCCATCGTTATTCTTACCAAAAAGCTAAGTTTGTTTTATTTTCCAACCCACACTCCTGTTCGTGGCGGGGCGTGTTTTTTGCCAGAACTACTTCATTCATGCTTCCCAGTACCATTCTAACTCATGCTTCATGACAATGCCCCCGCCATAAAGCAGCATCAGTGAGGGAATGATCTGAGGACAATAACACTTTTAGACAACATAGTTGTATGGAGATAACAGTGATTTATTTACTTTTAATCATTTATTCAAAATGACAGTCACAACTGCATTATTTATTTTGCCGCCAACCGGTTTCAACCCGTGATGGGGTCATCTTCAGGGCAATTTACACCATTTGGTCGCTCGCTGGAGTCGTCACACTGCCTGTGCACGGTTGGTAGTTACCAACAGTACACAGGCAGGGTGACGACTCCAGCGAGCGATCAAATGGTGTAAATTGCCCTGAAGATGACCCCATCGCGGGTTGAAATCGGTTGGCGGCGAAATAAATAATGATATTGTGACTGTAGTTGTAGTTACCAACCGTGTACAGGCAGGGTGATGACTCCAGCGAGCGACCAAATGGTGTAAATTGCCCTGAAGATGACCCCATCATGGGTTGAAACCTGTTGGCGGCAAAATAAATAATGCCATTGTGACTGTGATTTTGAATAAATGATTAAAAGTAAATAAATCGCTGTTATCTCCATACAACTATGTTGTCTAAAAGTGTTATTGTCCTCAGATCATTCCCTCACAGATGCTGCTTTATTGCGGGAGCATTGTCATGAAGATACAATCATCGCCTCCGAAATGTTCTTCTATTGTACGCTGTACACAATGCAGTGAAACGTGTTCATAGCCTTCCGCCCGTTAGTTATTTATAAGCGCAATAAGAGATCTACAACCCAACCACGCAAAACACCTCCACACCGTAACATCACCTCCTCCGTACTTCACTGCTGGTGCTACACATGGTAGCAGGTTACGTTCTCCGTACATTTGCTAAACCTAAACACTTCCATCAGACTGCCACACGGTACAGAGTGATTCATCACTTCACATCACTCGTTTACAGTCATACACTGTCCACTGTCGTTGTTCTTTTAGACCACCTCCAGGATCGCCCAACATTGCCTGCAGAAATGTGTGACTTATGAGTTGTTGATCGACCATTCCACCCTATTCTCCTTAACTTCCTACTCACAGTCATTGTACTAGCTGGACGGTTGATGACACTTTGGAAACTTTCGAGAGATTCCTTCCACTGATTTTATGGGACTCTTCACGCACTGTCCGCAATTCGTTGGACATGAAGTCAGTGTGGTCTTGGTTTATCTGTGATAGTTGCTTTAGAATCATATTAGAAACAGTCAACTTGGGCCGCTTTTGAAGAGATTATAAGTCCCTAATGTACCCGTCACTGCCGGCCGCGGTGGCCGTGCGGTTCTGGCGCTGTAGTCCGGAACCGCGGGACTGCTACGGTCGCAGGTTCGAATCCTGCCTCGGGCATGGGTGTGTGTGATGTCCTTAGGTTAGTTAGGTTTAAGTAGTTCTAAGTTCTAGGGGACTTATGACCTAAGATGTTGAGTCCCATAGTGCTCAGAGCCATTTATCCATTTTTTTTTACCCGTCACTGAGGTGACGTCCGGTGATTACCGCACGTTCGGAGTCACGGAATTCTCCTTAGAATACAAACCTCTCCTCTTCCTACTACACTGGCGGTATCTAGTGGTCAGTTCCGTATTACATAGGGGTGTCCGGATACTTTTGATCCAGTAGCGTATGTTGCCTGTCTCTTCCTGGAACGTAACCTCGCGGGATTTTAATAGTAAACCTCGCCGCGACATGCAAGGCCTGTTTTGTAGCGTTTTCCAGCAAAGTCTTCTTTTTTCTTTTTTTTTCTTTTGCTTTTAAGTATCCCCGTAATGCTCTCGAGCTGATTAAACGATCACGTGACGAAACGCGACGTAATTCGTTAAAATTTGTCTACCTCTTTTGTTAATCCAACTCCAACCTTTTTAAGGCCGTGACTGATGAGCAAAAACCAAGAAGTGGTCGAACAAACACCTTATAAACACTTCTTTCGTGGGATAATCCCGAAATTACCCTTAGGTCTATTGATTTTGTCCCGTTAGGGGCGACTTGCTGCATTCATCTGCAAGGAGTTTTTGAATTCAGTGGAAAATTTGGTCCGATACTTGGTAAGCTCTTATTCTTTTTTCACTAAATGGAAGTTTGGAACTGTATCAAATGCCTTCCTCAAGTCAAGGAACACGGTATCACTGTAGCGCCGACGTCTACTCTCTGGTTCTCATAGGCTAACATCTGTGACTCGTATGTTCCCTGTTTGCGTAATCTATGATGATTTTTATAGAACAGATATTTTTTTCTTCAAAAACGACATAATACGTGAGCAAAAAACATGATCCATAATTCTACAACAGATCAACCTCAGCTATTCAGCCTGTATGCTACAGTCTATGCTAGAGTCCTTCTTCGGGATGCGAATGGCCTGTGCTTGTTTGCAGTTGGTAGGTACCCTTTGTCGTTCCATTGACCAATGAAAGCCGCGTGGTGTAGACGCGCGGTCAAGGCGCCTTGATATGGTACGTTCGGTTGTCCCCGTCGGAGGTTCGAGTCCTACCTCGGGCATGGGTGCGTGTGTTGTCCTTACCGTAAGTTAGATTAAGTAGTGTGTAAGAATAGGGACCGATGACCTCAGCAGTTTGGTCCTATAAGAACTTACCACAAATTTCCAAAGTTTTACCAAGGAAAAACTACTGCTAGAAGGGGAGCAAGTTTTTCCCCATAATCTCTGTAGAATTTTATAGGTATCTCATAAGGTTCAGTGGCCTTTCCACCACTAAGCCATTATAATAGCATATGTATTCCATAATCACTTATCGCAGTTAGCGCCATATGGGCGTTCCTGCGCTTGCTGGGAGAAAGCACCGTGTTATGATTTTCCGCGGTGAAGCACTGTCATCTTCCGTTCAGCAGCCAGTATCCTCATTAAGCGATTGAATAAAGTTTTTGATCCGCCTTCTAATTTTACTAAATACCTAAGTTTGTGAGGGATTTTAGTCAGATCGGTTGGCAAAATTTCGCTTTCAGATTCCTTGAACGCTTCTTTCACTGCTCTATTTACCTTCATTTTAGCTTCGTTTAGCTCTCGTTTGTCAGCTAGGTTTTGATTTCGCTTAAATCTGTGATGATGCCCTTTTTGCTCCCGTAACAACTTTCTGACACGGCTATTAAACCACTGTGGGTCTTTCCCATCCCTTAAAATCTAGTCTGGAGCATACAACTTGGCGTGTATTATCGTTCCACTTTATAGGTACTCTAGTGTTTAATAACATGATTGACACACGGTGTGATTCATGAATTCTGGAGTCAAAGACAAGGCGTGTTGAACGATGCTTTTGAATTTTACCCATCTGTGCTTAGCGTCGTTGCCGGTCCTGAATATTTCATGTTGAATACTCAGATACTCTGTAATTTCTAATAACTCTCATTCAGCAATTACAATACTTCTCAATCCAATTCACTTTTGTTGAAGGAAAACTCTCTTTCGTATTCGCCACTCTAGTCAATAGAATGGTTAACCGCCAACTCGATTTTCTGAAACTCTTATACATTGGCATATTGGTAGGAGTAGGGACAGTCAGTGCAACATCATTACTAAGTTTACATAGGTGGGTGGAATACATTTAGAAAAACTTAGGACAGAAAGCGTGAGTATATAGTAGTAATACATTTCAAACATACCAAAGGTTGTTATTCGGAACCAGAACGTTCATAAAGGCTTCTGTTTTGCTCTTGGGTGTAGAAAAACTCTCACGATTATTGCAGTACTTGGACAACGCCTGGTATCAAGATTCCATTCACGAATAGTAAGTGGAAGTCATGATTTCTTATATCATTCATTGTGAGCCATTAACCGTCTAATCTTCACAGTCTCTCAAGGAATGCTAAGAAGGGGATATAATATATTTGTAGGACTCCTCGAGAAAGCCACATCTTGGAGAATGAGTAGTAGGTTTTTCTTGAAACAGTAATTTTTCTGGTGATTTGTCAATTATCATTCCATATTTTGAAGAATTCCTTTTATATTTTCCATAGGGTAAACCAAATGACTAGCATTCGTGACGCCCCCTATATGGCTCCCATACATTTGAACAGTGTGTCTACACGGTATACACGATTCAATTTATCGCAGCAAATCGGTGATGTTCCAATATTTTACAAGGAGACAATGGCTTTGCATACAACTTGGCGTGTATTATCGTTCCACTTTATAGGTACTCTAGTGTTTAATAACATGATTGACACACGGTGTGATTCATGAATTCTGGAGTCAAAGACAACTACATTCTACATGAATAAATCCTTTCAGTTCCCTGCATTAAGTAAAAATTGCCAATCATTAAATCAGCTTAAGATTTTAGCAGAAGTAGAAGTGAATACTCCTACAATTTTTGTGGATAACACTTCCTCATAGTGTCTCACTCAGTGACACTGGAAGAAACGTTATTCCCTAAGAAAGATTACACTCTTTCAAACTTCTTTCCACTCTTCATAATACCGCAGTGCCAGTTTCTGTTAGGTTCGTATTGATGAAAAATGTGCCAATCAGATAGAACCGTAAAAGAATAGTCATTCTGAGTATAGAACCCTGCTAAAATACCTTAACGTTTTTACGTTTCTTTTACAACGATGCTAACAACGTACGTTTATGGAAAGATGCATCGACAGAACTCGGAAAATATAAGCGTTTCATTTCTGGGTCTTATATCACGTACCGAATAAATAAACAATTTGTACCGGCACAAATCTCAGCAGACATATGCCTTCAGTGCCCTAACATATCTCTCCAGGCTGCAGTCAACCTTCAGAGTAACGGCCTCTAAATAGCGTCTTACCTTCCTTTCCCGCTGGTAATGACAAATAGCTCGAACGACTGCTACGAGATAAATGGAGATGTAGCCACTTAAATGACATCACAAATGTGCTTCAGCACGATATGGCATTCTTGAAGCCCATACTCTATAGGATACATCCGTTTAGGAGAACAATTATTTCCCTTCACATTGCGCAGTACCCTCACAGCAAGCGCCAAAGTTCTATATTGCATAACACCGATCAAGGAATTCTTACTCATATTACACCAATAGGAAGGCTTGGTATGACCTTCAGTGACATAGAACTGAGGTTATTCATTAAGTCCTTTTTAAAAAATCTTTTAGGATATCTGCTCGTTATGTTTGATCTACTACCTGAAAGAGAGCAGAGAAAATTAACAAGCCTGCAGACAGGAAACCAGACGGATAGAAGAATCAACGCCCTGGCCTCAGCAGATGACGTAGTTTTAATTACATAGAATGAACAAGATCTGGTTTAGATGGAAAGAGTGTTATTGGAAGAGGCAATGAGAGCAGGTTTGAAGATAAACATCGATAAGAAAAAAAATGGTTCAAATGGTTCTGAGCACTGTGGGAGTTAACTTCTGAGGTCATCAGTCCCCTAGAACTTAGAACTACTTAAACCTAACCAACCCAAGGACATCACACACATCCATGCCCGAGGCCGGATTCTAACCTGCGACCGTAACCGTTGCGCGGATCCAGACTGCAGCGCCTAGTACCGCTCGGCCACTCCGGCCGGCCATCGATAAGACCAAATATCTCATAGTGAGCAGAGAGAATCATGACAGATCCTTAGATGTGCACGGTAAAATCTTTGAACGGTCGAAAGAGTTGAAATGTCCAAAGGTAGTACTCAATGAAAGGAATGAGGCAGATCCGAAATAATGAAAAGAATTGACAGGAAATTGGTCAAACTTCGCATTCGGAAACCTGCTTAATTCTCGATTTCTATCGAGCTCCGCGAAGATTATGATTTACAAGACAGTAATACAACTTGTGGTCCTGTAAGGAAAAGTCCTGGTCCCGTACCCAAGAAATAGAACTAGAGACATTGAGGAGGCTACTCTGAGATATATTTTTGGATATGTGAAGCATGGAGACGACTGGAGAAAAAGGAAAACCTGCGAATTGCAGGAGTTGTACAAACCGCTGGACATTGTGACTGTGATTAAAGAGAGGCACCTTAATTGATACTGGTACGTAATGCATCGAGAAGGCCAGATCATCTAGCAGGTTGTGGAAGAAGACATCAGAGGTAACAGAGCAAAGAGAAGACCACAACTGACGTGGACTGACGACCTCAGAGAGGGAACTGGCTGGAGAAAAAGACATGGACTGAAGAGAATGGAGGAGAGTAATCGGCAAGGCCAAAGGCGAATGCGGACACCCTAGTAAATAAGTAAGAATATTGCTTTCTATAAAGGGCATTTTGGTTTATAAGCGACAAAATGTACTGATTTCTGCCGATATCCTCAAGAAATTAATGAAATTACAATTATACGCAGTTATGTTTGCAGAGAGAGATTTAAATTTTCTGTATCCTTAGTACCAGTATTCTGGTACGTTAGTGGAGGCACTGACTCTCTCCATTTAAGTAATTCAGTATTTTTTGTACGTGAAATTAGGTTGTTTCAAAGGTGCAACAGTTTTTTGTTTTTCTTTCTTGACGAGTCGAGTAAGAGAACGGGCACATGTCTCAAATAGTGAAAAATATGGAATATACACCACGCACTGTTGCACACATTGCAATACGGTGACATGGTATGCTTTCGCATTTTTATGGACATTTCCCTAAAATCAAACGATACTTCGTAACTTATTTTTAATACAAATAATGTCAGAAAGGAAGTCCGTTCTACTTACTGTTCAGAACGTTTTTAGCTAAATCTGACGAAACTACAAATCGTTATTTTAACCATTTCTACGCCCAGTTATGTCGTTCCACAAGAGTTATTAATTCTTTTAATCGCTTATGATGTGCCATGGCCTTTATGCACGAGTTTGTTTGGATGCGTAAAGAAAATGTTTTATTTTTTCTGTTTTAAGAGAATTTGTAGATCGCCTTTACTATTACCCAGTGAAGCTATTTTCCAGCAAGTTTCCATGTGAATATTTCAATAATTTTAAAAATTTTCTTCATCTTGTCACATTATCTTAGATATATTGTACGGAATGCAGACGAAGTTAACTGTTTATTTAAATATCTTCTTCCCTTACTCCTTCAACTCCATGTCAGACTATCTTCACATATATTCCTCAAAAATTTGTTTTATGGCACAGCCTTTCTTATAATCTATTTGATTATACTATATAGTACGTCAGCAAATCTACGATGTATTACTTCTTTACATTTTATTACATTTAGAGAAAACGTAAATCACTGATTCCCTTCCATAACTCCAAAACTTACCTCAGTGGAAACTATGGAAGATATTCAACGCAAAGTTATATTAATTTTTGATGGCTTACTTACTGACTGGTCATAGCCACATTTGTACACTTATTGTTAGTAATTTAAGTGGCAAATCCACTGACCGGTCATAGCCACATTTGTACACTGAGTAATTTAAGTGGCAAATCCATGAGTAAAAACCAAAGCCTTTTTTAACAACAGGATACGAAAATTCTATGCATGGTGCGTTTCGACATTGCCTTATCCGAAATTTTAGTGACCGTAATAGACTGGAAGAGACATTTGACTATGCTATCTGCAACTTCTCTGGTAAATGAATGAATTTACAAATGGGCAGTTACACATAAATCAGCAGCTCTGTCGATCTAGAGTCATACATCTACATCTACAGTGATACTCTGCAAATCACACCTATGTGCATGGCAGAGAGTTCATCGAACCACCTTCATAATAATTCTATATTATTCCACTATCGAACAGCGCGTGGAAAAAAAGAACACCTATATGTTTCAGTGCGAGCTCTGATTTCGTTTTATCTTATTATGATGATCGTTTCTCTCAATGTACTCCTATCTGGTAAGGATAAAATAGGACCGACAAGAGCAGTGTAGGCAGTCGCTTTAGTAGATCTGTTGCATCTTCTAAGTGTTCTGCCTTCCGCACAACATTTTCTGTGTGTCCTTTCCAATTTGAGTTGTTCGCAACTGTAATTCCTAGGCGTTAGTTCAATTGACGGTCTTTAGATTTAATTGATTTATCGTGGAACCGCAGTAATAAATTGCAGTTATTCAATAAAGCAACTGCACGGAAACATATGCTATGTAGAGATATTCACTTTTTCCAGTACTCTACAGACCATGCATTAAAACTATACTTATTACTATACGGGATATCCCAGGAGGAATGGTCAGTATTAAGGAATGTCACCGGAACGATCATTTGAAGAAAAAAAGTCTAGTAAGTACGGGCTCTAAGACGCATACCTTAAAATCTACGATTACTTGTTCATGCTCTACTACTGCAGGCTATTTGATTTCCGTTTTTGACAGGTGTCAGTATGGACGAAAAGCAGAAAAAGTATCAAGGAAACATTGGACCTAAGGTGCGTATTTTAAGGGCTACGAGCACTTCGCTATTGTAGAACACATCTCTTCTTCTGAAGAAGTGCACATAGCTCTTAAGATACGCATTTCAGTGTTCATGTTCTCTGCACAATGTTTTCTTGTTTTTGTCCGTACTTCTCCTCAGAACATATAGAAAGCAAAGAGCTGGCAGTAGAAGAGATTTGTTTAGCAGTATCTAAGATGATGAAGTGCTTCTAGTTCTTAAGGTACACACTTTAGAACCCATGTTTACTGTACAATTTTTTCTCAAAATATGAAAAGCAAAGAGCTTGCAGTGGAAGAGATTTGTGTCACAGTATCGAAGAAGTGCTTTTACTCTTAACCTATGGATTTTAGAGTCCATTTTTACTAGCCCTTTGTACTTCGAAAGATCGTTCGCTTCTTATCCCTGAATGGTCACCATTCCTCCTGGAACACCATGAATTTTCTGTTTTATGTTTATCTCTAATCTTTCAGTATTCATAGCGTTATCCTCGGTTTGGCTGTTAATGCTGACTGAAAATACGCAGGATCTGACCATTTCGCAGAGTGTCATCCAGAAAACAACATACGGAATTCTATATTCAGATGGTAAAAGCTTGGCGCATAACGTCTCAGATATACGCCAATGGTCTCATGTTCTTCCCATGATCAAGGTAATCTTTAGGTGAAGTTCAAGATGGCATCAGAGATGTTTGTAGGTAGTGATGATCTATTATTGGACAAAATAACATGCTCTGTAGGAATTAAATGTCCCTGGGGACAAGTGGGACATTTATCGAATACAACATGCATACACATGTAAGGCAACTGTCACGATATGCTGCAAATTCTTCAGTGGCGAGGCGGATATGGTTGCTTATTGGTTATCAAAATAGCAACACTAATCCAGTCTTTGAGATACGCTGGATGAGGATAACGAGTAGCAAGAATTTTGTTCTTCTTTACAATGCATGCCACAATATTTAAATTCTGTGACTGTGGTGTATCGTAGACGATAGTATCTGCAGTCCAGAAAGCGTAATGGACTGCTAGTTACTGAATGAATATTGCCACCTGTAATACTGTAGATTACCTCCGTAGTGTGAGCGTAGGATCCTCTGCAACTCTGTGTCCGCCGATATTATGATGATTTCTTGTTTCTCCTCTTTTCATCAATGTGACTGTATCCTGCCACATAGAGCTGTCCAAACATGCTTCAGTGTCTCGCTTATCAAATAAGCCCGTTTTTCGCATTCTCTTTGTTTGCAAGAGATTTGACAAAAGCAGCTATGCCATGAATGCTTTGCTTATGCTTTTGTTTACTTTGTGCTCACTAGATGAGTATTAATTTCAACATTCTCTTTTGCGTGACAGTGGCTGTTTCATTAGAGGCCACATTCCTTTACAGTACCCTTCTTTCTCTACCAAAAAGTTCTTTTTTCGATGAGCATAAAGCTACTGGACCGGGGACGCAATGACGTTGCGAGGTGCGGAAACATATGTTTGTAAATCGAGATAGAATATAACATTGACAATACATGTTTGGCTTCTATACTACGGGGGCGTGCTGAAAAGTAATGACTTCGAATTTTATATGAGTTTTGTATGAAAACTCTTCATGGTTTCTTTTCAGGAAAAAGCAGTCTTCATTAGCATTCTCTATTTTTATTCTTCATGTCTATATATTATTTCTCATGTGACGGAGCCACAGTCTCATCTCCGTTTGCACCGCTTCATGACTGTCAAAGCGAGGTCTTCGAGGGTGTTCTTTATGTGTTAAAAACACATGAATGTCGGATGGGGCCTTGTCGGTACCACAGGAAGGATGACAGACGACAGTGAACGCAAGACTTCAGATTGCTGAAGACGTCGCTGTTCTCATGTGTGGACTGGCGTTGTCATGTTGAAGAAGAGGGTGATCTTTGAATTCGTGCTTTCAGCTTTCCCTGTATTTCGCAGTACCTTGCAGAGTTAATGGTGGTGCCTTTACACACGAATTCCATATCCACCACACTTTGAACATCCCAGAAAACCGCGTGCATAACTTCGCCTGCTAATGGCATGCTATTGAACTTTTTTGGCGTCGGTGATCCTTTGTGGCGGAACTCCATTAAAGAAAAATATCGTGAGACTAAGGCCTCCCGTCGGGTAGACCGTTCACCGGGTGCAAGTCTCTCGATTTTACGCCACTTCGGCGACTTGCGCGTCGATAGTGATGAAGTATGATGATTAGGATAGCACAACACCCAGTACCTGAGCGACGAAAATCTCCGACCCAACCGGGAATCGGACTCGGGCCCTGAGGATTGACTTTCTGTCGCACTGAGCACTTTCTTTTCGGTATTTTTCGTTGCGTTTGGTCTGGGTGGACGTCCCAAGACATCCGTTCAAGTCGATCGTTGATTCCTTTACTTAGTTGTTTTATTACAGAGGGCCAGCAGCCCTCTGCCCGAACACGCTGAGTTACCTTGCCGGCTAAACCACTCAGCTTTCGGGTGCGGATGGATCTCCACTGACATTCTCTTGTTTTCGGGGTCAGAGTGGTGGATCCAGCTGTCATCACCTGTCTGAGTGTTAAGAAACCCATCACTTTCACGCACAAAATGCAAAAGAAATCGTTGGCTACAGTCCACTCTGTTGTCATAAACTCTATCACACCATGCTGTCTATACCGCACCGACATAGTTACGTTACGTATCGTCATGATATGCGCTACAGTTCGGAACCATCTGGGGGCGAGGGCTGCAGATTGGGTGAAAGCAGCAAGAAAGCCAACCGAGTAAAATGCATGACATTTAATGGCTCAACCTATTGAGAACATAATAAAATGTTATGAGGCATCACTTCTCTGCATTTTTAGGAATATGGCGCAGACCGAGTTCTGGATTATTTTGGAATGTAACTTCGTGTAACTGGGGAGGAAGCTGAAGAATGTGAATGCAAAACCTTAGTTGTGGTACCATACTGATTTCCTTACGTAGCTAGAAGTCTGGTATGGATTTAAAAGGAAAGGTAATTCTAGACTAATGTGAAAAAGAGACTTTCCATTGTCATCTTGTTGGCAAATTTTTCACAGAGAAGGTGCTTTATGTAAACCGAGTGACACGCTCCACATCATAATGAGACTTCGCAGTTGTGCCCCATTAAAAACGTAAATAACAGAGTGAAAGATGGTACAGTAGATGGAGACACTAGTATTTCTGTTACCGTCCTCCCTGGCGTACAAGATTGGCAGGTGTCAACAGGTTGTTCTAATTAGAATTCTCCTACGGTCAGACATGCAGATGGAACAACACCACTTTGACCGGAAGCTCATAACACTGTATTACAGTGCAAGGAGAATTAAAGTACTCGTTACAAGTGAATGAGAAAACCATATCAGTGAATTGAGTCTATTTTATTCCTCTCCTGCGTTAATGTAGTTGTCAAAATGTAATGTAGCAATATTATCGTCAGATATGAGCGATGTACGTCTTGTACTTTACTGACGGTTCCTTCATGGAGTTGCTTTTCCACGTAGCCACCAGTGCATAAAGTTGTTTGTATAGTTCATTATATTGCTCACTCACGCTCCCTCGACGCCTCTGTCGTAAGCTGTGCGCATTCCGCGGCCGAGGCAACGCCCTGCGGTGCAGTTAACGGTAAGGGCCGAGGTGCGGCGTGGCTGGACACGTGAGTCTGCCGCCACGTGATGCCCGCCTCGGGGCTCGAGCGGTGACGCAGCAGCGGCGGAGGCAGCGGGTCGGCCGAGCTCCCGACGTCCCGTGCAACACTGCTCCACACGTGAGTCGGTCAGCCAGCCATGACCTCACCAGTGCCGGAGCGGCCCGTCACTTCTCACACTCTCTGCAGGAGATCCACGTCACCGAACAGAGCGCATCATTCAACCTGCAAACCTAGATGCATTGTCGAGTCCTATCAATACGGCCGTCTGCTTACCATTACACGGTCCAGCCACATCACAGTGACCGCCGCCAATGCTCGATACCAACGTTCAATAACAACTCGCTCTGCCAAGTGGCAGCACTAGCAGTAGAGGGTCAACAAGCCGTGTCAGGGGCTGGTGAAGCGGTGAAGGGGTTGGGGAGGGGTAATAGGAACAACAGTGCAGTCGTTGTCGTAATGCGAAAACGGAGTGATTTCTCTGACGTACGAAACGGCATGGTCATTGGATATACAGCCAAGGGTGGAAGCATTTCCAAAGCGGCTAAGTTTTGAACCGTTAGCGTCTCGCCATGGTTAAAATATCCCGTGCATGGTAAAACAGCGCTGTCCAAATGCGGCGCCGAGGCAACTGTGGTACACTACAGGCCATAAATGGTAGAGGCGAACGACTGTTGCGGAGATGTGCACCGAGGAATAGACATGCACCTGTTGAGCAACTGACCGCCCAGACGAACCAAGGGGATTACAACAGTGTCTCCTCAGCGGCCGTTCAGCTAATGCTGCGTTGCTGCGTATAAGCCTCCGCAGCAAGCACCTGGTCCATGCATGCATTGTGATTCCCGTCCATCGGTGACGATGGCTGGAACCCAAACACCAATGTAGGAACTGCAGGTCCACTGAGTGGCGACCTCCTCAGCGACCGTTTAGCGAACGTTGCTCCGTATAGGCCTCCGCAGCAGGGGCCTAGCTCATGCACTCATGCTGACTGCTGTTCGTCGGTGACATTGGCTGGAATTCGAACGCCGATACACAAACTGGAAGTCCACCGAATGGCGACAGGTGACCTTTTCAGATGACCCGCCTTTTACGCACCATTGGACAGATTGCCGTTGGATGGTACTGCGTGAAGCGTCTAAAAGAAAACTCAAAGGGAACTTTATTGTCTGAGGAATGTTTTCGTGGCATTCCCTGGGTGATCTCATCATTCTGAGAGGCAAAATGGATCAACATTGGTATGCAACTGTCCTTGGAGATCATGCCAATCCTTACATGTGTTTTTTTCCTCGGCAAGATGGCATCTACCATCTGGACAACGCAACGTGTCACAAAGCTCGCAGTGTACCGCGTGGGTCGAAGAGCAGCAGGATGAGTACACCGTTCTCCCCTGGCCACGATGCTCCCTGGATTTAAACCTAATCGAGAAGCTGTGGGGCCATCTCATCGGGCTCTTCGCACCATGGATTCTCGATCAAGAAACCTACCACACTTGGTCACAGCACTGGAGACGTCATGCCTTCATATCCCTGACAATACCATCCAGACTCTTGGGCTTCAAAAGGTGGTTATTCAGGCTTTTTACACGTGGTCACCTTACTGTGAGAGGACAGGGTATTACTGTGTCTTGGACATAATACGACCAAATCACACGCCGGCCAAGGGCAAATATACAATCCTTACAAGCAAAGAAGAAGGGAAGGAAGATTAGTGTTTAACGTCATTTATGCAGAGAGGTCACTAGAGACGGAATTCAAGTTCCAATCAAGGAAGAATGAGGTAGGCAATCTACTGTGCCCTTACGACGATACCATCCCGGCAATTGCCTTAAGCGGTTTAGAGAAATCACGGGAGACCTAAATCAGTATCGCCCGACATGGATTAGAAGCGTCGTCCTCCTGGATGGGAGCCCAGTGTAGTACACTACTGGCCATTAAAATTGCTACACCATGAAGAAATACAGATGGTAAAAGGATATTCATTGGACACATACACTCCTGGAAATTGAAATAAGAACACCGTGAATTCATTGTCCCAGGAAGGGGAAACTTTATTGACACATTCCTGGGGTCAGATACATCACATGATCACACTGACAGAACCACAGGCACATAGACACAGGCAACAGAGCATGCACAATGTCGGCACTAGTACAGTGTATATCCACCTTTCGCAGCAATGCAGGCTGCTATTCTCCCATGGAGACGATCGTAGAGCTGCTGGATGTAGTCCTGTGGAACGGCTTGCCATGCCATTTCCACCTGGCGCCTCAGTTGGACCAGCGTTCGTGCTGGACGTGCAGACCGCGTGAGACGACACTTCATCCAGTCCCAAACATGCTCAATGGGGGACAGACCCGGAGATCTTGCTGGCCAGGGTAGTTGACTTACACCTTCTAGAGCACGTTGGGTGGCACGGGATACATGTGGACGTGCATTGTCCTGTTGGAACAGCAAGTTTCCTTGCCGGTCTAGGAATGGTAGAACGATGGGTTCGATGACGGTTTGGATGTACCGTGCACTATTCAGTGTCCCCTCGACGATCACCAGTGGTGTACGGCCAGTGTAGGAGATCGCTCCCCACACCATGATGCCGGGTGTTGGCCCTGTGTGCCTTGGTCGTATGCAGTCCTGATTGTGGCGCTCACCTGCACGGCGCCAAACACGCATACGACCATCATTGGCACCAAGGCAGAAGCGACTCTCATCGCTGAAGACGACACGTCTCCATTCGTCCCTCCATTCACGCCTGTCGCGACACCACTGGAGGCGGGCTGCACGATGTTGGGGCGTGAGCGGAAGACGGCCTAACGGTGTGCGGGACCGTAGCCCAGCTTCATGGAGACGGTTGCGAATGGTCCTCGCCGATACCCCAGGAGCAACAGTGTCCCTAATTTGCTGGGAAGTGGCGGTGCGGTCCCCTACGGCACTGCGTAGGATCCTACGGTCTTGGCGTGCATCCGTGCGTCGCTGCGGTCCGGTCCCAGGTCGACGGGCACGTGCACCTTCCGCCGACCACTGGCGACAACATCGATGTACTGTGGAGACCTCACGTCCCACGTGTTGAGCAATTCGGCGGTACGTCCACCCGGCCTCCCGCATGCCCACTATACGCCCTCGCTCAAAGTCCGTCAACTGCACATACGGTTCACGTCCACGCTGTCGCGGCATGCTACCAGTGTTAAAGACTGCGATGGAGCTCCGTATGCCACGGCAAACTGGCTGACACTGACGGCGGCGGTGCACAAATGCTGCGCAGCTATCGCCAATCGACGGCCAACACCGCGGTTCCTGGTGTGTCCGCTGTGCCATGCGTGTGATCATTGCTTGTACAGCCCTCTCGCAGTGTCCGGAGCAAGTATGGTGGGTCTGACACACCGGTGTCAATGTGTTCTTTTTTCCATTTCCAGGAGTGTATATTATACTATAACTGACATGTGATTACATTTTCACGCAATTTGAGTGCATAGATCCTGAGAAATCAGTACCCAGAACAACCACCTCTGGCCGTAATAACGGCTTTGATACGCCTAGGCATTGAGTCAAACAGAGCTTGGATGGCGTGTACAGGTACAGAAGCCCATCCAACTTCAACACCATACCACAGTTCATCAAGAGTAGTGACTGGCGTATTGTGACGAGCCAGTTGCTCGGCCACCATTGACCAGACCTTTTCAATTGGTATCCAGATAGGCCCGTACAGGGCCTGTAACATGCGGTCATGCATTATCCTGCTGAAATGTAGGGTTTCGCAGGGATCGAATGAAGGGTAGAGCCACGGGTCGTAACACATCTTAAATGTAACGTCCACTGTTCAAAGTGCCGTCAATGCGAACAAGAGGCGACCGAGGCGTGTAACCAATGGCACCCCATACCATCATGCCGGGTGATACGCCAGTATGGCGATGAAGAATACACGCTTGCAACGTGCGTTCAACGCGGAGTCGCCAAACAAGGATGCGACCATCATGATGCTGTAAACAGAAACTGGATTCATCCGAAAAAATGACGTTTTGCCATTCGTGCACCCAGGTTCGACTTTGAGTACACCATCGCAGGCGCTCCTGTCTGTGATGCAGCCTCAAGGGTAACCGCAGCCATGGTCTCCGAGCTGATAGTCCATGATGCTGCAAACGTCGTCGAACTGTTCGTGCGGATGGTTGTTGTCTTGTAAACGTCCCCATCTGCTGACTCATGGATCGAGACGTGGCTGCGCGATCCGTTACAGCCATGCGGATAAGATGCCTGTCATCTCGACTGCTAGTGATACGAGGCCGTTTGGATCCAGCACGGCGTCCAGTGTTACCCTCCTGAACCCACCGATTCCATATTCTGCTAACAGTCATTGGATCTCGACCAACGCGAGCAGCAACGTCGCGATACGATAAACCGCAATCGCGATAGGCTACAATCCGTCCTTTATCAAAGTCGGAAACGTTATGGTATGCATTTCTCCTCCTTACATGAGGCATCACAACAACTTTTCACCAGGCAACGCCGGTCAACTGCTGTTTGTGTATGAGAAATCGGTTGGAAACTTTCCTCATGCCAGCACGTTGTAGGTGTCGCCACCGGCGCCAACCTTGTGTGAATGCTCCGAAAAGCTAATCATTTGCATATTACAGCATGTTCTTCCTGTCGGTTAAATTTCGCGTCTGTAGCACGTCATCTTCGTGGTATAGCAATTTTATTGGCCAGTAGCGTATGTATTGTTGCACCTCATTCGATACAGGTAAAGATGTGAAATTCGAAAATAATACACATTTCATGGACATGATTAAGTAATTAAACTACCTTTCCCAGTCTTTCAACGGAGATGGATTTGAATCACTTGACAACGACCCGTTATATCTCTCATCGGTTTCAAACTGTTGACCACTAATCCAGTGTTTCAAGTGTAATAAAATGTAACATTGCCCCAGGGTGGACACAAAATTCACAACGACATTGTTGACTATCTCTTGTGGTCAGTGGATAGCGGCTTTGATTTGTCATAAAACGTCCTCCGTCCCGTGTTCGAAACACACCACAGCTTAAATTTTGATTAATAATCAGCATTGGCGGTTGATGTCTTCCTGCATAACAAGTCACTTTTGTCAAGAACTGACAAAGAGGGAGGAGGGGCGGACGGAGTTCAGTGCACTCTCTTCTCCTTGGGGTGGGAAACTGCCGCTAAAGGCGGAAGAATCATTCATGGTCAACGGTATGTGGATGCAGAAGGCTACGGAAAACACAGCACTAAAGACACAAAACGTGTTTCCACAGGACATGTGACATGTAACTGCTAAAGTGTCATGATGATCTCTCCACTCGAAAAAGATTCCCGAATAGCCCCCTTTCGGATCTCGGGGAGGGGACTGCGGAGGGGAGATGAGCACGAGAAAAAGATTGAATAATAAAAGAAAGGATAACGTTCTACGAGTCGGGGCTTGGAATGTCGGAGGCTTGAACGTGTTAGGGAAGCTAGAAAATCGGAAAAAGGAAATGCAAAGGCTCAATCTGGATATTGTAGGGGTCAGTGAAGTGAAATGGAAAGAAGACAAGGTTTTCTGGTCAGATGAGTATAGGGTAATAACAACAGCAGCACAAAATGATATATCGAGAGTGGGATTCGTTATGATCAGGAAGGTATAGCAGGAAGTGTGTTACTGCGAACAGTTCAGTGATACGACAACGATATATCAGGTATACATACTGGCGTCGCAAGTTAAAGATGAAGAGATATAAAAATTATATGAGGATATTGAAAAGGTAATCCTGTACGTCAAGGGAGATGAAAATCTAATAGTCATGGGAGGCTGGAATGCAGTTGCAGGGCAAGGAGTAGAGGAAAAGCTTACACGTGAATTCGGGCTTGGGACAAGGAATGAGAGAGGAGAAAGACTAATTGAACTTGAACCATTTTTGAACAATTTATGACGAGTAGGCTGAAGTTTAAGAGATTAGTCAGGAAGAATCAATTCCCAAAGAAGTGGCATACGAAAGTATAAGGAATGAAGGATATGTTAGAAGTTCTATTAGGCTATAGATACGGCAATAAGGAATAGCTCAGTAGCCAGCACAGTTGAAGAGGAATGGACGTCTCTAAAAAGGGCAATCACAGAATTTGAAAAGAAAAACATAGGTACAAAGAAAGTAACTGCAAAGAAACCATGGGTAACAGAAGAAGTGCTTCAGTCGATCGATGAAGCAAGGAAGTACTAAATGTTTAGGGACATTCAGAAATACAGAAATACCAGTCGCTGAGCTATGAAATAAACAGGAAGTACAGGGAAGCTAAAGCGAAATGGCTGCATGAAAAACGTCAAGAAATCGAAAAAGAAATGACTGTCGGAAAGACTGCCACAGCACGTAGGAAAGTCATATCAACCTTTGGTGAAACGAAAAACAAGGGTGGTAACATTAAGAGTGCAATGGGAATTCTACTGTTAAATGCAGCGGAGAGAGCGGATAGGTGGGAGCAGTACACTGAAGGTATTTACGAGGGGGCAGATTTGTCTGATGTGATAGAAGAAGAAACAGGTGTCTATTTATAAGAGATAGAGGACTTAGTATTAAAATCAGAATTTAATGGAGGTTTGGAGGATTTAACATCGAATAAATTAGAGGCGATGGATAACATTCCATCTGAATTTCTAAAATTATTGGGGGAAGTTGCAAAAAAACGACTATTCATTTTGGTGTATAGAATGTAGGAGTCAGGCGACGTACTGAAAGTTAACCATGTGGGGCTGTTATAAAGTGATAGAGAAGGAATGCAAAATGCAGTGCACTAACAACATTTATCTTCCCGAAACAAAGACATACATAAATTATGCTAAACAAGTTTTGATTGAGTACCGTAAACAATAACAGGTGGGTTAAGACCACATTGGACAAGGATCCTGGGTGGCAGAAGTGAATCAAGTACTGTGGCCCTACAAATGTCGATAACGCAATCTGAATGGATCTGACGCTGAGCAGACTTTGATTGAAAATCTACAGTAGTTTCTTAATATAGGTGCAGCTGAGAGCAAGTGTCGATTGAGATCTGTACACCCTGACAACGCTGGAGTGGCAGTACGTTACCCTGTTTGCTTTGTGCAGCGATGTAACTTGCAGCTGGCGAGATGTGCGTGGCACAGGCGAGATGTAAGGCGGCGCCAATCATGGTAGATATCAGAATGTGAAACACCCGTTCGCTGGTCACACCAAGGAACAATTTGGCTCACTTATATGACAGAGTGCACAACGATACCAAACGTCAAGACTGGTAAACCGCAAACGAATAAGCGTGCCCTCGGCAAACGAGTAGTCTGTGACATTTGAAGTCACACTGTCTGTAGAGTAAGAGCTACCCCACAGGCTCCCCAGTCCAAACTAGTCGCAAGTGAAGTCAGTCTCAAGGCAGGTCCCAAGCACAAACCACACATGCCAGAGCTTTGAGCAGAAGACTTCTTACCAGACCAAAGTCCAGCATCCAAGTGCCTCGCACCATTTCAGAAAAATAAATCCGTTTTCCCGCAAAGTGCACGAACGACACCGCCTTCACGCTGGTTTGAGCCAATTGTAGGGCTCTAGAAGTGCTAAATCTCGACGTAGGTTGCAAGTGCTACTCTAGGATGAAGAGACTGGCACAGCAGGAATTCGTGGTGGGCTACATCAAACCAGTCAGAAGACAGATAACTTTAAAAAAAACTGTTGAATTTTTCAATGGTACCGACAGCGTTTTGGGGATACGTTATATCATGAAGGAGGACTGTCCCGGACGGTAGTTCCCTACACCCTGGATTTAGGATGCTAAGCGTCGTGTTTGTTAGCTTTTCGCAGTTCTAAATTGAGCAGATATCCTTACTGTTTTCGGTTCTGGCGGGCTTTGATTGTTCAACGACACAGACTGTTGTTTTGATTCTGTGTTGCTGTAGGATATCCACATCTCGCCATTCGTAACGATTTGAGGAACAAAATCATTTCCATTCTATCAGTATCGACCTGAGAACACTTTCCCGAAAGATATTCTAATTTCTTTACGCTGTTCGGTCAGAATGTTCGTTCCTGGCAGTTTGTGACACTGGAGCATTTTATGAGTAAAATGTATAACTTACTGTGTGTCTAAGAAGAAGAAACTCGTCAGCCAGAGTAGCACTCGTTGATGTGATCCCAGTTATGGTACATTTGCAGTACGGTTTCGTCGTTCTAGATACTGAGTCTCATTCCTCTTTCCATCATACAGATTCTTCTGGTAACGTTGAAAAACTCGACAACATTACTAAGCATTTCCATGACTTATTACTGTAGGCTTGTAACCTAGTAGCATTTTCTGATATACCTGAAAAACCTTTTGCACATCCTTTCCTATTCTTTAGCCTTTTTCAAAGATTTCCATGTCGATTTTTGCTGGGTGGTCTGGATCCAATTTTTCCCGAATATCGGTTAGTGTCGTCTCTCCTCTTTCACCGAGTGTCTGGTTAATTTTTCCAAGTTGGATTTTGTGACCCAGATAAATGTATTCATTTTTCTGCTCGTAGAGCGTGGTTCCCGATGGAGGCCGTAATACTGACAAGCCTTATGACTTAGTTCTTTTGAAGGTGGGTTTACAGGCCTGCAGACGGGAAAGCGTCTTTGAGTTACAGGATTCGTTGACGGTTCATTTGTGTCGCTGCTAAAGAGGATGATATTACCTGCAAACCACTTGTGGCTAAGACGTTTCCATCCATGTTACTAATTGACACGTTTTCAATTTATGTTGACGCTTTTTGTATTCAGGATAGACACTTGAACACTTCCTCCAGAGCCAAGGTGAGTAACATAGACGAGCTTCTTTCTCTTTTTCAGACGCCTCTTCTCACGGGAAGAGTGAATGATCCAGTCTTACTTTATTTTCACATGTAGAGTGTAAGTCTCGAAAATTTAGCGGATTAAGTTTGTATATTTGTAGACAATGTGGACTCTGTTCATCGCCTTCATTACTGCTCACTTTTGGATCGGGTCGCGAGCCTTCTGGTAGTCTATGAAGGCCACGTGAAGCAGGATATTATACTCTGTCTAAGTCTCTATCGTTGTGCATGTTGCTTGAAGGTGATCAGTTGTACTGAAATCTTTCGTTAGTTCCGTGTCTTCGACTGAATGGTAAAAGCCACATTTATGACGCACAAAACTTGTGGCTATTGCATTAACGACTTGCAAAAGATAGAAGAAAGATCAATAGGCCTGTGATTCGACAAATTGGTGTCTTTCGAAGAGAGGAATGATTTCTGCTCTTTTTCATAACTCCGGAATCTCTCCTTCCAGGACACATTTATGTAATAGAATCATGAGTGTTTCTTCAAGTCTATCCTCCAATTGAAAGCATCCTGCCCATGAGCCGATCTTCTCTTGACGATTTGGAATTCTTGTTTCACATCCCTTCCAGTTCATTTTTATTGACTTGTTCCTTTTCTTCCACTTCCACATTCATAAACGATCTATGTGAATCATCATGCAGGTTTGGCTTGCCACTGACTGTAGAGTTTATGATAAGAACCCACGACAACTTTTATAATATTGCCTCTTTCAGGAACAACTTCTTCTCGACCATTCCCGGTTTTGTGGATGATCGGCTTGCCTTTTCTTTTACTGAAACGGAAGTCTGATATGTTCATATTGTTTCTGATGTTCTCCGCGATTAGTTTACTTTCTTGCGTTTTCTTTGCGTATCTATTGATCTCTGTGTATTTGAGCGAGTCTCTGCCAGTTTTTCTCCTTTCCTCTATAAAATGTTCTGTTTCAAGGATGTATTTCGAAATTTTTCTGTTTTTGGTGTGCACCGACCTTCTTTACTGATGTCCAATTACTTATGGCAATTTCTGTTGGGAATTCATTCAGTCCCTTTCTTCTTACGTTCTCTGTTGGTAGGCTCTGGTCTGTTCATTGGCTGAATTCCTTTATTTTCTCTTTCAACTCATTTACTATAAGCCGACTTTCCTCCCGAGTCGAGTGTTAATCTTGGTTTCTGCTAGCCGATATTCACTATCTGTACTGAAGCAATTTATGAACGACTCGTCTGAAGACAGTGGGTTTTTAAAAGTGAGTGTGTAATCTCCTTCATTCCTAACTCTGTCGTCAGGGCTTCTCCAGGTTCACTTCCTTTCGGATTTTTCTTGTAAAATGAGTTCATGCAGTAGCTATAAACGTTGCTGTTTGAGAAAAATCGTCTGTCCTCCCTGCTCTCACGATTTAGGTACAAAACCTCCAATGAATGGAGCGCCTTCTCTGGACTCGTCCTTCACATCTCCAAGTACTGCTGTTGGCCGATTTCCATCGAGATATTGCAGTTCTTCATCAGTTAGGGTAGAAGCAGCTGGGTACGCACAAAGGATTTGGGTGTTAATCTTGCATTCAGTGCAAGGATCAAGTAAAATCACCCTCGCTGCAATTGACGCGGCTTTCGTGACAAGCTGTTTTTTCTCCTCATGTGAATTAGCAAGCTATAAGCCGCGAATATGCGAATTTACGTTGGAGTTATTCTAAAATAGGAGTCAGCCGAACTTGAGGATAGTAGCTCGTTCGTCTTTTAGCCTCGGCTCATCAATTACAAGTGCATGCCGTTTGATAAACTGCAATTAATGTTCCAAATGGGCAAGATTTTGAGAATGTTGTATGTTGCAGCACAGAAAATTCTTTCAGTCTATTTCCATATCATTCTCGGCTATTTTATTGTTTACTTACAATTCTTGCACTATGACTCCACTGAAGAAATGAACTTTTCGCGCAATGCTCAGCGAAATGATATCATGTAGAGGGACGTGAGCACCAGCCTGAAGTGCAAACATCGTTTTACAAGCCGAAGTTTAGAAATATTGCTGCTCGAGTTATGTTCCTGTAGGAGCTAACTAAACATGAAATTCAGAGCGAGTGAAGTCATCGTCATCCATTGACGACACCCAGCCACTCCGGCCTCTAGTCTTTTCCGAGATTATTTCAGCTGCAGAAGTCCTGGCTTGGCTTTCTCAGGTGTTCTTGGATGCTTACCGATATTCTCTGCACTCAACCTCGTCAGTGTCTATGTGATGCGGAATGCGAGTCTTACCCAGATGATTACCCCGAATGAATTACCACAGCATCCAGTAAGTGCAGGCATCCCGGTGGGGACTATACGCAGACACCTTTGCAGCTTCACAGGTTTGGGTGACCAGCAAGATGACTCTTCTGCTGGCAACCACTTCTCTGCTGGGACAGATGTTGGAGCATGGGCTAAGGACTTATCAGCTACACTGTTGCTGTTCACTGTTTCCTGTGCCCATTCATCATTGTTGATCACCAATGCGGACATCTGTCATCGAATTTGGTCTGCCAGGGTACTATAAAAATGGCTCTGAGCATCATGGGACTTAATTGCTGTGGCCATCAGTCCCCTAGAACTTAGAACTACTTAAACCTAACTAACCTAAGGACATCACACACATCCATGCGCGAGGCAGGATTCGAACCTGCCACCGTAGCGGTCACTCGGTTCCAGACTGTAGCGCCTAGAACCGCTCGGCCACTCCTGCCGGCCTGGGTGCTACAGTTAAATACCGTCCTTCCCAAGCAAACATGCGCAATCAAGCTGCAAGGAGCTGCGCCTGTGACACATCGATGGCGGCAAGCGGTAGCATCGGGCTTCTGTGGGCGTACTGACGCCAGTACCTATCGCTGCTGACCTATCGTGCCTCCCGAATCGGCAGTTACTGACATCGGCGCATGGTGCATCTGCAGCCAATTAAGTTACTGGATTTGGAACGGTGGCGGGGGTGGGGGAAAGGAGGGGGAGGGGAGGGGGAGGTCTTACATCTCTCCCGCCTTCTGCAGTCCCACCTCTGTACCTAAAATGAACACCCCTGTGGTGCACACGTCTACTGCAGGGTCAGCTGTTAATGGTCGAATCTTTGGCGGTTTCAATCAGTCCTGAGGCTGCGAATGAACGCAGCCCTCTCCAATGCACTTTTCCTGCTGGTGCTATGTTCTGGGTGCATTTGGAGGGGCCGGCCGGAGTGGCCGAGCGGTTCTAGGCGCTACAGTTTGGACCCGCGCGACCGCTACGGTCGTAGGTTCGAATCCTGCCTCGGGCATGGATGTGTGTGATGACCTTAGGTTAGTTAGGTTTAAGTAATTCTAAGTTCAATGGGACTGATGACCTCAGATATTAAGTCCCATAGTTCTCAGAGCCATTTGAACCATTTTTTGTGGTTTCGTAAACAATCATCAGATAGCACCTCATTAGCGTCACTTCGTTCTGAGCTGCCAACAGTTAATTATAAGCAAATATCTCTTACTATTCATTAGTAAATCGCTCTTGCAAGTGAAATATGTGGATCTATGCAGTCGCAGCGAGATGGGAATACCATTCGATCGCAGTTCGCAGAATCACTCACCTAACAGTAATTTCACTTTCGTTAGTTGGAGTTTTTCTCTGGCTCTTATGTTTGGTTTCATCACTCACTGCAGCTCTCCAATACTCAAACTAAACTGTTGTGGGATCTTGCATTATTCCCCAGGTCCGGCAAACGTATGTATTTCGACTATTTCACTTACTGACCCATTTTTGTCCCACGTGCTCAATTCTGGCCCACAGCGATACCTCTTATTTCTATGGAAATGTTCCCAGTAACCGTGGTGTTCATGGTAAGGCTGGAAATTTCAGTAAGTGAAATCTGTCATTGCGGTTCCCATTTTGGTAAGGTCAGAGGCTGAAGCTTGTCTTTTACGGCCCCTATGGCTTCTACCTAGCTGTTTCGTCTTCCTTAAGAATTCTATCTCCTGCGGTAACCCTTTATATGCCTGTATATTGTCTTTTCACTGCCCTGTAAGAACCTGTCGGTAGTTTACCAGCAGCTTCAGGTCACAGAGCTGGAGAGTCTTGGAAGGACTGAACGGTACATTTAGGAACTGGTTTTTCTGGGCCATGCCTTCTCAAAGCTACACCAAGCTGCAGAAATTTGACCCTTCAAACATCCTGTGAATTATTATGGGTGGAGGTCACACTAAACAACCGAACTAGGTTAATAATTGGCTCCTTTTACCGACCTCCCGACTCAGCAGCATTAGTGGCAGAACAACTGAGAGAAAATTTGGAATACATTTCACATAAATTTTCTCAGCATGTTATAGTCTTAGGTGGAGATTTCAATTTACCAGATATAGACTGGGACACTCAGATGTTTAGGACGGGTGGTAGGGACAGAGCATCGAGTGACATTATACTGAGTGCACTATCCGAAAATTACCTCGAGCAATTAAACAGAGAACCGACTCGTCGAGATAACATCTTGGACCTACTGATAACAAACAGACCCGAACTTTTCGACTCTGTAAGCGCAGTACAGGGAATCAGTGATCATAAGGCCGTTGCAGCATCCCTGAATATGGAAGTTAATAGGAATATAAAAAAAGGGAGGAAGGTTTATCTGTTTAGCAAGAGTAATAGAAGGCAGATTTCAGACTACCTAACAGATCAAAACGAAAATTTCTGTTCCGACACTGACAATGTTGAGTGTTTATGGAAAAAGTTCAAGGCAATCGTAAAATGCGTTTTAGACAGGTACGTGCCGAGTAAAACTGTGAGGGACGGGAAAAACCCACCGTGGTACAACAACAAAGTTAGGAAACTACTGCGAAAGCAAAGAGAGCTCCACTCCAAGTTTAAACGCAGCCAAAACCTCTCAGACAAACAGAAGCTAAACGATGTCAAAGTTAGCGTAAGGAGGGCTATGCGTGAAGCGTTCATTGAATTCGAAAGTAAAATTCTATGTACCGACTTGACAGAAAATCCTAGGAAGTTCTGGTCTTACGTTAAATCAGTAAGTGGCTCGAAACAGCATATCCAGACACTACGGGATGATGATGGCATTGAAACAGAGGATGACTCGCGTAAAGCTGAAATACTAAACACCTTTTTCCAAAGCTGTTTCACAGAGGAAGACCGCACTGCAGTTCCTTCTCTAAATCCTCGCACAAACGAAAAAATGGCTGACATCGAAATAAGTGTCCAAGGAATAGAAAAGCAACTGGAATCACTCAATAGAGGAAAGTCCACTGGACCTGACGGGATACCAATTCGATTCTACACAGAGTACGCGAAAGAACTTGCCCCCCTTCTAACAGCCGTGTACCGCAAGTCTCTAGAGGAACGGAGGGTTCCAAATGATTGGAAAAGAGCAGAGATAGTCCCAGTCTTCAAGAAGGGTCGTCGAGCAGATGCGCAAAACTATAGACCTATATCTCTTACGTCGATCTCTTGTAGAATTTTAGAACATGTTTTTTGCTCGCGTATCATGTCATTTCTGGAAACCCAGAATCTACTATGTAGGAATCAACATGGATTCCGGAAACAGCGATCGTGTGAGACCCAACTCGCCTTATTTGTTCATGAGACCCTGAAAATATTAGATACAGGCTCCCAGGTAGATGCTATTTTTCTTGACTTCCGGAAGGCGTTCGATACAGTTCCGCACTGTCGCCTGATAAACAAAGTAAGAGCCTACGGAATATCAGACCAGCTGTGTGGCTGGATTGAAGAGTTTTTAGCAAACAGAACACAGCATGTTGTTATCAATGGAGAGACGTCTACAGACGTTAAAGTAACCTCTGGCGTGCCACAGGGGAGTGTTATGGGACCATTGCTTTTCACAATATATATAAATGACTTAGTAGATAGTGTCGGAAGTTCCATGCGGCTTTTCGCGGATGATGCTGTAGTATACAGAGAAGTTGCTGCATTAGAAAATTGTAGCGAAATACAGGAAGATCTGCAGCGGATAGGCACTTGGTGCAGGGAGTGGCAACTGACCCTTAACATAGACAAATGTAATGTATTGCGAATACATAGAAAGAAGGATCCTTTATTGTATGATTATATGATAGCGGAACAAACACTGGTAGCAGTTACTTCTGTAAAATATCTGGGAGTATGCGTACGGAACGATTTGAAGTGGAATGATCATATAAAACTAATTGTTGGTAAGGCGGGTACCAGGTTGAGATTCATTGGGAGAGTGCTTAGAAAATGTAGTCCATCAACAAAGGAGGTGGCTTACAAAACACTCGTTCGACCTATACTTGAGTATTGCTCATCAGTGTGGGATCCGTACCAGGTCGGGTTGACGGAGGAGATAGAGAAGATCCAAAGAAGAGCGGCGCGTTTCGTCACTGGGTTATTTGGTAACCGTGATAGCGTTACGGAGATGTTTAATAAACTCAAGTGGCAGACTCTGCAAGAGAGGCGCTCTGCATCGCGGTGTAGCTTGCTCGCCAGGTTTCGAGAGGGTGCGTTTCTGGATGAGGTATCGAATATATTGCTTCCCGCTACTTATACTTCCCGAGGAGATCACGAATGTAAAATTAGAGAGATTAGAGCGCGCACGGAGGCTTTCAGACAGTCGTTCTTCCCGCGAACCATACGCGACTGGAACAGGAAAGGGAGGTAATGACAGTGGCACGTAAAGTGCCCTCCGCTACACACCGTTGGGTGGCTTGCGGAGTATCAATGTAGATGTAGATGTAGATCCTGTTTATCATAATGTCATGTTTGATTCAGCCCCGTACTGTGTTCAACCAGGAAATAGCCAAGAAACCTCTTAAAGAATCGCTGGTAGGGACCACACTCTTGAGCGACAGACCACAGATTCATCTTCAAGGCATCCATGTACAATTCTGATCAGTGATTGATGCCACAGGTGGGAATAAATCCAGTTGTCGCAGAACTCTTGGAACTTTTACTCTGATAATAAGTTCTCATAGCAAAATGCTTCGGTTCTGTGTGAAATCACATGAATGCCCACCGGAGGATAATGAATATCAGTTTGCGCGCGATAAGTTGGAGATTACGCGCAGTCACGGCTCCCTTCCAAACTTACATAGCTCAGTTTGCGCCCTAAATTTTCTCTGCCTGTGACGTGTACCATCTGTATTTTTGCAGGACCTTGAATCTTGACTCTTGATGACAAATCGAGAGCCTCTCTATTGCCTGAGTTAGTTTCTGCTGTCATATTTCTGGCATTTTACTCCCCTGCATCTCTGCTTCATTCAAAGTTCTCTCTATGCGATTAATTCGTCGCTCCTACTCACTCTGACATCTTTCATATCGCTCTCGTCTCTTTTTATCATGGAGTCTGCTCTAACTGGTCATATATATCAACTAGTCGCCTCTCCATGGCTGCCATCTTACTTCCTGAGCATGCACAGTCTCCTGACACCATTGAACTGACTTTTCTGCTAGGTTGTGATGTCACTAATCTTCTAGTACAACTGCTGTCTAATTTCGTGAAGGTCATTCATCATTGTTTCCTTCGACACTTGGGCCTTTCTTCGTATTGTTACCATTAACTCTTCAATCATGTCAGTTTCAAATGCGACTTATCGCGGGCTGCCAAGTACTACCATCGAAAAAGCTTAACTAATCAACCGAGCACACTAAAGCCCTGTCCGTAAGCCACACTACATTCAGCTCCCTACCTCGTACCACACGTATGATCATTTAACAAAGGAAAACTCGATAAAAATTCAGTAATAACGCACTAATAACAGTTCAGATTGAGTTGTAATTCAATAACACCGTTCAAGCACGTTTGTAATTGTGGATCATGAAAAGATCTGCCTAGCACCAGGTGGCTAAGATTAAGAAGAATCATCTTCTAACTCAACAAACTAAAATGGCGAAAAAATAACGTAAAGACACTATCTGTACAAATTTAATACAAAAGCATCTAGAAAACTGCTAACGAAACCCATGGTCCTCACTTTGGTTTCACAGTGATGTTTCGAGCATATCACCGTCCGTCAGAACTGGACCAGTTTTCGAGTAAGAGTGCTCGTTTTTCCGTACCGTCCGGTGTTTTCACCGGGAGTGGGCCAAAACTTCAAAACTCCCAATGGTCACTCTGAACCACGTGCCACCTACAGGACATCGTTAATCAACTAAAAACTTGTGGACCTCTGACCAGCGACCTCTTGCTCTACCGACAGGATCAAAGATGTCCCGTTTTTAAGCCCAGAGCGATGTGGCGGAATTTTTAAGGCTGTTGACTGAATGCTATACAACTTCTATTTATTAAGGGCATAAAAGGGTCAGGAAAACCATGTTATCTACTTACGCTTATCAATCATTTCTTAATTCGTCCAGACGGATATTCTTTCAGAATTAAACAGACGGTTAGTCTTTCACCATATGAATCGAGTCTACCCAAATCTTGGCAGCCTCATTTCAATCTCCCCGATATCTTTCGGAACGTTTCAGTAAAATGTTGGTATATTGGCCAACATCTAAATACGAAAGTGCGCTAGCATTTCTACTTAGTGAGCCTCGTAGTTTTGAACATACTAAACTAAGACAGACTTCTGCTCGGCAGGATTTCGAATGCTGTGTCATTAGTAATACAATTTAGAAATGGAGCAACGTGTCAATAACAATTTTGCTGTGAACTGCGAAGAACAGTGATAGAGACTCATTTGACATTAATGCAAATATTTGGAACAAGAGCTCTCCGCAGAAAATGTCTTTATGACTCAATCACACATTATTGGTGTGGATGAAGTCTATAAATGTGTCGTGTTTGGGTCGGGGGTTAAAAGGCATAATGAAGTATACTGCTACAAGATTAGTGACTCTCTTTAAGACTGACGTCATACGAGTTGTAGATTAAAAGGGACAGTCTTAACGCCACATTCACAAGAATTGGCGTTAACAGGAAACCTGTATCGAGTAAGTAGATTGACGTAGAGAATACCATGCTATCAGGAACTGCTTGAAGTATCATACATACCTGTCACAAAAATCTGCCTGTTTCCCAAACTATACCACATATGATGAGTGTTTTTTATGGAAATTAACAAAAAAATATCCTACATCGCATCAGAGTTTCTTTTCCTGGTGACCGGTTTCAGTCATCGGAATACCATCTTCAGACCAGTGTATAACTCCAAAGGTGACGCTTAGACCGTAAGCGAGGAGCTGTTGTACCCGCTAAGAGGCCCTGACGTCAGACAGTGTTCCTAGAGTTGACGTACAACGGCTCCGCGCGTCACTAGTGGAGTTGCATACTGGTCTGAAGATGGTCTTTCTATGCTGAAAACGATTACAAAAAAAAAAAAAAAAATCCATTTGCGGATTACAGTGATTGCTTTTGGTAAATTACAGCTGATGAGACTTGGGGCTGCTGCTTCGATTGGGGATTACCTGAAAATCAATAAAAAAAGGCAATCGTCACACATATTTATCAGAAATGGACATAAAGGGTTTCACAGTTGCGACAATGATGGTCATCTTTTACGTACCTCTCAGGAAACAATCTCGTCAGCATAGCAACAACGCTTTCGCTTCTGACTGGTTTTGGAAACGATACAGCTCTGCGGTTGAAGAAGCTCCTTCTTTATCTTTCACTCCATATTAGAAGGTTAGGCGGAGCGCTTTTCAAGCACTTAATTTCTGTGCTGATTTGGTACTCTTTATTTTATTACTTTGGGTACTTATTAACCAATCTGCATGGGCAGACAGCTACAGACGTTGTTTGGCGGAGGTGTGAACAGAAGTTCCGGTATTACCATCATGGGACTTACACCCTCATCTCCCTCCCCACCGCCAAGCAATAACTGCTCTTGCAGATCCATGAATAACTTCCCATATACGTAAAAAAATTGTTGAAGCTGCATAATTAAAGAACTGACGCTATCGATTCCATTTGGCATGATTTCACACATATGAATACAGCTGCGATTTGAAAACCTTGCAACCTACCATCACAAAGTGATCCCTTCAGCAGCAAAAAGACCCAATTAGGTTCGTCGCAAAAACTAGTTTCCCTTTCATTAGTTGGTTTTTTGCCCTAGACTGGGGTCTTTAAATAAAGCCCAGAGAGCAGCCACCACACGCTTTTCAGCTGGCTTTGAAGCAGACAACAAGCGTTTAATTCATTCTGGAGCCAGACGACATGAACCTGCAGTTTAATCGTAACGTCACTTAAAGTAGATTTGCTTTTAAAGAGGATCCACCTTGAGCAAAACACAATTATCTTTTGTTTTATTTCCCAGAAATGTTTCGCTGATATTTCAGCAACATAATTGGGAAATTATTATGTTTCTAGAAAACAAGAAAACTTTTCTTCACTACACGTACACATATAATTTTGAGTTTTTAAAACTATTTACAAATATGAAAATCAGACAATGTTTTGTACATACACCTTGTTGCCACATGCTGTGGTTTTCATCGATTTTTGTTTTGTTTTTTCATTGTACTTGTCTTTTTCACAATTCGTCATCTGCACCCATGCAGAAGTTAAAAGTAGAACAGTTCTTACTTCGAAATTTTGCGACTGAGAATGTTATGGTTACGCCTAACAATAAATAACTCTATTGTTGTGTGATAGCTCTTTCAGAGCAGAAAACAGAGTTCCATTGCAGATAAGTGCATATTCATCTATTGCTTATTTTCCTTCAAGTATATCTTTTTGTGTTTTTCTTCAGTTATGAGATTTTGTGGTTGCTGTTCCCACATACGAGAATTTTAAAGACAGTGTTCACGTTTGGGCTGTTTTTCGTCTTCATAAGATGTTGAGCAAATGTAGAATGACAGCTGTTACTTCTAAAGTGTATACTGAGTGAAAAGTCAGAAAAAATCAGCTGTCCCACACTGTAATAATGGCACCACGAACTAGCCGTCATCCTCGAGCTATGAGACCCACCACGCTGCCACTCAGCACTGTCTACTTGAGCCACTGTTGCTGGGTCATGCCATGTCACTCCGCCTCCGCCTCTTGCTTGCTTTATAAGATGTTTCTTGGAACCAATGAAATTTTATCCAGGCAATGACTGCCGACTATGTTCTTGCGCTTATAAGTGATGTTCTAAGGACTCTAAAAATGGTTCAAATGGCTCTGAGCACTACGGGACTTAACATCTTTGGTCATCAGTCCCCTAGAACTTAGAACTACTTAAACCTAACTGACCTAAGGACATCACACGCCTCCACGCCCGAGGCAGGATTCGAACCTGCGACCGAAGCAGTCGCGTGGTTCCGGACTGAGCGCCTAGAACCGCGAGACCACCGCGGCCGGCTCTAAGCATTCTGCTCAGTGCTACCGTTATTCAGCCAGTGTGTTCTAGTAGCCCACACAACTAAAGGGTGTCACATACCTGCGTATTTTTGGAGTCTAAGTACGACTCTTTTCTGACCAGTATCTGCAAAGCATACAGTGAAATGGCTAAAGCAACCTTCAAATTATACTAGAATAGCTTATTGTGAGGCAAGGAGAAACACAGACCAGCTCATAAGGAGGAAGAAACGGGAACACCAAAGATCTGTTGATAGCAGTCGCAGAGTCAAAGTCATCACGCTCTCTTTTCCAGGCCTCAAGATTTGCCAGAGGTGTCTACCGGCAACATACATTGGTTTTGATGAGTGAGACTGGTGACGTGGTAGCACCACTAGAGTAGGCAAACCTGTTTAAAAAACATGTTGAGAGTTTATTGAACTATGATAGCCTAACAGTGTTGACAACTCAGATGCGGGTCCATTTTGACAGAGAGAAAAATCCCTGAAGCATCATAGGAAGAAATCCGTGTTGCGCTAAAGGCCGTCAAGAACAACAAGGCTCCAGAAGGTAGTGGTATCACAGCTGAGATGTTACGCTTGGAGGTGGGGGGCTGGGTAAAACATTTATGCAACTGTTGTATCGGTTAATATCTACCATCTGGAGGGTGGAAAAAATTTCTGAAGAATGAAAGGCCGCAATTGTATATCCTATCTTAAAGAAGGGAAATGCCACTCAAGTAGCCAACTACCGCGGGATTTTGCTACTTGAGATTGGGTCAAAGTATTTACAATGCTCCTCCTAAACAGCTTGAAACCATTGGCTGGAGAAAATATAGACCATAATCAAAGTGGTTTCATCTCTGGACTGTCGAATCTTGAGCACATATTTACCTTGAGGCAACTAACAGAAAATTTTTACTATTTGATCGAGAGCTACACCTCACCTTTATTGATTTTGGACAAGCGTATGACGGCATTGTCTGCTCCATGTTATGGAAAGCGTTAGAAGAACGCGACATTCCACCTAAATCCATCCGACTAGAAGCAGCTTGCTGCTCCCTATCAACTAGCCAAGAAAGGTACGGCAGCCAACTATCATCACCATTCGGTATTCAGAATGTACTGCGACAAGGAGATCCATTGGCGCCAATATTATCGAACTTGATCTTCGAAAAGGTAAGCCGCGACACTGATCGAAACGGAGAAATGGAGATGGTGAGAACAGACACAATCCTGGCATTTGTTGACGATGTTGTGATCCTTGGCGGCACCCAGGAGCAAGTAAGTGCTGACACTTAACGATTCCTCCGCAGCGCGAAACAAGTAGGGCTGGTAGTGAACAAGAATTAAACCCAGTATCTCGTTGTCTCGCGACATCAAGCTCCTCCCCCCTCCATTATTGTTAACGGGCATGCCTTCAAACGAGTAAGAGAATTCAAATACCTGGGATTCATACTGATCAATAGAAGTGAAGTGACGAAAGAGGTGCAGCAACGAATACCAAACGCTAATCGCGTTTTCTTCAGCCTAAACAATATATTCAAATCCAGGCTTATCTAGCTAAAATACAAGAATGGGCTGTACATGACATTAGTACGGCCGGTACTTTTATATGGTTGTGTAACCTGGGCAACAACTAAGCATGCAATGAGTTCGAAAGATATATGGACTCATCTACAATACCAAGGAAGGTACATGGTAACGAAGAACAAAAGAAGACCTTTACCAGCTGTATGGAAAGCAACACATCTGCCGAATATTAGGGCAGAAGAGGCTAAAGTGATTTGGACACATTTTCCAAGCTGGTGGACCCTCCATAACCGTGCTCTCCGTTCTCAACCTGCTGGGAGGCGCCTAAAGTGGCGAGCGAGGACGCGATAGAAGAATCGGGTACTTGCTATACTCAAAAAGGTGGACACTACAGCGATAAAAGATGAGGCTGTGGGCCGACAGCGATGGATCGCCATCTGCAATAAATGTCTCCTATACTGAGATTGTGACTGGCTGAAGATTTTTCTTTTTGTAAAGTGTACCTTTACAAATTTGTATAATGTGCAGTTTGCTGTATTCCTTTTATATTGTGGTTTGTACCTTTTTTACTCTGCTGTAGGCCTTAAAGGCACGTAAATGCAATAAATGATGATGAGATACAATGTTTTTATTTTCACACACAATAAGACATCTGTGTCTCTGGGACGTATTCGTTCGATATACTCCAAGAGATTGATTCACAGATCTACCCAAATGAGGGTATTTTTATTATTTATTCGTTTCCTGTGGTGTCTTAGCGATGTGACTATTACAGTAGTACCCCAACAGTCCAAAAATTTAGAGGCTGGTTTCATAAATAATTGAGAAAGCTATGATGTCGGTTTGAGAGCTACAAGGATTTTACAAAGTCTTATCCCACTTCAGTACACGGCTCAGAACGTTCATACAATGCGAAACTGTGAGCAAAGTCTTTCTTTGGGATGTTACTCAAATGGCGCGTGACTTTCGAACCTTCTTCAGCCTTGGCGAACCACCAGATACTGAATCAGCACTTCGCTGTTCTGTGGTGTTCGTATTGATGTCACTAAGTCTCATTATCTGTGATCATTATTTCCATAATAACCTGTTTGCGTCTTTCATTTAAGTCAAGTCTCGGTGGCCATTCACGCGTCGTAATTTTCTTCTCTCCGTGAATCAAAGTGTGCGGGACAAACTTTGGACACACTTTTCTATTCTTTTAAGCATTCTCCAGAATACCTTGAACAATTGATTCAGAGAAGTTGCGCTAGATTTCTGACACAACAAAGTTGACACGTTATGGTCGCACGTCCACTGCTTAACAAAGCATACTCATAACTGACTGGTCGAGTGTACATCTGTTGTTTACAGTTGTTAGTTGAAGCTGCCGCTATTATTATTGAGCTGGCATCGCTTATAAGCCAGAAATAAAACGAGTCTTGAAACTGTTGGTCGTATGGATTATCTGAGGCTGTGACTGTGGAATCTAGACATACAGGGTCTTATGAGATTAGCATCTCAGGCTGCAGAGTGTCATCTTCCTGCATCTGGGAAACAACAATACTGCCCTGCTCCGAGAGTATTATGTTCGTGGGGCATTTTATGCAGAGCCTAGATCAGTGTGATGGTACACTAAAGAACACATTGCAAAGTCACTCGTCACTTGTAACAGATTACGAGTGACGAAACTAAATTTTTGTTTGCACATCAAATTTTATGCTTTACTAGCATTGCTTGCATTATCTGTTGCACAGTAAAAGTAATCTGTTTTAAGTTTTAGGGAAATCTCTATTTATTTCCGCTTGTCGTTTTCTGCTGTGATAATATTTTTGGTTGCTTGACACCGTTAAACATTTCTTGAACTTCCTTCACTACAGATGCGGATCTTTTTTTCGTTTTAGTTGCAGTTACTGTTTGTAACTGGTACAGTGTCGATAGCGGAACAACCGCCGGCCGTCGTGGTAGACGGCAAGCAGCTGTACGGAGCTGTCGGAAGTCCAGTTCCCGACTGGTTTCTTTACATAGCAACGCGCCGCATGATGGAGCGTTGTGTCTTATGCCGGGCTCGGTGTCCTTGGCGGCTAGCTATTAGCGGGTGTGGTATTGCAGAGGGACGGCATTCCATCCAGGTGCGTACTGCCAGGAGAAAGCACGCTAGAGTGCAGTGCATTGCTTACCGTCGCCCTCCCGCCGTGTTATGTTCCACGTCCAACAAGCCTTACGCTACCTTTCAACGAATATTGTCTTTTCTTAGTTCATGACGAGTCCATCTCTTCATATTTCTATTCATGTGACACCAAATGTAGTGAATAAAAACCTATGTGCGTTGTTGATTACCCTAATTTCTTCCATTTCTCTGCACCACGCCTTCTATCACCAAGTTCGTTAGTCTGGATGCCGAAGCACACGTCAAGTTAACCACTCCGTTTTCCTCGTGAGAATTCATAGCCTCTCTTTTTTCATCCGTTTCTGCTGACCTCACTGTCAACCGAATAAGAAAACTTAACTTTCAAAACTCTTTGCCTTCATTTGACACACATTCATGTCAGACAATGTTTATTCCGTTAAGATTTTTTATTATCCACCGTACTTTTCAACGTCATGAACTGTAACAGACCTGTTTGTCGGTCATTAATTATAAAACCAGATACCTGCCTTTCCCATAATGATCATCAATTAGTGTTCAGGCAGTATGGATCCGATCACAAATACAGCTAACCGTAGGTACTTTTGTACTTTGTTGCCGTTCTCTCTTGTTTGTGATACCGAACCTTCCTCTAAAGTTTCTCTTTCTAGTCATTCCTCGCTTTCCCGATACCAGAAGGAAGTAAGAACATGGTTTAATATTCCACAGACGTCGAGATCAGTAAAGTTGGAGCACAAACTCGGACTGACTAAGACTTTCTTTCCGGATGTGGGAGATGGGAGTGGGCTTCAGTCTACTAATTTGTTTAACGCTGACCGCCACAAATTGCTCTCCTGTACCAACCTCTTATCTCAGGGTAGCACTTGCACCCAGCGTTCTCAGTTATTTACTGGACGAATTTCAATCTTTGTTCCGCCGGCACCCTCCCTCACCAGTCTTTCCCTCTACGGATCACTTAAGTACTAAGTCTTAATACAAGTCTAACCACCTGTACCTTCTTTCTAGCGGTGTTTACCACACGACCCTCTCCTCGCCGATTCTCTGGAGAATCTCCTCACTTCTTACCAGTCCACGTAATTTTCAACGTTCTTCTAAAAACCTAAAGCATCACACGTCAAGTGCTTCTATTCCTTTCTTTTCCGGTTTTCTCACAGTGCATGACTCACCTCCGCACAGTATTGAGCACCAAATGTACGTTTTTGGAAATTTCTTTCTCAAATTAAGACCCATGTTTGATAATAGTAGACATCTCTCACCCGAGAATGCACCTTTTCCTTGTGGTAATTTGCTTTTTATGTCCGTTGCAAGACAGCAGAATTCCTTCACTTTGGTTCGTAGACCCCAGTTTTGGTACGCTGATCTCATTTCTACCACTCCTCATTACTTTCGTCTTTCTTGGGTTTACTCTCAATCAACGTGTGTGCCCGGTAGACTGTGCGTCCCATTTAACAGGGCCTGAAATTCTTCTCCCCTTTTCATCGAGAATAACAAAGTCATCAGCGAACGATACCATCGATTTCCTTTTACCGTGAATTTTAATCACACATTTAGTTTTTTTTTTTATTTTTGTCTTTGCTTCGTCGGTGTACAACGCGATCAGAAGAGGTGAAAGACTAATCTCTGTCATATATTCCTTCTGGTCCGAGCCCTTCGTTCTTGTTCATCCATTCCTATATTTCCCTTTTCATCCTTGTAACTCTATTTACGACAAATGTAGGGAACTAAATGCGTCTCGTCTTTTATTTCTCGAGAAGAGAAGTACAGGAAAATTAGGTACTAACTACTATAGAGTTATAATTGAAAAATAATACTTCCACAGTTCGCGAAGTACATGGTGTTGTGGTGAAATGGACTGCTTCCTAAATGTGAACTAGACCACGCTTCTTGCATTCCGCAGACACTCCTCAAAACCGTGATTATGAAGAATACGCTTTTACGTACAGTTTCATGAAATCTGCTGCCTCAAAGCACAGTGAGAGATCTTTATCGGAATTCAGAGGAAACGCTAAAGGTCGTAGCTAGTTCACTGGTAGCCGATGTGGCCTATGCAAAGGGAAGAGCGAATCTCATCCGCTGTACAGACTTTTCACATTAAAACAACACAGCTTAAGACTGTACTCCAAGACGATCAAAAGTACTAACTGCTGCCTACAGCCACTTATCCTCTGCCTCTTCCACTTTTTAAGTATACTTCAAACGTTCAGTTCCACGCCAGATTTACTCGGCGTTGCTTTCCTGATACCAAAAAGAAGGAACGTAAGTTTTAACAACCAGTCGGAGTCAAGATCACTGCAGACGTAGCATAAGCTGGGATTGATGAAGAGTAGAGAGAGAAATAAGCCGTGTGGTTTACAGACTAGCCATCCTAGGATTTGCCTTAAAAGATTTTCTGTGCTAGACACAATCACGTCAATCGAATGTCTAGGCATAAAGTTGCATTGTGACATGAAATAGGAAAAGCATGTAAGTTCAGTTGGAGGAAAGGCAAATGGCCGATTACGGTTTATTGGAAGTGTAGCTCATCTATAAAGAAGAGCGTGTACGTGAGATTAACGCGACCCATTCTTGATCACTGCTTGATTACTTGGCATCGTCACCAAGTTGGTTCAAAGGAAGGCATCGAATTAATTCAGATGTGTGCTACTAGATTTGTTACCCGTAGTTTCAATCAACTTGCTAGTGTTCCGTTAATGTTCAGTGAAGTTTGAACACTATTTACTCCCCCGTCAGTTATGAATGTAGTATAGTTTAACCGTTTGAGGCTAGTTAGAATAAAACGTACGAAACAAACTTCCCAGACAAATTACTCCAGCACTGTTAATACATCGGTTTACGCCGAGAAAAAGAACCACCCAAAAATTCACTTCTGCAATATGAAGTTGTTCGACAGCGCATCAACGTTGAAAGATGCGCAGAAATATTGAAGAGCCATATCAGAGGCCAGACGTTTTCGTCATGAAAATACACACTAATCCAGTTCTAGTTCTTAATCCATTTCTGCCTGAATTAATTTTCACAGCAGAATTTTAAATATCGTATGCTTATTTGTTCATTGTCATTCATGAAACGTACTACAACAGGTTAAACAAAAAGTAATTAATAATTTAAACAAATGAGGGTTAACATATATATCACGCTGGGCGTATCATACGTTTTAAGTGAAGTACGTGGCAGTAAATAAAATAAAGCAGCGTATGTCATTTGCTATGTCTTAGGCAACACCATTCATTTTTTGTAATATGTTACAAAACATTCTATGCACAAACCAGCATCACATTTGCAGCTCATTATTGTTGTAGTTCCTTTGCAGTTTTATGCAGGGCTGCGTCTTCTTTTTTCCTGTGGCACCATAGCTACAAGATGATATTTTTCACCGTATTTGATCTCAAGCAGCTCTCTACCTTGGTATGGATTACCTGCAGGGTGACTAGGACCTCTAGGGATTGATGATATTTTTCACCGTATTTGATCTCAAGCAGCTCTCTACCTTGGTATGGATTACCTGCAGGGTGACTAGGACCTCTAGGGATTGTTGCATTGGAAGGCAGGTAACATTTCACCATGTAGCGCCGAAGTTGCAGTTTTGACATATTCATACTCGTCGTTCTGTGGAGCAGCCACGCATCGTGTACCGACAGATCCAGTAGCCACGTAAAAATTGCCCACCTTTATTTCTTTCCTCTGACGCTTACTCTATATAACTCTGTATTTTCGTCCATTCGGTCAGTTCCCACACATTTTTGTTGTATTCTCCATTAACAAGTGGTCGCGGTATAATTATTTTTATCTTCCCTTCTCTTAACAATCGGCTCACAAATCTCCCTGGATTCCTAAACTCAGAGACATACAACAATAGGCATTTCAAATACATGCATTGTTGCCAACTACAGAAAACAATGGTAAAATGTTATGTGGCGTCTTTGTCACGCTAGACAGAAATTAGTTGATAAATAAAATATATTCGAATCCCCAAGATTGGCGAAGTTTTATAGAAGTTCGAAATGTTGCGCGACCTTCAGTACAAGATACTTTCAGTAGTTTCCACAACGAAACTCAGCCTCGAGACCAGAGAGAAAAAATCCCAAAGAGATCTGGTCTTATGCAAAGTATGCTAGGAGCCAATCGCAATCAGCACTTCAACTGCCGATAGCAATGGTAAAGTTACGGATGGCAGTGCTACCTCCGTTTCACAAAATAACTTCACCAAGGAAAACGAACGAAATATTTCAAAATTGTAATCAAGAACAACTGCCGACATGAGTAACTTAAAAGTAGATATCTTTGGTGTAGCGAAGCAGTTTAAACCACTTAATAAGCCGTTGTTTTCTATCCAGATTGAATACCAGGTAGCTTCCTTTCAGGTGTGCTAATAAAAATAAATCCGTACTTAGCTATCACATACAACCCCTCGCTAGTCGAAAGTCCATACCCACAGACTGGAAAATAGCACCAGTCACACAAATACTCAAGAAAGGAAATAGAAATAATCCGCTGAATTACAGATCAATATCACAAACGTCGATTTGCAGTTTGATTCTGGAACATATACTGTGTTCGAACATAATGAATTACCTCGAAGTAAACGATTTATTGACGAACAGGCAACACGGATTCAGAGAATATCGTTCTTGCGAGTCACAACTAGCTTTATATTGTCATGAAGTAATGAATGCTGTCGACAAGGGACCTCAAATGGATTCAGTATTTCAACATTTCAAAAAGGCTGTGGACACTGCTCCTCACAAGAGACTTGTTATCAGATTGGGTGCTTATGGAGTACTGTCTCTGCTGTGCGACAGGATTCGTGATTTGCTATCAGAAAAGTCGCAGTTCGTAGTGACTGAAGGGAGTCATCGAGTAAAACGAAGTTATATTTGGTGTTCCTCAAGGAAGCGTTATAGGTCCTCTGTTGTTCCTGATCAATATACACTATTTAGGAGACAATCTGAGCACCCCCTGTTTGGTTCTTTGCAGATGATCGTGTCATTTACAGTTTTGTAAAGTCATCAGATGCTCAAAACCAATTACAACAAGACTGAGACAAGATATGTGTACGGTGCGAAAATTTGAAATTAAACCTAAATAATGAAAAGTGTTAAGTCATCCCCTTGAGGACTAATATAAATATGGTAAATTTCGGTTGCACGTCGAATAACAGAAGTCTAAAGGCTGTGAAGTGAACTAAGTGCTTAATCATTACAGTTACGAATAACTTAAACTGGAATCATCACACAGACAATGAAGTGAGGAATGCGAACCAGAAACTGCGATCTGCCGGCAGAACACATTGAAAATGCAACAGGTCCAATAAATAGATTGCCTACACTACGCTTTTCCACACTCTTCCGAAGTATTTCTGAGCAGTGCGGGACCAGCATCTGGTAGAATTGAAGGAAGACACAGAGGCAATTCAAAGATGGCAGCCAGTTTCGTATTATCGTGAAATAGGGGGAGACTGCCACGGACATGATACACAAATTGGGGTGACCTTCATTAAAACAAAGGCGTTTTTCTTTTCGGGGGATCTCCTCTTGACATTTCAGTCACAATCTTTCTACTCAGAATAGGAAATTATTCGTTGGCACTCACCTATGCAAGGAGAAATGATCATTACCAGAATGGGATTTACACTCTGTAGCGGAGTGTGCGCTGATATGAAAGTTCCTGGCAGATTAAAACTGTGTCTCGGTCCGGCACACAGTTTTAATCTGCCAGAAAGTTTCATAAATGATCATCTTAATAAAATAAGAGATATCAGAGCTCGAAGGGGAAGATTCAAGTGTTCGTTTTTCTCGCGCGCAATTAGAGATTGGAACGGGAATGAAATACTCGTAGCTTGAAGGTAGTTCGGTGAACCTTTGCCAGGCACTTAATTGTGAATTGCGTAGTACTATTGTAGACGTAGACGCAGATGTAGATGCAGAACTGTGGAAACGTGCATGTGCAGTATGTTAGCAACGTAAAACGTGGCTTAACCAAAAAAAAGCATTTGTAACTGAGACAAAAGGGAGTAAGCTACAAAGCCGGCCGAGGTGGTCGAGCCGTTCTAGGCGCTTCAGTCTGGAACCGCGCGACCGCTACGGTCGCAGGTTCGAATCCTGCCTCGGGCATGGATGTGTGTGATGTCCTTAGGTTAGTTAGCTTTAAGTAGTTCGAAGTTCTGGGGGACTGATGACCTCAGCAGTTAAGTCCCATAGTGCTCAGTGCCATTTGAACCATTTGAACCAAGTAAGCTAGAAGTCACTGATCATTTGCTACAGCGTGACAACAGAAGAAGTAAGATGTAAAATATTTTAAATATCACATAACCACTTTGTGCCGGAATATTTTAGAGGCTGCACAGAATAAATAACAAAGCATTCGCACCCACTGGTTACTAGTTAACACAGGAAATTTTAATAACAGGAAACCATTTCCATCTCAATGAGTAATTAGGGTGGCAGATGAGATACTAGCACTCCACTTTTCAGTTATTGTATTGCTTTCTGTGCGGAAATTGTTTTACCAATGCGAGACAGATAGGAAGGCAACAAGCTCTGATCAGATAACTGAATTAGTATTCTATCATAGGCCAGTTACCCAAACACTTTAAGAACCCTTTGCAGGACTGCGCCATATGCCTGGCTACTTCTAAAAAATGTTGTTATTTAAACAGTTCCGATACTCAATATAGAAAAATTAATCATATCGTTTCCAAGCCATGGATGTACATGGTGCAGTACTGTAGTTTATGAACACGGAAGCTAAGCTGGTAAATATTACCGTCGAATGTTTGAAATTTAATATGACACTAGTTGAAAGTGAAGTTGTTCCTAAAGAAGTGTCAGTTAAAGTGAAATCTTCATCTGTTTTGAAAAAAGATAAAGTCTGTGAAAAAACTTCGGCCCGTGAATGGACCAACAAATAATTCAGTCGTTTTGGTGCAAGGTACTGTCAGTTTAACTCTTAGAAACACCTCTCCGCTGATGGCAGCCTGAACTTTGCTAAAAGTCAAACAAAAAGAAAATCATATTTCAGCTGTGTATGATTCATAAAAATTAATAACAGTGGGCAATGAGTAAAACCACCGATTCATTTAGCAAAATTTGCAAATGTGATTACTGAATAAATAAACAATAAAAAATAAAGTTTCATGTTTACGTCGTTCTTAAAAACAACAGACAATGTACAAGATATAAATGCCTTTTAGTGCAGATTGTAAACAGTGCGGTGCTATGTTTCGTTAAATTATTTATTCGCTGGTGTAATCGTGTCCCACGTAAAACAATTCGGCCGTCAAGGAACATAAATAATTTAATTCTGCATAATCTCCATGCTTCTATCCAAACTCACCTCTTCAAAATATTGTTGTAGTTTCGTCCGTTAATACGAGACAAATAACTGGTAGGAGAAAGAAAGGCAGATGATGACAAGAATGAAATACTTGAACCTACGCTACAGTCAATTACATCAATTTTCTGCCACAGATCGACAAAGAAACCTGAACAGAAAAAAAAGAATTTCGCAGCAATATAATCCTGTCCTCGTGAAAGTTTTCCTCCTTTCCTGTTAAAATATCTCCTAAGTCTTCCTCTTCACAGTTTGTTAAAAAATAAACCATCCGGTGCAATTATTCTTAGTAATAATGACTAACAAATTCTGCCACCGTTCTGAATAGAAGTACATATGACCAACTTGGGATTGACGTTAAGTTCTATTAATATCGTCGTGAGCTGGCTATCACATAAGAAGTTCACAGCACACAATAAAATGTACCACCTTGTCTTTAGGAAAAAATGCATCTCTCTTTGCAAAAGAACTGAACATTCCGGGACAACAGGCCCACGCTCCTCCGAGGAGTGTCGGCTGTTTGGCATGTTTGCAGCTGGTGGCGAAAGGGCGACATCGCACTGTCTGTGGAGCCGCAACTTGTTCTCCCAGTGAGCGCTAGTTAAAAGAAAAATCAGTCCAACACATTTTGTTAGGAGATAATAAATAATATTAAAGCTGTATGTTCATCCAGTTACGGGTGTAGCAGATGAGTCCGTGACTCTACAGAAAACTGACAAAATTAATATATGAAAAAAACTTCAACAATACGCTTCGTAAGCAATCGGCTGGAAAACTAAAGATAAGCGGGAAAACAATCAGCAAAAAATTTTTCGCGAACATACACTGACGGAGAAAATATCGCAACACATTGAAGGAGTTGTGTGACATTAACGAAAGTTGGTAATCGTGTTTTTATAGCTGACAGAAGTTTTCTATTCAAATATCATTCCAACCGCCTAAGGGTGGCACTAGTAGTGCCACTGTGAGGGTGCCAATCAGGTTTGCTTTAAATACACGCTGTAACTGTCGTGAGCGTCAGTTATCTTCGAGACTGGACGTAATGAGGTGAAATTAGCCAAGAATGTCTTTAAGGTGATAAAGACGCCATTATCAACACCTCATTGAATTGGAACGAGGTCCTGTAATAGAGTAAGGAGAAGATGGTTGTTCCTTCTGCTGTGGAGGACTTTGGGATGTCCCCTTTGACGAAAATCTCGATGCCGTTGAAAAAGACTAACACAAGTGTCCTGGAAGGACAGATGCATAGAGTCCTAGGGCAGCAGACGCACTATGACAGGAACACAGAATAGTGAATGGTAAAATATATTACCCAACTTTGGTAACACTGGGGACAGTAGTAATAGAATGCATATTTAGCCCATGAGTCCTGCGTGAATCTCGCGGACAGTTTGATTGGTTTGCGCGCAGCGAGTTCCTGCTGCGGACCTACGTCCACGGTACTTCTGGTACCAACTGTCGCAACCTCTTCTTGTGTGGTATCTCAGTACACCTCATCTGCGATGTTGCAGAAAGAATTGGTAGGAATGTAGCCACTGTAAATGATTGCTTGCAGCGGTGGTCATGAGAATGGACAGTCGCAAGAAGACCGGACTCCAGACTGCCACATGGCACCACCTAGAGGAAAGCCTGTCGTGTTGGGCGTATATCTCTGGCGCATCCTACTGCATCTGAGGCATCTACCTGAGCTCAGGGCAGGGTGGTGGTCTGTTGCGTTTTCTAATGAAAGGTGGTTTTGCCTCGGTACCAGTGATGGCCGTGCGTTGGTTAGATGAAGATCAATATTGAGGACCTGCAAACAATATGTCTGGTTGCTAGACACGCTGGACTTACGTCTGGAGTTACGGTCTGGAGTGCGATTTCATATGGTAACAGGAGTACTCTCGTGGTTATCCCATGTACCATGACTGTAAATCTGTAGGTCAGTCTGGTTATTCGTCTTCTTGTGCTGCCATCCATGAGCAGCATCCCAGAGAGTGTTTTGCAACATGGTAACTTACATCTACATACCGCTGTTCTGACCCAATATGCTCTACAGAGTGTCGACAAGTTGCGTTGGCCTGCTCGATCACCAGATCTGTATCCAAACGAGTACGTATGAGACACCATCGGACGACAACTGCAGCGTCATCCACAAACGGCACTAACAGTGCCTGTACTGACCGACCAAGTGCAAGAGACATGCAACTCCATCCCAAAAACTGACTTCCAGCACCTGTACAACACAAAGCATGCACATTTGCATGCCTACACGCAGTATTTTGGCGGTCACATCGGTGATTAATGAACGAACATTTCACATTTGCAATACCTTATCTCGCGCTTACATTAACCTCTGACCTTGCAGTGTTAATGACCAACCTAGACCAATGTATTCCCGAAATTTCTTTACTCTACATTAACTATTTTTTCGTGCGATTTCTTTCCACCAGTGTAGTATAAAGTATCTGTGTGAGGTAAGGGAAATGTAGGAGCATATTTCGAAGATTTGTATAGTCAAAAACTGAAACCACTGAAGGTCGTAATTCCAGTCATCTGGTAATATACATGAAGCCATCCAAGTTTCCCATTTTCTCCTCTTCTATAACGACATGCCGCTCTGCTTTCGAACAACGTTCGGCAGAGATGTAAAGCAGATGTCCGTGCATTAATTTCCATATATCTTGTAGTTTCGATATATAATATTGTTTCTAGGGACATATTATTTTACCTGACTCCTAATAAGTCCTGTCCGGCAAAAGGTTGCTCTGTTACATGTCAAAGGTTGCAATATTAAGTAGATAAATAGCGAGATGGCTGATGTTACCACTACCTCGCGTACTCCACGGGAATTTGCTCACTTAAAGATGGAGGCTGCGGCCTGAATTGCCTTGGCTCTGATTTGGCAGTTGAAGGCCACGCATTTAAGAATGTAATATCCAACCTATCTAACCTTGGGCTAATTTAAATAATTCATAATTCATGGAAAACAATGGCCTGCATTCAATTATTGCGCAAGGAAATGATGTGGTATGCGCCCTGGATCAAAGGCGGGTGGGACGTAGGATGATTTTCAGTTATTGAGTGCCATAATGCAGTTACAAAAATTATTTTTTGATTTCCATATCTTAACTGCAAACACTTACGAATATAAAAAATGTGCCAATTGCTGGTGCCTGATATATATTAAATTTCATATCCGATAAATCTTAAAACTTACTTCTGAGTCCGTTACCAGATTCGTGGTTTATAGCACAGGAAAATGAAAGGGTGCATTAACCATACACGCACTTAACATTCACATGCAGCTGATGAGGTTTACCCAGAGGAGAAATGACCAAAATCCCTCCATCATGATCACAAGTGGCTATCAAAGAGAAGCTGCTCCCTCGATTTTAACACGTTGAATGAATATATAAATTTAACGTTGAAATACACAAATGAAGACGAATGCGTGAGCTATAAACAATTTTAATTTAAATACACCGTGCAAGAGGAAGATTACGAAAGCTGTAGCACACAAGCTCTTAAAGTAGAACATGAGCGCTGGTGGTAACGAACAAAGATTGCCTGTACTGAACAAAGGCAAGTACCCATCAGTGGAAACTACAGCATCACAGTGGTATCATATAATGCAGATGCACTCGTGGGTACAAAAACGAGAAGCTATGCAGTTAAACTGAATCGTTACCCATTCAGCACATCCCAACTGACTAGCTGAATCAAACAATAACCAACAAAATCACAAGTTTAGTATAAAATACGAAAAATATTTAAACTGTGGCTGATACGAACGCAATCAGCTACATACTCGTTTCATAGAGGAGTAAGTTTAGTAATTGCACCGTAAATTGAGGTGGTAAAGACATGAAGATGAGACGACATTAAATAAAATCCCATGAAGAGACTCACATAAAACACTTCACGGGTAAAAGATGCATAGTACTGCTGTGCATCACAGTAAAAGTACGACTAAAGCTGCTTTAAAACGAAACCCTATGCAGATCCGAGCAGCACTGAATGTGAAGTTGAGGGCAACGAGCTGTAGAGGGCATTACTGCTGTCAACAGCAGCTATCGTGAGCTAGTGGAAACAACACGCACAGGGCATACTGTTGACATTGGCATCGTGGTGGGCTATTTTAAGTGCAATACAGGTAGAAAGCTAACTGGGGCAAGAAACCAAACGAAATGCAGTAAATCTACAACGAGCCTCCAGAGATAGTGGGTCCCTTACGACAAATACACAGCACTTTGAATTTATCCATGAACAGCCTCTGAAAGTGTGACGGTGTGGTTCTGGTTCACCCTGCATTATGTAATGTGGTTCGTGTATCTTAACTCTCTTCCGCCCGAACTATGAAAAACTCTACAAATTATTTGATATTTCGTCAGAATATTACCAAACCAACTAAAACAGTGATGTGCCTCGTGACACATGCGTATGAAAATTTCGAGTGGCATCAGGATATATTCAGTGTATGTGATAGGTTTGTTTATTTGTTGGATTACTAATGTTATTTACATTAAGTAAAACAGCATAAAACCAGATTTTAAACATCAACATACTAACAATAACTTCCTATCACATCAGCAGGGTCCGCACACCCTTACGACGGATTGGGTACAGATATTTAACTGTCACAGCCAAAGAGCTTCCCGCGCTATAGCGAAGGTACGCAGCCATCCTAACGTGGTGCTAGTCCATTAATTTAACTACTACTGTGTTGTTGTTGTCATTGTGGTGGTCTTCAGTCCGAAGACTGGAATGATGCATCTCTTCATACTACTACTCGTATACTTTGTGCGAGCCTCTACATCTCCGAAAAACTGCTGCAACCTATATCCTTCTGAATCTGCCTTGTTCTTCCCCTACAATTTTTAACCACCACAATTCTCTCCACTACTAAATTGGTGATCCCTGATGTCACAGAACGTGACCTATCAAACGATCCCATCTTCTGGTCAAGTTGTCCCACAAATTTCTTGTTTCCTCAGATATATGCAATACCTCCTCAATAGTTACATGATCTACCCATATAATTTTATTTCTGTAGCACCAGATTTCGAAGCTTTTAATCTCTTTTTGTCTAATCTGTTCATTTTTCGCGTTTCACTTCCATACATTGCTACACTAAAGGGGGAAACCTTCAGAGATAACTTCCTAACCCTTAAAACTCTAATCACGATTAATAAATTTCTCTTCCTCAGAAATGATTTTCTTGCCGTTTCCAGTCAACATTTTATATCCTCTGTCTGATTTGATCCATTATAAATGGTTCTGAAAGCCTGCGACTGTGAAAACAATAGGTTAGTTTATAAATAACTCATCTGCTACCAGTCACGATTTTCTTTATTTTATTTTCCGCACGAGGTCGTTTCGGGAAATGATTCACATTTTAAAGTGAGTTTTTTGCGTTTGTTATGTCATTCCTACGTGATGTTGTCGATGTGTGAGATTCTGCTACGTTTTGTTGACTTTACTGCAATGTAAGTCGACTACATTCCATTATGCTTCTTTTGGTTATGTTGATGTTCATTTTACATCCTCTTTTCAAGGACACTTCCTCATTCCATTCAACTGCTCTTCCAGCTCCTTTTCTTGCCAGAATTACAATGTCATTGGAGAACCTCAAAGTTTTAATTTTTTCTCCCTGAACTTTAACTGCAACTCCAAATTTTTCTTTGGCTTCCTTTACTACTCGTTCAGTGTAGAGATTTAATAACATTGGCGATAGGCTACAGCACTGTCTCACTCCCTTCTCAATCACTGCTTCTCTTTCTAGCCCTTGGAGTTTATCATTGATGTCTGCTTTCTGTCCAAGTTGTAAATAGCCTTTCGTTTCCAGTATACTGAGGGTAGCAGGGTGCTACCCTCACATTTTCAAAGAGAGTTTTCCGGCCAACGTTGTCAAAAACTACAAATGCTATAAACGCAAGTTTGCCTTTCTTGAACCTATCTTCTATGATAAGTCTTAGTGTCAGTAGTGCCTCGTGTGTTCCTGTATTTCTCTGGAATCCAAACTGATCTTCCCCCGTGTGGGCTTCTAGCAGCTTTTCCATTCTTCTGTGCAGAATTCGTGTAAATATTTTGCAGCCGTGACTAATTAAACTGATTGTTCGGTAATTTTCACACCTGTCAGCAACTGCTTTCTTTGGAATTAGAATTATTAAATTCTTCTAGAAGTCTGAGGATATTTCGCCTGTCTCACATGTCTTCCTCACCAGATGGAAGAGTTTTGTCATGGCTAGCTTGCCCAACGCTATCAGCAGTCCTGACGGAATCTCATCTACTCCTGGGGCCTTGTTTCGCCTTAGATTTTTCAGAGCTCTTTCAAATTCTTCACGGAATATCATACCTCCCATTTCCTCTTCCTCTATGTACACTTTCCTTTCTATAATAGAGCCTTCAGTTTTGTCTCCGTTGTATAATCCCTCTATATACTGCTCCCAAATTTCAGCTTTCCCTTCTTTGCTTAGAACTGGTTTTCCATCTGAGCTCTTGGTACTCATACAGATGCTTCTCTTATCTGCTAAGGGCTCTTTAATTTTCCCGTAGGTGTTATCTATCCTTCCCCTAGTGAAATATGCCTCTAAATCCTTACATTTGTCCTCTAGCCATTCCTCCTTAACCATTTTGCGCTACCTGCCAATCCGCTGATTTTTTAAACGTTTTTATTCACTTTCGCCTGCCTCATTTGCTGAATTTCTATATTTTCTCCTGTCATCAGTTAAATACAATATCTCTTGTGTTATCGAAGGATTTCTGCTGGGCCTTGTACTTTTACCTCTTTGGCCCTCTATCGGCTTCACTATTACATCTCTTAAAGCAACTTGTTCGTCTTCTACTATATTCCGTTCCCCTGTTCTAGTCAACTAATCCTCCCTCTCAGACTCTCCGCAACCTCTTATCCTTTCAGGTTAATCGGGCCAAATCTCCTTAATTTCCTACCTTTTTAAAGTTTCATCATTTTTAATATGCAGTTCATAACCAGTAAACTGTGGTCGAGTCCACACCTGCCCCTGTAAATGTCGTACAATATAAAATCTTCTTTCGAAATCTCTGTCTCACCATTATATAATCAATCTGAAACCTTCCGGTTTCTTCAGGTCTCTTCCACGTATACAAACTGATTTCATTATTCTTATAACAATTGTTAGCAGTGATTAAAAGCTCCTTTATGACTGTTGAAAATTCTACAAGGCGACGTCCTGTTCTATTCCTGCCCCCCAGTCCATTTTCACCGACTATTTTTCCTTCTCTCCCTTCTTCTGCTATCAAATTGCAGTCCCCGATCACAATTCAGTTTCCATCTCCTTTAACTATCTGAATAATTTCCTTTATCATACATTTCTTCAATCTGTTCATGATATGAGGAACTAGTTGGTCTATAAACTTGTTCTACTGTGGTAGGCGTGGGCTTCGTGTCGATCTTGGCTACAATAATGTGTTCCTACCAGCATTCCTATCATCTTATTCATTATTACACTCCTACATTACCGCTATCTGATTTGGTATTATTAACCCTGTAGTCATCTCACCAGTAGTTCTGTTCCTCCTGCCACAGAACTGTGCTAATTAGATCTAATTTCAACCTATACATTTCTCTTTCTAAATTTTCTATCTTACCTCCTCGATTAAAGACTGTAACTTTCCACGCTCCGATACGTAGATCACGAGAAACAAATTTCTCCTAAAGACATCCTCCTGAGTAGTCCCCGCCCGGAGATTCGAATAGGGGACAATTTTATCTCCAGAGTATTTTATCCAAGAGGACACTATCATTTAACCACATAGTATAGCTGCATGCCCTCGAGAAAAATTACGGCTCTTGTTTCCCCTTGCTTTCAGCAGTTCACAGTACCAGCATAGCAACGCCGTTCTATTTTATGTTGCAAAGTCAGATCAGTCAATCACTAAGACTGTTGCTCCTGCAAGTACAGAAAAGGCTGCGGCCCATCTTCAGAAACCACACAATTGTCTGGCCTCTCAACAGATAACGCTCCGTTGTGGTTGCACCTACCTGTATCGATGGGGCACGCAAGCCAACCCAAAGATGCCAAGGTTCATGGTTTATGGTGGGCCTACTGGGTTAAGACTCAAGAACGTGGATGCCCGCGGGCAGGAGAAGGTTACGGTGCATACTAAACGTATGTCCCCCCCCCCCTTGTACTTACACTCAATACTTATTATTAATAAACACTCTGTGACAAAGAAAGAAAAAAAAACTACGCACCACAAAGGAATTATCCGAATGGGACGGCAATCGGTAGATGTGATACATATATTTATACACAGAAAAGATTACAATTTCAGAAAAAATTGGACGATTTATTCAAGAAAAAGGTCATCACATGGTGGGTAAGTTAACTACTTATGTCGCCCTGAGGAATATCGATCCGTATTCAGTCCAATTGACTTGTTAGATCCTCAAAATTCCGATATGGGTGAACGGCCCTGCCCATAATACTCCAAACATTCTCGATTGATGGGATATCCTGCGATACTGGTGGCCAAGATAGGTTTCAGTAAGCACGATGACAAACAGTAGAAAATTTCGCTGTGTGCAGACGGGCATTATCGTGCTGAAATGTAAGCAGGGCGTACAGTATCCTCGAGTTACCGCTTTACTCTAGGTGTACCGCGGATGACAACTAAAGTGGTCCTGCTACGAAAAGAAATGGCACCCCAGACCACCACTTCTGATTGTAGGGTTGTGTGACGGGCGACAATATAGTTGGTATCCAACCGCTATCCGGAGTGTCAGCAGACTCGTCATCACTCTACAATCTCAGTGGGGGACGAGATCGCCCGCCAAATGGCCGACAGCAAGGAGTGACGGCTAGGGCGCCATTTCTTTTCATAGGAGGACTCATTTGGCTGTGTACCGCGGCACCTTCACAGCTGAGCGGTACGTCGACGACATTATACGCCACGTTTTGTTGCCCTCCTTGGCGTACACTTCAGCAAGATAACGCCCGCGAGAGTTTCTTCTGCTTGTCTTAGTACATGCCAAACCCTCCCCCAGCCACCAAGATCGCCGGTAGCTCTCCCAAACTGAGAAGGTTTTGAGTATTATCGGCAGGATCCACCAACCAGCAATGGTTTTTACACTCTAACGCTTCATTTAGACACATTTGTCAGAATATTCCTCAGAAGAACACTCAACGACACTGTAAATCAATTGGTGGGTCGTTTTCCTTTTCTCCCTTCTTATGGTGTATCTACGAAGCTGCTTTCAACTACAAAAATCTGAAGCTTACAATCCTAAGAATGGGAACTACCGATGAAAATCAGATCAGAGAAAAAGCAAGTGTCAAAGATGCATATGAGAACGAATCGGGAGTCAGGGCTGTGTAATCTTCCATTGTCGTTTTCCTTAGGCTTATTCTCAGTCTAATATTCTGCGCTCAATAGATTGTTCACTCATTTTCACACAAGATAACAATGTCATCAACCAATCTTCTAAGTGACATCCTTCCAAACTAAATTTTAGACGAACCTACGTACTTTATTTATTTCCTTCATTGCATCGTTGATATAAATGCTGAAAACTGGAGGAGAAAGATAGAAGTCGTTCTTTTCACCATTTTTAACTCCTCGTCTTTGTTAACTCTTCGTCCTTGCACATATTTTATATTATGCGCTTGTCCGTATTGCGCATACTAATTTTTTATGGCTGCAGACACAACTCATGCTTTTTCTCGACTGACAAATCCTACGAACGTCCTTGACTTTTCTTATATGCACCTTCCATTAACAAGCTAATGACAGAAAGGACTCTCTGATACATTTAACCTCTACCTTGTATGAAGGATAACAGCAGCCGCAAGTAGACAGCTTGATTTACAACCGCTTGGTTGCTCTTTTTAATAACTTATTTAACGACCGGTTTCGTAGCTTAGAAACCACATCCTCAGGTTAGACATGACATTTAACTTGCGACATGGATGGGACCGATGATGTGGATTCTAACCTACGAAGACGGTCGTTAAACAAATTATTTAAAGGAGCAGACAAGCGGTTATTAATCAAGACATTTGCTCGTCTGCTCCCTCCCCCCATCCCCCAAAGAAAAATTGAGACTCATCTAGTAGATACTCAATTTTATTTTCCATTTTTCTGTGTAATATTCTTGACAGCAATATGTTTGCATGAGCTCGGCGCAATAGTTCGCATATTTACCTGCCCTTATTACGTACGCAGAAATATCGATATTGTGTAAACGAAATCCGCTGGCGTGCGTCGTGTCTGATACGTTCTATACGCTATCTTAAATAATCTTTCCGTTGCCACTACTAACAAATTTAGAAACTGGAATGTTTGTATATGTGGTCTGAATTGCATCATTGCATTGTTTTCCAAGGTTCTGTCAAATACTATAACTAATTGTGAATCACCTGTGTCCCTCAAATCGACAACAATTTGCTCTGCTATCTCAGTGCCTCCCAGTTCCTTCCTCTTGAAGATGCACTCTATGTATATTTCCTTTTCTCTGCTCTTTCCTCTGATTTTAATACTGGAACTCCTGTTCTTCTTCTGTCATTCCACGGCCTTTCCTCTTTCAAATTGTTCACATTCTTCCTGCAACAAGTTCGCACTACCTTCGTTTCACACGCTGTTGATGTCGCATTACTTTTATAGCTAGGGCCCTGTCTTCATCTGAACGTTTTTCTGATCCCATCTTTCGTCAATTAGTTGAAGTATTTGTTCTGTTACAGTTACGTTTATTCCATCTATATTTATGAGTCCAATTTCTGTCGGTAACCATTTCGAATATATTTGTTCCTCCTCCATTGGACTGCCCTCTGTGGCATTCGTTATTGCACAATCTGGAGCCTTAGAAATCTACGAATGATATTATCATTCCTCATTACTTCATTATTCCACTTACTTGTTCGTTGATTCTTCCACCAGATTCTCATAAAGTTCTGCCTCAAATTTATTATTAGTAGGTTGGATACTTCTTACAGTATCACCCGATTAAACAATCTGGTTGATCACAGTCACTCTGTGAAAAGTATCCCCGGCCGGTTCTAGACGCTACAGTCTGGAACCGCGAGACCACTACGGTCGCAGGTTCGAATCCTGCTTCGGGCATGGATGTGTGTGATGTCCCTCAGAAGTTAAGTCCCATAGTGCTCAGAGCCATTTTTTTGAAAAATAACAAGGATGTCAGTAGCACCTGAAAATGGTACATCTCCTAAATCATCCGATCATGTCAACTGATTATGTTCGTATATACCTAAGGCAGGAAATGTGACTTTACTTTTATAACGATTTTATCCCTCATAATAACTAGATTTCCGTCTCTCATTACCACTTTGCGTGGCATGCCGGTAATATTAAGGGCACAGCATCTTAGCGAGGACTGCGTACACTGTCCAGCAACATTAATTTGACCACCTGTCGAAGCGTGAATAACCACCTGTTACAGCGCAGGCCGTTGCGAGACGTGAAGAAAAAGTCACTGAGTTTCTGGGAGATACCGACAGGGCTGTGGAGTCATATCGACTCTAGTGCGTGGCTATCTGCGCAATGTTTCTCGGTTGAGAATCCACGAAGCGCACAGCCCGTTCGAGGTGGTCCTATAGATTCTCGACTGGGTTTGGATCGACGGAGTTCGCTGGCTAGAAGAGTACGGAAACTCATCTTCGTGCTCTTCGAACCGCGCAATGCGAGCTGTGTGTCACGTTGCATTGTCCTGCTGGTAGATACCATCGAAGTAAAGGAAAAACAATCTGTCAGATGAAGCTTAAGCCACTCAGTGGACGTCCAGTTGCACTACTGGGGTGCAAATTCCGGCGTTTGCCGCTGATGAACAGCATTCATCTTGGGTGCATCAACAAGGTGCCTGGTGTAGAGGGCTATGAACAGCAACGTTCGCTGAACCGTCGTTGAGGAGCCCCTTGGTTCATCTGGTTTGACAGTTGCTGAACAGTTGTGGATCTATCCGTCCGTGCACACCTCCGCAGCCGTCGCTCACCCCTGTCGTCTATAGGCTGCGATGCACCACAGTTGCCTCAGTTCAAATGGTTCAAATGGCTCTGAGCACTATGGGACTAACATCTGAGGTCATCAGTCCCCTAGAGCTTAGAACTACTTAAACCTAAGTAACGTAAGGACATCACACACATCCATGCCCTAGGCACGATTCGAACCTGCAACCGTAGCAGTCGCGCGGTTCCGGGCTGAAGCGCCTAGAACCGCTCGGCCACAGCGACCGGCATAGCTGCCTCGGCGCCGTTTTTGAATAGCACCATTTTGCAAACACGCTATACTTTAACGACGGCGACATGAGAACAGTTTAGAAATTTAGGTGTTTTGGAACGGCTTCCACCGTTGATCCGAAAGCCAATGATCATGCCCTTTTGGTCGGCAGATGAATCTCTCCGTTTCCGCGTTAAGGCAACGGGTGCACTTTCTTCTGCGTCCACCAGACAATATATATCATACCCTCCACTTCTAGTGCTGCCACCTGCCGCATGTGTGCGGTTATTGTTTGCTGACGTCAAAATAGGCGGTGGTCACATTAGCGTGACAGGATCGCGCATTACTAGATGTTCCTCATTCAACTGTTTGCTCTCGTGAGCGATGTTAGTCGTCCAGATGAAACGTCCCCTTGGAAAAATTATGAATGACTGTGCTAGTAAGCTTCTATGTTATTTGATTCAAAGACAGTCGAGTAAAACTGAAAGTACTCAGACAGTTCTCTCTTTACTTATTCTGATCATCACTAAACTGACACACATTATTGTTTTAGCGCAACGCTATCTGACTTTCAATAATCCCTACAAAAGAATGGCCCTGCCTAACAATAACCTATACCTTTCATGAATCACTTACCTCACAAAAATCTTCATTACTCGAACTACTGCAGCACAGCGAGCGCCAATGCTGCCAGCTAAATAAAAGATTCTAACTACTGAAGGCACTAACTACTCATAGGCATAGTTACCAATTGAAAGATTTTGATGGTGAACAAACAATGTATTTACCTTAATAGCGTTCAAAAGTCATAATATATATTACTATCAAGTATAGGCATCCATCTTTAAAAATATCCTTTTTCTGGTAGACACACGTCCAGATCGTCCGCTGATAGTAACCTCTCAAAACTCTGCCATCTCTCTCTCCACATCCACCACCGCTGCAGGCTCTTCTCCAACTGCACAACACTACACGCTGTTCACATCCAACTGTCCAACACTACACAAGCGAATATTCCAACAATGAGTCCAACCAGCCACAGACTGCACACAGAAAAGTCAGTGATTCTCATACAGAACGCTACGTGGCGTTACCAACATAAAAACCTAAACAGTCTACTTACACGGATAAGAGAGGGCACATAAATGCTCTTAGAACACGTTTCTGCCAGTCTGGTTCACGACAACTGTAACAATCAAACTAATCACCTAAGCATGAGACGACTCTGTTAGAGCAATGTGTTCTCGTAGCAGTTTGTCTGGCAATAGTCCATTCTTGATGAAGAGGTTCCTCGCGTACTCGAAGAATCTGGAGGTGAGTGAAGCGACTGTTTGGATCCCGATGAATGCTGGTGACGCTGATGATCATACTAACGATCTGTCTGACAAAGGTAAGAAAATAGTATCCCTGGACGACATTCGAAAATTTAGTGAAGTCATTTTGTATAAGAGTGTGTTCGAGTGACCTTCAGTTGCAGGTCACTGAAGCATAAATGCAGATACGTCGATTCAGTACGGTGTTTACCAACCTCGCCAAAATGAGTCGTTTGAAGAAGTGAATCATTCTTGTAATATATTCTTCCTTTTCAATGTACTCTTGTAGAGGTTTAAACTCATACTTTTTACTGGTAAACTGTAAACGAAATTCTAAAATAACTTTTTTTGTGCACCTGAAGAAGGCAAGCTTTTTCGGCTCTTGGAGGATGAGAGGCTAATCAGGAGAACAACGTAATTCATATTTATTTATAAAGCAATTAATAATTTTGCGCGAGAAAGTAAAATTGTAGTAGGCTGGTACTAGTACTCGAATAATATATACAGAATTATGTTTTCAGTCCAGTGTTATCCTCAATCTGCTTCGTTACCTTCCACTTACGAACTCGCCACGTATAAATGAATTATTGTTACGGAGTTATCTAGTCATGTTCCGTTTCGTACACTCATTGTGACTCGCTACTTCTGCCCACCCAGTCCAGGTGACACGCAGGGCAAGTGAATTTGCTAAATGACGTGATTACAAATTAGTAGATAAAGGAAACATTAGGTGTCAGACTGAGGCTAACCTTCTGCGCTCCTATACTTGTTCCTTACCTATGATTATGGTCGTCAGCCATGCTATTACGCACGAAAACGGGTTAAAGCGTCATTATTTTCAACTTCGCTAACGTAAGTCCTACTAGTATCTATTAGAATGGTGCGTACGTTCGTAGCGTATTTGTTTTGCATGTTGGTATATTGGTTGCTATTGGTTTATTTACCGATTGTCATTTTTATTTGTAGTTCACAGTTGCTGTTAGAGTTCACATTTTGTCATTTGGAGGAAGTGGGAGGAGCTCTGGGCGCTATAAAAGAGAGCACAAAGTTTAGAAATAGGAACATTTCCGACATACTTTCCTGTTTGAGTTCGATAGAGGGATGACAGTAGCGGCGGCAGCCAGAAAGACTTTTGCACCGTGTATACGGATGATGCCATTGGACAGAGCACTGTAAGAAAATGGCTCTCCGTTTCCAAGGTGGATAGTTTTGACATTAGTGACACTCCACGTATAGGAAGACCTTCAGGGTATGATGAAGACCGTTCAAATGTGTTAATCGACAATGATCCATGTCATTGTACTCTAGAACTGGTAAACGTGATGCACTGTGATCACTCCACTACCGTTCGCCATTTGCAGGCAACAAGGAAATCAAATGTTGGGCGTGTGGGTACCACCTCTTTAAGTCAAAATCACAAAAATCTGCTGGTGGCCATATATGCATCTCTACTTGCTCGTCATCAATTGGCTCTTGAACTACACCGACCCTTCCTATCCTGTATCGATACTGGCGACGATAAATGCTGTCTCTATGCTAACATAAGAAAAAGATATAATGGTTAAACTCAAACAAAGCAGAAACTCCCTGTACAAAAACCTGAGCGCATCCACAAAAGATGTTATGCATCTGGTAGAACAGCGACGGTGTGGTATACTATGCATTGCTTCGCCGGACAATAACTGAGATGACTTACAGACGCAATCCAAGAACAACGACGAAGAATACAGCGTGAAGCCGTTCAAAGCCACGTCCGGCCATCCTCTTTTATGTTTTCCGTGATTTCTCTATATCGCTTCAGGCAAATGCCGGGACGGTTCTCTTGAAAGGGACAGCTGACCTCGCTGTTTGGGCCACTCCCCCAAATCAACCGACCAACCAACTGCGTGACGTGATGCAATCCGACAATAACACCCGCCCGCTTTCGGCTAAACTGACAAGAAACTCCATACAGCAGTTGGTTTGGAAAGTCACTCCGCAACAATTGCAGCTTTTCAGCTTTTCGACCCTCTATCGATTGAAGTGATGACTGAAGTGGCTCTGAGCACTATGGGACTTAACTTCTGAGGTCATCAGTCCCCTAGAGCTTAGAACTACTTAAACATAAGTAACCGAAGGACATCACACACATCCATTCCCCAGGCAGGATTCGAAACTGCGACCGTAGCGGTCGCGCGGTTCCAGACTGTAGCGCCAAGAATCGCTCCGCCACCCCGGCCGCCGATGACTGAAGTCTCTGTATGTGTCCTATATTTATTATTAAAATTACGGAAAAATGTACTTATGCACCAACCTCATAGTAGCGCTCTCCACGTAACCGCTCCCTAGTGACGTAGGAACTGAGAGACAGTTTACACTTTCAGACTATAGTTACTCTTTGCTTTAACCAGCATCGGTAAGTCCATTTATTCGACTAACATTTTCACCAGCTAGCTATTAACTTCACAACATTGCATAAAACTGCCGCTAGTGGTTAAGTGTCAACAAACTCTCATCTGTAAACTACGTATTCGTGAAAGGGAAGTCACATCGAGATGGTCATCGACTGTACTATCATACATACATAAACATACACGCAAACGGAAACAAGGCCTTAATTGTTTTGTCTGAGTTACATAATTTCAGAGATTAAACACATTAATAACAGTTACAAACCTCTGTTCCGACCGTGGTTTTTGAGAGGTTTTCTGCGTCCTAGTCCCAGCGCGCTGAGACCTGGCTGAAAAGATCTGACCTATACAACAGACTGAGACCTTAAGCAGTTCGCCTTATCTACCAATAATGTAACCTGAATTCACTTGCTCGCGTCCATCTGTATTACGCAGTATTATGATCCTGTTCTGAAAAATGAATACAATGATTCACGAGGAAGGTTTTTGTATGTAACTTATAAATATTTATTACAAATTCTCTGAATTATTATGAATGAAAGCTAATATCCGTCATAACTCGAGGGAGCAGCAGTGCCTCAAGAACGCAGCAAACGTAATGTTCTCCGATTATGTTGTGATCGTCTTGTGTAGAGCTTGTGATTGGAAACTGAAAGGCTATGGGATTGAATTCGGGCCGCGTCAGGTTTTTCAGTGTGCCTTTTAACCTAGCAAATACCTCTCAGTGACATGAAACACGTATGACCATTTCAGGCTTACAATGCCCGCTTCCATCAGATTAGCAATCGCAATTCGCACTCCTTATTCGCTGCAAATTCTTCGAACAGTGGGAAATTACTTACTCGTCTTTGAAGCATCGTCATAAAGATAACCAAAAACAGAAAGATAACCATTACGTCATCAAGCTGTGATGTGAAACTTATGATGTGAAATAAACAAATATTATTAACCAATGGTTTCCCTGGATTCGTTTGAGAATAACTGCAGAGAGAAAAATTATGCGAACCCAAAACATGTGGTGTTTTATTTTTTATGGTACTTGCTTGTAGCGTTTTCCAAAAACCTACTTCAGCAACTTTACTTCGTTTACATACAGTAGGTTCTTTCAGCAATGCAGCAGACGAATGAGCTTTCAGCTTTTTGCCTTCTCTCAATCAATCCTGGGTGTGGACATGATTCTTTGCGTGGCAAGGCGAAGAACTCTGCCACAAGAAGTCCATGACAAAGAATTTCGGCAGTGGGTCTAAAAAATACATTGCAGTGCGTACTAAGCTTCACGAGAGGAGAGCTGTAACTCGAAGTAAACATATACGCCATGCGTGTTTTTTTCTTAGTTTTTCTTCTATTTTCTCTTCTATTTGTACCACCTAAGCTCATCGCAGACACATTTTGAATCACTCACACACACACCCTCGACTCGTACGCAATATTCGCATGGATTGTAAACATATTGGTTACATCACGATGTGGTCCCATCATTGCCATGAGATGCCACTCCAAAACAACTACTCGGATATTAGTGTACTTGTGGGATTTTCAGGCTAGACGGTAGCTTTAGGTGCTCTGATGAACACTCGCCAGTCGATACGCAGCAAGGGAACTCAGACGGCCTTCAGAGTAAAGACACTTAAACTGTCAAAATGTTATTAGTAACTGTGGAAGTTTTCGTAATAGATTTGTAGAATTTACTGCCCCCCAGGAAAGTTCTCTCGCTCAAATTATCGTTGGGACCGAGAGTTTGCTGAAACCCGAAGTGGAAAGTTCTGACTTATTTAGTGAGTCGTGTAACGTAAATCGGAAAGGCAGATTGGAGGCCATAGGTGAGGGAGTGTTCATTGCAGTTGACAAAGCTATTGTCTCTTTTGAGGTGGAAATTGAGTGCGACGGTGAGGTTATCTGGCCAAGTGTAACAGGTGTAGGTGAAACCATGTTAATTGTTGGATGTTGTTACCGGACATCCGACTCTGATGTGATAGTTCTAGAGTCATTTGAAGAAAGTCTACGGTCAGTAGCGCAGAAATACCCAGATCATGCAGTATTAGTTTGAACCTATCGAGTACAGACTGGGGTGTTTATGGATTCATTGAGTGAGGTACAGACAGATAGTCACGGGAAATACTTTCGAATCCGTTTTCTGAAAACTGTCTTGAGCAGCTAGCGTGTCAGCTCGCACGCAATGGAAGTATCTTAGATCTTGTAGCTACAAATAAGCCGGACCTCATCGACAACGTCAGTATAGGAACGGAGACTGGCGATCATGATGTGATTGTAGCAACTATGGTTACGAAAGTTAATACATCATTCAAGAAGGCAAGGAAAGTGTTTCTGCTAAACAGAGCAGATAAGCAGTTGTTAACATCTTACTTAGACAATGAATTGACGTCTCTTAGTTCCAGTAAGATGGACGTATAACAATTATGGGCAAAGTTTAAGCAGGTTGTAAATCGTAGTCTGGAGAGTTACGTGCCTGGTAACTGCATAAAAGATGGAAAAAACATACCATGGTTTAATAACGAAATTCTGACGGTACTGAGGAAGCACAGGCTGTTGCACTCTCTGTTCAAAAGAGAACACACAAATGACGACAAGCAAAGTTTAAAAGATCCGTGGGTCTGTGAAAAGATCTATGCGCGAAGCGTACAACTACCACCATCACAACGTAGCAAAGATGTGGCAGAGAACCTGAGAAAATTCTGGTCATATGTAAAATCGCTAAACGAGTTGTAAGGCTTCCATTCACTCCCTTGTTGACCAGTCTGGGGTTGCAGCTGTAGATAGCACGAATGAAAGCCGAAGTTTTAAATTTCACGATCAAGAAAACGTTCACACAGGAGAATCGTAGAAACATACCGTTACTTGACCGTCGGACGACAAAGTAATCAGCATTCCTGTCGTAGAGAAACAGCTGAAAGATTAGAATGCAAATAAATCACGAGGTCTGATTGCGATACCAATTCAATTTGACAAAGAATACGCTACGGCCTTGGCCCCTTAAGTAGCTTCCATTTATCGTGAATCTGTCGCCCAACACATATCCCCAAGCGACTGGAAAAAAGCACAGGTGCCTCCAGTAACTATGAATGTTAAAATAATGGATCAGCAAAATTACAGACCAATATTTCTAACTTCGTCTTGCTGTGGAATCCTTGAACATACTCGTATTCTCAGTTCGAATACAATAAACTTTCTCGAGAATGAGAATCTTATGTCTACGAATCAGCATGCTCTTAGAAAGCATCGCTCGTGCGAAACTCAACTTGTCCTTTTCACACATGATATACTGCGCACAATGGATGAGAGACAGCAGGCAGATTCCTTATTTCTAGATTTCCGGAATGTATTTGACACGCCGCCCCATTTCAGGCTGCTAAGGAAAGTACGAGCATATGGAGTACGTTCACAGATATGTGAGCGGTTCAAAGACTTCTGAAGTAACAGAATGCAGTATGTTGTCCTCGACGGTGAATGTTCATGAGATACAAGTGTGTCGTCAGGAGTGCCGCAGGAAAGTGTGATAAGACCGCTATTGTTCTCTATACACATAAATGATTTGGTGTGCAGAGTGGGCAGCATATCTGTGGTTGTTTGGTGATGATGCTATGATGCACGGTAAGGTGTCAAAGTTGAGTGAGTATAGGAAGATGTAGTCAATGGAAGGTAGCTGTAAATGTGGAAAAATGCATGTTAATGCGGGTTAGCAGGAAGAACAAACCTGTAATGTTCGGTTACAGTATTACGGTATCATACAGTCAGATCGTTTAAATATCTGAGCCTAACGTTGCAAAGTGAGATAAAACCGAAGAAGCTTCTGAGAACTGTTGCAGGGAAGGTGAATGGTCGACTTCAGTTTATTGGGAGAATTTGGGAAAGAGTGGTTCACCCACAACGGAGACCGCTTGTAGGATAGCATGTATTCTTGAATACTGCTCGAATGTTTGTGAGGTGTACCAGGTCGGACTGAAGAAAGATATCGAAGCAGTTCAGAGGCAGGCTGCTAGATTTGTTACCGTTGCGTTCGAACAACACGTTAGCGTTACTGAGATGCTTCGCAAACACAAATGGGAATCATAGGAGGGAAGGCGATGTTCTTTTCGAGAAACAATATTCTGAAAATTTAGAGAACCGGCATTTGAAGGTGACTGCCGAATGATTCTACTGCAGCCATCATACACTCCGCGTAGGGACCACTAAGATAGGGTATGAGAAATTAGGGCTCATAGCGAGGTTTATAGACAGTCGTATTTCCCTCTTTGTATATGCGGATGGAACGGGAAAGGAAATGACTACTAGTAGTACAGGGAACACTCCGCCATCTATGTAGATGTAGATGGAGATGTAGTAATGCTCAATCAGTATGGAACACGTAACGTTCATGTCTCGAGACACCTTCCCTGCCGTACGCAGCTTACATCCCTTAAGCTATATGAAAGTGATGATATTCAGTTAAGGTTGTTTCTTGCATTTATTCATAACACTATGCAGCGCCCGCGAATAAAATACGCTACACCACAAAAGGTGCATGGCTGTAGATACTTAAGGCTACACGTGCGAAGCCGGTCAAGGTCACTACCCTATGAAAAAAAAGAAGAAAGCATATCTACGCTCTGCACGGGGAATGCAACTTTGCAGGCCATTGTAGATCACAGAAATGCCGGAAAGAACCTTATATTCCACGCCTTTTACAGGACCAGAAATCTACCCTCTACAATGCAAAAAGCGTTACTACTGACTTCCTTCATTATTAAAGTTCAGTACGACTGAACGAGATTGCAGAATGATAGAATACTGGTCGCAGAGTTGGCCAAATTTAGGTTTTCCGTGGTTTCTCTAGGTCGCTTAGGGCAGACAACGGAATGGTTCCGTTCAAAATGACATAGCCATTATAGTCCGCAGCGATTTTCAGTAAGGCCTTGGACTCCGACGGTAATGAACTCCTCGTCGATTGGACGTTAAAACACCATCTTCATTCTTCTTCCAAGGAAATTAATGAATATTTGGGCCTCACAGCCAGTCAGTTTTCTGGTTCAATTTCTTCAACGCCTCAATACCGTACCGTATTATTACTAGTGCCCATACAGTGCAGGAGAACAGACATAACGTACACAAAAAGGAGACGTAATTTCTTGTATGGATAAGACCAAAAATTCGTTAGTGATTTGTCCCCAGGGAGTCATTTAAACCTTGATTGAGAGGATATAATTTACTGGATGGGACGTCTTATAGGAGAATACTGACAAGGTCGACTTTCTGACTGTGTGTCGACATTAAAACAGAAAATCAAGTTAAAATAATATTAAGGTAAATTTTTGGCCCTTTCAGAATGCTAAAGGTGAATTCTAACGTTTGGCAAATAAGTGTGATCCGCAGTAATTGCAGATGTACTATAAATTTCATATAAAGGATGAACCTGGACTCTACCACACGATTTCGGTGTTGGTCCAGACAGGTTCTGATTATTTCAGTGCAAGAGACTCGTGGTCTCCGGTGACACGTCGCGGAATAATTGTATTTCGTTTGATTTCTTATTCCCCAGCCTCTTTGCCCTTGTATCTGTAATGCAGTGGAAACATTTGGACAACAGTACAAATGTCGACTGCATATACTTTGTTTGTAAACAAACTTATTCCATTCACTTAGGGCGCTTGAAACTTCTTTATTTAATTTTTTTGTGTTTATATTGCTGAGTGAAACTGAACGTAAGTGAACCTGGCTAAATTACTGAGTGAAACTGACGTACTGTCTCTTTGCCTTATTTTTATCATGTCAACACGTACTCACAATATTCTAGCGCAACGCAATCTGACTGCTTTAAAATAGATAACCTGACTTCAAATAATTAATACAAAAGGATGACCCTGAATTAGTAGAAATCCTAACAATAACTTATACATTACATTAGTCAGTTACCTCACAAAAAATCTACATTACACGAACCACAGCAATGCTGCAAGCACCATTACTGCCAGCTAAATGAAGGATTGTAACTGCTGAAGGCTCTAACTACTAATGAGCAGATGGTTAGCAAAGGAAAAATTTTGTTGCAAAGCAAACAATGTATTTCGAAATTTTATCTTAATCAAGTGATAACCAGTTCAAAAAAAATTATGTAATCATCAGTAATAAATCTCCGTGACGGATACACATTCAGACCGTCCGCTCGTGCTAATGCTGTAAACCTCCACCACTGCTAATTATTAACCTCTAATCTCCATCACTCCTGACTACTCACTCCCAACTTCCAACACTGCTGGCTGTTCAGCTCCAACTTCCATCACCGGTGACTGTTAACTTCCAACTGCTAGTCCGAGCAGCCACAGAGTCTCCTACAGATAGCGCACAGCGCTATGAGAGTTATTAATGCTGAGCGCTACATAGCACTGCCAACATACAAACACATAAACAGCCTACTTACACCCTTTCTGTTTTATAACAGTAATCCCATTCTGCTCTTCGCCCTAAAGCTTGAATTGAGTATTACTCGGCTCTGTCTTAGATTTGTTTATCCGGCAGTATTAGTTCCACGTTAACATCCATAAAGAGCAGAGTGAATAGGTTCGTTGATGAAGAATTCTATACGGCTTCACTGAATGCAATGGAGGAGTGGCACAGCGACGCTGTTCGCACACCTACGGCAACCATATCACAATATATTTTAGCACAAAAGGATTGTGGAATTGCTCTGTCTTTTATATTGTACTGTTAAGAAGGAATTTTTATAGGCATAAAGGTAATAGAGATAACCAACTACATCCATACATATTACAAAGATGTATGTCTGTACATGTGTACATACCACATTTCCTCCTAAACCACTACATCGATTTCAACAAAACTTGCTTCCCATATCACTTAACGTCTGGAAAGAACTACTATGGGAGGGAGAGGGGGTAAGAATCATCTAAATCTCAAAGGGGTTGGGGGTGAAAAAGAATCGTAGCTCACGAAGCGCTGGTTCCTTTCTTTTCTCTTATAAAACAAGGCCAGTTACTCGAATGAAAAGTATTTATGTTCAATAAAATTTTGATACGTGACTCATGTGAAATTGAGATAACACGAGACTAATGTTATCTCTCTGACCTGATTTTAGATGCAAAAATTTTTTGCATATGCTTCAGTACTAGAACACGCGGTTCCCAGAAAGACTGCGATGATAATGAAGACACTTTAGAGCATTTTTCGCTTCACTTCGTCACGTTATAAACTACGTTTTCGCCGCACACCACATTTTACGTGCGTATTCTACGTCTGCAAATAAGGTAACATTAAACCTCTGTATCTCGGAAGCGGATAGAGATATTAAGAAAATTTTCAGGGTAGTTCGATATCGGGTGTTCAGGAACGTTTCGTAACAATTGGTATTAAAAAAAAGTTTTTGGATTGTTTCTCGATATTAGATGAAGATTTTGGAAACTGGATGATAGCACTTCTAGACCAATGCCTAGAGAATATACCGTTAAAGTATAAGCAATTTTCTGTTGTTAGTTATTTAGATGTTCGCTGATAACGGTGAGAATGTGGTGAAAAACGCTTTTTTTCGGATTATATCAGGAACCCCCCCCCCCCCCCCCCCATGGACAAAATAGTGCCTCCATAGCCCACTTAAGACGGACCGAAGACCACACCTGATGCAAAAGATTCAACTCATATGTTTCATTTGCTTAACCTGGAGAAAGTGCGTCATATTCAAAAATTTGACCGTGTGGTGTGAGGCAGTTACAGCAAAACGATTCTTCTGTTGGATACATAAATTGTTTCTAGCCCAAGGGCTATTCATAACGCTTCACGCTACCTTTCCATCACCAACAGAACCCGCGGTATGAGCTCCACATGAGCTTTTTGAAATGTATTGGCATAGAATGCTGTCGCTTATATACCCATTCCAGTTCTGTTAGTCGATGTATTCATTCCCTCCTCTCTCTGTCCCTCTGTTTCCACACTCTCTCGCTGTCCATCTCGTCCACTCCCAACACTCCCCCTCCCCCTTCCTGCAGCTCTGTCCATCTCCTTCTGCCCCTCTCTCTGTCCTTCCGCTATTACCCACTCTCTATGTACATCTCTTCTTTCTGTCCCCCTCTAAGACCTTCTCCTGTTCCACCTTTCGCCTCCTCCCACTGTTTCTCTCAATATCCTCTTGCCCCTCTCTAAGTGCATTTCCTCCTGCCCCCCACTCTGTCCATCCCCTCCTCTCTCTCTCTCTCTTCACCCCTTCCTCTCTTCACATCTTCCTTATCACATTCTTCTGTCCATATCCTCCTATTTCATACCATCTCGTCCTCTACATCTCTCTGACCACCTTCATTTGCCTTTCTCTGTCCATTCCCTCCTCCCCATCTCTCCGGGTCTCCTCCTCTTGCCACCTTGCTCCATCTCCTCCTTCCTCATCTTTGTCTGTCCATTTCTCCCTTCCTCTTTCTCTATGCACGCTACCATCCGCAACCCAACAGGAGGTCGCTGGTGCTTATCCTCCCAGAGTATTTCTCTCCAGGTAGTAAGTAATGTGCGTACTTGGTTTGGTTGAAATCGAAGTAGGGGTTGAGAAGTACATTTTGCCAGTGGCTTTATCCGCATACGCACATATAATGTATATGTTTAACATATTCCACATATATCTGTACACATATTACACATATTTCACACGTGACATACCGGTGTAATATATGTACAAATATGTAGTAATTTCGCCCTACATTTTCGTTTGTACGCACTTCAATGTTTGTGTCGTCATACTTTCTGAACTGTGTCGTACAATGATGTAATTTTGCAGCTCCATCCAGTAGGATATGTGATACTGTCTGCAAAATATGTGACAAACAGAGTTAGTAGTAAAGAAATAATAAATAGAAAGGTCATGCATGATGCAACAATTTTATTGCTATACAGCAAAAATATACATTTTTCGTTTCATCATTTTATGGTAGTTGTGTTCGAGAAAACGTATCTTAAATTATGCCTAAAGTTCGTTAGCAGAAGTCACTACGTGCTCTCATTACCATTCTACATTCATCTGAACCTTTAAAAATGTTTCCAAAAATTTGGTCGTGCGAACGTATTAGCGCTTTTTATGCTGAGAGAGAAGGAGACAGTGACATTGAGAAATAGACCGAAAAGTAATAAATACTGGAAGGTATTAGACAGTGGTTATGGTATAGAAAGACTGAAGGAGACAATGATAGTGTGAGGGGAAAAGAGGGACGAAGGGACAGTGAATCATAGTTGGCAGTGACAGAACAGTGCTAGGAAAAGAATGGAGGAGACAGTACCAGTGAGAAAAATAAAGAGAAGGAAAAAGTGGAAGAGGGTGAGAGCCTGTGATAATGAGAGACGGAGTCCATGGTAATGACAATGATGATGAGTGGGAGAGAGAGACAATAATGTAAGACAGAAGTTGTGGTAAGGAATGAATAAGGCAGTAGCAATAAGAAAGAGTAAGAGAAAGAAAGTGACAGTGAAAGGAAACTGTAGTAGCAGGACAGAACGAAGGAGACTGTGACTGTGAGTCGGGAGATAGTGACAGTCGGAGAGATTCAAACGGATAATAAAGATGAGTTCGGAGGAATAAGTGAGTAAGAATGGGCAAAAGACAGTAGATAGGTATGAGCGACTGAACAGGAATGGACTACTGAGTGCTAGCGGGTTGTGAAGCTACGGGTGTGAGTGTGATGTGAGTTGGATGTTAAAAAGAGTGCGAGTATGTTCGGATGCGAAAATGTTTGGGAAAATTTCTAAAGGTACTGAGGAATTTAGAATGAAGCAGCTGTTACCCCACATTTTCCCGCTGGTAAATACATACCCAGGCAACGTTGGATTATCAGCTAGTAAATCACAATTACATCATTACCCTGTATCGAGACCACAGGTCCCTTACACCAAATTGCTTAGAAATTTATTCTGAACAAACTCCGAAAATTTGTCGGTGGAGTTCGGGTTCATCCCGTATACTTCACCAGGTAAAGCTATTTTCTTTCTTTCGTTTCTTTTTTTCTTTCTTTCCTTTCTTTCTTTTCTTTTTTTTTCTTCAATAGACTTATTCCGTTGACTCACACATAATTTCCTGTTCATATCTATGGCTTGCAAACGTGCAGTAGACTGACCTGAGAGCTCATACAATATAGATAAAAGTGCTGTTAAGACACGACCATACTGTCCTGAAGTGGAAGAACAAGAGACTAAAACAAAAAGAAAGGATGAAAGAGATGTTCGGATTTTTATTGCGCCTTGGGACTGAGTTTCTTTCGGATATTACGTATTTCCTGCTCTTAACAAAGGCCGCTAATGGAGCTCGGAAAAGACGTCCTGAAAGACGGAAACCCTTTGTATTGCAGACGTAGAGTCGTAGGCTATGAGGCACTGCCAGTACTATATACTATGGCCGCAGCAGTAACCACAAAAAAGGCGAATGTTACCTTCAGAGACAAAAGTGTGGCGATCAGTAAATAGTTCGTGTGTTCAGTATTGAACAGGTCAACAAGTTACTATAGAAATTTCTACGACCTATCTTTAAGTAAGTGAGCAAAGAAAAAATATATGACTTATGAAAGACAAGATTTTCTCACAAACACAAGTGTTGGGAAAAGCTGTCGTCCTTTTTGTACTGTATATGGCCAATAATAGAGTTACTGGTAATTATGTTAATAGAATTTTCCGTCGGTTCTTGGTAGAACAACATTATAATAAATGAAAGCACCAGTCTGCTTTTGTTCTACAATATTACTTTTATTTTTATCCAGTCTTCTGCTTACAAGGCCATCTTCGGACATAAATGTCTGAAGATTACCTTGTAAGCTGAAAACCGGTTAAAAATAAAAGTAATATTGTAGAACAAAAGGAAACTGGTGCTTTTCATTTATTATATATTCATTTACTGTGTATTATAAATGAAAGCACCAGTCTGCTTTTGTTCCACAATATCACTTTTATTGTTAACCGGTTTTCTGCTTACAAGGCCATCTTCGGACATAAATGTACGAAAACCTGTTAACAATAAAAGTAATATTGTAGAACAAAAGCAAACTGGTGCTTTTCATTTATTACTGGCAGTTAGTTACCTCTAGGAACCAAAGAAGAGGAAACTTTCTGAACCATGCAGAACTGGTATTACGACATCGTTTGCGTAAGAAAGAAATATGAGGCACTTTTATTTTTATTTTCCTCTCCATTTCCACCCTACCTAGCTGCGGGAACTGTTTTCCAACTAGGCAAACTGGAAAAGCAGTTCATCTTCAATAGGGTTCCATGAAGCTGGAAATCTGATAAAGCAGTTTGGCAGTGATATTATTGATAACAGGGCTTCTAGTTGCAGCATTTGCCTTAAAACTTACAGCGAACTTCTGGAATCTTGAAACTTTGTTATAAGCAAAAGCCCTGTGCCTGATAGGGCCCCAAGACTGGAACATTTGCCTTTCACCGTCAAGTAGTGTACCAGCTGAACTATTCAAGAACGACTAGCTACCAAATTTCTGAGCTTTACATTCGCCAGTACCTCACCTCCTACCTTCCTAATTCACAGAAGAACCCCTGCATATCCTGGAAGAAGGATATTACGGAGACGTGGTTTAGCCACCGCACAGGGGATAGTTTTCATACTGAATTTTCACTTTGCAGCGGAGTGTGCACTCCTTTCAAATTTCTAGGCAGATTAAAGTTGTGGGGTGGAGTGAGACTCGAAACACACATCTTTCGTTTCGTGAGCAAGTGCTGCAGACTGAGCTATGAATTACGGCACTTGACCCGCACTCACAGCAGTACCCCATCCACTACCTTCGAACATTCACATAAGTTCTCCTGCATACCGTGTGAGACTAGCACTCCTGCAAGATAGATTTTTCGTAGATATTTTTTAGCTACAGCTTGGGGATTTGTTTCCAGAATGATATTTTACTGTACATAGGGGAGAACGCTGGACTAACACTTCTCGGCAGATTGAAATGTTGTGTCGGACTGGGAATCGGCATATGACTCAGGTATGATTCCTGGTCCGGTACACGGTTTCAATCTACCTAGAAGTCTCAAATGAGCACAGAAACCAATGTAGATTGAGAATTGATTCTGGAGACAATCCCCCAAGCTGTGAAAAGCGATGGATCCGCAATATACCTTCTTTCATGAGTGCTTGTTCTGTGAAGCTCAAGTTGGGAAATGTACTGGTGGATCTTTAGCCGTGCTTGATAGCAGTCCGTGTTTGTACCTATGGTAGAGGCATGAATAAGTATGGATAGTATGGATAGTTGGCGACTATAGGATATTTAAAGAGAAAGTAATTATATAATAGTATGTTTTTATACTATAGCAAGTGAAGCACAAGAAGGCAGTAGTTCAGACATTGCAAACGTCACGTGTAAAATGTCACACTACACGAAGAAACGCACTTGATAATGGAAATTATTTCCTGTAACGCATTGTGCAGATAATACGTGAAGGAACTAGCAGTAGAGAATATTATTTTATAACAAAGAAAACCACTGTTTTCACAGGCGCTGGCTTTCACTCACCACCTGTAACGATAAAAAAAACAAGAAAAGAAATATGCTTCCGCTCGACGTGTTTGGACGAGTGGTATGAAAGCCAAATTATATATAATACGTTCCCAAATATGCTACGCACGTATTGAGAGACTCAAAGTGCATCGCCCTTAAATTCTTTTTGTGAATCAAATCCATAAGTATTGACAAGGCTCAAGTAAAAATATGTTCACAACGTCGACATGGAATGCTTATAAGTCACGAGCAAAACAAAACATTGTTTCTTTTTTTTGTTGAAGGTAAATGGCATCGTGGCGCCAGTTAATTGCTGAATGGAATAATTCAGCTTCGGCGGCTCTCCAGAGATACCATTAGCGGCACGTGAGATGTAAGGCCATAAAACATGTAAGCTAATATCCCTAAGATGTTCGGGCTCACATGCTGTTCCTCATCGTCTAAATGTCTTGGCTCAAACTCGTCTAGGGGTTGAACGGCACGTGTCGAATTACACGTCTTAAATTAGACAGTTGTGGCCCTTTGGTTAAATTGACTGGCTCATGGGAAGTTTTCGAAACACATAGTTAATATAACATAAAATAGCAGTAATAATAATATCTGGAATTAAATTGACGACCCATAAGTGATGTATGCCACACAGTTGCGATTTGGTTAGAATAATGTTTATTCAGAAAGAAAGCTAAAAGCGAAAGTGGTCGTATTTAGAATTACTATTACACTCGAGCGCATATCCATTTGATACAGTTTGATCATTCACGATCTCATGGCGAAATGCAAGTTATCTGCGCGGAAAGTTAGATTTCACACCAGGCGGGCGGCTGCCCACCGCTCAGAGACTAAACCCCGCGGTACCACACAACGCGAAATCTTCCAAGTCGTTTCACTTCCTAGCTGCCTAAAGACCGACTATCCACTTTCGCGTCTCAATCCGAACTGTACCCTTTGATGTGTCCAGCCGAACTGCCCGCTTTCGCGTCTGCATCAGCACTGTCCCTCTGCCTGACCCCGGCTGCGTTTCCCGCACGCCGAATATCCTCGCTCAACTGACTAGGGCATTTACATTTCCTGAAGCCGTCCATCTGATTGGCTACAGCTTATTCTACATTATTTTACATTTCAACATATTTAAATAATCAAAGCTTGCCAACTTTTACGTTCTAAATAAAGTAACAATAAAATCAACTGTAAATTCATTTACATAAAACCAATACAATTTCCTTCTTACTCTGAATGTCACGGCCAGTAGCCTTGTACCAATGTGCTTTCTGATAAATAAATAAAGAACAAAAGTAACTATTATGCACTAAACTTTACAACAAATATTATATTAACTAATGATCCAATAGGTGTCATGCTGTCATCGTTCAATGTGTTTTGGGTCAGAAAATGGTGGTCTGATGCTTAACTGAAAATACTGATAATTTAAATTGACTATATATTTTAAACAAATAAAGTTTTAGAGTTGGTATTTACTACATTTGTCATTTTAACGATGCGCTTCTATATGAAATGTCAATCGTTAAGATCGACCAAAGCGTTCAGATTTTAACATTCACGTCTTTGTTACAAAATTCGCTTCACTTTAACAGCAAATTGTAAACTATTACAGATATGATCAGTTTTCAAGTTTTATTGAGATTACCATTAAATTTTATGTAGAATGGCAGATTAAAATTACTGTCGCTTCATTCCCTGCTTTACTACAGAATTAGATAGTTTTCTTAGATGTTTCCCTTTATGGCTGATCTTAACACTGCTACATCTCCCTGGCCACAAACGGCTTCTACTGTGTTTCCCTATGACTTAGGTTCTCGTCTGTCTCACTCACACACTAGAGTGCTTAGGCCTCAATAGACAATAGACATTTGTGAGTTTCCCCATCTCATGATGAATCTGCGCCCTTTGAGGCACTCGGTCCAGGACGACAGAGTTCGTTTCACAATTCCTGAAGGCTGATTCTTTCGGCCATGTACCTAAATGAGTGCGAAATGCTGGTTTACTCACAAGCAGTAGTCCATTTCAAAGAACAACGGGATGGTCAAAAGGAATCTTCATACATTTTGTTACTGCCATACTTTCAAAAGCGGATTTTTTCGTTTTGTCGTCATAGTAATTGATGATTTGAGGCGTTTGCGCGGGAAAACAAATAAAGCAGAAAACCTAAGTTCCCGAAGAGACATGAAGAACTACTGTGGTTGTGGCAAAAATGAGCTTAATTTTTATTAAGGTCTAGGGAGACCCTCGTGTTAAAAATAGTCTTGTGCCAAAAAGACATTAGATTGGCTAAATCTTGAAGTGAATATTACTTTCTGCATCTCAGTGGAAGGTTTGCAAATGATACTTAAAGGCATAGAGATTTACTGTAGTCATGTTCAAGGATTTAGTGGTTTTGTCTGCATTTTACCTTTGATCGCCATTCGATCAGACGTTGTGGTAGTATCTGGAAAGGAGATAGTGGAATGAAGTCTACTGAATTTCGGAAAAGCCAGCGATAGAACTGAAGACCAATGTTCGTTGCGAAAAATTTTATTCGAAACGCATGGCACATGTTGTTGATGTTTAAATCTGGTCATAAGAACATCTAAGTTGACTTGTGTCGTGAATAATGACTTTCGTATATCCGGAAAGAGGAAATGTGGGCTTTGGTTGAGACTGAGGGGAAAAAATGGTTGAAATGGCTCTGAGCACTATGGGACTTAACTTCTGAGGTCATCAGTCCCCTAGAACTTAGAACTACTTAAACCTAACTAACCTAAGGACAACACACACACCCATGCCCGAGGCCAGATTCGAACCTCCGACCGTAGCGCCCAGAACCGCTCGGCCACTCCGGCCGGCAGACTGAGGGAACCTTTGGTTAATGATGTCCCCTCTATTTCTGTGTCAAGGTATTAACATAAATTTCACACAGATCAAAAGTACTGTTAATGTATTTAAATGTGATTCTGGATCGTCGCAACGCCTTAGTCACCTTTTTATTAGCATAATACATCTATAGTAATAATACCTTCTCTCTTCTTACGTTGTACTACTTTGCAGTGTATGTTCTTCGATTTATTTTATGCCCCAACACTCGTAGGTGACCTAACAAAATAAAAATAAAATGAAGTTTTTATGTGGTGAATGGGAATAAGAGACCGCTACATTCATGAGAGTAAGACGTGTCCGCCTACTGGCCCGATAAAAATCATTTTCATTACCATCTTATACACTTAAATGGCCAAATCGCTTCAGCATTAACATCGAAATGAAACACTACTGAGAGGTGACATATGAGCGTTACTCCTGACTACACTGCTGTCCTGTGACGCAAACTTGCTGACCTCTCCTTGCCAACGCCTTCACACTTGCCGGTAATGCTCTCATCCGAGAACTGCGTAGACTAAAGTGTAGTGGTCGCACCCAGCGAGGGTCAGGGAAGGGCCCAACAACAGCAACAATGCATCATCTGCACCACTTGTCCCTGGCAGCACTTGCTTCACCCACACCGTTCTTCCCCGTATAAAATCTACTAAATTTATATTTGTGCCCTACACTTAGAGAAACTGTTTATAAATCATTTGTTTCATGGAAATTGTGCTGTCAGAGATGAATAGTACGAAGTACGAAGTATTAGTGTAGTGTTAGGAAATATTCGCTTCACAATCTATAAACTCCAACACACACTGTCACGTGATAATTCTAGTATTTAAAAAAATATTAATGTTGGTAACTTACGTAACAGTTTGGGAAGTAGTAGTAATAGTGATAATCTCTTAAAAGCAAATTCGTTTCTTGGTCGAAATAGAATCGAATGCTATTGTTTTTAACCCTTGGATAGTGGCACTTTACTCCTCAGAGGTTAATTACCACAACTACAGCGACAGACAACCACACTTCACTTCCTGATTATGCTAAAGTATGCGGTCAGGCGCTTAAGGTTCAGTTCTCTCTGTCAATCGTGTTAAAATCTCGAAAATCAACTGAATGGACTTCATTTACCAAAACCTCTGAGGAATGAACATTGTGTTCACATCATCATAAATTGAGATACATAAAATAGGATGTCGATTTTGTCTATGCTCACAAGTCTCCTTTATCGGCATAGAAAAGTCATTATTCATGACACAAGTAAACTCACCTGTTGTTAAACATCATCGTGGGTTTCATTCCACAAACAGCGTTGATTGAGGGTCCGATAACTGCTTTTTTTTTCAGCGTAACCGTTCAGATACTTGGGCGACTTGTGGCCTAACGGCGACTATAGAGAGGGAGAGCGTGCGAACAGAAGCTGAGATATACAGAAGAAAAACAGTTATACGTAAAAAAGTAAAGAAAACAGTGAAACGCCTTCACTATGACTAACAGTACACCATGATTGCTTTGAAGCATTATCAACAAACCTTGTCTGGACATGCAGCAAGTAGTGTTCACGCTAACGTTGACACCTTTCTGTTTTATAGCAACTGTGACTGTATTGTTGACGAACTGGGCGATGTTTCATGTGATTATGGAATGATGTTGCTTCACGCGGGTTATGTGCTTCTCAAGCAATTTATCCTGAAACTCAATCTTAACGCGCCCACAAAGGTATTTCGCTACTACTGTAAATTTCAGAGTTTGTGATTCACATGCCCCACGTGTCAACGTCTCTACTTCCTCTTAATCCTTCTCTTCCTCGCAGTATACTTATTCATTTGCTTACATCCCGTGTTATAAGCACCGGTCATTGTCTATTAAAGATATTTTCCTCGTGGCTTCAAGATAACTGCAATATCTAAGGAATAAATTAAATCTATATCAGAGTTACGCACTCCACCATTCGATACAGTAGACCTTTAGAGAATGGAACATTAGAAATAAGTCATTATCAAATTCAACTAAAAAATGGTTCATACTAACAAGAGAGCTACTTAATAGTGAGCTTCCGGATGCTAAGCAGAATTGTTGTTTCCATTTGCTGCATAATTTTCGACAACCGAGCCAGTCGTCTGCTTCCGCTGCTGTGACTTTTGCTGTTATGTGTACTCGCTGCCAGAAAGTGAGCTACTGTTGGTCTGACACTGCTATTTATAGTCGAGTTCGATTCCCGACATCCAATGCGCCCTTTAAATGTTTTTTTTATTTTACAGAGCACGCATCGATACTCGGTGGAATATAAATTCCCTTAGTGTCTTCCAACCGTGATGAATGTGATAGTCGGCGAGATTTTAATAAATTGAGTGTCAGAAGTGGAGCGTTGCTTTGAAGTAATCTCCATCGCTATTTATTAGAGTTTCAGATATACAAAGTGACAATTATTGCATAATATGAAATGAAACTGTCATAACTTCTAAAAGGTTTGCGTTAGGACATTCAAACAGCTTGGTTGGCCGCGGGGCATGATGGGAATTAGCATGCACAAGCGCATGCACCTTGTTGTTGTCGGCCATTTGCACGTGAAAATGTCAGGTACAGCGTGCCTGAGCGTATGGCGCTTGTGAAGGATCGCTGTTCGAGCAAAACTAGCTCAACTGCGACTCAAAGGAAGTTTGTGACCGAGTTCAAGCTGAGGACAACCGATACAAGTGTGCTAACAAGAATTTGATTCACAAGTTTGAGAGAATGGCTATTGTTCCTGATGACATAGTAGGCAATGACGGTCGTCCGAAAAGGGTGAAACGCCAGGAAACATCAAGAAGACATGCGCTGTGCTTCAAACCAGCCCCAGGAAATCGATCAGACGAGCTGCATAACAGGTGGGACTGTACCGGTAGACACGGCAACAAATTGTTGTTGAAGACCTGCATCTCTTCCCATACAAAATTCAACCCCATCAGCCATTAAGCCCCAAGGCCATGGAATAGCGATTGTGTTTCGCCTACACTATTGTCCACATAACTGACGAACAGGATTTTGATGTGAATCTGGTTTGATTTAGCGATGAAGTGCACTTTCTTTTGGATGGGTTCGTCAATAAGCTAAACTGGCGCATTTGGTGGACTGAATATCCACATTTTACAATCGGGAAGTCACTTCACCCTCAGCGGGTGACTGTGTGGTATGCAATGTTCAGTCACGGAATAATCGGTGCGAAATTTCTTGATGACACGGAGACTAGCGAAAGTTATGTGAAGATCTTGGAAAATGATTTCATCCCCATCATCCAAAGTGATCCTGGTTTCGACAAGATGTGGTTCATGTAAGATGGAGGTCGACCCATCGAAGTAGGAAAGTTCCTGATGTCTTGGAGAAGGACTTTGATGACCGCATTCTGGCTCTGGGTACCTAGTGGCCACTGGCATGGGCCTCAAAATTGGTTCAAATGGCTCTGAGCACTATGGGACTTAACATCAGTGGTCATCAGTCCCCTAGAACTTAGAACTGCTTAAACCTGACGAACCTAAGGAGATCACACACATCCATGCCCTAGGCAGGATCCGAACCTGCGACCGTAGCGGTCACGCGGTTCCAAACTGAAGCGCCTAGAACCGCACGGCCACACCGGCCGGCGGCATGGGCCTCGATTGGCCACCATACTCACCGGACCTGAACACATACGACTTCTTTTCGTGAGGCTATATTAAAAACAAGGTGTACAGCAATAACCCCAAAACCATTGCGGACTGAAGAGAGCCATTCAGGAGGTAATAGACGGCTTCGATGTTCCGACGCTTCAGCGGGTCACGCAGAATTTCGCTATTCGTCTACGCCACATCATCGCTAATTAAGGCAGGATTATAGAACGTATCATAACTGAGATCCGAATATGTTTGGTGACGTTTACATTTGAATAAAATGTATGAACGCCGTACTTTGTAACTAATTTCCGTTTTTTCCAAACATTTCAACAACTGTCACCCTGCGTTTATTTCGATAGACACCTTAATTCAGATGCCCCAGAAAAACGGGTTTTGCACAACCATTATGCTCTCGTCGTATTTGATTTCATACCTATATTCGAGGCAGAAGTGCTCGGCAATAGCTGAAGAAGACGGGTTGGCCGGTCGTCGATATATATTGCAAAAAGATGGAAACAACACCTCCGCTGAGCACCCGGAAGCTAACTGTTAAACAGTCACGCAGAGAAAACGCAAGAGAATACAAGAGAGTTCCTTTTTTCACAAATATTTCAGCATTAGATTATTACCATTAATATTCTGTCATAGCAGTGGTAGCATTAATATTGTTCCCGGATTTCGATTCTTCTGTCTCCAGTAAGAGAGGTGGATAAGTTTTTCTTGTAGTTATAAAAGCGAAAGGTGTGGTTATGTCACTTGTCAATTTCCTGTTGAGAGCGAGGTCATTAGGCCTTTCGATTATTTCTGGCAAGCCACCAAATAAATCGGTTAGTGGCCTTCGCTCCATGACAGTTTACAGTTTTCTTAAGCGGAAAAGAGGCAATTTAGTGTAACTGATCGGATGTGGAAGGGATCCGCTTGGTTCCCAATTTGCATTCGATACCCCAATCATTAACGTCGGAATAAGGGTCCTTCAACTGCTTAGCGCTGTGTAACAGCTACATTGTATGATACGCATTCCAGAAGATTGCATAGGCTCACGAACCACGTATTTAGTTCAATTTTTGGTATGCCGTATCGTGTCGTATCACTTTAATCCATTGAAATGCGCATTTTTGATGTAACATGTTTTGTTACAACTGATTTGTCAAAAGCGTGTCAATTTTCATTGTGTCACTGGAACTGGTGAAATATACATATTTCTTAAATTTGTAACAGACTTTAATGTTAAAGGAGAAGTTGCAGCTTTAGTTTTGCGCCTGTTAAATCCTGCCAAAAAATTCTTGAAGATTGGAACATTTTAATTATTGGGAAGAACTCACGATTGGAATCGCTTATGGCTGAATTTTTTAAGTTCGCTCTTATTCCCTATAAATATAGGTGAACCGAGCTTATGATATTACCTATTAAGTGCGCTTTCCCTAAATTTCAAAAATGCCGTAGTCCACTTCAGTACGAGAAACAGAATAACACCAACAATTCATCTAGCGTATAAGCAAGCGTCTGTAGATGGAGTCGAATGCTCACAGTTATGTATTTACGTATTTGAACTGGAGGAAACATGTTATTCTCAAAGTTAGTAACCCGTTTGCATAATTGATAGTCTGATAAGCAAAGGATTCAATACAGTAACCATTTTACGTACTTCCACTTATAAGTCCATTTTTAAAATAATTTTTGGTGCTAGCTCATCTCTTACAAATAAAATATTCTTTGTACAAAAGCGAGTAATGAGAATAGTGTATGGTATTCACTGAAGATCAGCTTGTACACGCCCGTTAAGAATCTAAACGCACGAAATTCGTCATTGATAATCCCATTATTGAAACTGTCGTTGACTGTAAGAGGATCTCAATTAGCAGGTATAAAAATCTTTAATCACTTACCGAAAAATACAAAATTAATGCAAACATATATTCTGAAGCCCTTCTGTACCATAGGCCAATATTTAATTAATTTAATTAAACATGACAGCTTGCATAACTTAATACAACATTTTTCTAGTGCTTTCCTATATCTGTTGTTCGCATGATATGGGAAAGTTTATTAAATTTAGGTGACTGTGGTATTTAGCGTTCTTTAAGTGGCCAACATACAGTCGTCTATGCAAACAAATGAAGTCCACGTAGTCTAAATCAGACTTGTTTCGAGATATACACGTGCTGCATGTAACTAACCTCTTTTGTTTAAATTACATACACTTTTTATCGTCTGTCGACTGGTGTTTTTATTTTACCGAACGGACCAGTTTGTTTCATTTAGTCTGTTAATGCTTATTATTGCTCCTGGACGGGAGCTACCCTTAAAGAGCCCTCTGTTACGAATCTTGTACGTACCATGTTATCAATCGTAATTTGTATCCTTCTACTGTTGACTTAGGGTGGTAAGTTGGTGGCGTAGGTACGAATTCCCCGTTCTGATTTCATTTATACCGTTAACTGTTCTCTTTACTATAAGATCACTACTGTGGACCAGGAAACACACTAGTGCAATCCTCAGACTTATGTGCCACTAGATCAAATCCCAGCCGGCCGCGGTGGTCTAGCGGTTCTAGGCGCTCAGTCCGGAACTGCGCGACTGCTACGGTCGCAGGTCGAATCCTGCCTCGGGCATGGATGTGTGTGATGTCCTTAGGTTAGTTAGGTTTAAGTAGTTCTAAGTTCTAGGGGACTGATGACCACAGATGTTAAGTCCCATAGTGCTCAGAGCCATTTGAACCAATAGTTGGGAAATTTGTTTGCTCGTGTGTAGTAAGGTAGTCAAATTTCAGCATTTTCGATGCGCAGTCTCGTTTGACAGTCGTTTCAATGAGTCGATGTGTTTATTTTTATGACAGTGGACTAAATGGACTATCGAGGTGTCATTAGATAATTGTTTTTTAAAAGCAGTGCTCTTAAGCAAATTAAACAAGAGTTGGACGCTCTGTACAGGGACACTGTGACATTAGTTAGCACTTTGAAATTTTGGGCGCCTGAATTTAATCATGGCCGTATGAGTTTGGATGACAATGTACGTTCGGGATGGCCAAAAACTACAGACACTGACCATAACATAGCTCAATGCTGATACATAACTGTCGAATTAAGGTGAGAGAAATTACAGAGGTTATGAGCATGTCTAAAAGACATGTTTGTCACAAACTGATTGAAAATTTATGGATGAGAAAGCTGAGCGCACACTGGGTGCCACGATGGTTCACTGAGTACCTTCTCACGCCTCAGTGGTGGGTATGGCGTAAATCCGCGATTTTTGGTTTAAGCTTGTCCATCACGCTCCTTAATCGATAGATTTAGCCCCAAGTGACTTTTTCTTGTTCCCTTGACGGAAAGTTGAGATCGGAGGACAGAAATTTTCGTCGAATGAAGAGTCAACCGTTGTGCAGAGGACAGAATCATTTGGATGGGTTAAAGAGATAGCAGCGTTATTGGTAGGAGTGCAAAACCATACAAAAAGATTGTCCTGAAAAATAAAAATATAACTGAAGAATAAATGTCTCATTTCTTCGTTAGATTGGAAGCGTTAGAGGCTACACTTGGACACCTTAGGGGTCGTCGGTCACTACCAATTAGATACAGAATGAAGTGCGTTGGAGAATATGTGCCCTGCCTGAAGTGGGGACTGAAAATATGCTTTTTTCCAAAGAAAAAATCAATCAAATTTACGAAAAATATTTCCTGGTTGCCTTATTGATGCAGAGTGAGCCAATAGTGTACTTCATTTGTGGTAGGGAAAAAGTAGGAAGTTGTGCTACAGATGTCTAAGCGTACGTGGATTGACGAATTACCTCTGCAAAAATCACTGTGGAAACCTGTTGGCTTGTGGCCGGGGCTACGCTTATACCAACGAACCGAGAGCTGTATTGGGCCGCGTCGAGGCACGGCAATGGACCGGGACGACCGTTGTGCATGGAAACAACAGGCTGGTCTTGACTAACGGCTCTGTCGGCTGGATTTACAGCGGAGAACATGGACTCCGACTCGAGAGATGTAATCTTTCCCGACGAATGCATACTTCACTCCGGAGGTGACGGCCCGTTAAGACTCCTTAGACGTATCTTGACATCCGAATCAAGCATGAGCATGTGGTGGAAGTTGCAACCTCGAGTCACTCACCTGGTGCGTGACGCAGCTATCCGTAACAAATCTGTTGTGTACAGTCAAAGATCAAGGACTATCTGAATAGGTTCTAGAGGTACGGCTGTTGCTCTATTCCCATTAAGAGCTGTGCTTCCTATAGTTTCGAACACACTTGTGGAAATTAATCCGTTACCTCACAAATTATCAAATTGTCCTGCGAATCCTTGTAAGTAGGCCTACACTAGGAAGGAAAACATCGATACTACGTCACCAATGCGGCAAAACACAATAACAAACGTACCTGAAATGAGACAGGAAATTTAAATTCATGCTATTGTACAGAAGCAGAAAGGAAACATCTGAGAAGTGTACGTGTTTAGTGATATGCACACCAAATTGGTGGCAAACACTAAAACGAGAACAGTGGATCTCGAGTGAAGAATTTACTGCGCGACATGTGAAGTAAAGGATGATCTCAAATGGAATTAACAAGATAAAAACTAACTATGATAGATAAATCTAGAGAAGAAAATGTACGCTGCGCAAGATCTTTCAAGTTAAAGCAGAAAAGACTCCAAATAAAGAACAAATAGAAACCATTGTTTGGCTGGTTAGAGATAAAAAAGCAATAGAGGAAGCATGTGAAGCACCTGATGCCAGATCTTCCATCAACCGGAATGTGTTGGTATTATTATTATTTTTATTATTAAATCATTACAAATTTGCAAAGATTGTACTCGTTTATGTATAATATCACAGAACGGTGTCTTCACTATGTGATCAAAAGTATCCGGACACCCACAAAAACATACGTTTTTCATATTACATGTTTTGTGCTTCCACCTACTGCATATCAGAGACCTCAGTAGTCATTAGACATCGTGAGAGAGCAGAATTGGGCGCACCGCGGAACTCACGAACTTCGAACTTGGTCGGGCGATTGCGTGTCACGTGTGTCATACGTCTGTACCCGAGATTTCCACACTCCTAAACATCCCTAGGTCCACTGTTTCCGATATGATATTGAAGTGGAAACGTGAAGGGGCACGTACAGCACAAAAACGTTCAGGTCAACCTCGTATGATGACTTACAGAGACCACCGACAGTTGAAGAAGGTCGTAATGTGTAATAGTCAAACATCTATCCAGACCGACACACAGGAATTCCAAACTGCATCAGGATCCACTGCAAGTACTATGATAGGCGGGAGGTGAGAAAACTTCGATATCATGGTCTAGCGGCTGCTCATAAGCCACACATCACCCCCGTAAATGCCAAACGACGCATCGCTTGGTATAAGAAGCGTAAACATTGTACGATTGAACCGTGGAAAAACGTTGTTTGAAGTGATGAATCACGGTACACAGTGTGTCGATCCGATGGCAGGGCGTGCGTATGACGAATTCCCGGTGAACATCAGTAAAATTCGGAGGCGTTGGTGTTATGGTGTGGTCGTGTTTTTGATGGAAGGGGCTAGCACCAATTAATGTTTTGCGTGGCACTATCACAGCACAGGCCTGAACTGGTGTTTTAAGCCCTTCTTGCTTTCCACTGTTGAAGAACAATTCGGGGATGGCTATAGCATCTTTCAACACGATCGAGCACATGTTCATAATGCACGGCCTGTGACGGAGTGGTTACACGACAGTAACATCCCTGTCATGGACTGGCCTGCACAGAGTCCTGACTGAATCCTACAGAACACCTTTGGGATGTTTTGGAACGCAGACTTCCCGTCAGACCTCACCGACCGTCATCGATACCTCTCCTCAGAGAAGCGCTCCGTGCAGAATGGGCTGTCATTCCACACGAAACCTTCCAGCACCTGACTGAACGTATGCCTGCGAGAGTAGAAGCTGACATCAAGGGTGGGCCAACACCATACTGAATTGCAGCATTACCGATGGAGGGCAACACGAACTTGTAAGTCAGTTTCAGCCGGGTGTCCGGATACTTTTGATCACATACTGTATACTTTGCTATTTCTGTTTACAGTGTAGGATTAAATGAAAGACTGTGTGTGTGTGTGCGTGTGTGTGTGTGGGTGTGTGTGTGTGTGTGTTTGTGCTGTTGTGACAGAGGGAGAAGAAAAGGAGGAAGAGGAGGAGGAGGTTAGCATTTGACGTCCCGTCGACAACGACGTCATTCGAGACGGAACACAGTCTCGTATTAGGGAAGGATAGGGAAGGAAATCGGCCTTGTCCTTTCAAAGGAATAATTCCAGCATTTGAGTGAAGTGATTTGGGTAAATCACGCAAAATCTGAATCTGGATAGCGGGATGCAGGTTTGAACTGTCGTCTTTCAGAATGCGACTCCAGTATGCTAGCCACTCACCGAGACGGAGAGAGATAAACAGATAAAGAAACAAAGAAAGAGGAGAGAGAGAGAGTGGGATGGAGGGAGGGTGAGGGATCGACTGAGAGAGTGGGATTGGCGGGGTAGGAAGAGTTTGTGCTGAGGGGAGGGGGCCAAAAGAAGAAAGTGACCATATTATCTGGAACAATGCACTGATTTTCTCCACGAAAGAAAACAGCACTACAAAGGATACAGACGCATTGCTTTTATTATGCAAATTGCTATACAAATTAAAGATGTAACATACTATAGGATAATATTCAGAAAACCATTTATGGAAATAGAAATAAGTAAAAATCTAGAAACAAAATTTGAAAGTAGCTTAATGAGGAACAAGAAAAGACGCTGGTGACAACGTTGTGTTTGACGGTAGGTAACCTTCTAACAGCTGTGTAAAAATACATTTGTCAAACTGCACAACTGTCAATGAGCTGCATTTGACAACTCTTTTTGTGTTTGTTTGTTATTGTTAAACTACTGTTGTTGCCAATGAATTGCAAACAAAAACTGAAGATGTATAGGAAATTCGTCTGATGAGACATTGTCGTGAATTTTGGAGGGAGCGCTATGCAATGATTGATGGGAAAAAGAGAAAAGAGCACAATGGAAGACGAATAGATAGCTTTGAGAGATGAGACAGATGAAATAGTCAAGGCAGCAGAGGTGAAACTAGGCCACAGGATTTATTTATTTGCCGTTTTCCAGTAATCTGTTATCTTGATACAAGAACAAATGTTGAAATTTTAACATAATTCCAAATGTGTTACTGTAACTAACTATTATCGAGTTTATGGGGAGAAAATTACATAAAATATCTACATAAAATTAATTCTTGAACAAGACAAAAAAGGCAATATACTACCATTTGGCCGTCTGCTGTGAACATGCACGTTCCTTCTGAAATCCAGAAGGCTCATGTTACTTATCTAATAAACTATGATGCATCGCTCAGTGACAAATGTAAACTACAATTCTGGACTGCATTACAACACGTCGCTGCACAGCACTACACTACACTACTCCATTCGTCTGTACTTGATATCAGAACCAAGCGAGATTTCTCATTTGTCTTTATAGTTAGCCCCTGGCGAGATGAGGCAAAACTCAGGATTCACAGAGGGTGTACCGCTGTGCTACCGAAGGTGTAGAAACTCTGAAAGGGCTGTGAGGATCTCAGGAAATCCTTCCTGGTCCTCCCCGAGACTCTGCTGTGCTGCATCTTATTGTCACGTTAGAATCCGTTCTTTATAGCTTCTTCTTGGTGGTCTGTCAGTCATGTAGGCATTCAGTTCATAAGCTGTTTTAGCTGCCAGCGAAATCAACTTACGCCACAGTTCTTCATTCCTTATCATGTTATAGACTTTTCTATTACCATACACGTTCCTGTCCTAGTCTATAACATCTCGTCTTGGCACACTTCAAGACTATGTGGCCCAGGATGACGATGGCTTCACATTCCCAAGTGCCTGTGTTACGATGTCGTAATTTCAGCTGGGATACGCACCATCTCCAGATAGGCAGTGTACAACTCCCATGGAGGAAGCATAAAACTCCGGTTGGAGCTCCCTCCCCCCTGCCCTCCCCAAGGAACATCTCGCATCAGAAGAGTGTAGCTCCAAATGTTTGCGTGGTAGAATAATTATGGTGTATGTGTACGTGGAAACACTGTTTGTGCAGCAATCACCGACATAGTGTAACTGAGGTGGAAAAGGGGAACCAGCCCGTATTCGCCAAAGTAAATGGAAAACCGCCTTAAAAACCATGCGCAGGCTGGCCGGCACACCGGGTGGATTCGTGCTGGGAACCGCCACGCCCTCCCGCTCGGCAAGCAGCGCGTTAGATCGCGCGGCTAGCCAGGCGCGATGTCACGAATAAGTCTAAAGGTAGCGAGCGTGGTATTACGAGCAATGCCTCGGTCGGTGTTGTTCTATGCGCGCCAGTCAGGTGCAACAGTACCTATTTATGTACTCGCTGTAGAGCCTGTACTGCCCTTAACTTTCTGGCTCTATGAGCCCAAATACTGGACCCATTGTGTTGTGGTACATTCGTATTTCACTCAGTGGCAGCTGAAAACTTCCTTGACCAATTGTTGCTATTTTATTCAGGTTTGTCTTCTTCTCTGTCAGATGGTATGTATATGTGTATGGAAGTTTGATTTTCGTCGATGTTTATACCGAGGTACCTATACACCTCTTTTCTTCTCATGGGTTGGTCATTTATTCTGATTGTGTGATTTTTAGATCTTGATAATGTTTCTTTTAGCAACGTATAAACTATTTTGTGTGCTAATATCGTTAGTTTGTTTTCTACGCATCATTTACTTACTCTTTCACGAACTATCCTACTATTTCTTCCAACCTAGCCCTTGTGTTAGCAGATACTATGATAGATGGATCATCTACTTAGGCGATGCAGCCTCTAACGTTTGTTATATTCTGAAGCTGGTTTATTAATGGCTCTTTGCAACGTCCCAGAACTCTGGACCATAATCAGGGCCCTGTGGGCAACCTTCAGTGATGTTTTTCACAATTTTGTTTCTTGAGACATTCTAATTGCATCTAATCTCCTTAGTCTTTTCAACTTCGCAACCGACCATCAATTCTGAAACACTCCAGCTTCGCATATATCAACATCATGCCTATATCATACTTGTCTGAGGTGTTCACAATATTCATTGTGTGATTTATCGCATCCTCTGTGTATTTCCCTTCCCTGAACCCGTACTGAAGGAGCTCACGCATACTAACGTCTGTGGTCCCTCAGACAGCGACATAGAAGCTTGTCCTGTGTTTTGACAAAAGTATTTACCAAAAATATCAGCCTGTGAGACTGCAGTTCGTTTTTTTCATTTGGTCTTTCCACTTTCTTTTAGTATAACGATATTAGAGATATTCCAGATTCTGGGCACCCGTTTCTGCAAAATAAATTGTTTTAGTAACACTCTCATATATGGCATAATTTGGTCCAATATCTCTTCTGTAGCCCTTGTTGCTTTCTTCTTCCTTATCATCAATACTACGAGCCTCACTTCCTTGTGGGCAAATGGAATAACAACACTATTATTAACATGCTGCTCTAATAATTGAGAGCAAAAATGCTGTTGGAAATTTGTGTCTTCCGTCGTCTTACCGTCTGGAAACAGCGTTCTGAGTAGATGTTGTCCTAATATCTTCCAGTCTGCCATTACCGTGGTATCGGATTATCTTAGGGTGGTATTATCGCATCAGTACTCGACTGACACTCCAAACACATGTTCACAATGGACGCAACTATGAAATAAACATCGTAGCATATCAGAGTAACTGATGAAAGAGGACTCTGCCTTCATGACGCTATATAAGAATTTGGCCTTCATGTCATGAATAGGCATCCGAACCGCTCTACTTTCCAAAATCTCACTGATGCGGCAACAAATATAGATATCACTTTCTGAAACTCGAAAATCAGTGACAACATTTCAAACTGGGAGATCTGTATTTGACTTATTACAAGCGATGTTAAACCCATTTACTCCACAATTACAGACACAGACGATGACGTACACGCTAATATCCAGCTCGAGAAACTATATAATACAAACAAAGTGAATTGGGAGCCTTTAAAGGCAGAATTTAAGAAACAACCGCTGGGAGCAAGCAGATTTGATGTTGGCGCCCCAAGCAGACAAACTGGTGCGAGTGTTGCAGATGGCGCAATACTAGGCGATCCCTTCATGTTTTAGGAAGTCGAAAGGGTTTAAAACACCATGGAGTCCTAACCTGCAGCATTTAAGACTCAAAGAAAGGCAGGGAGAAGATTCTATCAGAGATGATTAGGGTAAACAACAGAAAAGGCTGAATATCTACCGAACAGTCAAACAACGATACAAGTACTTTTACACCAAGCAAGGATAGAAAAATGGGAGTCATACATTAAGGACCAAATGGTAACTGCCGTTTGGGGCTTCCCATACAAACTGCGAATCCAGTCTAATTTGATGAATATGCCTCCATCTTCTGTCTTGATTATGAGACTATGGCTGGTCAATATCCAATAAAATAATACCAATCGGGGTTATTTGGGTTTTATTTTTAGGCTACCAGTTTCGACGATACACGATGTCATCTTCAGGCCTAAACAGTGAAGGCTATAACAAAGAAATAAGCACATATTGATCTCAAGTACATACGTCGAAATGTTAAATCAAATGAGTTTACCTCTTGGATTTTGCATTCCCCTGCGATCTATACGGAACAGTCAACGTCCGGTTTGGTTGAGCACTGTTCGATATTTAAAATCCTTAGTGATGTAGTCTAATAATATATTTGTTATTTGCCAGAATTCCGATAACTAGACTACTGTTAATTTTCTTCATTCCTTAGATACTCCCCAGAAGTATGATGTTAGGAATTTTCTTCCCAAATAAATAATATAGGTTCCATCTTCCAAATAGTGTTCATACAAATAGAAACATAGAAACCTTGTGTTGTTGTTGAAAAAGGTGTGCTTTTGGAAAAGTTGACGTACGCAATATCCACTTTTCGGTTGTGGTATCAAAGGTCTTATCACATCGCTGGATACATGTTTACTTTTTACTTTTTACTTTTCGTACTTTTATTTTTATTTTTTACTTCTTACAGTCATCATTCTAGAATAACCTTTGGTTCCTCCTTGTGGAATATTGATTAATAACCATTGAGTAGAACTGTGGTGTTTCAGTCGGTGTAATGCCTTTTTAATGTATCGTTCCTTTACGTATACTGGCTATAAATAGTCCGATTGCTTATAGTGTACCCCTTTACTTTACCTGATATATGATCCTGTTACGTAATTCACGTATGATGAGTCGGCCCCTTTACCCGTCTTTTACTTTTTGACAAAACCAGTAGAGTCTGCCATGTATAACCATACATTTTTGTACACGATGGAAATACTGGGCTGATGGTTACATTACTATGACACTTCTGTTTTATGAATACTTCCATTACGGTACTGAGGATTTCACAATATGCATGAATAACTAATTACTTTCTGATAGTACACATTACATTGCATCATGTAGATTTTAATTAAGACTGAGTTCTTTTAATTGTGTAAATTAATATGCAACATTTACATCTTTTAGACAATACGCTCTGTATTTTAATGTGTACTTATTGCTCTCTTGTAACCTTCACTGTATATATTTTAATTATGTAAATTACATGCCACACTTGCGTCTTTTAGACAATATGCTCTGTATTTTAATATGCACTTATTGCTCTGTTACGACCTTCACTGTATAGGCCTGAAGATGACCTAATGTATCGTCGCAACTGGTAGCCTAGAAATAAAATCTAATAACGCCGATTGGTATTGTCTTACTGGAGTCTAATTTGAGGTCGTCATTATGTTGAGTCTGTATATAGAACTTCATGAGCTCAGTTTCTGTTAATGAGTAACACTTCACTTAAACAAAAGTAATAAACTTTACAATTCAAAATTTCGTCTATATGAGCTAGCGCTTAATTGCTGTATGAGACTTAGGTAATGAATTTTATAAGTTAACATTTCGCACTTACATTCACTGACTTCGTCTCTGTAGTAGTGAAATTTTTTTCTGGTGGTGGACCTATAGAAGACATATGAAGCTTCTAAAATGACTGCTCCTGTCTTGACCACTCCCGTGCAAAATTTGTGAATCTAAAGTTATTTTTGTGCACCTCGCTCTCTCACTCTCTCTCTCTCGCTTTCTCTCTCTCCGTCTCCATCTATGTATCACTGTGTTTGGAGGGAAGGGGGATGCTAAAAGCAACAAAGATTATTCCTTTCTCCTCGGTGGCCTCAACATTTCATAACACAATGTTTAAACTCTGCTCTTAGTTCCACTACCGAGTTAAGCCGTAGAAAGATAAACGAAATCTGCAGTTGTGTATGCTGTAGCATTCAGTTTAAGCGAGTTTGGTAACAAGCGGAAAATTGTCCAGAGCAATGGCCTTGTGGATTCAATGTGAGGAAACACAGTCGCACAGTTAGAAATTCCTTTACAGGAATTGTGCCATTGTTTATGTAAGCCATTTCGATTTGCCACAAAGTACATCATCACCTTTCGCACAACCTCGGAATATCACCAGTAACTAAACAGCAGGCCGCGCAGGAAGGTTAAAGTGGATCCGGCACTTTCAAGGATGTGGAGTATCGCACTAATGGACCGGCATTTCATTTACCGCTGCAATGAAACACTGGTCCCTCATAAGCGACCGTTCCTCGACCGCGTTATGTATGAAGGGAACAGTAATTGTTTTCTTCGCTTCCAGTAACGCAGTATCGTCACGCACGAGTCGTAATCGTTGTGAAACTCTTTGCTCTTAACATCGCAGAACGATAACTTTGAAGTTGTGGTTTTCTATGAGAATATTACAAGAATTTTATGATAGGCAATCACCATATGTTTTACTGCTGACTTGACGAGTCATGTAATTTAACGGTAAAGCGCTTGCATGGACACCGAAAGGTCGCGAGATTTATTCCCAGTCGGACCATGGATTTTTCAGTTTGGCTCTTAACCTAGCATTCGCCTCTCAGTGATGTGGAGATGTACCAGAAACGACGCTTGGTTCGGATTCCACATTAAATTGGAGGTCCCCTTTCCCGGTTAGATAACTGGTGTAGGTTAGGGATTCACAAGTCGTCGAGGTGACGTCAAATTAAATTAAATTAAAAGGCTGCCACGGAACATTGAGTCACACGAATTTTTTATTTCTGTTTTCTGGGAAGCGACTCACTCTTTCTTCCTGTAACTAGCCTGCCCGCACCTTCCTGGTGCTCGATTTTAGTAGGCAAGACAAGGAGTGGTTGTGTACCGCTCTTGATGTCCATATTGTGGGACTAAAACTGTGATAAATTCTAAGCGTTTCAGCGGTAGACCGAGGATATAACAATTTGTGTACTGAAGTAACCGGAAAAATAAACGTAGTGAAAGACTACTCAGTACACCGCGGCCACCTAAGTGTGAAGAATTTTTGGATTTTATAGTGGATTAAATAAAATGATGCGACGGACCAATATTAATTTGTCACAAATTAACATGCCTTGTCATGAAATGGTATTAATATGCTTAGCAGACCTGAGACACTATTTATTTAAATGTGGTTTACAGTGTCGTTCATGCAACGTAAATGAACGTTTGTTTTTTTCGAACTAACTCGCAGTTCGAAAACAACCTTCATTTAAAATCAGAATGAAATTTTCACTCTGCAGCGGAGTGTGCGCTGATACTAAACTTCCTGGCAGATTATAACTTTGTGTCGGACCGAGACTCGAACTCGGGACCTTTGCCTTTCGCGGGCAAGTGCTCTATCATCTGAGCTACAAAAGTTCGACTCACAACCCACCCTCACAGTTGTGAGGACCGGTCGTGAGTCGTGCTTGGGTACCTCAGATGGTAGAGCACTTGCCTGTGAAAGGCAAAGGTCCCGAATTCGAGTCTCAGACTCACAAAAAAGTTTTAATCTGCCAGGAAGTTTCGTATCAGTGCTCACTCCACTGCAGGCTGTGACTAAGCCATGTTTCCGCAGTATCCTTTCTCCTAGCAGTGCCAGTTCTGCGAGGTTTGCAGGAGAGCTTCTGTTAAGTTTGGAAGGTAGAAGGCGAGGTTCTGTCAGAACTGAAGCTATGAGGAAGGGTCGTGAGTCGTGCTTGAGTAGCTCAGATGACAGAACACTTGTCCGCAATAGGTAAAGGTCCCGAGTTCGAGTCTCAGTGTGGCACACAGTTTTAATCTGCAAGGAAGTAGCATTTAAAGTTGTTACGCGAAAGGCGCCTTCGACCATTACTTGGCAATTCGTCCTGTCACGGTCGCCATTTAAAAAGCTGCTTTAATAGTGAAACGCCGCGCGGGATTAGCTGAGCGGTCTAGAGCGCTGTAGTCCTGGACTGTGCGGCTGGTCCCGGCGGATATTCGAGTCCTCCCTCGGGCATGGGTGTGCGTATTTGTCCTTAGGATAATTTAGGTTAAGTAGTGTGTAAGCTTAGGGGCTGATGACTTTAGCAGTTAAGTTATATAAGATTACACACATTATTAGTGAAATGGCAATATTTTATCTACTTGAGATAACTCTGGTATTTAGTTATATGGCTACCGATATTTAGTTCACTGGCCTATTACTCACGTCAAGTGTAACCAAACCACTGATAGCAGTACTTTAAAGTATGATGTATAGATGTGTTCATGTTACTGTAGTGAAATGAGAGAAAAGGAATAAAAGAAATAGCTATCCCTTGATAGCAGCTTGTGTTTGTTGAACACGCTGTTCGGTGACTCGTAGAGCTGAAAATATTAAAAGGACAGTTGCCACAGAATTATGTCTGTTACACGCCGCTGCAGCTGCTGTTTCACATGATGCTAGAATCTGAAAAGGATTCAGTGGAGCACTTTAGACAGACTGGACACTATCAAGGTAACAATCACTTGTCTGCATAAGGAGAAAATTATTATCTGACTCTTTCATATCTAAAGCCGAAACGTAAGCAGGTTCGAACCCATTAACATTCTTCATGGATTCCAACTGTCTGAATGCTGTCTATCTGTAGCTGTGATTTTTTGGTAGTTTTTGTCGAAGAATAGTGTTTTACTCTTTTAAATGTCTCGGATTTATTCCAATAAAACTGTTTGTTAGCTAACTGAACTCGTTTACAGCAACAAAAGCTCTTCTTTCGATCACTATCCGGTTCGGATGTTGGCGATCAAGATGGCTATTCTTCTCTTGTTGACACCAACGCGGAGTAGTTCTATTGAAGACATATTGAACCAGTGTCAAACGTTTTCGAACCAAAATATTTGTCTTCTACAAGAACCTACTTTGCTGTTGATTTGCTTTTTTTGTAACAAATCGTATGTATTTGTATTAAGCATGATATTACAGTTTACGGTATTTCACTATGTTTACTAACTTAGTTTCGTGCTTTTCTCAAAACTTCTATGTTTGTAATTCTCTGGGTGCAAAGTATTCTCATGGCCCGCCTATAAAGGAAAATTTTCAATAGCTTAAAGATTCTTCGCCGTGTTTTTATTTTAGACCCATGCGTCTGCTCAATATAGGAGGTCAAAATATACATATCAGGGCAAAAGTCTGATTTTTGTTCTTAGAGTTATGTTAGGGCTTTTGCAGACAATTCTCATTTCCTGAAATACACTTCTTGTTTTCCCGACGCGAATCTTGATTTCTTGCGAGTTATCCAGATTTTCGTTTATTGTGGTTTCCGAGGGAAAACTACAGCCGTAATTTTTCCCAAAGGCATGCAGATCTACTGTATGATTAAATGATGATGGGGACCTCTTGGGTAAAATATTCCGGAGGTAAAATAGTACCCCATTCGGATCTCCGAGTGGGGACTACTCAGGAGGACGTCGTTATCAGGAGAAAGAAACTGGAGTTCTGTGGATCGGGGCGTGGAATGTCAGATCACTTAATACGGCATCTAGGTTAGAAAATTTGATGATTGTATGATGAAGTAAATTATTCAGACAGCTAAGGGAGCCGAAGGCTTAATAGTCATGGGTGACTGCAATTCGATAGTAGGAATAGAAAGAGAAGGAGAAGTAGTAGGTGAATATGGACTGGAGGAAAGGAATGAAAGAGGAAGGTTCCTGGTAGAATTTTGCACAGAGTGCAATTTAATCACTTGGTTTAAGAATCATGAGAGAAGATTCTATACGTGGAAGAAACCTAGAGACACCAGAAAGTTTCAGATTGACTATATAACCGTTAGAGAGATATTTAGGAACCAAATTTTAAAATGTGTGACATCTCCAGGGACAGATGTGGACTCTGAACGCAATTTATTGTTCTCGAACTTGAAGAAACTGCAAAAAGGCAGTAATTTAAGGAGACTGGACCTGGTTAAACTGAAAGAAACAGACGTTGTAGAAGGTTTCAGAGGGAGTATTTGGGAACGGTTAACAAGAACAGGGGAAAGGAACACAGTAGAAGAAGAATGGGTAGCCTCAAGAGATGAAACAATGAAGGCACCAGAGAATCAAGTAGGTAAAAAGACGAGAGCTGGTAGAAATCCATGGGAAACACAAGAGATATTGAGTTTCATCGATGAAAGGAGAAACTATAAAAATGCAATAAATGAAGCAGGCGAAAGCGTATACAAACGTCTAAAATATGAGGCCCACAAGAAGTGAAAAATGCTTAAGCAGGAATGGCTAGGGGACAAATGTAAGGATGTAGAGGCATATATCACTAAGGGTAAGAAAGATAATGTCTACAGGAGAATTAAAGAGACCTTTGGAGGAAAGAGAACCTCCTGTATGAATATCAAGAGCTCAGATGGAAAACCAGTCCTAAGCAAAGAAAGTAAAGCAGAGAGCTTGAAGAAGTATACAGGATCTATACATGGGAGATATAATTGAGGACAATATTATGGAAATGTAAGCGGACGTAGATGAAAACGAGAAGGGAGATATGATACTGCGTGAAGAATTTGACAAAGCATTGAAAGACTTAAGTCGAAACAAAGCCCCAGGAGCAGATAGCATTTCGTTACAGCTACTGACTTTCGAAGGGACAACCATCTCAAAACTCATCTATCCAGAGAGCAAGATGTAGTACATAGGCGAAATACCATTAGATTTCTAGAAGAATATAATAATCCCAATTCCAAAGAAAGTAAGTGCTGACAGGTGTGAAAACTACCCAACTGTAGGTTTAATGAGTCACGGATGCAAAATACTAACATGAATCCTTTACAGAAGAATGGAAGAACAGAATTCGATCTCGGGGAAGATCAGTTTGGATTACGGAGAATTGCACGAACACGCGAGAAAATACTGACTCTAAGACTTCTCATAGAAGTTTGCAGCATTTGTAGGCTTAGAGAAAGCTTTTGGCAATGTTGACTGGAATAATTTCTTTCAGATTTTGAAGGTGGCAGGGGTAAAACAAATGGAGCGAAAGGCTATTTACAATTTGTACAGAAACCAGACGGAATTACAAGATCAAGGGCCAAAAAGGGAAGCAGTGGTAGAGGAAGGAGTTTGACAGGGTTGTAGCCTATCACCGATGTTATTCAATCTGTGCACTGAACAAGCAGTAAAAGAAACCAAAGTAATAATTAAAATCCAGAGAGAAGAAATAAAAATCTTGACGTTTGCGATGACATTGTAATTCTGTCAGAGACAACAATGGACTTAGAAGAGCAGATGAAAGGAATTGATAGTATCTTGAAAGAAGCATATAAGATGAACATCAACAAAAGCAAAATGAGGATATTGCGATGTAATGGAATTAGATAAGGTGATCCTGGAGGAATTAGATTAGGAAACGAGGCGTTTAAAGTACTAAATGAGTTTAGGTATTTGGGAAGAAAAATAACTGATGAACTAGGGAGGATATAAAATATGGATTGACAACAGCAAGAAAAGCGTTTCTGGAAAAGAGAAATTTGTTAACATTGAGTAAATACATAATTGTGGAAGACCTTTCTGCAAGTATTTGTTTGGAGTGAAGTCATGTATGGTAGTGAAGCATGGACGATTAACAGGTTAGTAAAGAAGAGAATATAAGATTTAGAACTGTGGTTTTACAGAAGATTGTTCAAGATAAGGTGGGTAGATCACATAACTAATGAGGAGGTACTGAACAGAGCTGGGAAGAAGAGAAATTTGTGGTACAACCTGACTCGAAGAAGTAACCAGTTGGTAGGGCACGTTATGAGGCATCAAGGGATCATTAATTTAATACTGGAGGGAAGCGTTTGGGGGGGGGGGGGGTACAAATTGTAGAGAGAGACCAAGAGATCCAAGAGATGAATACAGTCAGCAGATCCAAAGGGATGTAGGTTGCAGTAGTTATTCAGAGATGAAGAAGCTGGCACAGTGTAGAGTAGTATGGAAAGCTTCATCAAACCAGTCTTTAGACTGAAGACCACAACAACCACAACATGATTCCAAGGTACGTATATTGTTTTACCGTTACTGTAGTCCTTTTATTTATGATTAACTTTACTCAAGTAATATTGTCGTTGCTTACGATCTTGAGTTTTGCCCCTGTGATGTTTATTTCAAGCCCAGATTGGCTGCTGACCCTTACTATTCTATTCACTACTAATTGTATTGCCTGAGTAATGTCAGCAAATACAATAATATCATCAGCACAGCGAACATTGATTAAACTTATTCCATTTCTCAAAATTCCTTCTCTTACTTCTTCCAGAGTTTCTCTAACTATGAATTCTGAATATACATTAAATAGTGTGGGTGGCAAGACACAACCCTGTCTTACTCCCCTGAGAATTTCGACTACTTCAGTGTGTTCTCCATGAATACGCTACACCGCTGGTTGCCGGCCGCTGTGGCCGAGCTGTTCTAAGCGATTCAGTCCGCAACCGCGTTGCTGCTACGATCGCAGGTTCGAATCTTGCCTCGGGCATGGATCTGTGTGATGTCCTTCGGTTAGTTGTGTTTAAGTAGTTGTAAGTCTAGGGGACCGATGACCTCTGATGTTAAGTCCCATAGTGCTCAGGGCTATTTGAACACCGCTGTTTGATTCCAGTACTGGTGCTTGATAATTTAAAGGTCTCTTTCCTCCATTCCACTATTACTCAAAATTTCCATCAAATTGGCGTGTTTTACTCTTTCGAAAGCCTTGTGGTGTAATCTATTAGGCGAACAAACACATTTTTATTTACACCTCAACTTTTCTGAAGTAATACATGAACACTGATCTAGGCCTCTCTCACACCCAGGGCATTAACAAACGCAAACTGATTAGGGGCTATCTGTTCCTCACATCGTCTATGTATTCTTCTGTGTATCAACCTCAAAAACAATTTCAACATATGGCTCATTAAGTTATCATACGATAATCTCATTGTTTTGCATTTGGTTTTTTGGGCAGATTAGTGGACTCTCATTTTAGTGACTCCACTGTTTCCAGATACACAAATTTGATTGAAAATTTTGGTTAATCATCTTACATGATTTACATACATCAACTTTAAGAACTGCTTCTATTTTATCTGGTCCCACAGCCTTTCTGTCCTTCATCTAATTCATGGCTATTTGAACCTTTACTTCTAGTATATCTGTACCACATATTTCCTTTGTGCTTGAATTAAAAGCACAACTAGTGTCATGAAATGAATTTTATATATATTTTTTCCATGTGTTTTTCTTATCTTCTAATGCCATCAAGTTCCCTGCTTCATCCACTAGTTTTCCACTGATGCTCTTCGTCTATTTGCCTGTTATTTCTTTGACTTCCTTGCGTACATTGAACCTATCGTATTTAATCTGATATCCTTGCCTGGTTTCATTTCATTTTGCCTCCCTTCTTTTTTCTGATGTCCATATTCATCCGTTGGTTTCCCTTATTTAATCTCCTTTCCGCCATTGGACTCAGCATCTCATGCGTCATCTTTCTCTCTGGTTTTGTGTACTTTTATTTGCTGTAGAACATTCTGTAGTTTGTTCCATTGACATTGTTACTTGTGATGTATTCTGCGTTAATCCCTAAGTTGAGTTCTGTTTTTATGTTCTGTTTCGCTATCGAGTCTTCCATTTTCCTCAAATTACAGATTTCTTTTTTCTTTCTCCACACTCTATTCATTGAAACTTTAAAAACGACTAGGTGGTGTGTGATCAGAGTTTACGTTTGCTCCTGGGTATGTTTTTACTAATGTGCGACTGTTCCTAAAACTTTTATCTCCTAACAGGATATCTACCTCGGTTCTCATACGTTTCCCCCGTATGTCCATTGGAAACTTCCATATATTTAGTCTTTTAGTTGGAAGCTTAACCCAGTTGTTCGTAATCACTAGATCATTTGATACCACAAAAGTTTCAAGATCCCCTCTAGAATTCATGTCGCCTAGTCCAAATGGTCCTGCCATGACTGATCTTCCTCCTTCCCCTACTCTCGAATTAAGATCTCCATCACAATTGTCAACGCATTTTTTTAAATTTTCTCAAAATTCCATTTATGTTATCATAAAATTCTTCTGTCTGTTCATCTTTCTTGTCCATTGTAGGGGCATACATCTGTATTATATTTATATCACTGGGCTACCATTCAACTGCAGTAACATTATTTGGCTTGATACAGGCATGAAACTTTTGAGACATCTTGTTAGTTCGTTGATAGTGTTACACCGATTTCATGCTCATCCTTTCCGTCTGCTCTTTCTGAGTATAGCACTCTACCTCCTGTGTTTGGCCATCGAATCTCCCTAGCTCCAAGTGTCTCTATTACCATGCTATCCATTTCTTGAATTGTATTATGTATTTTCCCTCGTTGACTCATTGATTTTGCAACTTTTATTTCTTCTTTCCATTTGATTTTCTTCATGTCTGGATTCATAACTGTTCCTCCCGGACATAATATTGAGGAACTTACTCCGGATGCTAATTTCGCCATGAGCATAGCCATGATTATCACTAGAACATGCCATAAGGCCTTTAATGTAGTCGTTGTCCAGTGCGTTCTACATCCTTATGCCGTTGACCATCATCATGGTTCCTCCGTCTTTAGAGCCACCACGAGCTGACGAGGACGGTGTTTGGTTGAATCTACATCCCACCCATAGGACACGGTAGCCAAATCCAGAAAAAAATAAAATAGCAAGTAATTCTTCTCCTTACATACGATGAATCAAAGCACCGTAGCATCACCAAGTAATGTAGCAGTCGTAAGAGGTTATAATTATATTGTTATCACTTCTTCCATTTATCTCGCAATTAGGAAAAAAGTTAGTTTACAATTGTTACACGAAATACGCTGCAAATCACATGTAAATAAATTAGCTCTCAGGTCTCCACTAATCCAATTTCATGTTAACACGTTTTAACATATGACAGAATAATTCTCGCACATCGCGTCAATCTATTTGATCCATTATGGTTTGGTAGTACTGACGGCATACTGTGTGTATTTTCTAAATGTCATGGGTGCCAACTAGAAGTAAAATCAGACAGCGAATAAATTTCGATGACATCACGTGTGGCCACATCTGGTAAATCAGAAATTAGCCGCAAATACGGACAGGAATTGGTCATCATAGCGTCATTCCACACCTGTGGTGAAATTACGAAAGTAGGGGAAGATTAATCGAGAGTATAGAAAAAGTTGTAATAACCGGGTTTGAGGATCGTTAATATATACTTAAGTGCTCGAATTAGGGATGGGAAAAGCAGACCAGTAAACATCGGCCGGTTAAAACCGACACCGGTATTTTAGTTCTGAATAACCGGTATTTCTGGATATTTGTTTGGTCTCAGTTATAATAGGAGTAAGAAAACCGAAATATCAGGAAGGAAATTATGGTAACAATAATAATTTAAAAATGTTGTGCAGAATAAAAATACAAAGTAATCCTTCAAGACGGTCAAATTAACATCAAAAACAGAGTTTTTCAACCTTACTTTTCACACTGTAGCATTGACTCTTCGTAATGCCCAAATAGTAGTATGATTGCCGATAACAATATGACTGCTGAGCAGAGTTTCAAAAAATTTGAATGAATACTAGAAAACTGGTGATTTTTTTTTTGTTCTATTCAACCAGTTATCACTTTTCAGTGAAAGCAGGGACCGGTGGGCGGACTAGCTTATCTGTTTAGTTAAATATTTTGAGTCTATGTATCTTGAAGTTGAGAGAGTCAAAATTTTGCATTGTTTCTTCGATTAATATATTTATTACAGGAAATATTAGCAATAAAAGACACAAAAAACGGGTATTTCAGGAACAGCTTAATTTGAGCGGTTTTAAAATCGGGTTAAAGTGGCCTGGAAGAAAACCGATGTAACCAAAAACTGGTTGTTTCAACGATAACTTCATCCCTAGCTCGAATACGTTGAAGCAGGACGACGTGTGCCCAGGTAGAAACCTCTCGGGCGCCTAATGTATCTTCTGAGAGGATTTCTGTGTCCTTGGAGACTCGTCAGATCCATTTCCTTCACAAAAAGGTACCTCGTTGCTGCTTCATTATTTTTGGTGCTCATACCGGTGGTAAGTGGAAAGGCAGGTGAGTGCCTTAGGACGCGCGGTGTCATAAACCTTTCATCTAATACCTAGCTACAGGTTGACTTGCACTAACGAATTTGTTTCATTAACACAAAATAGTTTTAAAAATTGAAATCAGAAATAATAATAATGAAGAATAAATGAAAAGCGATAGTTTGCTTTTGTTCTACAATATTAATTTATTGTATTAACCGGTTTTCGGCTTATAATGCCAGCGTCAAACATTTATTGACTATTGTCACCATAGAAGTTACAATGTTTGGAAACAACATTGGAAACAAAATTACACATCTAGATTGTATCAAAACACTCACAGTAAATGACATTTTTGACAGTGTGATAATGCAATGTAAAAAGTAGGAAGTTGAACAGCAAATATATATAAGGGGAGTGAAGAGCAAAACGTTTCAACACAAAAGTGGAATAGCATGCCTACATAACAGTTTGTATTAATAAACAAAACTAATAAAGTAAAATAAAACTGGTACTTGACAAGGTCACTTCAAGAGGTAAAATGGAGAGTCATACGCAAACCAATTAAAAGAAAGAATCATCAGTTGCAACTACAGAATATATAAAGAGCTTAAGAAATATCAATAAGAGAAACATCCGTGGCGACAATACTCACTAAATGTCTGACGGTGAGCTTATAAGTCGAAATCCGGTTAACACATAAAATTAATACTGTAGAACAAAAGCATCCTAGAGCTTTTCATTTATTACGATGTTGTTCTACCGAGAACCACCAGAAGATTCAGTTAACATGAACAGTGTTGGTCAACTGAGGAGACCCTCATGGCTTTTTCTTCAGTACGCGAACTTTCTCATACTTGATTGGTTTTGTTCTTCCCTCCACTTCAGGCGTTTAGCATTTGCTTGTTGCGATACCCATTTACTTTTCTCGGTCTTCTTTGACTTCATCACCCTTTGGTGTGTATCTTATGATTTTGAAAGGCAATCTTTGACTACTCTCCCAGTTCAAGTGTTCATTCCAGTTTCTTTCCTTTTTCATCGGCTGTACTTCCCAATTTATAGCTGTTAATTTCATTCCTAACATCATAATTTCTAAATCTGCTTCCTTTGTTAATCCCCTTGCTGCTCTGAGATATCTCGTTTCAGCTACCTGAATTGTATTCTCTTGTTCTTTATATTTGACCATTGACTCTCTTCCGTACAATAAAGTAGAAACAGTCATTGTGTTATAAAAATTTCAATCGTATCTCTACCTGCCTTTTTGTTTTTCAGGAGCCTATTTAATGTAACATGTGTATTTCAGAATTTGAATAATTTCGTCTACTTCTATAATGAGCAAACTCCCTTACAGAGTTTGGCGGGGATCTGGTACCACTCACTTATCCCCACTTCCCTGTCCTATTCAGGAATGGCGCTTGAGATAAAAGAGTGCAGCTAAATCTGTTTTAACTCTTATTTCTCAGATTTTCTCGTTATGGTATTGTCGTGAGAGGTATGTAAGAAAATGTAATATTTGACCAACTCTTCTTGGAAAGTATTCTCTCCGAATTGCAGTGATAAAGCTCTGCTGTAGCTTCTGCCACTGGAGTTTTTTCAGCATCTCCACAAAGCTCTCGCGCAGACTAAACGGTATGTGGCGAAATGCGTCGCTCTTCGTTGGACCTTGTCTATCACTTTTATCAGTACAACTAGTAAGGGTTCCAGACTGAATACCAAATAATCAGTCAAGCTAGGGTTTTTCAAGCTACTTCTGTCGTGGATGAACTGCATTTCCTTACGGTTTTTTCAATGAATCTCCATTTGGTACCTGTGGTCGATACACTTTAGCAGACTCCGGAAGGATACAAAAAAATGGTTCAAATGGCTCTGAGCACTATGGGACTTAACATCTGTGGTCATTAGTCCCCTAGAACTTAGAACTACTTAAACCTAACTAACCTAAGGACATCACACACATCCTAAACCTAACTATCATCACACACATCCATGCCCGAGGCAGGATTCGAACCTGCGACCGTAGCGGTTCCAGACTGAAGCGCCTACAACCGCACGGCCACACAGGCCGGCCCGGAAGGATACACCTACGGCAGTTACTGTTACCAGTCATTTATCGGTAATAGCGTAATCCAATAGCAGGCGCTTTCTTGAACTGTTTAGAAGCTGTAAGTAGTTTTAATTACGCTCAGGATCAAGAGGCAGTTGCTGCACCCACAATGATCCTCAGCAGGTCCACCTGCAGTTCAATATAGCCATCTGGCGTTGCTATCTCCATATAAAGAGCATTTCCTGTGACTGTCCCATAGAGCTTCTGTCGTCATTCACTAGATCATTTATATAGTAGACTGAAAAATGATGATATCGTAGTGCAATAAATGGTGAACATATCTTGGCCAGAGCTATGGATGTACAAGGAGAGGACTAGCTTTTAGACTTATCTGACAGCTTCACAGACAGTTAAATCAGGACTTCTTGACATGTTCGCGCTTTTTTACTTGCTTGTACCCATGTCATGTAATACAATGGATCGTGTCAAGTAAAGCAACGTGATGGCATGTCGTATAACATGACACATGTCATTATGTCACCCAATATGGCATCTGTCATTTTGTGCAATGTGAAACAACAAGTCATTAAAATTTAGGATGCATGCATCGCCTCTCTAGGACACTTCCTGTTCTAGATGCTCCGCTACTATCTATAATTTCGTATTGTAGATGCATCCGACTCTGTTGAACCACATAAACTATTTTAATTTGTTCTTACACTCCACACTATAAATGTAACAGGGAGTTGGTCTAAGAGACCTCACTGCACTGGGGAAGTTGGTTTAAATCAAGCGAAAACCGTGAATAGGTCAAGATGTTTTGGTTTAAATTTCTGTGAAGCTGCCAGATAAGCCGAAGAGCTAGTTCCCTTCTTTTACATACATAGCTCAGCCCAGGACATAATCACTCATTTTTGGGCTACGATAGAAGCATTTTTCTGTCTGATACTCAAATTTTACCCTACCATAACTGTGACGTTAGACCACCATAACTTGGCACCCGATGTAGACTTTTGTTACCTCGGGCGACCACGGACCTGTTATAGGTTCTTATTGTCTTTCGAACCATGTTGCTGATATTGCTGGAACGGATAAATGTTTCACAAAACAACAAGACAACTAATGATTACATTAGTTTTCTGCCTTCTACCGGAATTTGAGCCGATTTTCAGCGTCAGAAAGATAGAAGCGGCCCGCGTAAAAAGCTCGTAAGAAAAATGTTTTTTGCGCAGAAAATCTGAATGAAATTAGATTTTAGAAAGCGAGTTTCCAATTTTATTTTAAGAATGGTTTTCTTTATTTATATGATTTACTTTAAACCGTCTTCACGCTTTCAGTGCAGGTAAGAACGAATTTTAAGTGCTACATTCACCTCGAACTAAACCATCAGATCACGACAAAGGATGAAGGTAACTAGATAAAAAATAGTAATTTTGGCTTTACGCATTTACCTTCTTTCGTGGTAAGTTTGAACTGATTCGTACAAGAATAAAGCGTAGAAGCGGCGCGCTTCAAAAGTCTGCCAGAGGAACTTGGTTTTTGCAAGTAAAATGCAAACGAAGCAAATTTTTTTGAAACGGTTAAAACTTATCGTAAATAAATTCCGATACACCAGTGGACCAGATTTGGAGCATCAGTCGCTCTCTATTCCGAAGGGGGTGACTGTTTTCGCACGTAAAATCCGAACCATGCCCTAACAAATAGCACTATAAGCTTTGATTTCAGCCAAATTAAAATCTCTTGCGAAAATAATTACTCGACACGCACAAACTGATTGGGTGTCAACTCCGGTTCATAGTTCGAAACATGTTTAACGTACTGTAACTTCAGTAAGACAGACGTTTGAATGGCTATATAAATGGCTGCTAGTTCGGGCTAAGATAAAAACTTTTGCCTCATGTTCCTAGCTCAAACAGGCACCGAGCACCAAGACCGCCCCTCCCCCCTCCTCCCCGCCAAACGCGAATCCTCGCGCTGGCTTTTCAGAAGTTATTGTTACAGCTCTTCTGTCTGGAAGGGTGTCTTGAATGAAATTAGAAATGTGATCCGACACTCGATAATATCGAGTTTCAGTCACCAAAACACAATGAGGAACTGAATTCAATACTTCACAGAAGTCAAGGAACACGGCATCAACTTCAGCGCCGTAGTCTTTGGCGCTCAGTTTCTCATAGACAAACAGGGAAAGGGAGCTGAGTTTCAAAAAATCTATGCTTGTGGAATCTATACTGATTTTTAATCAGGAGACTTTTCGTACCCCAATCAGGTCGTAGTACAGGTTCATAAAACGTGTTCCGTATGTATACAGCCGATTGATGTCAGCAACATACGATGATCAAAAGTATCCGGACACCTAAGGTGGATATTAATGTTGAGGTGTGACCACCCCTCGCCTTTAGCACGACTTGAACTCTGGAGGGGACACATTCAATGAGGGGTCCGATTGTCTGTGGAGGACTGGCAGCACACTTTTCTTCAAGAGCCGAAACCAGAAAAAGGAATGGTTGGAAGCTGTTGACGTTCTGACTCATCCCAAAAAGTGTTCCACTGGCAGTTTAGTACATTTCAGGAGCGTTAGTGACCACAAAAATTACCTCCTAGGTGCTGCCCTATGACAGGGTCCGTTGTCATGCTTACACAGAAAGTTATCGTCTCCGAACTGTCCTTCTACGAACGCAGTACACAGTGCAGGAAAATGTGTTCGTTTCCTTTCGCATTTAGCGTTTTCTAAAGCACAATACCGATGCCGCACCCTAACCACGAAAAAGACCTCCATACCATTACACTACCACCTCCGCACTTCACTATTGGCACTACACATGACGGTACGTAAAGTTCTCCAGGAATTCGCCAAATTGAAACCATTTCATCGGATTGCCACAAGGTATGTGATGGTTCATCACTCGTTTCTACTCGGCCACTGCCTAGAGGCGTTGCCCTTTACACCACACAAGCGTTGCTTACCACTGGTTACAGATATAGAGGAGGTGGGGTAAAGTGGCCACTCCAAGGGAAATTGAATTTCCACCAAACTGCCGTTATCGATAGAATCTTACAGTCTAAATTTTTTGAGTATACATATTACAAAGTATCACACCAAATATTTGTGAATGAAAACGAAGATAATGTATAGCACTTACATGCATTTTTCTGAAGGCTTACGGAGTGGCCACATTTCCATACCTAGAAGGGTAGTACGGTGAGTTCCACTGCAATATAAACCTATCTTCGTTATTCTGATTTTCAGCCATAATTCCTAGATGTCTTCAAGTCCTAGTATCTGAAACAATACCAAGCACATTGCTCAGATTGTTTTCAATCGCATTTTTGTATTCGGCCACATGTAATAGAACGGAGACGGTTTAAAATAATACAAATTAATTCAAGCGACAGAATTCCTGGCGATAGTTTTTATATAAAAGGAGTTAAAATTAAATCAGACCTAAAGTATTATGCATGATATATGACCGTAACTAGCCCTTAGCACGATAAACAACTTGGTCTCTTTTCCCAAGGAGTAATGCGGCGACTTTTTCCGATAGGACATCATTCCCGCATTAGCGGTTCACAGATGAAACCACCAAACAGAAACAAACAATGAGAAACTACATTTGTAGTCTAAAGACTTCGTTGAAACTTTGATGTGATACAAAAGTAGTGCTCTAAATATAACTGAGGCAACAATACTAGCATAAATGCCTTACATTACATCGGACGGCAAACCAGAGAAGGTATTTCTAAAATGTAACGGAGCAAACTCCTTGTCTCAAACTCACTGACAACTGTGATGGTGCTTATTAGAACTAGTCCGACCGCTTCTCGATAGGCATCATGGTTGTTCAGGGCAAGAAAATATCTATTGGCCACTTTTTCCGCCCTGCCCACTTTAACTCACTTTCCCCTATGTGGCTTGGCCATTGTATCTCATTCTTTTAATTCTACGCACAATCATTACGCTAACTGGACTGCTAGCAGCTCTTCGGAAGCAACAAATGATTCCTTCTGCCTACTTAATGCGATGGTTAAAACCATCCTCCTCAAAGCCTGATGATCCTACTTCGTCTTGCTTTAAATGTAGTTCTTCATTCGTGTTTCCACTTCACAATCACACCGCGTGTAGTCGCCATGGGTAGGTTTAGAAGGTTTTACATGTACCTGATACGTCTGTCAGTGTGGGGACATGCAGTGACAGGTCCACGGTCGGCATGGCTGAGATTTCCCGACCGCCGCATTCTTCTCTTACTGCTTCGCTGCTGACAATAATCCCCGCCTCCTTTTTATTCGATTGGTCCGTCTCCTGTGCCGTCTAGTGCTCAACTACGCACTACAGAGGGGTATTCGCATACTCTTGATCTGATGTTGTAAGCCTGTGATTATGAACATCTGTACTATGATCCTTCTTGAAAACGGGAACGATGTCTCTAAGTCGTCATCATGTTCCTCTTTTAAGTAACGTCCTAGATACTGTAGTTAAAATATTTCATTTGTTCTAATACTTCTATTTTATTTATTTATTTTCGTTACAGCCTTCTATGGGTTACGTTTACACAACTTCCCTCACTTTCTAAAGTTCTCTTCCTTCCTCTTTCGCCAGTACTCCTTCATCCATTGGCTCACTCATGGATGTTCCTCTGCCAAGAATACTCTGTTCTTCCTCGGTTTCTCCTCGAAGAAATCCTTCAGCTCCCCGAACTTTTTGTTAAAGATCTGCCTGTTTATAATTTCTTCTGCCGTGATCCCACATTTTTCTAGATCCCAGTGTACTTCTTTAACCCATGGAACTTGTGTCTTCCTGTTCTCCTGGAAGAGAAGAGTCTTAGTGGCGACACTCTCTGATTCCATTCTTTTAATATGTCCTTAGTAAGACAGTCTTCTTTTCTTCATTGTGGTGGTGTATTTTCAAATCGTTGATAAAGTTCTCAATTTGATCTTAGGCGGAACGTAAATTCATTTGATATTTTTCTGGGCCCAAGAATCTTTCTAAGCAATTTCCTTTCTTTCTTTTCCAAGTCTGAAAGCCCCTTCCCGGCTATCGTCTCAGATGCATATAAACATTCAGGTTTGACGACTGTGCTGTAGTGTTGGAATTCGGCCTGGTAGAAGACTGATTTAGATTTGTATGTCTTCTGACACAATCTGAATGCTATTTCCATTTTTATCGTCCGTTCTCCAATTGGTGCCTTTTAATTGTTGTTTGAAGTCAAAATCTCTCCTAGGTACTTGAACTTATGAACTCTTGTGATGCCACCACACTTGGTCCTCATTATCCAGACTGGGTCAGTGGCATTTATGTTCATATATTGTGTCTTCTCAAAAGATATTTGCAATCCTGCATTCACTGGTGTTTCCTTGAGGACTTCAGACCGTTTAGCTGCAATTTTGGGATTCTCTGCTGAAACTATTATATCATCTGCAAACGCGAGGCATTCAAATGCAAGCCCAGATTGTTTGCGACCTAGCCTGATTCCATTAGGAAAGTTGAACTGACTCATTTGTTTTCACCATTCCCTCATAACTTTTCTAAAACGCAGTTGAACAAGAACAAGAGCAAGAATTTATCTCAAACCTGATTTGATTTCAAAGGGCTCTGACAGTTGTCCTAAAAATTTGATTTGTGATCAGGTGTTTGTTAGTGTTTGCTGAATAAACCTCGTTGTCTTATCATCTATTCCAAATTCTTCCAGCACTTTTAATAATGTGTCTCTATCTACGGAGTCTGACTTCATTGTTAACAAAAATTTTGGATATTTGGGAGTCTTTTCCTTAAAATATATGGTTTCCGATTTTACTGTTGATATTTTCAGGTTATGTTTCTTGTGCATTGTGCCCAGTATATCCTTTTTTGTAGATTATCTTGTTTCACCGTTAGTGTGACGTCTACATAAACACGACAGGATAGAATACAGCCTCCATGTATCACAATACCGGCCCTTTCTATTGCCATGTATCATAGATTGTATGCAGGGTGTTTCCCTGATGATCTTACAAACTTCTGGGGACGATGAAGAAAGGTAAATGTATCAGTTTAAAGAAAGAGACGCTGGCCTGGAAGCGAACGAGTTAGAAGATATATGTGAGAATTCTTCTGATAGGCTAGTTGATTGGTTTATTTGGGGGGGGGGGGGGGAGACCAAAGGGCGATGTCATCGGTCACATCGGATAAGGGCAGGATTGGGAAGGAAATCGGCCGTTCCCTTTCAAAGGATCCATCCGGGCATTCGCCTGAAGCGATTTAGGTAAGTTACAGGAAACCAAAATCAGGGTGCCGGGATGCTGTTTTGAACCGTCGTCCTCCCGAATATGAGTAGAGTGTGGTAACTACTGCGCCACCACTTTCGGTCTTCTGATAGTGCCCCTCACTATGAGAGTGGACCATCTGCTCTGCAAGGCCGTTGCTTTCCACACTCTGGGAAAGGGTACTACGGACTCATTGCTTTCCACACCTTGGGAGAACGTACTATGAACTATGTCTAGTAAACATGGCTCTTAAATGCGTACCAATTTTTTCTTGTTTTGGTCCATACTACCTCTCCTGAAAACATGGGAAGCAAAGTGCTTGAAAGATAACACTGTTTGGACTATATAAAAATGACTGAGAATGTATGCAAAATTTAATTTACCAACAATTTTTCTTTTCCCGAAACAAAGACACACGTAAATTATGCTAAACAAGTTTTTATTGTATACCGAAAATAACTAAAACCGCAGTGGACAAGGATCCTGGGTAGTAGAAGTACTCTGGCCGTAAAAATGTGGATAACGCAATCTGAATTGATCTGACGCTGATCAGAATTTGATTGATAATCTACAGAAGTTTCTTAATATAGGTGCAGCTGAGAGCAAGTAGCGATTGAGATCTGTATGCTCTGAAAAGGCTAGAATGGCAGTACGTTACCTTGTTTGCTTTGTGCAGCGATGTAGCTTGCAGCTGGCGAGATGTGGCGGCAGAGGTGACATGTGAGGCGGCAACTGTGGATCGATCGCCGCCACAAAAGAAATGCAAAAATCTCAAGGTCTAGCGATCAGGCAGATGGACTGCAACTTATTCTCTACCAGAGCGCCGAAATCTCTGTGACACAGTCGCTTCAATGGTCGTGCCAAGGACCAATTTGGCTCACTTATATGATAGAGCGTACGAGGCTACCAAACGTCAAGACTGGTAAACCAAAAACGAATAAGTGTGTCCTCGGCAAATCGGTAGCTCAAGACGTTTGAAGTTACACTGTCACTAGAGTAAGAACTTCACCACAGGCTCCCCAGTCTAAACTACTCTCAAGTGAAGTTAGTCTCAGGATAGGTCCGAAGCACCAACCACACTGCCTTCTCGCTATCTTGAGCCAATCAAAGGGCTCTAGAGGCGCTAAATCTCCGCTCCCACATGACAGCACAAACTCCTATCGAACCAGGGCAAGAGTTAAGAAACCTGCACCCCTGCAAAAAGAAGAAACTGACAATTAGTGGCTTTTTTAAGTTTTTGCAGAGGGGAAGATGTTTTTCTCCACAGTCGTGTCCCTTCCCATGTCAACAAGCAAACAGATACAATCTTTATCTAAATCACGATTGCCTTGGAGCTTGTTAGTCCTAGCTTTGAGGTGTAATAAAGATTCCATCTTCAAACGTTTCTCAGACGCCGGAGCTTCTCATACAACCGAGGTGGTCATTGGAAGTGGGTCACAGGCCTATTTGCAGTATCGGCGAACAGGCAATCTTGTGAATTTTTGTAATGCATGACTCTGCACACAATGCCTGGTTTACGACTCCACTGTGTAGATGCATCCCTTCAGTCCATCGCCGCCAGCCCAGCCTTTGGCGGCCGCCAATGCAGGTATAGAGGCATTGTTCTGTGGGAGACCTGTCTCAACAAGGGACTGCTCTGTCTGCCCTGTATGGCTGTGGGCCTGTCTGGAAGATTTGCTGACTGTTGGGCACACCGCCAATTGCTTCCAACTCTCGATATGCCATTTGTATGAGCTAAGAACACTAAAAATACCTCATGCTTTTAGCACCCTACCAGGTTCCATCAACGTCTGCTCAGGCCATTAACATTCTAGAGTCTCACTCAAGGTGCATCAGGTTGTAATGAAATCTTTATTAATTTTATGTATACGAAAAATAGGTGAGAGAGCAACTTGTCCTCTCTCAAGCTTTCACTAGAAGAGATTGTGACGGTATGCCATATAATGTGGTGAAAATGATATTACATAACTTTGCAAAGATTTGCAAAGACTCTGCAATCAGTTAATATGCAATTGAAATCTCTGTTTATTTTTTTTTTTGTTTTTTTGCAAAAAGGTCTCTCTCTTCCCTTTTGTTTCTTGGTAGTGAAACTTATAAGTTTCATGTAATATTTAGCCTAAATACAATCAAATGCTACTTAAAAGTGTTGTTGTATTCGTGAAGTGGTAAAATTAATGTCGTAATGCAAATTTTATAAGGGAACATTGGTGCAGAGGTAATTTCCATTGTTCCAAATGATAACTTCCCACAGTCGTAATGAATACCTTTGTAGCCGGCCATTGTGGCCGAGCGGTTCTAGGCGCTTCAGTCTGGACCCGCTTGACCGCTACGGTCGGAGGTTCGAATCCTGCTTCGGGCATGGATGCGTGTGATGTCCTTAGGTTAGTGAGGTTTAATTAGATCTAAGTTCTAGGGGACTGATGACCTCAGATGTCAATTCCCATAGTGCTCAGAGCAATTTGAATTTTACCTTCGTGTAAATGTAAATGTCGCAGAGATCTCTTGATTAGCGGTTCTTCCATTGAAACAATAAAAGTAATCAATATTTCCAACACCGAATCATATTTGAGTAAACTGTGTTCAGTAAATTTTTTCGATTCCCGCTTAACGAAATCGCGAGAATCTCCTTAACTTTGCATTTTTACAAAAGTAAAAACAATTTCAAAAAATCAATTTTAACGGTTATTATATCTATATACCTAAAATTTAGCTTGTTGGTGGTGTCTTTTAATGCTGAAACACCGTGTCACGCAAAAACTGCAAGAAGCACCACAACTGAGTCACTAACGTAAATAATTATTCACTTGTGAAGCAGGTACAATAACATTAACTTCAACTTTTCGTAATATATAAAAACTAATACATAAAGAACCATCACAAGATCCACTGTCAGGGTTATCATGATGATATTAGGTCATAACTTTCGACTCAGTCATTTCCAGACTAGGGTTCCATATCTCTAATTGATAAATTTACCCTTTCCCACCATCCCCCAAAGTTTGTAACATCATCATGGAATCACCCTGTATGAGTACAAACATATGGGTGATACACTCCATTACTATCTTACCTCTATGGTAGTCAATATAGGCTATGATAATAACCCATTTCGGTCGAGGATGCTGGAGGCACCTTTATACTGGCTTCTCATACATCCTTTAAATTATAATTAAAATTAATCACTATTTCAATTATTCAATCAAGAATATTTACTCATTTGAGAGACCTTGTACACGCAGGCATTCAGAACTGTTCTAACACCCGCAAGACAAACTATTACGCTGAATCCATTTCTGAAAAGACAGACTTTCTTACAATGATGTACAGGGCTATTACAAATTATTGAAGCGATTTCATAAATTCACTGTAGCTCCATTCATTGACATATGGTCACGACACACTACAGATATGTAAAAAAACTCATAAAGTTTTATTCGGCTGAAGCCGCACTTTAGGCTTCTGCCGCCAGAGCGCTCGAGAGCGCAGTGAGACAAAATGGCGACAGGAGCCGAGAAAGCGTATGTCGTGCTTGAAATGCACTCACATCAGTCAGTCATAACAGTGCAACGACACTTCAGGACGAAGTTCAACGAAGATCCACCAACTGCTAACTCCATTCGGCGATGGTATGCGCAGTTTAAAGCTTCTAGATGCCTCTGTAAGGGGAAATCAACGGGTCGGCTTGCAGTGAGCGAAGAAACGGTTGAACGCGTGCGGGCAAGTTTCACACGTAGCCCGCGGAAGTCGTTGAATAAAGCAAGCAGGGAGCTAAACGTATCACAGCCGACGGTTTTGAAAATCTTACGGAAAAGGCTAAAGCAGAAGCCTTACGGTTTACAATTGCTACAAGCCCTGACACCCGATGACAAAGTCAAACGCTTTGAATTTTCGGCGCGGTTGCAACAGCTCATGGAAGAGGATGCGTTCAGTGCGAAACTTGTTTTCAGTGATGAAGTAACATTTTTTCTTAATGGTGATGTGAACAGACACAACGTGCGAATCTGGGCGGTAGAGAATCCTCACGCATTCGTGCAGCAAATTCGCAATTCACCAAAAGTTAACGTGTTTTGTGCAATCATACAGTTTAAAGTTTACAGCCACTTTTTCTTCTGCGAAAAAAACGTTACAGGACACGTGTATCTCGACATGCTGGAAAATTTGCTCATGCCACAACTGGAGACCGACAGCGCCGACTTCATCTTTCAACAGGATGGTGCTCCACCGCACTTCCATCATGATGTTCCGCATTTCTTAAACAGGAGATTGGAAAACCGATGGATCGGTCATGGTGGAGATCATGATCAGCGATTCATGTCATGGCCTCCACGCTCTCCCGAATTAACCCCATGCGATTTCTTTCTGTGGGGTTATGTGAAAGATTCAGTGTTTAAACCTCCTCTACCAAGAAACGTGCCAGAACTGCGAGCTCGCATCAACGATGCTTTCGAACCCATTTATGGGGACATGCTGCGCTGAGTGTGGGAGGAATTTGATTATCGGCTTGATGTCTGCCGAATCACTAAAGGGGCACATATCGAACATTTGTGAATGCCTAAAAAAACTTTTTGAGTTTTTGTATGTGTGTGCAAAGCATTGTGAAAATATCTCAAATAATAAAGTTATTGTAGAGCTGTGAAATTGCTTCAATCATTTGTAATAACCCTGTATACCTGTAATCCCAAAGTACACTGTGCACATAAAATTTGAAATTTTTGCAAATATATTTGCCAATGGAAATGAAAATGTCTTGATTTTACTATGTATTCATATCGACTGGATGCTGGCAATAAGTCGCGAGACTTGGAGTTGAATTCACTTGCCCTTTATGGTTGACTTTTTCCTACTGCGACAAGAGGGCTCGAGCGATTATAGAGCAACAGTTTCCTTGAGAGCAGCAACTGTGGAAACCACACGACAGTGAACTTGGCCGTAATTGCGGTACCAGGTAGCGGACCGCTTTTTCTTTTTTGTAACCGGTCCAGGAAATGCGTAATTATCTGCGACAGCCCGTTGTGAGCGGAACAGGTGAACACGCCGGCAGGTGGACGACCTCGGTCCACCTAGCGACAGGCACCAAACGCGGTGCTCCGTCTGGGGATGACTGTCCATGTCGAGAGTACACGGGGTACCCGGCGTGGATTCACGCAATGTGTAGCTGCATATTCTGTTGGTCTCTTGAATCACGAAATTTTTTCGACGCCCACTTAAAAGCATTAGTTAACCTATTTTTTAACTCTTACCGATCTCGCATGGTCTCATAAAGAGTTGCTTAAATCAGAACCGCCTTTCTACGCAGTCTTTATAGTCTGCAGCTTAAAGTTCAGTATCACAAAAAATCCAAAATTTTTGAAAAATCTTCAGTTTAATACTGTGCTGCAGGCTCACATTCAATCGTGAAATACATATACGACATTATTTTATCTGTACTTACCTGTAAAAAGTTTTCAGTGATCTACATCTACATCTACATACATACTCCGCAATCTACCATACGGTGCATGGCGGAGGGTACCTCGTACCACAACTAGCATCTTCTCTCCCTGTTCCACTCCCAAACAGAACGATGGAAAAATGACTGCCTATATGCCTCTGTACGAGCCCTTATCTCTCTTATCTTTGTGGTCTTTCCGCGAAATGCAAGTTGGCGGCAGTAAAATTGTACTGCAGTCAGCCTCAAATGCTGGTTCTCTAAATTTCCTCAGTAGCGATTCACGAAAAGAACGCCTCCTTTCCTCTAGAGACTCACACCCGAGTTCCTGAAGCATTTCCGTAACACTCGCGTGATGATCAAACCTACAGTAACAAATCTAGCAGTCCGCCTCTGAATTGCTTCTATTTCCTCCCTCAATCCGACCTGATAGGGATCCTAAACGCTCGAGCAGTACTCAAGAACAGGTCGTATTAGTGTTTTATAAGCGGTCTCCTTTACAGACGAACTACATCTTCCCAAAATTCTACCAATGAACCGAAGACGACTATCCGCCTTCCCCACAACTGCCATTACATGCTTGTCCCACTTCATATCGCTCTGCAGTGTTACGCCCAAATAATTAATCGACGTGACTGTGTCAAGCGCTACACTACTAATGGAGTATTCAAACATTAAGGGACTCTTTTTCCTATTCATCTGCATTAATTTACATTTATCTATATTTAGAGTTAGCTGCCATTCTTTACACCAATCACATATCCTGTCCAAGTCATCTTGTATCCTCCTACAGTCACTCAACGACGACACCTTCCCGTACACTACAGCATCATCAGTAAACAGCCGCACATTGCTATCCACCCTATCCCAAAGATCATTTATGTAGATAGAAAACCACAGCGGACCTACCACACTTCCCTGGGGCACTCCAGATGATACCCTAACCTCCGATGAACACTCACCATCGAGGACAACGTACTGGGTTCTATTACTTAAGAAGTCTTCGAGCCACTCACATACTTGGGAACCAATCCCATATGCTCGTACCTTCGTTAGGAGTCTGCAGTGGGGCACCGAGTCAAACGAGTTCCGGAAGTCAAGGAATATGGCATCCGTCTGATACCCTTCATCCATGGTTCGCAAAATATCATGTGAAAAAAGGGCGAGTTGCGTTTCGCAGGAGCGATGCTTTCTAAAGCCGTGCTGATGCATGGACAGCAACTTCTCTGTCTCAAGGAAATTCATTATATTCGAACTTAGAATCTGTTCGAGAATCCTGCTACAAATCGATGTTGGTCTGTAATTTTGAGGATCCGTCCTTCTACCCTTCTTATATACAGGCGTCACCTGCGCTTTTTTCCAGTTGCTCGGGACTTTACGTTGGGCAAGAGATTCGCGATAAATGCAAGCTAAGTAAGGAGCCAATGCAGTAGAGTACTCTCTGTAAAACCGAATTGGAATCCCATCAGGACCTGGCGATTTATTTATTTCAACCCATTCAGCTGCGTCACAACCCCAGGGACGTCAATCACTATGTCCTCCATATGGGAATCTGTACGAGACTCAAACGGCGGTATGTTTGTACGATCCTCCTGCGTGAAAGATTTCTCAAATGCTAAATTTAAAATTTCAGCTTTCGTTTTGCTGTCTTCCGTTGCCAGGCCAGACTGATCAGTGAGTGACTGGATGGAAGCCTTCGACCCGCTTACCGATTTTACGTAAGACCAGAAATTCTTTGGGTTTTCAGCAAGATCTTTTGCTAAGGAATGACGGTGGTAGTGGTTAAATGCTTCGCGCATCCCTCTTTTTACAGCAGCACGAATTTCTACTAACTTTTGCCTGTCCTCATTCTCCCGATCTTTCTTGTACCGCGAGTGCAACTGCTTTTGCTTCCTGAGCATTCTCCGAAGTGCGCTGTTAAACCAGGGTGGGTCTTTTCCGTCCGTAACCCACTTTTTCGGCACATACTTGTCCAATGTGTGATTTACAATGTGTTTAAAATTTGCCCATAATTCTTCCAAGTCCATCGTACCGGAAGTAAATGAAGTCGATCCATTTACTAAGTGGGATGCTAACAACTGCTTATCTGCTCTTTCTAGCAAGAACACTCTCCTAGCCTTCTTGACCGACTTTTTAACTTTGGTAACCTTAGTAGTCATGACAACATCATGATCACTAATCCCTGTCAACAGTGACACCGTCGATGAGGTAAGGTCTGTTCGTGGTTACCAGATCTAAAATATTTCCATTACGCGTCGGCTGTCGATTTAGCGGCTCAAGACAGTTTTCGGATAATGTGTTCAGAAGTAATTCACACGACGGCTTGTCTGTACCATCTGTAATTTATCCATAGACATCCCAGTCTATACTAGGTACGTTGAAGTCGCCTCCGACTAATATAGCATGATCCCGGTACTTCTGTATACAGAATGTAGACTCCCTTTGATTGATTCTAGAACTGTCACTGTGGAACCTGGTGGCCGGTAATAACACCCCACAATTAACTTTATTTCCCCTAGCCCTGTTAAACGTGTCCAGATAACTTCACAATCACACTCTACTTCGACACAATATTTTTGTTAACTGCAATGATGACACCACCTCCTGCGGTGTCTAATCAGTATTTCCGATACACGTTCCAACCCTCACTAAATATTTCAGAAATTCCTATCTCAGGGTTCAGCCAGGTGTCAGTCCCGAGAATAATTAGCGCGCCACAAGCTTCCTGGAGGGCAGTAAATTCAGGAACTTTATTCCGAACACTCTGAAAATTTACTGCCAATATCTTGATAGCTGAAGTGTATTTACACTAAGAGTGTCCTGATTTCCCTGCCAGTACGTCGACTGGTGAGTGTTCATCAGGACACCTCGCACTACTGCCTAGCCTAAAACCCCCCAAGTGCACGCCACAAGCACTCTGTTACCCGAATAGCCGCTTCCTTTGTGTAGTGCACCCCTGACCTATCTAGGGGCGTCCTACAATTCCCTACCCAATAGCGCAAGTCTAGAAATCTGCAGCCAAGTCGACGAAGCCTCTGGCTGAGACCCTCCACGCGACTCCAAACCAAAGGACCCTGATCCACTCTGGGAGCGATGCTGCAAATAGAGAGCTCTGCTTGCACCCCGTGTGCGAGGCCAGCGGTCTTCACCAAATCCGCCAGCCGCCTGCACGAACTGAGGGTCGCCCCAGAACCCAAGCGACAGGCATCATTGGTGCTGACATGAGCATCTACTTGCAGTCGACTGCACCCTGTACGCTCGATAGCCGCAAGCAAGGCCACCTCCACATCTAGGATGAGGCCCCCCAGCAGACCAACCGAGTGCACTTTGGATTTCTTTACAGCCCTGTACGCTATCTCCCTAAGGGGCTCCATCGCCCGCCTAACGTTGCAGCTCCCAATGACCAGCAAGCCTTTACCCCCGTGCGCCTGTTCGGGCCCTGCTGAAGGAGCGGCCACCTGCCCACTGACAGGATGAACGGGCGAGGCCAGCCGGCCAGCCTCCACATTGGCCCTCTGCCTCGAGCGACGCGAACGCGTTGCGGTCCGCCACTCACCCTGAGGTGATCAGTGTACATGTCTCAAATCTCATGATACTTCGCATCAAATTCACGCTCCTAGTCTGCCAAGTACGTGGCTCTTCAGTTGGGAAAAGCCTTAATCCTATGAAAAGAACTCTTACCGGATATCAGGCAGTTTGAAATAAGCTCGATAGCACAGAACGCCGATTTATCCCATACATATCGTCCAATATATGTCTTTTAAAATGTCAGAAACCCATTTCCTAACACCTGTGTCGCTGTAAGAATGTACATAACGCTTATGGTTGAAGTTGATGAAAATTACGCTTCGAATTTTGGTGTTAGATGACAGGTTAAATGTTTTGGCATCCATAAGTAGTAAAATACACACGGACGGAAAATAATCGCTACACCAACAAAGATTGTGCCACACAAATGAAAGTTGGTAGAAGTTTCTCTACATCTGAAAGATGATGTCTGTTCGCATTTCGTGCCAGTCTCATGTGTGGCTCAAACAGTGCCACTATAAGGATGCAAATCATATTTGCTTTATATACGCACTGTACCGGTCATTCAGTTTCGGTGCTTTTCTTTTTTGAGTCTCATATATACGATTAAGTGACTTGTCTCAAACACTGCGCTATAGGATTTTAATTAAAAAGCTTCTCTGAAGTAGACTACTGATTTAGCTGATTAGGTGTCACAAAATTCTCGATGCAGTGCCTGCACCACAGGTTCAGCCTAGTCAATTATAGAGCGAACTACGGCCTTGTCTTAGACACCCACAATAGCATAAGAACTACCGATTACGGTTACCTGTGACAGTAAATGTACTTAAATGAGTAAATGTAAATATTCATAGCAGATTTAGAAATACGCTCACCAGTAATTGAGATAAAGGTACTACGTTGGAGAGAGAGAGAGAGAGAGAGAGAGAGAGAGAGAGAGAGAGAGAGAGCCTGTGTTTGACAGAGACGTGGTCTCTTCTTGTAGTGTCCTTCAGGCTAGCACTAGAGCTCGGAAATAGTAAACTCCGTCCGATCAGGACCAGTAAGACCTAACGATAGTGACTGACCGCCGTGTCTACCTGAGCCTGCAGGCGTGGCTGGATGTGGATATGGAGGAGCGTGTGGTCAGCGCAGCGCTCTCCAGGCCGTTGTTAGTTTTCGTGAACGATGCCGCTACCTCTTAATCAAGTAACTCCTCACAGTGGCTGAGTGCACTCGAGACTGGTAAGACGAGTGTTATTACCCTCGCCTTTTATCGTATGTAATGAGTGGGTGCACGGTGCATAGGACACTGCAGGAACACAGCCTTCCCCGTGCTATCACGTGAAGTGTGCACCGAAAATACTTCGAGTTCAAGAACATCGTGTTTACTGGTGTCAACGATCGTAGCATATGGACTACACACATCGCAGTAAATTGTCGTGATTATGACTGCATATAAACAGCAAATCATCCGCCAATTGATAACTGCTAAATCGGCAATCCAGAACCACTTCTTCCGTATGGGATACAGAATCCATCAGCGCACGGGTGATCCAGTGCTCACCTCATGTCGCAGACCATACAGATTAAGCATCGGTTTGAGCGAAAGCACCGAACGCTAGATGCAATGGGAAAAGAAGAGGAAGAGAAAATAGAATTCAACGGTCCGTCGACAAAAAAGCTATTAGAGATGGAGTACAGATCTAATAGGATAAGGGTAATTGAATAGCACCCTTTTCTGGGGAACTATGGTTCGCATTAGTCTAATCTTTGGAGAAACACAAGGGAACCTGACATTGGACAGCTGGGCGGGCATCTGAATTCAGATCCTCCTTTCTAGTGTAGTGCCTGACCCAATGTGCCAGTTTGCTCGGTACAAGTTGCTCACGACATTCCTTTCCTCGGTCAAAGTGAGGAAGAGTAAAAGAACTAGCTGAATGGAATGAGCACTCTACTTAGCGTATATGGTAAAGAATATATTTACTGTGTTCAGAAAATATTTTATTACGTTAAAACATTTGCAGGAGAGATATTGATCCGTTGGTTTGATTTCACCGTGCTGGCAACATACTGGAGTAAAGAAGTGTTGGTTCATCAAAATTCTCAAAAAGAGCTTCAGAATAACAACTAAAGTGCAATGTACAAGCTCATCTCGGCATATCACGAAAGGAAATATCATCTCTGACTGTCAATAACACTCTTAAACCGCCTTATACCGCACTATAAACTGAGGATTTTATAAAGCGCAAGATGGAAAAAACGTTTGTATTTTACCTCTGCTTACGAGACTTTATCTGCAACTTACGACTTTAAAGCGGTGTAGTAATATTGTGGAGTGGAAACATTGCTGCATTATGAAAGGAAAACTGTTAAACGCCAACCACGGCATCATGACAGGGCCAGAAATTGTAATATTACAGCTGCGCAGGATTAGCCGAGCGGCAGAAGAAGGTTTCCTGTTTGAACCAATGAACATTTCTGAACAATTTAACGGAACACATCAATTTCGAGAAGACGTGACTCAATATACAGGGCTATTACAAATGATTGAAGCGATTTCATAAATTCACTGTAGCTCCATTCATTGACATATGGTCACGACACACTACAGATACGTAGAAAAACTCATAAAATTTCGTTCGGCTGAAGCCGCACTTCAGGTTTCTGCCGCCAGAGCGCTCGAGAGCGCAGTGAGACTAAATGGCGACAGGAGCCGAGAAAGCGTATGTCGTGCTTGAAATGCACTCACATCAGTCAGTCATGACAGTGCAACGACACTTCAGGACGAAGTTCAACGAAGATCCACCAACTGCTAACACCATTCGGCGATGGTATGCGCAGTAAAGCTTCTGGATGCCTCTGTAAGGGCTAATCAACGGGTCAGCCTGCAGTGAGCGAAGAAACGGTTGAACGCGTGCGGGCAAGTTTCACGCGTAGTCCGCGGAAGTCGACGAATAAAGCAAGCAGGGAGCTAAACGTACCGCAGCCGACGGTTTGGAAAATCTTACGGAAAAGGCTAAAGCAGAAGCCTTACCGTTTACAATTGCTACAAGCCCTGACACCCGATGACAAAGTCAAACGCTTTGAATTTTCGGCGCGGTTGCAACAGCTCATGGAAGAGGATGCGTTCAGTGCGAAACTTGTTTTCAGTGATGAAGTAACATTTTTTCTTAATGGTGAAGTGAACAGACACAATGTGCGAATCTGGGCGGTAGAGAATCCTCACGCATTCGTGCAGCAAATTCGCAATTCACCAAAAGTTAACGTGTATTGTGCAATCTCACGGTTTAAAGTTTACGGCCCCTTTTTCTTCTGCAAAAAAAACGTTACAGGACACGTGTATCTCGACATGCTGGAAAATTTGCTCATACCACAACTGGAGACCGACAGCGCCGACTTCATCTTTCAACAAGATGGGGCTCCACCGCACTTCCATCATGATGTTCCGCATTTCTTAAACAGGAGATTGGAAAACCGATGGATCGGTCGTGATGGAGACCATGATCAGCAATTCATGTCATGGCCTCCACGCTCTCCCGAATTAACCCGATGCGAGATCTTTCTGTGGGGTTATGTGAAAGATTCAGTGTTTAAACCTCCTCTACCATGAAACGTGCCAGAACTGCGAGCTCGCATCAACGATGCTTTCGAACTCATTGATAGGGACATGCTGCGCTGAGTGTGGGAGGAATTTGATTATCGGCTTGATGTCTGCCGAATCACTAAAGGGGCACATATCGAACATTGGTGAATGCCTAAAAAAACTTTTTGAGTTTTTGTATGTGTGTGCAAAGCATTGTGAAAATATCTCAAATAATAAAGTTATTGTAGAGCTCTGAAATCGCTTCAATCATTTGTAATAACCCTGTATCACCGGCGGGGTTCAAAAGGCCTCTGATCAATTACACAACAAAAAGAAAAAAACAAAAAAGAAAAAGAAAGGAAAAGAGAAAAAAATAAAAATAAAAAAAATAAAAAAATTCAGAAAAAGGAATATTTTGTTTTATTTGTAAGGATAGCCCTAACCTTGATTTCCCGTATTTCCCCTGGTAGCTCTCTGGAGTAGGTTTAGTCAGGAGCCAACGCCTGAAGTGTACCAGATTATTTTTTTGTTTTTTTTTGTGTTATAGGATGAAAAGTGGCGGTGGCACTTAGGGTTTTTTTGTAGTTCCAAAAGAAAAAAAGTGGTAATCAAAAAAAAAAAGCTGTCTAAGGCGCTGCAGTCATGGACTGTGCGGCTGATCGAGGCGGAGGTTCGAGTCCTCCCTTGGGCATGGGTGTGTGTGTTTGACCTTAGGATAATTTTGGTTAAGTAGCGTGTAAGGTTACGGGCTGATAACCTTAGCAGTTACGTCCCATAAGATTTCACACACATTTGACATTTTATTTTAATAATATTACACTACCACATCGCCTGTGTGTAGGGTTAGCACTGTGTGCAACATCACACCCATACCTCTAGCTATTTGGACCCATTGGTGACCAGCGTTTCATTAGTGATATACGTGGTCTGACTGGATTTTACTGATTATTTTAGCAACAATGAACTATAATTTTGTTACGCTTATTTAAGGATCGTTGAAGATCTGGTTTTATATTACAGTGCGAGTAGTTGTGAGAAACAGTCTACTACCGGGGACAACTAGTAAATTAAATTAACTCATTAACTGCCCTAATCACCATTTGGGGATTTGTCTTTATAATGGAAATTTGGTATTTGAAATTGTGGTGGCAGCAGTTGTTACTGTTTTTCATTTAGACCTTTGTCAAGCTCGTACATTGATTGTTCATCAGTTTTTCTTAAATGAGTGAACTGAACAGGATTATTCGTGTGAGAAAATTCAGTTTTTCAGAGTTACAAGAGAAGAACATTTTCAAAGCAGCATAAGTTATATAATTATGTAAATAGCTTCCAGCGCCTGTGTAATAGCATGTTCTGCAATAGTTTCAGAAGACGTTTATCGATTGTTTATTTCCAAATGTTGTAGTATTTTCCAATGACGACTCCCCGAATTTGGATCTTTGTTTGAGGCTCATGGCAGGTGTCACCTAAATCAATATTTTAGTTTTCTTTTGGCCCCAGGCAAAATGAGTCGTTATAAAGCAATTTCTATAAGAGAAAATGAAGAAACTGTAAATGACCCGAATTTCAAATTTTCTTCTTATAATTTGAAGAGAATGAGACCACTGACATGGTCAACCTGCCTACATATCGCATAAATGAAATCTCTGACCTCTGATGGCATCCACGAAACTATGTTGGAAGATATTCTTCCATCTGATGTTCCAGGTGCCTTGGAAATTCATATTAATGAACTAAGGAAAGACGAGGAAAATATATGCCTTCGTAAAAAGAAAATGAAAGCTAATATCAGTCCTAACAGTGCAACTGAAGATGCAACTTACAGTACAATCTATCTGGTAGCCAGACTAAAAGGAAAGTCTTCAGCTCATTAGCTTGCAGAATTTTTTGATGAACCAGTAATGGACTTGACTGCCAGTGAACATGTCCAATATGCTACACAGAACAATAATCACAGCTTTTGTCCAATGAAGTCATACAAGTATTCTTAGGTATACTGCTCTTCACTGAATACCATGTTCTCCCACAGGAACAGATATATTGGAATGAAGATGAGAACTTTGATGTAAGGTGCCTAAGACAGTATTTGGTCCGCAACAAATCAACACCCCTTCACTTCAACGATAACACAGATCTTAACAGAATCCAGCTGACGATAATGAAAAACATTTCAACTTCTTCACGTGATGAACTCGCTGAATAATAATTTCATCAAATCGCTAGTTTTTCTGACAGCCTGGGCATTGATGAGTAAATGGTTCGATATGATGGACACCATTATCTAAAATAATTCATCCAGGGGAAACCAGTAACATACGGATTCAAACATTGGGTCATGTTGTGTTTCCGTCACCTGCTGCCTTATGAATGAAAATACTCTACTGCTTAAACTGAGAAGGATGGTGTGAAGGGCATATCGTGCTCAGTCGTCCACTGATTCTGATTCAAAGAAAGCAGAACGTCCATTATACACAGAGGCATCCAATTCACGTGCCGGCCGCGGTGGTCTAGCGGTTCTGGCGCTGCAGTCCGGAACCGCGGGACTGCTACGGTCGCAGGTTCGAATCCTGCCTCGGGCATGGGTGTGTGTGATGTCCTTAGGTTAGTTAGGTTTAAGTAGTTCTAAGTTCTAGGGGACTTATGACCTAAGATGTTGAGTCCCATAGTGCTCAGAGCCAGAGCCAGCCAATTCACGTGTTCCAACTGAACTTCTCGAGACGGAAACGTGATTTGCGCACGACATTGGAGAGAGAAAGATAATGTATAATTTGCATGAATAATGCAGGGAAGCAATTCTCTGTGTGCAATATGGCACTTCATTCTGAATGCATTGTTGACAAGCATAAAAAATAAAAGAAAGTCCAAAAAGAGACTGGCACGTGATATAATCCCCATTTGGGAATCGATTAAAAGATAACTTTTATTTCAAGATTATTTCATTTCTTTTTAATTTTACGTTCGTTCTCCCAGTCTCTTCGTCAACCAGACAACCCATAAATAAATGCAGACTCAAGAAAAAAATTGTCACTTAATGGATCAAACATTTTTAACGGCCTGAATCGTATCACACCGTGTATTTAGAATAAGTACACCAAATACAGGAATTACAATATTTTATCATCCAGGTTCAAAAACTAAACAATTCCCAAATAAATCAACAGTTGCAAATCATTTATTTAAGTTAATGCAAAATTATATATCACAAGTTTTAAATTGTTTACTTTTGTTAGAAGACAAGCTTTTGGAAGAACTGGGTCTGTGGTGTATCAGAAAACTATCACCTCCTAAAGATGAAGGATGTACAGAAAGATGAATGAGGTACTATTCATTCTGCTATACAAAAGGAAAATTGTCTGTTACTGTGTCCATGGCATGACTACCCCGCTGTTTCGGCACCATCAAATACAACTTGTATGAACCCAGTAACTAATGGTAATATATTTTCAGCAGTCAAGAAAACACATGAAAGTTACTCAACCCTCCTTCCAGGTAAAATACAGCACGCACATGGGTGGAACTGACCAAATGGATAAGAAATGGAATCGATGCAGGACATGTAAGCGTAATAGGAAATGGTACTATACATAGTTTCTGGGTAATCTATTGCCAAAATGGAAATAAATCTCCCATGTAAGTTTCAACGAGAAATTGAGGATGTGCACGACGCTGCTGAAAGAACCGGAAAGAACCCCGCACTTAAGTTCCATTTAAACAGGAAAACAGGTGTTGTTATAAACAGTAAGACATCAGCACATATTCAGTGCAAGAAACGTAATGTGGGACTGTGTGCCGGCCGCTGTGGGTGAGCGGTTCTAGGCACTTCAGTTCGGAACCGCGCTGCTGCTACGGTCGCAGGTTCGGATCATGCCTCGGGCATGGATGTGTATGATGTCCTTAGGTTAGTTAGATTTAAGTAGTTCTAAGTCTAGCGGCTGATGGCCTCAGATGTTAAGTCCCATAGTGCATAGAGCCATTTGAACAATTTTTTGGGACTGTGTGTTCAGTGTTTCTCTGTTTATCATACCGAGTAACTTGTAGTTTTTGCTGTTGATTTATAATCTGTATTTACGTTTAATTTCTTTCTTTCCGTACAAAAACGTCTAACCCCTACATATAAATGTGTGTTTTTCTCTCAGTAGTGTTTAGTGCTATACATATTGGACAGAAACGACTGAATAGGTTATAAGGCTGTTGCAGGTTGTGTTCTGCTGAGAAATAATTGTGAAGGGAAGAATTTCGTTCCTGAGTTAATTAACATTGAAGTCAGGCAATCAGCCAGCTGCGCTCGCAAATTCAAGGAGCCTGCCAATACAAGTGGCTCTCCAGAGACAGTGTCTCCAAACGTGTTATTCGTATGATTTCTAAAACCGAACAAGAGATCGGTGCTAAAATTAAACATGGGACGGCATTAGAGATCGAACTTGAGCCGAAGGCTAAGTAGATTCGCAATTATCATCACTATGGGAACAACTAACGTTAATTTTATCTTGCGAGCTGCTTAAACTTGCTCTCGTAACTACCTGATTGGCTAACTTCAGTGCTAAGTAACTCATAAATGGCGCAAAGTGTCCACTTTGTTTCTTCACAAGTATTTCTTAGCACAATCTACCCTGCAACAACCCTACAAACTTTTCAGACTCTGACTACCTTGTATGCATTGTATGACATATCAGTTTAAAACTAGAAAGGTATAAATTGCGTTTTGACATTAAATACTTGTTTTTAATGAAAAAGCAAGGTAAAAGTAAGAAATGTAAAATGATTAACAAAAAATAATTTAGCCACTAATAGGTCAATAGTACGTCTTAGTCCAGTGAATCCCTCTCTTTTTCCAAGTCTCTGACTAAGTGGCTCGGAATTCATCTTACAGATCTGTCACCGTGAAGTCTACGACACTATATTTCCAAACCTGCTTTATCCTAAACGGCGAGTAGTCGGTCGTAAACTGATCGAAACCGAATTTTTGTACTGTAGGAACTGGCCATGATTTCTGGAGTGGAAATTTGCTACTTGCCAGGAATTTAAGTGAGATCTCAGTCTTGACATTAGAAGGCAGTCAACTTCGTTCCTACTTCCAGGGTATCGCTATTAATTATGAGTGGATAGGGATTCAGCACTAATAAAACAGATGAAGGTTAATAATTGAGTATATTCCACCGGAATTCGTAAACATACCGGGTGATTCACGGAGATATTCAAATACTTTAATATGTTATTCTACAAGTAAAACTAAAGAAAATAGTTCATATAAACATGGGCCCGCAAATGTTTAGTTATGGAATTACGGATAATAAAAGATTTTGCCTACTATTTAGCAACTTCGCTAATACGCTACTGGCCATTAAAATTGCTACACAAAGAAGAAATGCAGATGATAAACGGGTATTCATTGGACAAATATATTATACTAGAACTGACATGTGACTACATTTTCACGCAATTTGGGTTCATAGATCCTGAGAAATCACTACCCAGAACAACCACCTCTGGCCGTAATAACGGCCTTGATACGCCTGGGCATTGAGTCAAACTTACTTTGGATGGCGTGTACAGGTACAGTTGCCCATGCAGCTTCAACGCGATACCACAGTTCATCAAGAGTAGTGACTGGCGTATTGTGACGAACCAGTTGCTCTGCCACCATTAACCAGACGTTTTCAGTTGGTGAGAGATCTGGAGAATGTGCTGGCCAGGGCAGCAGTCGAACATTTTCTGTTTCCAGAAAGGCCTGTACAGGACCACCAACATGCGGTCGTCCATTATCCTGCTGAAATGTAGGGTTTCACAGGGATCGAATGAAGGCTAGAGCCACGGGTCGTAACACATCTGAAATGCAACGTCCACTGTTCAATGTGCCGTCAATGCAAGCAAGAGGTGACCGAGACGTTTTGCCATTCGTGCACCCAGGTTAGTCGCTGAGTACACCATCGCAGGCGCTCCTGTCTATGATGCAGCTTCGAGGGTAACCGCAGCAATTGTCTCCGAGCTGATAGTCCATGCTGCTGTAAACGTCGTCGAACTGTTCGTGATGATGGTTGTTGTCTTGCAACCGACCCCATCTGCTGACTCAGGGATCGAGACGTGGCTGCACGATCCGTTACAGCCATACGGATAAGATGCCTGTCATCTCGACTGCTAGTGATACGAGGCCGTTGGGATCCAGCACGGCGTTCCGTATTACCCTCCTGAACCCACCGATTCCATATTCTGCTAACAGTCATTGGATCTCCAACAACGAGAGCAGCAATGTCGCGATACGATAAGCCGCAATCACGATAGGCTATAATCTGACCTTTATCAAAGTCGGAAACGTGATGGTACGCATTTCTCCTCCTTACACGAGGCATCACAACAACGTTTCACCAGGAAACGCCGGTCAACTGCTGTATGTGTATGAGAAATCGGTTGGAAACTTTCCTCATTTCAGCACGTTGAAGGTGTCGCCACCGGCGCCAAACTTGTTTGAATGCTCTGAAAAGCTAATCATTTGCATATCACAGCATCTTCTTCCTGTCGGTTAAATTTCACGTCTGTAGCACGTCATCTTCGTGGTGTAGCAATTTTAATGGCCAGTAGTGTATGAAGCCAGAGAAAAACTGTACGAGGTTAATGTACGATTTACGTTTACTTTGTTGTTATTGGTCTGGTGATTCTAATAAAACACGTCCCAAACGTGCATCTGCTGTTAATTTCCAGAACATCCAGAGAATTAAAGATTATCATTCATGCCATTGTCTTTACTTAGCATTAAGAATTTAGAAACGTTTACGTCATTATTGGCTGTCGTTAGTGAGTTGTTTCATTAGCTTCCTAATCTTAAGCGATTTAGTTTTCTGTATTGTTCAGATTTTTTTGTGAAGTATTGTTCAGTGAAAGAATACAATAACAACAGTGTATTTAAACGAAATCGTATGGTAGCTGTTGTAGTTTGTACATTATTTACGAAATAGGGATGCCTTTCAAATTTTCGACCGAGGAATACGCCGATATGGTGCTTATTTATGGCAAATATGATGATAATGATACGACTGCAGTTAGCGAATATCACGTACGTTATCCAATTCGGAGGATTCCGAATGCACGAACCATTACCGGAGTATTTCGAATGTTGCGGGAGACAGGTTCTCTAGCCAGCGTTCATAACCAGTACGGGCACTCTATACGAGAAGACGATGATGAGGATATAATGGATGCTGTTCAACGGAGCCCTGGTACCAGAACACGACGTATCTCTCAACGATTAGGCATTTCACAGTCTAAAGATGGAATACACTGAAGTACAATAATCTGTAACCTTACCATAAACAGGAAGTGCATCATTTATATCCGGGAGATCCTGCCCTTCGCTTGGAGTTGTGGAACTCGTTAAATACAAATCGGCAGTTACACAAATACATTTCATTTACTGATGAGGCACAATTTACTCGAGATGGAATATACAATTTACATAACGAGCACGTATGGTCTGAAACAAACCCACATGCAACACTGCAACGCAATTTCCACCAGCGATTTAGCAAAAATGTGTGGTGTGGTATAATCAACACAGTCTTTACTGGACCATTAATTTTCCCAGGACGTCTAATTGGCGAGACGTACTTATAATTCCTTCAAGAAGAAGTGCTCCGCTTGCTCGAAGATGTTCCACTTGCTACACGATTGTAAATGGATTTTGAATATGATGCCGCGCCTCCATATTTCACCAACACTGTTACTACACATTTAAATTAAAATTTTCCCCAGAAATGTATTGATCGTGGTGTTACACGTCTATGGCCGCCCCGATCGCCTGATTTAATACTAATGGATTTTTGTGTATGGAGATAAAGTAAGATATAGGACATCAAAAATATCCAAACACACCCAGAAACATACGTTTTTCATATTGGGTGCATTGTTCTACCACATAAGAATCCTGCCTCTGGCATGGATGTGTGTGATGTCCTTAGGTTAGTTAGGTTTAAGTAGTTCTAAGTCTAGGGGACTGATGACCTCAGATGTTAAGTCCCTTCGTGCTTAGAGCCATTTGAACCATTTAGAGAGTCACGTGCAGGAGAAAGGTGGATTCATGTGAGACTCCTAATATGCTAGAGGGAGAGCTGAACCCATGAGATAGCCACCGAGATGAGAAAGGTGGATAATTGCAATGATTGCTTACAACATGAAGGAATACGTCGTCGCACAGCAACAGCGCAACTCGAGGGTGTAAGTTGGAGTCATCTTTCTGCTATTGTTGGCCTGAAGAGAAGATAGCAAACTACGGCTGGGGCGGCTGTGCACTGAGGTTTTGTGACTTCGGAATGCCCATACGTTGGCGAGCATCCGACCTCAAAATAAAATAGGGTTAGTATCAACTGCTGCGAACAGCAGCGTACAAAGACAACCTGCTGGGACTCACAGGAATTGACAACGACTTCTTTCCACAGGGGTTTCACATTGTGCCTTACCTCCAACGTCGGAACACGGTCGCGCCCGCATCACCACGCCACCACTAGAAATAGTGTGATATTCCTGGCTGTGCCGCCAGGATTTTATTTAGCTAAAAGCTCGCCTTGATGCAGCTTGATACATGTGAAGCAACATATGGTACAAAAGTGGAATGAGGTACAAGCGACAGATGGTGCAGTATGTACCAGTCTCGTGGGAGAGTCCGTCAGTTGTACTGAACTTGCTTCTGATTGGTCGGTACATTGGGCTGCTAGGCGCCCAAATGCCTAACTTCTCTTACTAATTATTGATATACTTTTCATTGTATCTAACCAAGTTTTTAGTGTAGCAGTCTCTCATGGTTACCCTACGAGTCTGTCGTTTTTGTTTATTAAATTTCACTAGTTTTGAGAGACATAAGACGAACGATATTACAACCAAAGTGCTTTAGACACCTTCGGGTCGCTTTCGCGCGCTGGGAGACGCAGTACTTCGGCTGCGCTAGTCTCTCTGTTTCAGGTATTCTAGAGGGACGGTCACGTAACTATGTTTAGGGCTTTCTAAAGGACAGAAATGCCGTTCTCTATGTCGGAAGTTGGATGGTTCAAAATGGTTCAAATGGCTATGAGCACTTTGGGCATCTGAGGTCATCAGTGAAGTTGGATGGAAAAGTTACCGTAAAATTAAGAAAGCTATGTCGAATGTTGTAAAAGACAGTGTAAAATATGTGAATGTTTAAATAATAAACAAACAGGACACATTAATGAGAAGTGTCGCCTACCGTCAGTGGCAGTACTACAGATCTTGCCCTCTGTAGATACAGAGACTAACCTGGGCAAGAGCCATTCCATAAAAAGCATAATCACAGGTTCCAGATGACAGCATAGCAGCCTCCGCCGAAGAAGATCCCACAACCGACGAGCCGTCTTCTGCGCTGAGGACACATCTTTAGAAGAACACAGGTTGTTGGAAAGAACAGTTACAGACTCTTATTCAATCTCTCCCGACCTCTCCAGCTACCAGATCTGACTTTCAAAGGACACATAATTTTTAAAGAAAGAAAGTGTCGAAATTTTATCTCGAACAAATAATGAAATCCTCTCAAAATGCTAGTATCCAAATTCAGATGGCAATAGTAATCCTCAATATGATAGAAACTTTTCTATTAGGACCTGAATTTTTAATTAGAGGTTAATTTACATTTTAATATTTGTGGAACCTCAATATACAATTAATAATGGAATGGTTCAAATGGCTCTGAGCACTATGGGACTTAACATCTAAGGTCATTAGTCCCCTAGAACTTAGAACTACTTAAACCTAACTAACCTAAGGACATCACACACATACATGCCCGAGGCAGGATTCGAACCTGCGACCGTAGCGGTCGCGCGGTTCCAGACTGAAGCGCCTACAACCGCTCGTCCACCAACGGCCGGCTACAATTAATAACCTGATAACAAGTTCACTAGTAAGTTAGTTGTTACAAATAGGTCCTGAATCAGCAATCGTATGTACACACACACACACACACACACACACACACACACATACACACACACAAACCCCCCAAATGCACGCACGCTCAAATAAATACATTTAATTGTCTGCCTTTGCTCTTATCCGCGTTTCTTGTTAACGTCTCTGCCATGAAAGTCAGAACCACGACGCCAGGAACTGAAATCGCACATTTCCTTACGGTTATCCGTGGAAGACATTTCAGGCACACTGTCGCACGGACTCGGCACAAAATCTCTGGAGGTGACATAAATGGCGTCAAAGTAACCGCCTCTTCCTTTGTAGCGTTGATTCACGTATATTTCGCAGTCGAAAACGACAGTTCGCTGTGCAGTGTGCAACAGGACGACTTTCTTAACAACGATGGACGTCGCTGACAACCAGTCTCTCTACCCACCAAACGGTTCAACACTTCTTTAAGAACGTTGTGAGGATGCAATCTCATTGACTGCGATCTAACCCTTTTTCTTTATTTTTCTCTTTTCCATTTCCTCTTATTCTTCTGTCTACATTGCCCTTAAAACACCTAGCACGGTTTTTGTTTCTGTGCAGCTCGTTCTCCTCATCTTCCGTCGTATCCACATTTCAGCAACTTTAAGTTGATTCCTTTCCAATCTACCCCGAGTCGAGCTTTCACTACCGTAGTGCAGTGTACTGTATATAAAGGGTTACCTGTTTTCTAACATCTACTATCGTATGATTCCTGCTGTTTGTATGTTAGTAGCCGGCCGAAGTGGCCGTGCGGTTAAAGGCGCTGCAGTCTGGAACCGCAAGACCGCTACGGTCGCAGGTTCGAATCCTGCCTCGGGCATGGATGTTTGTGATGTCCTTAGGTTAGTTAGGTTTAACTAGTTCTAAGTTCTAGGGGACTAATGACCTCAGCAGTTGAGTCCCATAGTGCTCAGAGCCATTTCAACCATTTTTTTTTTTTTTTTGTATGTTAGTTTTAATTTCTTTCGTTTTTTTATGTACTACCACTACTTCCGTTTGTTCACTTCATATTTCCATAGTCTAAAACAGTGTGATAGGACTTATCGCATTATAACCATTGCTTTTCCATGGTCTTCAGGTATTAAGATATCAAAATGATGTCTGATACAATGTATTCTTCGCCACTGACTTATTTGCCTTGTCTTTTCCTTTGTGATGTAAATACGTGTAGCTTGTCTAGCTCCTTTCCCAATTCCGGCCTCCTACTCTATCTTACTGATGTTTTTCTGCTTTAATAAAATGTGTAGAATGTTGATTATCTGGGCTTTCTGTCTTTGTTAACGGTCTTTAGTGAAAGCACATAAACGTATACTGTAGTGCGACAAACCAGGCTATGATCATTCACTTATTATTGATTCTTGGACTGGCACTGGTGTGCCAGATGTTACTAACAATGAGAAAGACTTAATTCGTTGTTACTGTTCCAAGCGAGATCCGTCATTGATGAAACTGTATCCTGATTCTCCGTGACAGGCACGAGAAACCTTCGGTGACTCGTGGGCCTGATTCACATTCTTATTTAAGCCTGCGGGCCGCCATATCACATGATGTAGCAGCAGCGCTCTTAGCATATAAATTCTAAACTATAGCGTCTATGATAATATAACTCAGAGACAACCTTTCCGACATGCCATGACAAAAAGTTATCCACAGAATACGCCTTTTCAAGACAACACTAATATTATTGTACATATTCTCAAAACTGCAGACCCAAATTGCAAATTAATATTTTAATCTTGTCTTTCCGCAATTTCCTTGTAAGCTGTTGCTGAGTAATGTGCGTCATGGAAATCTGCCTCCCTATATTAGACACTATATTACTTCACAACACGTGAATATTCAATACGTAACATGCTAACTATTCTTCCTTCGTGCATGGTAAAGCCGACATTCAACATTTACTTTCCTTTTCTTAATGCTAGACATTTAGTGAATAAACTCAGTAGAGAAGCACGGAAACACTTGCAGAAAACTAAATAGGCACAGGACAAGTGGCAAAAGACAGAAAACAACATTTTTGCTGCCTTGTTCAAACCGTTGGATTTCCCAAGTAGTTGGTAATTTTCAAGCCCCTGTCGCCTAGTACCATTGTTAGCGATCTAACAGTGTATAATACGGACGTACGCAGTAAAGCAGTAAATAATGTGTGGGTTTTGTCAACGCTGATCCAGAGACGAAAATATTTCTCCCTGAACGCACATGAACGCAGGGACCATAACTTCTTTGGCGTTCAAACCCAGTGGCGGCAAAATGGCATCGCGCATGTACAGAGTAACCAAAACTATTACTGATCTGCATCATGAGCTACACCACGGAAGCGATCCGAGCGTAGACGGAAATATCCGAAAATGCGTTCCGGGTGGAGCTCAGTGCAAGCGCCTGACTCTCTCTCCCTTGAAATTCTGCCGTAGACCGGGTTGATACCAATCTTCATCTACATCTACATCCATACTCCGCAAGACATCTGGCGGTGTGTGGCGGAGGGTACCTTGAGTACCTCCATCGGTTCTCCCTTCTATTGAAGTCTCGTATTGCTCGTGGAAAGAAGGATTGTCGATATGCCCCTGTGTGGGCTCTTATCTCTCTGATTTTATCCTCATGGTCTCTTCGCGAGATATACGTAGGAGGGAGCAATATACTGCTTGACTCCTCGGTGAAGGTATGTTCTCGAAACTTCAACAAAAGCCCGTACCGAGCTACTGAGCGTCTCTCCTGCAGAGTCTTCCACTGGAGTTTATCTATCATCTCCGTAACGCTTTCGCGATTACTATATGATATTGTAACGAAGCGCGCTGCTCTCCGTTGGATCTTCTCTATCTCTTCTATCAACCCTATCTGGTACGGATCCCACACTGCTGAGCAGTATTCAAGCAGTGGGCGAACAAGCGTACTGTAACCTACTTCCTTTGTTTTCGGATTGCATTTCCTTAGGATTCCTCCAATGAATCTCAGTCTGGCATCTGCTTTACCGACGAACAACTTTATATGATCATTCCATTTTAAATCGCTCCTAATGCGTACTCCCAGATAATTTATGGAATTAACTGCTTCCAATTGCTCACCTGCTATTTTGTAGCTAAATGATAAGGGATCTATCTTTCTACGTATTCACAGCACATTACACTTGTCTACATTGAGATCCAATTGCCATTCCCTGCACCATGCGTCAATTCGCTGCAGATCCACCTGCATATCAGTACAATTTTCCATGCTTCCAATCGCGGGCCTGATCCAGCCCCCGGGCCGTTGGTTGGCCATACGTGCTCTATGACAACCAAGTTACTCGGTAGATATTTAAGGAAGGGAAACCACTGGATAAATGTCAGGATTGTTACAATTAACGTAGTAACGTGGCAGAACTGATTGCAGTTAGTGGTTTTACCTTAGGAGAGGCAGGTCATTCGCAGTGTTACCGTTAACTCAGAACGCTTCCCGACCACACCGTGTGCAACTGCGCGGCCCCACTGACCACACATAACGTAAAGCGAGCGGAGTACGTGGGGCGTGTAACTGCGACGCCCCGGGCGGCCGGTCCCGTGCTCACGGCACACTGCGTCGCGCCGACGCGCCCGTCCGCACAGTAAATGTGGCGCTGTGCACAGCACGCACACGGCGCGCTGCTCACCAAACCGTCAGTGCGTAGTCTGCGCTAACGGCTCGTGCCAACAGTCACCTCCGGTCCTCACCCACCTAGGACACTTCCTGGACTACTGCATTTGGATACACAGTTCGCCGTCTGTCAAAACGCTACATGTAAGCCTCGTATTTGCATGGTCGTAGTCTTTGTTTAGATTGTGCGGACTGAAACCACCTCATCTTTTAAATGTCGCAGTACTCTTCTCATATCAAATATACACTGAGGTGACAAAGTCATGAAATAGCGATATTTACATATACAGACTTCTGTAGAATCGCATACGCGAGGTATAAAAGGGCAGTGCGTTCGCGAAGCTGTCATTTGTACTCAGGTGTTTCATGTGAAAAGGTACCAACGTGATTACGGCTGCACGAAAAGAATCAACAGAATCTGAACATGGAATGGTAGTTGGAGTTATACGCATGTGACATTCCATTTTGGGAATCGCCAGGGCGGTCAGTACTCCGCGATCCACCATGTCAAGAGCGTCAATAAATTTCAAGCATTTCCTCTCATCACGGACAGCGCAGTGGCCGACAGCCTTCACTTGACAACCGAGAGCAGTGGCGTTCGCGCATTGTTGTCAGTGTTAACAGACAAGCAACGGTGCATGACATAACCGCATAAATCAATGTGGGACTACGACGAACGTATCTGCTAGGGCAGTGTGGTGAAATTTGGCGTTAACGGGCTATGACTGCAGACGACCGACGCGACTACCTTTGCTAATAACCTGACATCGCCTGCAGCGCCTCTACGACTGGAAAACCGTGGCCTGCTCAGGTGAGTCACCATTTCAGTTGCTAAGAGCTGGTACTAGAGCCCACGAAGCCGTGCATCCAACTTGTCAAGAAGGCGCTGTGGTGGTACCGTAATGGTGTGGGCTGTGTATACATGGAATGGACTGAGTCTTCTGGATGTCTGGAAAATTGGAAGGCATTTGCCGTCATTGATGGACGTCATGTTCCCAAGCAACGATGGAGTTCCCATGGATGTCAAAGCGTCATGTCAAGGACCACAATTGTTCGCGATTGATTTGAAGTACGTTGTGGACAATTCGATCGAGTGGTTTGTCTACCCACATAGCCCCACATGGATCAATCGAACACGCACGGGACATAATCGAGAGGTCATTTTGTGCACAAAATTCTGAACTGGCATCGCTTTCGCTATTATGGACGGCTATAGAGGCAGCAAGGCTTAATATTCCTGCTGGGGACTTTCAACGACTTGTTGAGGCCGTTCCACGTCGAGTTTCTGCACTACACCGGACTCAAGGAGGTCCGACACGATATTAGGACGTATCCCATGACTTATGTTACCGCAATGTATGTCACATAACCTATGAAAACTGCTGTTATGATCTACTTTAACCAAAAAGTTCTCCAAATGATAACAGACAAACTGGTGTTCACAGTTAATTACTGTCTACCTCGACACAGTTGTCATCCTTCATAATAAATGTAAGTTGTATGTTCATGAGCTTCATAGCAGTGGAATTACACACTGAGTAGGTTTACCGCCCGGGCTCTATAATAGAATACATGGTTATTGCAAATGAGTGGAGTGATTTCACAGATCTTTTGGCATATTTCACTGCGCTTTGCACATAAAAAGAAATTCTCAACAAGTTTTTTTTTGGAGGGGCAATGACAAGTGCTGTATATGTATACCCCTACTGTTTCTACTGATATCAAGTTTATAATCGAAATCTTCGCACATTCGTCGCAGCATTACCCAATCACTCTGTTCAGAATCACTGCTACAGCGAATTCGGGGTTCTGGTAGACTCGTTGGTGTAGGAGGGATAAACACTGAATGTTCCACATACCCCTACACAAAAAATCGCATGGTATAAGGTCAGGATAGCGTGGAGGCCATGATATGAACTGCTTATCGTCAATGGCAGCACGACCTCTCCATCAGTTTCTCAGTTTCCTGCTTAAGAATTCGCGATCAGCATGATAAGAGTTGGGTAGAAGAGCATCTTGTTGGTAAACAAAGTCAGCACTGTCGGTTTAAAGCTTTGGCATCAGGCAGTTTTCCAGCATCTCCAGCTACACGTGTACTGTAACGCTCTTTTCGGAGAAGAGAAAGAGGCCGTTTACGTTAAACCGTGAGAGTGTACAGAAGTGGTGAACCTCATGCGCTTCGCGATAATGGGGGTTCTCTGCTCCCTAGTTTCGAACATCTTACCTGATCACTATGCCATTCATAAAAATTATTGCTATATCACTCAAGATGAATTTCTCACAAAACCTCTTTCATAAGCTGTTACAAATGTGCCGAATATTCAAAGCATCCAGTTTTGTCATCCAGGGTCAAGGTTTGTGGTAATAGCAAGCTCGTTTCCTTAAAATCTTTCAAACCGGCCGGTTGCAGGATGTTCAGGACTCTGCTTGCTCTGTTCGTCGACTTCTGAAGGGTACGTGCGGGCCGGCCGGAGTGGCCGTGTGGTTCTAGGCGCTACAGTCTGCAGCCGAGCGACCACTACGGTCGCAGGTTCGAATCCTGCCTCGGGCATGGATGTGTGTGATGTCCTTAGGTTAGTTAGGTTTAATTAGTTCTAAGTTCTAGGCGACTGATGACCTCAGAAGTTAAGTCGCATAGTGCTCAGAGCCATTTGAACCATTTTTTTGGTACGTACGGAACTCGCTCACAAACGGTCACCAGTTTCTTCACTCACTGCTGACCAACCCATTGATTTCCCGTTACATACGCATCCTGAAGCTGTAAACTGGGCATAGCATCACCAAATGAAGTGGGCAGTTGGTGATACTTCATTGAAATTCGTTTTGAAGTGTCGTTGCACTGTTACCGACGGACGATGTGAAGGCATTTCAATTACAACATACTCTTTCTCGGCGCCTATCGCAATCTTACCTAACTGCTAACCGCTGCGCTCTCGTGGCAAAAATCTGAGGTGCAGCTGTATCGGTACAAACCTTTCTGAGTTTATCTATATAAGTGTTGAGTTTTGTGACAAATTTCAGTAAATGTACCTCAATGAATTTATGAAATCACTTCCGTAATTTATAATATCCTTGTATTGCACGTTATTTCGGGAAACTGTTCTTTGTATGGGAGCAATCAAGTCTGCGATAATACTTTATTTTCATAGTATGATTTTTCCCAGATTTATTATACATGAAGACATATTATACATAAAGACTAAAGATGATCGTAATTTTGTGTATAATGGATAGGCTAAGTAACTGAACCATGAGATGAGTACTCGTTTTTGACCGCAGTCTAGCCTCTGATTTCAGTATTCTCAATGTCAAAGTTTATTGTCAAAGTTTGAAGTCAGAGAGGTGAGAAACCGTTAATTTCATGCTTTTTAAAAGTAGTAAGTACCACATGTGCTTCTGCTGCACCACGTGAAGAAAGTAAACATCTCTCTGTGGATTATTTGTTTCAAAAGTTAGCCGACGGCTTCAAAATACAGCTCGCTACACATCGTCAATATTCGCAGCATTTCGTGTCCTTACGAGATGACTAATAACAACATCAGCGATCCAACAGTTGTGGCACTATTGTAGCATGACAAAGACTTGTGTTACGTGTCAGTTTGTTTGGTTTACGGAGGATTGTAGGCAGTATAGTTCGGTTACTGGTTATCATAGCTTTCATTAATAGTGAACCACGCGTAAAAGTAGCTTTAGAAAACTGAGTACTTCCTATACACATAAAAATGTAAACTTAATCCTGAAGCAGTATCACTATATTTCACCCCTTTTCTGTTCCATTCGCCAGTGGCGTGTGGAAAGATTCATTGTCTCTAAACCTTCATATTAGCTCTAATTTCTCGTATTTTATCGTTGTTGTTGCTTCGTGAGGTGGATGCCGCAGAAATTTTTATCTTGTGGAGTTTATTCTTGAACACATAATTTCAAAATTTACAATGTAAAAATCTCTTTGATGCACAACACCATCTTGTAGCGTTTGCCAGTTGGGTATATGGGCCCTTTCTAAAAGCTCTCACGTTTTCTAAACGAATCAGTCAGAAAATGCACCAATCTTTTGTCAGTATACATTAGGAAACGAAGCGTTCGATAGTGTAATATACTCCAAGATGTTCGAAATTCTCAGGCTAATAGGCATTCGCTGTAGAGAGAAAAGGGTAACACACAGTCTGTAGAAGAACCAAGAGGGGAGAAAAGAATAAAGTTCCTGGATTAGAAAGGGTATAAGTTCCAGATATAATCTTCCGTACGTACTGCTCAGTCTATACACAGAAGAAACAAAGTTGGAAATAAAAGCAGGGTTAAAAAGCAGGATTGAGACTGGGAATGAAAGGATACCAATGACAACAAATGACAACATCTGTAGATGACACTGCTATCCTCAGGGAAAGCGAAGAAGAATTGCAGAATTCGCTGTCTGCTGAATGGACTGAACAATCTAATGAAATAGTAGAAGTAATGCGCTGATAATAGACCCATGTCTTCCAACATTATGTAATGCAACAATGAAAAACGATCTATGTACAAATATCCAGCAGGTATTAATAATATATCTTTAAACACAACAGACTCTTTATTCAGAAGAAACAATGAATGCTATCGATAGAGAATCTCAAATTGATTCCTTATTGCTAGATCTCCAGAAGGCTTTTCACATTCTCAAAACTGGTTAATAATCAGTCAGCGCGCCTGGAGCACCGTCTCAACTGTGCCTCTGGATTCGTGTTTTCCTGTCAGGAAGATCAGAGTTGGTAGTAACTGACGCAGTGAAACGGAAAGTGTATCTGCTGTTCTCTAAGGAAGTTTATAGTTCCTCAGTAGTTCGTAGTCTACTGTCTATAAACATTTTAGGAGACAACCTGAGCAGCTCTCTTTGGTCATTTCCAGATGGTGCACTCGTTTCCCATACAATAAAGTCATCAGACGATCGACATACTATAAAAATTCTTTCAAGATTTTACTGCTTGTTGTTGACAATTTATTACTTAATTATAAGTCCATCACGACCACCTAGTTTCAACATTTTTGCCATTTCAGGTGATGCTACAATGATTGCACAATTTTGTTGTAAAATGTACGATAGAATTATGTTATGTACCTCCACAGTATAAATTAGAATTATATGACTTACACGTATGTTGGCAGACATGTCACATGTTGTGACGTACAGTACATATTTTATTCTGAAGCGTCTTTTTGACTATCCTCAGCACTATTGGTCACGTTTACACATGTGCGCCTGGCGAATAGTCGCCGTGCGGTTGTGTCTGCCCCGCACTTATGTAGAGGCCTCTTTCTCAGCTTGTGCTCGCCAGTAATCCCACTCATACGTCGATTCCTGGCACGCGTCTGGGCGCTACAGTGGCAGAACGCACTCGGCCATCGATACTCTCCGATATCTCTCAAAAGATATTACGGAAACTGCTGGATGAAATATTTTCATTGTTCTGATCAGCTTGAAGATAAACTCCCTATTTTTTTGTTAATACTATATTTCAGTGCCTGTGTTGTTAAGAAGAACATGGCAATATTCCTTCGGACATCCATGCACGTCCGAGGGAACAGGTACTGCGACGACAACAGTTGTGAAATCCACGAAATTTTTTCGCAATTGGGAATATCAACAACCATCAGCTGTATAAGGGAATAACGACAAAGAAAATTTCTGCTGGACTCTGGCTCAAACCCTTAAGCACTTTGGCTATCTGCGAACGAATCTTGGCCAGATCCAGACTTCCGTATGTTGTCGTTCCTTGATCACAACCTGTAATCATTCACTTAATACGTAATTCCCGTACAGGCAAGGACATTGTAACTAACAATCTCTGCCTGGTATCGACCTGTGTTGTTAAGAAGAACTGAACATTGTTCCTTCGAACATGATTCGTGAAATCAACAGCGAAGAGTATGCTAAGCTACATACTTCACGATCGCAGTATTGAAGATGCTTTAACAGAAAATCGTGATAGACCACATCAGACAAGTCAAAAAACAGATAACTAACAATAAAAAAAGGCACTGCGACACCACCTGAACACACAAGTGCATCTGTCGTGAATGCTTTTATTGCTCCACAAGGTGCATGTCCAACGATACTCAACCGAAGAGCGCATAACGATTTTATTACATCTCTCGTCATAGAAGATACAAATGGGATGAAAATAATTCAGTATGTTCTCGCCTATTTCTTGTCAGTGAGCAGGACCTTCACTTAATCATTGTGTTTACAGTGTTTTGTGGACCACGTGCAGTGGCGCGATCTGATAAGCTGCCGGGAAACGCGCCGGCGCAGTTCTCGGGCCGGCCACATCCGTCTGCAGCAGCGCTCCCGATGTTTCGCGAGAACCGGGCAGCTATTTGGGATCCGCCTCATCGGATGCAAGTCACGCGGCAGATAATAGCCCAGTAGCAGCGCGGCAGCGGCAGTGGCGGAGGGACGTCGTGTGGGCCGGCGCTGCTCTGCATATTCCGTTATTAGGGCCGCGCATTGATCTCTCCTCTTTCGGGTTTTATTCGACGGTAATTTTTTTGCTCGGATCTCTCTCTCATGGGGCATGAATATTTATAGTCCGCCTCGCGCGCCTGCGATGCGCCGGCACCGGCGGACCCAGAAGTGTGGCAGCAGCGGGTAGGGGGGTTGGGGGTTGCGCTTGTCACTACATGGGGCGGAATGAGTGCGCGCTACTGTGCGACACGGGCCCAGAGGCGCGACCACTCGAACCAAGAAACAGATTCCCTGCCGGCGAACCTGGTAGGCCTACGTTCAAATACAACACCAGTATTCCGGTACCATTATAAAGCTTTTCCTGTAACATTATCTTCTAAATAAACCCCTTAATGAACATGGAACCAATTGTTGAAATTTGTGTTTACTGGGAGACTTTTAAAATATGAATCCGGCTGTTTTCAGCAAAATGGAATGTAACGTGCATAACAGTTATTTCGTAATTCTTTGTAAATCTAAAATGTTACAGCACTGGTGGACCTCACGTTGGGAATCCTTTAAGGAATGTTGGATTTATTTTAATGTCCATGCTGGAAGTTTATTATTACGAATCACACTTGTTAATAACATGAGATACCAGTACGTAAGTGCGGCGTTTGTTCACAACCGAGGGAGGTGGCGCAGTGGTTAGCACACTGGACACGCATTCGGGAGGACGACGGTTCAATCCCGTGTACGGACATCCTGCTTTAGGTTTCCCGTGACTTCCCTAAATCACTTCTGGCAAATGCTGGGGTGGTTCCTTTGACAGAAAACGGCCGACTTCTTACTCCATCCTTCCTAATTCAATGAGACCGATGACCTCGCTGTTTGGTCTCTTCCCCAAAATCGATCCAATCCAATTTGTTCACTGTAGGGCTGTTGCTACATCTGCCAGGTTAAGTGGACGAGTGGTTCTAGGCGCTACAGTCTGGAACCGCGGGATCGCTACGGTCGCAGGTTTGAATCCTGTCTCAGGCATGGATGTGTGATGTCCTTAGGTTAGTTAGGTTTAAGTAGTTCTAAGTTCTAGGGGACTGATGACCTCATGACCTCAGAATTTAAGTTCCATAGTGCTCAGAGCCATTTGAACCATTTGTTGCTACATCTGAACTGCCATCAGTAGCGCCAGTGACTTTTCCCAGTTTTTATCCATCCAGCCGGATTATTCGTTCGCTTTGCCCTTCTAGGCACATGTCCTCCGTTTTTTTTTTTTTTTTTTTTTTTTTTTTTATTCTAACCCGCTGTCTTCCAGAGCTTTTCCGCGACGTTACAATTTAACTTCCATCTCATCCTTGATGGTGATACATAACACTGTATCATCTGCGAACATTGTACACCAAGGAGCTTGTCCTCTAACAACTTTTGCTAATCCGCTGATGATAAGACTGAAAATATATAAACTCAACGCAGTTTCATGATGCAGCCCAATTTTAGGTGATATTCAGTATGTTAGCTCTACGCTGCTTCTGACACGCATTCAGGCACCATTAGATATGTGCACAATATGATACACTATGAGACGAAAAGAAGACGCTCCACGAAGGAACAGTTCCAATGGAATGCATATCGGATGTGTAACGCGCATGTACAAGCCAAAAAGTAATCGTAATTTCAGAAACACTGGATGATTTGTTCAAACCCAGCAAATCAACAACACGTTGGTCCACCTCTGGCCCTAATACAAGCAATTATACGACTTGGTATTGACTGATAAATTTGTTGGATGCACTCCTGAGGGATATCGTACCAAATTCTGTTCAGTTGGCGCTTCATATCATCGCCGAACTGGCTGTAAGGCCCTGCTCGTAATGCACCAAACATTTCAATAGGGAAGAGACCTAGCGACCTGGCTGGCCGTGGCAGCATTTTTTTTTTTTTTTTTTTTTTTTTGATTCATCAGTCGTGTGACTGGCTTACTGCGGACCTCCACGGGTTTCTCTCCTGTGCCAACCTCTCTATCTCAGAGTAGCACATGCGCCCTAAGTCCTCATTTGTTTCCTGGATGTATTCCAGTCTCTGTTTTCCTCTACAGTCTTTTCGCTTTAGTACCGTGGAACTTATTTCCTGATGTCTTAAAAGATGTCCCATCATCCAGTCTCTTCTTCTTGTTAGTGTTTTCACAAATATATTTCCTCGCCGATTCTGCGCAGAACCTCCTTATTCTTTACCATATCAATCCTCTAATTTTCAAGAGTCTGTACCACAACATCTCCAATGCTTAGATTCTCTTCTGTTCCCACAAGCCATGTTTCACTACCATACAATGCTGTGTTCCAGACGTATATTCTTAGAAATTTATTCCTCAAATTGAATCCTATGTTTGATATTAGTAGAGTTCTCTTGGCCAGGAATACCCTTTTTGCCAATGCTAGTCTGCTTTTGATGTCATCCTTGCACTGACGTTGATTATTTTGCTGCATAGGCAGCAGAATCCCTTAACTTCAACTACTTCGTAATCATCAATCCAGATTTTAAGTTTCTCACTGTTCTCATTTCTTCTACTTCTCGTTACTTCCGTTTTTCTTTATGTTCTATACTCACTGAACTGTTTATTCCATTCAGCAGATCATGTAAATTCTTCTTTATGTTCAGTGTGGATAGCAATATGATCAATGAATCTTATCATTGATAACCTTTGACCTTGAATTTTGATTCCCCTCCTCGGTCTTTCTTTTCCATCCGTCATTGCTTCTTCGATGTACCGGAAGAGCAGTAGGGCTAAAGACTACGTCCCTGCCTTGCACCTTTTTTAATCCGAGCACTTCGCCCTTCGTCTTCCACTTGTATTATTCCGTCCTGAGTCTTGTACATTTTGTAAGTAGGCTGTTTAGGTTTTGATGTTGTTAACGCCACGTAGCGCTCTGCTTGAAAATCACTGGCTGTGCTGTGTGCAGTCTGTGGGTGGTTGGTATTGTTGGAATATTCGATATTGTAGTGTTTGGCAGTTGGATGTGAACAGCGCGTAGCGTTGTGCAGTTGGAGGTGAGCCGCCAGCAGTGGTGGAAGTGGGGATAGAGAATCCAGAGTTTTGAGATGTTAATATGAGCGGACTATCGGGACGTGTGTCCGTCAAAAAAAGGAAATTTGCAAACTGAATGTCACAAATTATACATATATATTATAACTTTTGAACACTGTTAAGGTAAATACATTGTTTGTTCTCTATCAAAATCTTTCATTTACTAACTATATGCTTATCAGTAGTTAGTGCCTTCAGTAGTTAGAATCTTGTATTTAGCTGGCATTATTGGCGCTCGCTGTATTTCAGTAGTTCGAGTAACGAAGATTTTTGTGAGGTAAGTGATTCATGAAAGATATAGGTTGTTGTTAGTCATGGCCATTCTTTTGTAGGGATTATTGACAGTCAGATTTCGTTGCGCTAAAATATTGTGTGTCAGTTTAGTGTTGATCAGAATAAGTAAAGAGAGAAATGTCTGAGTACGTTCAGGTTTGCTCAACTGTATGAAAATCAAATAACGTAACAGGTTTTCCAGCACTGTCATTTATAAATTTTTCTAATGGGATGTTTCAATTTGTATGTTACCCGTTTCTCCCTGTAAGTTACCCATGTTTTCCTCAGAATTTAGAGCATCTAGCACCATTTGAACGTGTCTTTATTTTTCTTTAATCTTGCTTCCTTTATCAACCGCAACGTCAGAACTATTTTCCTGATGCTTTTATCTTGCCTAAAGCGAAACTTGTCACCTAACACCCTCATTTTTCTTTTCCATTCTTCTGTGCGTTATTCTTGTCAATAACTTGGATCCATGAGCTTTTAAGCTGATTTTGCGATAATTCTCTCACTTGTCAGCTCGTGTGGACTTCTTAATTGTGTGGATGATATTATTCCTAAAGTCAGATGGTATATCGCCAGATTCATGCCTTCTACCCACCAAGGGGAGTAGTCGTTTTGTTGCCACTTCCCCAATGCTTGTAGTAATTCTGATGGAATTTTATCTGTCCCTTCTGCCTTATTTGATATTAAGTCCTCCAGAGCTCCCTTAATTTCTGATTCTAATATTGCATCCCCTATCTCTTCTAAATCGACTCCTGTTTTTTCTTCTATCACATCAGACAAATCTTCCCCCTTTTAGAGGCGTTCAGTGTACTCTTTCCGCCTATCCACTCTCTCATCTGCATTTAACCGTGGAATTCCCCTTGACTCTTAATGTTATCATCCTTGCTTTTAATTTCACCAAACGTTGTTTTGACTACCACGATTCTAAGTCAGTTCTTCTGACAATCATTTCTCTTCGATTTCTCCACATTTCTCATGCAGACATTTCGTATTAGCTTCCCTGCGCGTCGTATTTATTTCGTTCTTCAACGACTTGTTTATCAGTAATTCTGAATTTCCCTCAACTTTTCTGTACTTCCTTTTTTCATCGGTCAACTGAAGTGTTTCTTCTGTTACCCATGGTTTCTTCGCAAATACCTTTGTCCCTCCTACAGAGCTGTTTCTGTTATCAGTGCATATAACCCTAGAGAACTTCAAGCGTATCTCGCCATTCCTTAGTACTTACGTATTCCACTTCTTTGTGTACTGATTCATTCTAAATAATCTTTTTAACTTCAACCTACCCTTCATCACTGCCATAGTGTATATCTGCTGGGTACGTCTTACATTCCAGTATCTGATTTCGGTATCTCTACCTGACCGTGGTGTAATCTAACTGAAATCTTCCCATACCTCTCGGTATTTTCCAAGAATACCTCCTCCGCTTCTGATTCTTGAACAGAGTACTCGTATTTGCTATCACTAGCTGAAATTTATTTCGGAATTCGATTAGTCTTTCTCATCTCAAAAGTGTGTGAAATCTCATGGGACTTAACTGCTAAGGTCATCAATCCCTAAGCCTACACACTACTTAATCTAAATTATCCTAAGGACAAACACACTCACCCATGCCCGAGGGAGGACTCGAACCGCTGCCGGAACCAGCCGCACAGTCCATGACTGCAGCGCGTAGACCGCTCGGCTAATCGCGCGCAGCCTTTCTTATCTCTCATATCTAGTACCAACCCACATTCTCCCGTAACCATTTCTTCTACTCTTCCCCTACAATTGCATTCCGGCCCTCATGACTACTGGATTTTCTTCTCCCTTTACGTACTGCTTTACCCATTCAATACCCTCATATACTTTCTCTATCTCATCATGCGACGTCGGCATGTATACCCAAACTATCGTTCTCGATATTGGTTTGCTGTCGATTCCGACAAGAAAAAACCTATCACTGAATTGTCGACAGTAACTCACTCTTTGCCTTACTTTCCAATTCATAACAAATCCTCTTCCCGTTATACAATTTTATGCTGCTGTTGGTATTACCCTATACTCATCTGACCACAAACCCTTGTCCATTAGAGTGACCCGTTGTGCTCGTCGGTCTGGGATCCGTACCGCATAGGACCGATAGAGGAAACAGACATGATCAAACGAAGAGCAGCGCGTTTCTTTTCAGGTTCATATAGTAAGCGCGAAACCACCATGTATTTACTCAGCAAACTCGAGTTGCTGACACTGCAAAAGAGGCTTTTTGCATCACGGTTCTGAGAGCGTATGTTTCTAGAATGTATTGCTTCCTGCTACGTATATTCTGTGAAAAGAGCAGGAAGGTAAAATTAGAGAAATTCGGGCTCACGCGAAAGGCTTGTTGACAATTGTAAACATCCCTCAAAGAAGGCTGTTTATCACTCTTTCGACAGAGTTTAGTGTTCACTGGAGTAATGTGGTGCATCAGAAGTGACATGCTACAGTAGCAGCAAATGTCGTTTTCTCTGTTTGCAAGCTGAACTATTTGTAGTTGTCAAGTTGAGCATCCTGGAAGAACTTGTGTATCAGTTAAAATGGGGAACGTGCGTGATATAAGCTTCAATCAAAAAGAATATTGTACCGTCAGATAAAAGCATAGAAAGGAAAACAGATCCATAAAATTAGAAGTAGAATGTCAAGAACAGTATGAGGAACGGTAGAAATACTTACATTTACAAACTGGTATAGAAGTGCATGTAGAAGAAAAACAACGATAAAAGTGGTACGTATAAGAACGTAGTATATCATTTCAACATAAAAAGTGGTACACTAAAATAATTTACTTTGTCTAGCCGTTGGTTTGGACAAAACAGCTGAATAACGGTCATTTTGCTTAACTACCATGTTTTGAAAGGGTATTTTACATCAGTAGAGCCTAAGGTTATTGTTTCGAGGTGCAGCTTTCTGTCTTGGAGCGTACTTTTGCATTACCGAGAGAAAAGGAAGAGTAATGGGAATCAAGATTACCTATGAATGGAACCATGTAATATCTGAAGCTTGTTTAAGTACACCTTCCACTACAAAGCAAATGTGCCAGAATGACTTTGATGCCGTCGGCATTCTTGAAATTATTATGAATTCTGACCCAAGCCAGAAATTACGTCACGCGGTTGAATATCAGTGCAGATGATCCAAACTCAGCGTATCTACGTCTTAGTTCAAAATGTTCAAATGTGTGTGAATTACTACAGGACCAACCAACTGAGGTCATCGGTCCCTAGACTTACGCACTACTTAAACTAACTTACGCTAAGAACAACACACACAGCCATGCCCGAACGACGACTCGAACCTCCGCCTGGATGCTTCTTAGTCATAATGTCATTCAAACGGGTGCGTGTCATTCTCTGCTAAAAACAAAAAAAGAAAATCGATCTCTAGTTGACATCCCTATTTCCTGTGCAATGTCTGTGCAGTTTCCACATTTTCTTGTAGTGTAGAAGGAACTTCGTTCTCTATCCGACAAGATAATGAGGATCTTGTATGTGTGAGTACGTTCCTGTACAACACAGGGAATTTTATGAGAATTTGCCTTTTGACTGAACACTTCAATTTTACTTTCCTCTGCTAATTTTTTTCTTTGTTGTTGTTTCCTGTCCTATATGGAACTACTTTTTTATAGTTTGCAAGTTAATTAAGTAAATTGTTTCACAGGTGAAGAAGGGCTCATAATTCTCAAAGGTAAGCATGTTAGAGGCCCTGTTTATTAGAATTCTCTGCTTCGAATTATGTTACTGTCACACCCTTGAATATTGATCATTCCTCATTAAACATCCTGTATACTCGTTCTAAATATTCACGAAAAGTGAAGTAACATATATTTAGTTAAAATAACAGAACTGTAATCGTGACTTTAAAATGTGTTGACAACAGCAGCAGGCGCACGTACGCCAGCCCGTCGCAGTCCGGGATTCATCACCCGCAGCCTGAAGCCCGCCTAATGTGAGGGCGCATTTTCTACGAATGAGTAGATATAAAATCAATAAATAGTTTGCTCAACCGCTGGCTGCCTACGTCTTCTGCATCTCGTCCCCACCTCCAGCAGAGTACTCGCGACCCCTATCCACCTAAGCCTTTAGAGATGAAAGAGTTTCGGTATAAATTAAAAACTGCAGTGTATTCGAAAGTTTCTCACAGATTAATGCTAGGTGCCAAATTCGGAAATTTTCCTATGGTTGACACTGCTCTTACCGATTGAGCTAACAAGGCACGAGCCTCGGCCCTCCCGCTTAGATTCAATCCCGTGAGTACCTCTCTCCCAATTTCCAACTTCAAAAACGCTGTTAGCGGAAGAAAACAGTGCTTGTTCCACAGGGTATGTGGGAATTCTGTGGAGTTATGGTGGTAGGACACGTGTTCCGGCAGAACAGATGCTGAAAGAGTGAGTCGTAAGTTGCAATCAGCTAATTCAGTCGACAAGACCGTTACTCTAAAGTTCCGAGGTTCGTGTCCCGGACGGTGGGACAGTTTTCATCCGTCAAAACTCTACGCTGCAAAAGTTGATTCTCGAATCAATGGACTCGCCTCACAAACGAACAGTTCACATGAGTGCGTTTGAAAATCGTAGGAAAGAAATGGTGGAAGAACTGTATTAAGCGTCCTGTAACCATTAAGTCCATTCGAAATGGTTTAGGATCTGAAGTGGGACACTGATAACTCCTTGATCGATTCTCATTGGATCTAAGATGTAATTTCGGCCCTGAAAAATCCATATGAAACCACAGAATATTTTTGTTTCCTCCCAGTGGTGTACAGAGTTTCTGAAATCTTTCGACTTCTGAGTTTCTAAAAATCAAAGCTCAGTCTGCAAATAAGAGTAATGTCTGCGTTATCACGGCTCTAAGATTTCACCTAAGAAATGAAAACCACTGTTTCGCGCTTTGCCGACTTCATAATTATGAGGGGCAAGGTACTATCTCAGATATCGGGGAAGTCTCCAGTGGAGTTAACGTAAACCAGCGTAGCAGGACGTGGATTGGGTATCCGCTCAACAATTGTCTCAATTACAGTTCCATCTCGCCAGATAACTGCCTCACGAATATGTAGCTGCAGCTATCGCCGTCTCTCAGTAATCCGTAGCACTGTGAGGGAAGATAATTTGCAACGGCTACTGCCTCTTTTTGGATTTATTTCTGCAATTACATTTCAACACATTCAATATTTTCGATCAGAGGGAGGCAATGCTAGATTTAGTCACTTTCCAACTGCTGTTTACGGACTTTCGGTACATTATGTGCTAATAATATTGAGAAGTTGAACAACATCCAGACCAAACATGCGTTACACTGACGTTGTTCCGCAGTGTAAACGAACACCAGCAGATATGTTAGACTTCACTCAGTGAATAAACTAATATTGTAGCCCATATGGTCATCCTATGTTGTAAATTTCATATTTAAGTCTTCCATAATAACAAACTGTCTCCATTCACTATATTTTCCATAAGTCTACGATACTTGTCCCGTTTCACATGTGCAGATACAAGGGGTGTTCAAAAAGTAACGCAACACATTTTTTTCATCACTTTCGGTTGAAAAAATGCGTTAATTTGTTGTGAGACATCGTGAAATATTCCTGCTTTAACCCCTGTACTATATAGTTTCGATACGTGGCGGTGGTATACGTTGCCTTCAAAATGCCATCTGTAACGTATGTTTGTCCCAAGCATACAGCAGTCACTGAGTTTCCTTTGCAGGAAAACTAGAGCATTTTAGATAGCAGATATTCATAGACGATTGCAGAATTTCAACGGAGACCTAACAGTAAACAAACTCCCGGTAGCTCGTTGGACGAGTCGTCTGTCATTATCGAACGAGATCGCAAAAACCTGTCCGATCTCCCCCGTGGCAGCAGGCCGTACACAGCTCTGACTCCTACTATCTTGGAACGTGCGGACACTCTCGAGTTAATGGATGGATCATAGTCAAACACCTCGATGCTCAATCTCATGTCCCTGTTGATATTGCTGAACACATGTTCACCATGAATGGTGGGCTCCATGTGGTTCCCAAGTTGTGCAGCGACCATAAACCATGAAATTACCAAATATGCAGCAACCAGTCCCAAAATCATGTTTTATTTATTCACTTTTGCAATTCGATTCCAACTAATTAACAGCCATCATCGGTGCTTTCAATAAATATGTGCCCTGAGTAGTAATACTGTCTTAAGCAGCTGCATATTTGGTTCAAAAAAATGGTTCAAATGGCTCTGAGCACTATGGGACTTAACATCTGTGGTCATCAGTCCCCTAGAACTTAGAACTACTGTAAGTAGGCTGTTTACGTTTTCTCTATGTAAGTAGGCTGTTTATGTTTTCTTATTGGCAACGTTACGTAGCGCTCAATATGAAAATCACTGGCTGTGCTGTGTGCAGTCTGTGGCTAGTTTGCATTGTTGTCTGTCATTGTAGTGTTGGGCAGCGGCAGCTGGATGTGAACAGCGCGTAGCGTTGTGCAGTTGGAGGTGAGCCGCCAGCAGTGGTGGATGTGGGGAGAGAGATGGCGGAGTTTTGAAATTTGTCATGAACTGCTATACTTATATATGATGATATCAAGGTAAATACATTGTTTGTTCTCTGTTAATATCTTTCATTTGCTAACTATCCCTATCAGTAGTTAGTGCCTTCCATAGTTTGACTCTTTTATTTAGCTGGCAGTAGTGGCGCTCGCTGTATTGCAGTAGCTTGAGCAGCGAAGATTTTTGTGAGGTAAGTGATTTGTGAAAGGTATAGTTTAATGTTAGTCAGGGCCATTCTTTTGTAGGGAATTTTGAAAGTCAGATTGCGTTGCGCTAACAAAATATTGTGTGTCAGTTTAAGCACAGTCAGGTACAATTTTTCAAAGGGGACGTTTCATATGTCGACCCTTAGCCGAGGATACCTCACTGGAATCTTCTGATTTTTTTCTTGTAGTTTGTGTAATTAGTGTAGCTATTGTTTATTGCTAGCGCGTAATTATAGAGAGAATTTCCTTTGTAGTTGTAGTTTTTCATTGTTGTACAGTAAAACAGGTGTGGCATGCATGTAGATTTGCACCAAGTATTTCGCAGCTGCAATTAACTAGATATTATTTTCAGTGCTATGTTAATGTGTTCTCTTATTTTTGATCTTCAAATTGTGTTTTTCTGTGTTGTCGTGTGAAATACTGTGACAATAATGGCGTGTGAAAAACGTAATACTAGGCTCCAAAGTAAACTGAGAAATGACAGTGAAAATGAAAGCAGTGTGTTAGCGCCACCGCATAATGAATTAACTGATGTTCAAAGTAGTAATTTGGTAATTGTGCATAGGGAAATGGAGCGGGCTGCAAACAATGATGTAGACAGTGAAACAAGTAGTGAACAGGGAAGCATTATCGATCGATCGGTCGGCAACAGATCGCCTCAGGAATCCGAAATAACAGGACACAATTTCGCAAATACTGTAGATTCAGGTTTTGGGTCATCACCGTTTTCTCAAATAAGTCAAGACACATTTTCTGCTTGTCAAAATGTGAATGTTGCCGGTGCAAATTCACTGCCGAAAAGCACTGAGGAACATGTTTCAGACACCAATGCATTGTTATTACAATTAATACAACAAATGGCACAAACACAGCAAAAGCTTCAAAAGTTAGACACAGTGGAACAAAATCTTAAAAAGTTAGACACACTGGAACAAAATCAGAGACAAACACAGCAACAGCTTCAAAAATTAGACTCATTGGAACAAACTCTTGAACAAACGCGTGAAGATTTAACTACTGTGTTACATAACATTGAATCGAAATGTCAAAAAGTCTGTAATGACGTAAAAACTCAAATTTGTGAGCATTTCCAACCTATTTTTTCGCGTCATGAAAATGCATTACAGAATCACGAAGCAGCCAAAAAAGAACTGCAAACTATTGTTCATGAAAATCACAACACCTTGCAAGCTAAAATTGACGCAGTTGCATCTACCGATTCGGTTACGCAACTTGCAAAAAGTCAAGAAAACTTAAAGGACACAGTAGATACGATTTCAACACAAATGGACACTCTGAAACTTGGTTCAGAAAAACACACTGAGGAAATGTGTTCACTATCGGAGAAAGTAGCCGAACTTTCGGATCAGGTCACTAACTTATCTACAAAGGTAGATGATGATCTGAATGACACAAGACCTGTAGCCTTCACTGACACAGAAGAGTATGAACAAATTAGAAAATTCAAACAGAATCAAAATCAAATCAATACACAGTACAAAAGAGAAATCCGGGAAGTACAAGATCAGCTGACACAGGTAATACGAGAATTACGTATTTCAGAGGATACTTGCGCCCCAATACGGGAAGAGGGACACAGAAATACGGAACAGCCACAAAATAATAACACAGGGCATTTCGGAAGCTATGAAAGAAATTGGCAATGTGCACCGAATTTTGGGATGGAACCGCCGAAACGACGTAACAATGACCGACATGCGACTCGCCGACATGATGATTTTGACTATAAGCTGTTCATTACTACACGTAAATTCAAAACATTTAAGAATTCTGGCAACGACATTCATCCACAAGCATGGCTCCATCAATTCTCTCATTGTTTTCCTCCCAACTGGTCGTTAGAACACAGATTAGAATTTATGTGTGGCTACTTAGAGAATGAATCAGCTGTAAGAATGCGATCGGTCATTCACGATTGCCACAGTGAAGGAGAATTTTACCATGCCTTCCTCTCAGCATATTGGTCTCAAGCCACACAAGACCGAGTAAAACATGGCATCATAATGATGAAACATTTCGAACAATCTGAATTTTCCAGTCTTGTCAAATATTTTGAAGACATGTTGCATAAGAATCAATATCTTTCAAACCCATACAGCCCTTCAGAACTCATCCGCATTTGCTTAATGAAATTGCCTGAATATTTACGACATATTATTTTAGCAGGACGTTGCAAAGACGACATTGAAGCTTTTCAGGGACTGTTACAAGAATTAGAAATCGACACAGACAGTCACGGGATGCAAAAACAGGAAAACAATCACTACAGGTCACATCCGTCACAATTTCGTGACGACAGAAACAATAACTGGACACGACAAGCCTATTCTTACAACGCAAATCGTGACCAAAACAGACACCACCCATATGACAACCACTGGCAGAGTAATAATAGTTACAGAGAAAGATCGCATTTCCATAGTAAAGAATATGACAGAGATTACCTTAGAGACAGACAATATGGGAACCAAAACAATTATTATCAAGGGAGACAGAATAACTTTAGACACAACGGTCCAGCGCGCAGTTACGACTCAGGGCGAAATTCTCCACCACATGACCGACAAACAAGAAACTATGTAAACTACCGACAAAACGACAGACGTGAATTTCATTAGAACTGGTGGGATTCTAACAGAGCTGGGCACTCTCGGGAAGGCGAATTTGTAGAAGTTAGGTCTCCTAATCCCAATAACAACGCGCGCCAACAAAGAGACAGACAATGACTCGCGCCGCAGGCACCCACGTGCGCCGGCTGGCTCAGAGAAAAATAACATAGACGCTAACCTTGTGAAAAATTCCAGTATTCTTTACCGACGTATACTGCATGATAATTGCGTTCAAGCTGAAATTCTGAGTACCTTGAAGAGTAAAAGATTGTACCACATTTCACATGTAAAACCGATTATTGAAAGATAATCTGCTTTTTAACTTTTTCTTTGCCATAAAACTTTTCAATTGACGCTACTAGTATGCTTTGTCAGACTTATAATCTGTTAATATACAACAATGTTTGAATTTAAATATCCAGTCTAGAACCTAGGGAACATTTTTAAACAGAAATTACGAATGCATTGTTATAGTGAACAGACGACACAGTGTTGTATTTGTACATTCTTGCTTGTTAGTTGCACGATTACGTAACGACTATCAGGCTTACATACTTAGGACACATACTGGTACTGCTAATGAGATTCTAATGCAACATTTTGCTTTACTTGAAAATACATTCTGGATTTAAAGTACTTTCAGTGAGATACCAGATGGCACAGTGGTTAGTTTATGTGACAGCTACACGATTTTATCACGACACTACTAATGAGTGACAATTTACAATGTTGCTTTTGCGGTGTTTCTGTTTTATATCTGCACAGTTTTTCTGAATTATTCTGGAAAGTAAAACATGTTTTAGTAGTAACTTTTGTGGTATAGCTACAATGAGACTGCCTTTTCCGTAGCACAACAATACGTTACAGCACAGTACTTTCCTCATCACGGCAATAAGCATAATAACTAAGACATTTATACGCAAAGCATTTCACTTTTGTGTATTATGAGGTAAGTACATTGACTTCTGCAGAACTTAGCTTTCGGAGGACGATAACTACGACACTTCCACACAGATTATGTTGCAACAAGACGCACATTTAGCGCTACAGTACACGTATTTGAGTGATTAATTTTGTACTTAAAACATTTATTTTTAAAGATTTTTGAATTACAAAGAAAGTTTTCCGTGATACATTTCATTTCATTGCTGTAATCTGTAACACCTGAGGGTATAATTACATTAATCCCCAGGGGGGTACACGCTTACTTTGTGTACCATGTGTGTGGCAACCACAAGGAACCCTAGCTAATATGGTATTTGCTTATACAACTTTACACATCGGTACCATATTTCTCTAACACAAAAATTACACAGCTATCTGATCATTTAAACTGAGAAATAAACATGTTATTTACTACGTCAGTGACACATGTTTACGTAATTACACCGTTGGATAACTTCACACTTACGAAATTGTATTTTGTCTGTACTGTGTGAACTCTTCATATTTTTTCGGAACCATTGTGATACTATGAGAGCTTTGAATGATGTATTTGGTATGGATTCATGATTTTTAAAGTACGTTTGAGGCAGATGACACTTTTGACATGAGCAGAGAATTTTTTTAATTATTGGAGGAAGCTACGACGATTTTGAGATTTGACTGAGGTGTTATGATGTTATTTTTACGACGACGATGTGTATTATGCTGCTGAGGTATGTTTATGATTAATAGGCTGAAGCTATATGAGTTATTTGATTATGCTTCATATTTATAATGACGAAATATTGACGAGTGTCGATGGATACGTATATGTGTAATAAGGTAAGGAGTAATGAATAGTGGGTAGGGACTCTTGACTTGTGAAACAGGATGTTGGAAACCAAGACTCGTACTTTAAGAGTTATGAAATGTGTGTAAATGCGTGAATGTATCACAATGCCGGCGAAAATTTTTTTGGACACTTATATTTATAGGATTTTGTTTCTACAGATTTGCAACGCTAATTCTTGACCTGTGAAATATTTTTATGTGAGACTGTCACTGTAGCGGAAACTGCTGTCGTAAATATTTCCGTAAGAAAGTTAAGTGACCACCTGCACGTAATGCGTCGCGGGCACCCACCTGGGCGACAGCCGCCTGAAAAAAAAAAACCATTAGCCTTTCAGCAGCACAGGTAGAAAAAAAAAAGGGGAGGCCATTGTCCATGCTACTGACATTTCCTTGTTGAAAGCATACTGTGGAGCTCGTAATTTATGATATTTACTGAAATGCCTAATAAAATGACAAGAAATATTTTTACATCTGCACACCTGATTATGACAAGCGTCTTTCTATGAGAGTTGAGAGAATTTCTACTAACTTATGAAATGTCACATGACTACTGAATGATATTTTTATGCTTTGCTTTTCATAGTTGCTTATTTCATTTGATATCTGGTTTCCAGCTGTGTTGCAGCATTGCTTTTATAAAATGAAATGCATTTGCTAATGTGAACACTTTCTGTCAACAGATCTATTAAATAATTATTTTATGATCCACATTCTTTAAAAAAGGAGCACTTGGAAAGGAAAGAACAATAAGAAGGAACTAGTAACAGTAACACATAATTTTCTTTTCAAGTACATGGTAATATTTCTTTTTACAATCAGTTGTTGTGGTGCACCACTTTAATTACATAGATATTAAGATGTGAATATACATTTCCCTTATCTGCATTGTTGTTTTTACTGTAATATTTTTTCTGCTTGAGCTATGTCATGTTTAGGTATAAGTTACTGCTGTTTGTCAGGCGTAGTGTTACTGAATTTGACTTTGTGTTACTCTGCTAAGCCAATTTTACTACTCATTTATTTTTCTTGTTGCTGCACATTGGCTCATATTAGTTGTAATGTTGCATTGCTTGGTAATTTAGATTTACTGTAGCTTGCTTTGCAATTTTCCATTTTTTTGGTCGTTGTTGTTTGTGTTACTTATTTTGTGCTGCTGCATTGCCTCGTTCCTTAGTTTAGCATCTGAGCTCAGTAGATTTAAGTTATCTTAAGAGGGGGTAGCCTCTAAGAGAATCAGTTTCGATGAATTGGAAGAAATGCATTGAGAAGTTATACGAAAAAAAAGTACAGAAAACAGGTTTAGGTAGGATTTTCTTGGAAATAAATGTTGAGGTAAGAAATGTGTGAACATGTAAATACAGAAAGCATGCTTAGATAGAATTTTTTTTGGTGGAAACAAAGGATGAAATAAGAGGAAAGATATATGAAGTTTTGGGTTGGACTGCAGTACCACATGTTACACTGAAAACGAACCCTGTCCTTTCCTATTGGTGTTAGCCCACTATGTGTTTGTGTACCCTTGTGTATTTGTTTTCTTCCTGTCTCTGTGTAATTTCATAGAATTTTTTTCTTCTTTTAATATTAAGCTACATTCACTATGATGAGGAATACTGTTATCCTCGAACATAATTGGCATTAATAATATGTTATTTACTTTGTAAAGATGTTAGATATTATTTATTCTGTTTTGTTTTAATGCTCATATGTGAAGTTGATGTTTCAAAAGTTATTCTGATCTTTATGTATGTACTTATGTCATAATTCTTGTAACACTGATATGAATGTTTATTTCTATTCTTTTGTAAAGCCTGTGTTACTACAATTGTTATCTATATTGCTATGTTCTTTAATGATGTATTTTGTACCTTTGTAATTGTATTCTTATGTTATAAAATTGTAATTGTCACCAGTTCATGATATTATTAACTTGTTAGTTACATTTCACTGCACACATTTCTGTTGGTCATAGTATATGGACAATATGTGAGAAGTAGGGACTGATAGTGTTTGCACGTGTGTTAATAATTCAGCAAGGGACTGGATAACGGCATTGCTGGTTCTAAGGACAATTCCAAAAACTTTGTGAGTGCACAAGTGGTGGTTTATGGACTTGCTATATTCTCCGCAAGACTCTTCGATGGTGAATGGACTTGCTATATTCTCTGCAAGACTCTTCGATGGTGATTGTGCACCTGCACAGTCGCAACAGATGGCTGCTGGCCATCTATACAAGGCCTACAGTGGGTCTGCATCTTTGATGGCCCACCAATACCGTAATCTCTACCAGGACTACAGTGTGCCTACTCTGTGATGACCTACCTACCAATATTCTTCAAAACGTCGACTGACTCTGCTGTGGGTTTGCTCTGTTGTGGCGCATTACCTGTCAGCATGTCAAGAGTCAGCACTGTCTTTCCGTTGGAAGGACAACACTACTTCTTCAAGACGGCATGGAAATCCACTACTTCCATGTGCATTGTCTTTTACTGCTCAGACTTTGAGAAAAGAAACGGCAGATTCACTGTGATGAATGATCAGGACTGTCTTTATAGACTGTGAGAAAATTTGAGCTTTTGACCAACATAATATCAATAAGTGTGTGCATTTGATTTCTTTGTTATTGTAATTATGAAAAATTTTATCAAATCATTATTGGCCACTGCCCAAAAGAAATTTGTAAAATTTTTTGTGGGGAGCATGGGGGCTATGTAAGTAGGCTGTTTATGTTTTCTCTATGTAAGTAGGCTGTTTATGTTTTCTTATTGGCAACGTTACGTAGCGCTCAATATGAAAATCACTGGCTGTGCTGTGTGCAGTCTGTGGCTAGTTTGCATTGTTGTCTGTCATTGTAGTGTTGGGCAGCGGCAGCTGGATGTGAACAGCGCGTAGCGTTGTGCAGTTGGAGGTGAGCCGCCAGCAGTGGTGGATGTGGGGAGAGAGATGGCGGAGTTTTGAAATTTGTCATGAACTGCTATATTTATATATGATGATATCAAGGTAAATACATTGTTTGTTCTCTATTAATATCTTTCATTTGCTAACCATCCCTATCAGTAGTTAGTGCCTTCCATAGTTTGAATCTTTTATTTAGCTGGCAGTAGTGGCGCTCGCTGTATTGCAGTAGCTTGAGCAGCGAAGATTTTTGTGAGGTAAGTGATTTGTGAAAGGTATAGTTTAATGTTAGTCAGGGCCATTCTTTTGTAGGGAATTTTGAAAGTCAGATTGCGTTGCGCTAACAAAATATTGTGTGTCAGTTTAAGCACAGTCAGGTACAATTTTTCAAAGGGGACGTTTCATACTACTTAAACCTAACTAACCTAAGGGCATCAGACACATCCATGCCCGAGGCACGATTCGAATCTGCGACCGTAGCGATTACGTGGTTCCAGACTGAAGCGCGTAGAACTGCACGGCCACACCGTGCATATTTGGTCATTTTACATGTCCACCAGTTGGGGTAGTCAAAGATGTGTACCGGGATCTCGCACCTACCACCTTCCATCTGTTTGGCCCAATGAACGATGCCCTCCTCTGGAAGCAATTCGATGATGATTGGGACGATGTCGACCAGTAGAGAGGTACCACGCAGACGTACAGGTCCGCACAGTAAGGTGGTGCAAGGCCATCGAATTGAACGGAGATTATGTTGCAAAATAGGGTTTTGTAGCCAAAAGAGAAAATGGCTCTAAGCACAATGGGACTTAACATCTGAGGTCATCAGTCCCCTAGACTTAGAACTACTTGAACGTGACTAACCTAAGAACATCACACACATCCATGCCCGAGGCAGGATTCGAACCTGGTCTCTAAAGATAAGTTCTAACTGATAGTGTATGAAATAGATTATATCTTAGGACTCACATAACGTCTAGCTGTCGGATACCAACCAAACCTTTTCCCAAATGGAAAACTCATGAAATGGCCGTACAGTGTTCTCCTACACCTCTGACGTGAACGCAGTGACTGTGGTCATCATCGCACGGCGCTTTCTTGCGGATGCTGTGCGCCTGGGAGTGCCAGGAACCGTTCAGGAAGTACAGCTGTTTTTTGACCGCCGGGAGCGGACAGCAAGGGCAGGTGCACATTGTTTCCCGAAGGCCGCGCAAAGGTCAGAGCAACCCGTCACCCCGTTAACATTTATGGACGCTTTCACGCCGATTTTGTGCTTCAGAATCAGATAAAGCTATTGGAAGGGAAAAAACCGAAATATAGATTTATAGTACAGTACTTGGTTATTGCTGACGCCAAGATTTTGGAAATGTTTAAAATGCTGTGATTTGTGGAGGGACGTATAAGCGCTCACGGCTTGTTGCAGTGTATCAAGCTCTCTGATTATGCAGCTGGTTGACTGCTTCGATATTTCGTGGCCTTTCACTGAATGTTACATTCATTATCTTCAGGTGAAATGCGCCACTCGCGAAATGCCGTACACAATCAGCCCTTTGCTCTCTTCTAAAAGCTAACTATTTTCAGTAGATGAAAAGCATTATATTGCTTATGTTCTACAGGATTCATTTATTCAGATTAACTGATTTTTTAATTATAAGGCTATCATGAAATGTCATGATATCAGTTTTCCTGGAACTTATTCAAATCTGCTTTTGACATAGCATACAGTTATTAATGTCTTTAATGCATCAAGGAGAAATAATTAATACAATTTTAGTATAAAAATACTTTTAGACAGTAAAAGCATACATATGTTGTTTGGAAAGGAGAAAATGACGATATGACGGTTACCAATTTACAGTTATATTGACCTTCAAACTATAGTCTATTACTCAGTGTTCTGTGAGACGTCAGTTTCCACAGATTTGCATAGCTTTTATGAATCAAGACGCAGGATAAAAATACCTCAACGAACTATGAAGAAAGACAAAACTCGCACCGTTTTCTTTTTCAATGGGGTACAGAGTCTACAGGTAACACGCTGGCTTACAGACCCAGATGTATGTTGTGACATTCGTCGTTACAAGAACTATAGTCTGATACTTAAAAAGCTAGCAAGTTTACAGACTCTTCTGTCAACAACTATTACAATCTTAACATGTCGGAACACTGTCTAACAAGGAACACCTTCTGTGCGAAACCGCAAAAGGCCAGCGATGTTTATAGCAGTCAATGCTCTACATATTGTCTACTATGCAACCACAATATTGGTGCTAATGGCAACAGGAGGCGGTACTGGAGGTTTCAAATGGTGAATATACACTCATGGAAATGGAAAAAAGAACACATTGACACCGGTGTGTCAGACCCACCATGCAACCACCCACTATGCAACCACAATATTGGTGCTAATGGCAACAGGGGGCGGTACTGGAGGTTTCAAATGGTGAATATACACTCATGGAAATGGAAAAAAGAACACATTGACACCGGTGTGTCAGACCCACCATACTTGCTCCGGACACTGCGAGAGGGCAGTACAAGCAATGATCACACGCACGGCACAGCGGACACACCAGGAACCGCGGTGTTGGCCGTCGAATGGCGCTAGCTGCGCAGCATTTGTGCACCGCCGCCGTCAGTGTCAGCCAGTTTGCCGTGGCATACGGAGCTCCATCGCAGTCTTTAACACTGGTAGCATACCGCGACAGCGTGGACGTGAACCGTATGTGCAGTTGACGGACTTTGAGCGAGGGCGTATAGTGGGCATGCGGGAGGCCGGGTGGACGTACCGCCGAATTGCTCAACACGTGGGGCGTGAGGTCTCCACAGTACATCGATGTTGTCGCCAGTGGTCGGCGGAAGGTGCACGTGCCCGTCGACCTGGGACCGGACCGCAGCGACGCACGGATGCACGCCAAGACCGTAGGATCCTACGCAGTGCCGTAGGGGACCGCACCGCCACTTCCCAGCAAATTAGGGACACTGTTGCTCCTGGGGTATCGGCGAGGACCATTCGCAACCGTCTCCATGAAGCTGGGCTACGGTCCCGCACACCGTTAGGCCGTCTTCCGCTCACGCCCCAACATCGTGCAGCCCGCCTCCAGTGGTGTCGCGACAGGCGTGAATGGAGGGACGAATGGAGACGTGTCGTCTTCAGCGATGAGAGTCGCTTCTGCCTTGGTGCCAATGATGGTCGTATGCGTGTTTGGCGCCATGCAGGTGAGCGCCACAATCAGGACTGCATACGACCGAGGCACACAGGGCCAACACCCGGCATCATGGTGTGGGGAGCGATCTCCTACACTGGCCGTACACCACTGGTGATCGTCGAGGGGAAACTGAATAGTGCACGGTACATCCAAACCGTCATCGAACCCATCGTTCTACCATTCCTAGACCGGCAAGGGAACTTGCTGTTCCAACAGGACAATGCACGTCCGCATGTATCCCGTGCCACCCAACGTGCTCTAGAAGGTGTAAGTCAACTACCCTGGCCAGCAAGATCTCCGGATCTGTCCCCCATTGAGCATGTTTGGGACTGGATGAAGCGTCGTCTCACGCGGTCTGCACGTCCAGCACGAACGCTGGTCCAACTGAGGCGCCAGGTGGAAATGGCATGGCAAGCCGTTCCACAGGACTACATCCAGCATCTCTACGATCGTCTCCATGGGAGAATAGCAGCCTGCATTGCTGCGAAAGGTGGATATACACTGTACTAGTGCCGACATTGTGCATGCTCTGTTGCCTGTGTCTATGTGCCTGTGGTTCTGTCAGTGTGATCATGTGATGTATCTGACCCCAGGAATGTGTCAATAAAGTTTCCCCTTCCTGGGACAATGAATTCACGGTGTTCTTATTTCAATTTCCAGGAGTGTAGCAAAAGGCTACGGAGCGTAGGTGAAGAGCTTAGCCGACGGGTAACTCACAACAATATATAAGAGAAAACACGGATATTCAAGGGAGAACAAGCCGCACTTCTTACAATAACTAGTGTCTCCGTGTTTTAAGGATACTCGATACAATTTAAAGGATGTGCGTGATAGTGACGTACTAACGTTATGGGCACAAAATTGTGCATGACATACATAACAGTGATTTAGAGGGAAGCAGTGGGTGGTTGCATAACTTAAAACAGTTCTACAGCATTCAAAGTCGTAAGATAACGAAATTTAAAACATAGCGCCAACTTGACGATGCAGAGCAAACTGCGGAATTGGCCTGAATATTTGTAGACAAGGTAGACAGACGTTCAGGGGGAAATTTCTTTCCAACCCCGACCAATCGAGATTAGAAGAAGAAATACATATCAAAGGAACCGCTGGAATTAGAGGTACCGAGAGAGTTGTGTCAAGATCAACTAACATCAAGCCGACCGGGCTGGCTGAAGGGTTCTAGGCGTTACAGTCAGGAACCGCGCGACCGCTACGGTCGCAGGTTCGAATCTTGCCTCGGGCATGGATGTGTGTGATGTCCTTAGGTTAGTTAGGTTTAAGTAGTTCTAAGTTCTAGGTAACTGATGACGTCAGCAGTTAAGTCGCATAGTGCTCAGAGCCATTTTTTTTGTTGGCATGAACTGAAACCGAACACGCAGCAAAAATCGTCGGAAAGTTTCAGGCCAGAGGAGGGAGCTGCATGTTCTGGGTAACTGCTTGGTGGCTTTCCCTGAGTGATCTTGTTATCCCCGAAGGCACAATGAATCAACAAAAGTATGAGTCTATGCTTGGGGACAATATCCACCCCTACATGCAGTTTGCTTTTCCTCGGAGCGAGGCATCTATCAGCAGGACATACAACGTGTCACACAGTTCGCAGAGTACGTTAGTGGTTCACAGAGTGTCGGAATGAGTACACCGTATTCCCCTGGCCACAAAGCTCTCAGAATTTAAACTCAATCGATAACACGTGGCACCACCTGCATTGGGCTGTTCGCTCCATGGATCCAGAACAGAGAAACCCGGTTGTGCTGCCCATGACACTTGAGTTGGCATGGTTCCAAATCCCTGTTGGTGCCTTCCAGAAATTCTTTGACACTTCTACATTACGTCCCGTGCTGCAAAAGGTGGTTATGCATGGTTTCGCAGGCGGGTACATTAAAGTGACTGGACTGTGTAAATCCTAACAACCCCAGATTTTGAAAAATAAGCCCTATAAAATACAATGTTCTGAACTAAGAAAATAATTTGGGAATGCATGTAATGCACAAAAACATCTTCAGCTAGAAGAATGAAGAGATCAAGTTTTTTATGTAGTTTTCTTAAATTGTTGTGTTAAAATGCTGTAGTAATGTGACACTCGATGGTCGAGGAAAGCTGTGTCCTGTCAAGTCAGCGAGTTTTCCTGCCCATTCCAATGCTCAATCATGGCGTTCCACTGCTGAATCACGGCGTGCAGCAAAGATAACAACTACGACGCAGCTGACCACAACAAACGTTTGCGACGACTGCGCAGAAGAAACACCTATTGTTAACGAGAGAATTAGCGTTATATGTTTGTTCGCAGAGAATGGTTCTTGGCTTGTTCTTTGAGAATTCCGTAGTAGTATTCGAGTATCGTTCGAATAGTGAGCCTCGAGAGAGATTATCTCGAGAGTGTGATGAGATCGGCTCACACATACGATACATGAATAGTCTGCAATTGGGATCGAACTCAAATGGATTCAAAGCAGTTCTTAGTCGTTTAGAAAGGTATTTTGAGATCATCGGCTTATGTAGGAAATGATTATTTCGCCGGTTTTGGGAAGCGTGTAGACTCACCAGCTTCGAGTCATTGAAGTGTGTCATTCGTTTCTCCTACTTGTGAGTAATGATGCGCTGTGCTGTTTAATAGCCACGTGATTTTAGATGAACCGTATTTCAATAATTAATAATTTTGAGAGACTTTCCGTTGGATGGTGTATGTGAAGAGACGTGTTCACGCGAAGTCGTTTAGTTGTTTTGTGGCTGAGGAGTAAAGCACGTAGTAAAGGATAGTAGCGTTCCAATGTATTATTATGTTTGTATAGGCGTATGCAAGCCCTAAGGAGTAGTGACTTATTTGGGTTAAGATTTACTGTGTGACTTCGGCGTGAGCGTGACAATATAGTAAATTCCAGAAATCTCGTTGGGTGCACTGAATTTGTATTCTATATTAAAACGAACAGTCGTCCTACGTAATAGTTATATATTGAGAAACAATCGGAAGTTTATCGAGAATATGATAGATTTTTCCTTCGGCCCTAAACGACAAATCAAGAACCAATTAAAAGAGAACACGCTAATTCTCTGTGAAAGAATCATCGAGTGCTGTGTTTTGAGCTTTAAATCTTAGTTAGACGCGGAAGTCAAAGCCTGAAGTGATTGAGCTTTGTGTCATTAATTGAAATTTAGACAGCAGAAAAGTGGCGGTTTAATGAAATAGTTTATTATGATAAAATTTCAGTAGAGTGCAAGGATATTGTTGTAGCAAGGCGCAACTTATAGAGGTTATCGTTTATTAACAACGAGACCTAAACAGTATAAAACTGTATCTTTGCCTTGTGAAAGTATTCGCCAATATAGGTTGCCATTATTGATATAGAGAATACATTATTCCTACTCACCGTAGGCTCTTGCATTTAGTATTTTTCTGGTGACTGATAACGGCTTTGATGGTAGCTTATCTTTCGAACCTAGTGGACCCTGATAGTGAGATGCGTTGTTGTAATTATTATCCAGATAGCTATCACTGACCCCATGATAAGACGAAAAGTGTTATTGTATCCGTCCTTTTGTACATAGTGATGTCGTAGCGAATGGTATTGTGATTTATAGAGAGAAGCTGAATACGTAATCTTACGTGATGTCGTTGTGTTAGTACAGACGATTATTTCAAGTCACACAGATTAGGTCGTTCAGTGTAGGCGAAAGATCTTGAGAGGACAACTAATTGCAGTATTACGAGAATGAGCTACATTGGCCGACGTTGCATTTGACCCACGCATTGCAGTGTTACGATTGAAACGTAGTACAAAATCGGCGTTAGTGGTATCTAAAGATTGGCGCAGTACATGCAGTCTGACTTAATGATGAAGGACAGTTTCCTTACCAGTCCGTACTTACTTTAAGAGCGCGAAGGTAAATATGAGACAAGGAAAATGGAACCTGAACTTAATGAATGTGAAAGATCTTCTCTAGCATTTTAGCAAAAGCCATTGTGTTTTTAGCAATTCAGTCAATTTCATTGCTCTGGAGATGTGAACCTCGATCTGTTATTAAAACAGTCGGATATGAAACATCCAACATAGAAGCCTACACTCCCCTAGAATCAAGTAAGGATTCTCTGATCGTATCTGCTGAAAACGAGGCCTAACAGCTGAATACACATATTCACAATAGTGCATCCGTTATTTGGCTTGAAACAATTACACATCATGGAGTGTACAATTTTGTACCGCCGAAGGTTTAATATATCATTGTGCAATCGTATAATAACTGCAGAGTATTAGGCATACCAGTGTATTTAAACAATAAATAAATGACCACGGATATAAAATTAAGACAGAATACTTCGCTAACACTTCATATAATTAACTGAAGAAATCAAATGGGCAGTATATGTTCTATTGGAGCACAAATGAGACGTCCCAGTTAAAATTCAAATCTGTAAGCAACATATGAATAAACGTTCCTTAAAATACATTAACTATCTAATAAGTTAAACTTACGGAAATAATAACTGAATTGACTTAATACTCTTCAGGTTGACTGATTAAAGTCAGATGCTATACCAAGCTACTTAACTACTGTCTCCACAAAGGATCAAGAAGTCGGTAACGGAACGTGGAAAGCAAGTCCACACACGCTGTTCTCAAAGCGATTTGGTGGAAATTAACCGCGAACTGCAAGTACAAGATATCCTATTCGTACGAGAGCACGGGGAAGATGTTACATAAGTCTTAATAAAAGATGTGAAACCAGATCGGAAAAGAAATTATCGTTAGAAAGACTGGCTCAGCATGTAGAAAGGTCAAAACAACCTTCGGTGAAATTAAAAGCAAGGTCCGCAACATTAAGCGTGCAATGTGAATTACTCTGTTAAATGCAAAGGAGGGAGCAGACAGGTGGAAAGAGTACAGTGAAGGCCTCTTTGAGGAAGAGGATTGCCTGACACCGTGTTGGAAGAAGAAACAGTAGTCGTTATGGAAGACATAAGAGATCTAGTATTCCAGTGTTAGAATGAAATCTGGAAAAAGCTTTGAAAAATTTAAATTCAATTAAGGCAATAGGGATAGATAACGTTCCATCGAAATGTCTAAAATCGTTTGAGGAAGGGGCTACAAAACGACCATTCTCGTTGGCGCGCAGAATGCATGAGACATGCGATGTACCGCCAGACCTTCGGAAAAACATTTACCATACAATTCCGAAGACTGCAAGAGCCCACACGTGAAAGATTATCGCACAATCAGTTTAACAGCTCATGCATCCAAATAGCTAACAGTAATAATATACAGAATAGCGGAAAAGAAAATTGACAATTGAGAATATACCAGATGTCGATCAGTTCGCTTTCGAAAAGGTAAAGGCACCAGAGAAGTGTTCTGACGTTGCGGTTAATACTGGAAGCAAGACTGAAGAACAATAAAATGCATTAGTAAGATTAGCCGGCCTGGAAGAAGCATTCGACACTGTAAAATAGTGTCAGATTTTCGAAATTCTGAGAGAAATAGCGGTAATCTACAGGGAAAGATGGATAATATACAGTCTGCACAAGAACCAAGAGGGAACAATAAGACTGGAAGACCGAGACTGAAGTGCTCGTATTAAAAAGGGTGTAAGAGAGGGATGTACTCTTTCGCCCCTACAGTTCAGTCTGTACATCGAAGTAGCTATCACGGAAATAAAGGGAAAGTCGAAGAACGGGATTAAAATTCAAGGTGAAAGGATGTTCAGGATAAAATTCGCTGTTAAGACAGCAATCCGCAGTGATATTGAAAAAGAGTTAAGGATCTGTTGAACGGAATGAACAGTCTAATGAGTACAGAATATGGTTTGTGAGTAAATCGATGAAAGGCCCTAGTAATGAGGGGTGGCAAAAATGAGAACAGCGAAAAACTTAACATATGAGAACTGATGACGACGAAGTACATGAAGTTAAAGTACTCTGCAAGGTAGGCAGAAAAATAATCCACGACGGAAGGAGCAAGGAGGGCATAAAAAGCAGACTAGCACTGGCGAAAAGTTCATCTCTGGCCAAGAGAAGTCTGCTAGTATCAAACGTAGACCTCAACTGAACGTACGTTTTGGTCACAGCGCTGTATGATAGTGAAGCACTGACTGTGGGGAAATTTGAACAGAAGAGAATCGAAGCATTTGAGAAGAGGAATAATCAAATGAACTGATTAGATTAGTAATGAGGACTTGCGAGGTGGAATCGACGAGAAAAGCTATATATGGAAAACACTGACAAGAAGAAAGGTCATCTGTGAAGACACCAGAGAATAACCATCAAGGCGCTAGAGAGAGCTGTAAAGGGTAAAAACTGTAGGGAAAGACGGAGATTGGAATATATCCAGCAAACAGTTGTTGTAAGTACTAACCTGAGATGAAAAGAATGGTCCGCCACGGGCCATGTCAAGTCAGTCACAAGACCACAAGACTGATGGTGACTAAAAAAACACAAAAGAAGTTGAGAAGTGAAGATACATTGCATAATGTGGCGGAAGTGACCTGCCCGACACTATTATTAGTTCAACACGGCGCTGCGTGTTCGTGAATGTTGCTGCCAGAGTACTGTATTTCACGGGGTATATTCTCGCATAACTTGTCGACGTGGCAGCTTCTGTGAAATGTGCAAACAATGTGGTTCCAAGAGCTGTGTCTGTTCTCGTGTTTCAGTGTAGCGTGGCTCACAGTTTCTGGTGTTCCGTGCGGCTCGCCTTTTGCGGTGCTGTTTGATTCTGACGAAGTATCGTTATTCTGTGGAAGAGCGGTTCCATTTTTTTTTTTTTTTTTTTTTTTTGAAACAGTATTGAAATGGTTTCTTTAAAACATGTGATCGACCATTTCTAAAACGTTTCGATGGTCGACATAAAAAAATAATACTGTATTCAGGGCTTGATAACGAAACTGGAGACAAAGGGAACAATTTTAGATCTTCACTGCGGCAGGTGCCCTGAGCCACCGGAGGAAAATATGGGAGATGTAAAAGACACAGTTGTTCATGTCGTACACAATGTCACTTTGCCATTTATTGCAGGAATCTGGACTAAACTGTATCCCATGTCACAGAGGTGCTAAGACCGCAGACCTGTATCATTCAAGTGTACAGTTATTCATGATGTGCTACAGACTAACGAAGATAAACACGTAAGGAGCTGTCACTGGTTTCAGCGATTTATCGCTGATGAACCAGTTGTATTACAGTAAACGCTTTACAGTGTGGTTCCACAAGTCAGGAAAAGGGAACTCACAAAAGACAACTTCCGGCAGTCGTTCAGGAACCCCATTATTCAATGACTGTGGGCGTGTTAAGTGCATTATCGCCGGCTTCGGTGGCCGAGTGGTTCTAGGCACTTCAGTCCGGAACCGCGACTGCTATGGTCGCAGGTTCGAATCCCGCCTCGGGCATGGATGTGTGTGATGTCCTTAGGTTAGTTATGTTTAAGTAGTTCTAAGTTCTAGAGGACTGATGACCTCAGATGTTAAGTCCCATAGTGCTCAGAGCCATTTTTTGCATTATCACAGCGGCGGATCATTGGGCCTTTTATTATTCATTTATTTATCTTTTGACTGTGCTGTCCATCTCCAGATCTCCAGAGGATACCGTCTTAACGAAGCAACGACCGTGCAGGCAGGTCAGGTGTGGGTAGTCCGATGAGTCTGGGGGCTATGTCGGCGGTTGCTTAACGGAATGGACAGTGTCTTGAAAGGACGATATAAGATGAACACAAAAAAAGCAAAACGAGGATAATGGAATGTAGTCGAATTAAATCAGGTGACGCTGAGGGAATTAGATTAGGACATGATACACTGAAGGAAGAATGAGTTTTACCACTTGAGGAGTAAAATAACTGATGATGGTCGACGTAGAGAGGATATAAAAGGTAGACTACCTATGACAAGGAAAGCGTTTCTGAAAAAGACAAGTTCGTTAACATCGAATATAGATGTAAGTCTCAGGACGTCTTTTCTGAAAGTATTTGTATGGAGTGTAGCCATGTATGGAAGTGAAACATGGATGATAAACAGTGTAGACAAGAAGGGAACAGAAGTTTTCGGAATGTGGTGTTACAGAAGAATGCTGGAAATGAGATGATTAGATCACGTAACTAATGAGGAGGTACTGAATTGAATTGGGAAGAAGAGACATTTTGATACAACGTGATTGAAGGAAAGGGATCTGTTGGTACGAAACATTCTGAGGCATCAAGGGATCATTAATTTAATACTGAAGGGAAACGTGGGGGCGGGGGCTTAAAATGGTATAGGGAGACCAAGAGATGAATACACTAAAGAGATTCGGAAGGATGTAGGTTGCAGTAGTCATTCGGAGATGAAGAGGCTTACACGGCATATAGTACAATGGAGAGCTGCATCAAACCAGTGCCTCGACTGAAGATCACAATAACAACAACACAGATTTCATTGCTCTGAGAGTGTTTCATATATAGAGACAAAGTTGAAACAATTTTCATATTGCTTAGATGGTTAGAACCGTCCTGCTCATGCAAAATTTCAGCTATCGTACGAACTGATGCTGCCATTTACCGTCTTGCAAGGTCATCAGATTACAAAACCAACTGCAAAATGATTTAGATCAGGTATCTGTATTTTGCAAGAAGTGGCCACTGACTCTAAATAATGAAAATTGTGTGGACATCGACATGAGTACTAAAATGAATCCGATAAATTACAGTTACGCAATAAATGACACAATCCTTAAGTTTGTGAATTCAGCTAAATACTAAGGGATTACAATTACGAATGACTTAAATTGCAACTATCACATAGTTGTGGGCAAGTGGGCCAAAGACTGCGATTTACTGTCAGAACAGTTAGAAAATGTAACAGGTCTATTAAAGAGACTGCCTACACTACACTGCTCTTGTCTGTCGTTTTGTGGATTGTAGCTGCGGGATACGGGATCTGTTTCAGATAAGATTGACGGAGGCCATCTAAAACGTTCAAAGAAAGGAAAGTAGTTTCGTATTATAGCGAAATAGGGGAGAGAGAGCCACGAGCACGATACGCGAATTGGGGTGGAAATTATTTAAACGAAAGTGTTTTTCGTTGCGGCAGGATCTTCTCATAAAATTTTAATCACAAACTCTCTTCTCCGAATGAGAAAATATTTTGTTGGCGCCTGCATTGGGAGAATGATCATTGTAATAAATAGAGAGAAATCAGTGCTCTCTCAAAGAGACTTAAGAGTTCATTTTTCCCTCGCGCTGTTCGAGAGTGGGACAGTAGAATAGCAGGTTGAAAGTGGTTCGATGAACCCTCTACCAGGCCCTTAAGTAGATGTACAACGAACTACAAATGTTGACAAGATTTACGCCGTGGAACATGCTCCAGTCAAGCTACTTACACAAGCAGAGTTGCTCCTGGAATTTAAAATTCTTGTCCTCTTACCAGTTTTATCCTACAGCAAACTGTACTTCAATTAATTTTATTTAAGTTAATTGGCTTATGTCTGGCGAGATTAACTTATAATTGCATACAACAATATTGATATAAATGAATTAAAATAGCTCAGTAATTTATTTGTGTTATCAGTTACAGCAGAAACCACCAATCGCTATTGAAACGCCCAGAACTAATAATGCTTTCCCCATACTGTAAGTACTGAACGTAATTGTATCCGACATGTTCCTATAAAAAAGTTAATAACAATTTTATTGTGGCGACCATTTTCACAGAAGCTGTGTATAAAATGCAGTGGCTTAAAATAAGAAAGCCTTTAAGTTTTTTTAAAAATTTCATTTGTGCCCCACACACATTTCGCCTTAGGTAGAAGGCATCTTCAATGGGTGCCCTGAAATATTGCACATATAGGCAGTGGCGGCAGCTGTGTAAGGGCACAAGAGCAAGTGAACACCCTAACGTTGAAACCTTGCGGATTTATCGGTTATTTTCCTTTTTGAATGCTGTTAAAGTAACATAGCTGCTGCAGTCTGAAACAGACAGCACTTAAATGTACCGTGCTACTGCTCCTTTAGACTCCGTGAACCTTGGCATCAGGGCCATGAGCACATCTCCAGCTGTGCACACTTTAAGGATCTTTTGCGCATGCGCAACTCGCGTGACATAATTGCCTTATGGGCCAAATACCTACGGATTTGATAAACGACGCGCACAGTTCACGAAGTGGACACCTAGCCCTAGCCACTCAACTAGAAGTTTACGTCAGTGGCACCAGGTGGTAGACTTTTAGCCCCGTTCGCTCGGCATAAATCCTGTTAGATGAAAGCGCACTTCTCGTATATGCTATATACCGTAATAAAATTAGATCGGACGTCAGTATGTTACAGTTGTACTAACAGTAAACCTGTTTTGTGGGTTTCCGAATGTCTTATAGTACTTCAAGCTATGGATGTTATCATACAGTAATCCAGTTGAGACGCTGACGAGGAAAACTCATCGCATCCCCTCAGGTTTAGTGGTAACATGGCCTAGTGGATAGCCGGTCAAAAACTGAACACAGATAAAGCACAAAAATAGGACGAAGGTGCATTGAACTGTGGAAACAAAACAAAATAGAAACAGTGAAAGGTCCAAGCTCAAGAAGTGCAACAATGAGCCAAAGAATTGCGACACTGTCGTGGTTACGTGTTCACGGTGTTCGACTGCAAAGTGGCCGGGCCGGGATCGAAACTCTCTCGAGATATCTATTTATTTCATAACATGATAAACTGTTCGTCCGGTCATTGAAATGTTTGTTCTATTTCTGTAATCTTGGCAGTTTTCATACTATACACTGTCTTGTGGTAAGAATATATTACCGTCGTAAGTAGATGTAATGAATAGGGAGAGCGGGCGAGATACCACATGTACGTCTCGCAGAAATGGAAACAACAAACTAAACAGTTGTGAACTATGTTACAACAAACGAATACAAGACTCAAAATTTCCAAAACGGAACACAAGTTCAAAAAGTTTAAAGACATAAATTTTGATAGACTCAGCGAAAATTGTGCGATTGTGAAACTGGTGCGTTCATTTGTTTTAGCTTACGTTTAAACTATTATGTTTTCATCATTTCCTTGGGAGTGATCACATTCACATTCATACGAAAACTTAAATCTGGGAAGGAGGCATAACTCACTCACCCACAAATTAGATGCGTCGATAAGAGAATCCTATCATATGACACAGGTACTGTCACTAACGCCGCGTATGACACACCAAACATGTTTCCACGATTCGGTTGGCTCGTCGCTTTGTCATCAAACGCTTGCGGCTACCATTCGAAAGCCATTTCCTTTCAGCTGCTAATAGAGTAGTTGTGCAGAATCAACCTTCTTTATAGGACCGTTCCTTACACATACCTATTTTAAACGGGTGTTATACCACGACACAATCACAAATTTGAATACAGCGAACAGCGAAAAAAAATAGTTGTGAGGGAACTTTGAATATGACCTGCCCACTTCGCAGTCCAACACCGTGATCATTTGATCACGATGCCGTGGGTTTCCTACGTCGCCCGACGTTGCACTTGTTAAGCTTGGACTTCACTATTTCCATTTTGCTTTTTTTTTACATTTCAGTGCACCTTCTTCTTGTTTTCATGCTTTTATGCTTGATCGGTGTTCAGTTTTGACGTGATGTGCACAGGGCCTGCTTAGCACCAAATCTGAATAGCGTGCGATGGGCAGTTTCCCTTATCAGAATCATAAGGGCCTAAAGCCCATTACCGTCGATTGTGTGATTGTAACGTTTATTTATGCTTCGGAAATCAGATGATGTTATGGTGAGTCAGGTTGGTGTCTGCTGTAAGCCCACCTTGTGTATATGAAAATTCACGAAATGCTACGAGTATATCACTGGTTTCTCTGATATTCGGTTAAATGTGGGATCGACGGTGGTGTGCTTTAGGCCTTTATGGATCTCCGCACCTCATTTGTATAGTAGTGAAGTGATCGTGTTGGTAGACATTACTATTTGAGTGTAATGATTTCCGGAAACGGCACTATGTGTTGGATGTTTACTCTGCGGAAATCAGCTTTCGCGTGCAATGTGTGCATGGACTATGTTGAATCTATTTTAAATGCTGACAGAAAAGTAAAGCTGTGAGAACAGATCGTCTATCGTGCTTGGGTAGTTCAGTCGGAAGAGCACTTGCCAGCTAAAGGTAAAGAAGCGGGGTTCGAGCCTCGGTCCGGCTCACAGCTTTAATCTGTGAGGAAGTTTCATATCAGAGTACACTCCGCAGCAGAGTCCGGATCTCATTCTGGCAAGAGGAAGGGAAATTACCGGGAAAAGTTAGCAGCAATGGAACTAGGGCTTCCGAGAACAGGTCCTTTGATTGAGAGAGTGATGGAAACAAATTAGCGTGACTACAAGCGAACATTTAACAGGAAATGTGCAAGTAGCACGAGTTGTTGTGTGGATGCAGCGTAAAAATATCTAACTTTCAGCCCAGAAGTAAATTCGCGAGCTAATACATCTCATAGGCATCTTGTACATATGACTGAAAAAATGGAAATGCACGAAAACTACCACTTGCACAAAAATGCGAAACGGAGGGTTACGAAAGTTTACACATAATTTTCTTTTTGCCGTAAACTGTACTTCATTATGTACAAAACAACAAAATTACACAAAAACAACTCGTCCTTTTGTGAGATAAATTACGCGTCTTATTATTATTATTGGCAGCAGATGTAGTTGGATAAACTTGTTGATAAGCATAACTGTTATATAGCAGAGGCTATTAATTTCACGCTCTCTGATTTATATGAAACGAAAAATTATTAAACACCAAGAATGTATACTCGCGAGCTGCCACTGCAAACACGTTATCGTTTGAACATATAGGTATTTTAATAAGCTGTAAAAATACTTGCAGATAAGAGTCTAATTGATTAATTATATGGCAAACGCCTTGTTCTCATACAGAAAAGTGGTGGAAAGCTTGCAGCTTTTGTTGTGGTTATTGTTTTCCAAACATAGCACTGTAACTACAATTTTTTGTGCCTAAAGTGTCATTCTCTCTCTCTCTCTCTCTCTCTCTCTCTCTCTCTCTCTCTCTGTGTGTGTGTGTGTGTGTGGGGGTGGGGGGGCTGAATTAGTTTACGTGTTTACTTTTTTATTTTATTATTTACTTACCAGTATCTTTTTCGCTTTATACTGTTTAATATTATTCCTTCATTTTCTGTGGCATTATTCATTTACGTACTTAGGAGACAAATGAGATTTGTGATCATCTGTTGCAATTATGGTATATTCTATGATCAGTCAGTGTAAATAGTGGGTGGTTAGTCACACTCACTTGGTTATTGGTACATATTTTACGCCTTGGTTTTTTGTATGTGGCCATTTTCGTGTAGGGTTAGGTGGCGTCTTTCATTATTTATTTTAGCTGTTTTCATGAGTCTCCCTCTTGTAGTAAGTTTGTGTTTATTTTCTCTGAGATGTTCTGCAAAGTCGAGTGATTTGTCCTATATTTCAATGTTTCCATACGTTCTTTGTTCCAGGTATCGAATGTTCTGTTGATTTGTCCTACATGCCATTTATCACATTTGTTGCATTGCACATGGTATCCTTCTGCTTAGTGATAGGTGGTCGTGTCTTTTGTTATGTTTGGAATGTACTTTTGGAATGATCTGTATATTTTGAATGTGATGTTTGTGCTTTATATTTTGAAAATGTTTGTTATTTTATATGTGAGTTTGTGCTTCTACATCATTGTGTAACGTCTTAAACTCTCTTTCTTGTTTTCATGTTTTCTTTGTGTTGTCGTTGTTGTTCTGTTACTAGATGTGAATGATTTTAGTTTACAATGGGTGTAATGGGTTATATAGTGTATGTATCTACACTTAGTAGATGACAGAGAAAAAGAAAAAGTAATACAAAATAATCCTACTGCATCCACCCTTCGAAGACACGAAAACCAAAATCCATTAACATCCACAGTAAACTTCAACAAAATACCTACTTACACACTTGCAGGGCACATGCTGAGAAAACAGAACTATAAGAAAAACCTCATAGATAATATAACTCATAAAATATATATAAATTCCAGAGACAGCTATTCTGTTTCTCTTTTGACATAGAAAATATGCACTCTAACATATCAGTAACAGAACCTGAAGGACAACAGCGAACTACCAGATGAATGCACGAAACAAGTGCGCAAATTGCTGGAAGTTATAACAGAACACAGATACTTCCAGTTTAATAATGAACAGTATTTACTAGCAGATGAACTACCAAGGAGCTGCAGTATCAAGTGTCCTAGTTACCAATTTTAAAAATTATGTAGAAAACCTGATTTTTAGAAACTTCATCACAATGAACCACATCATTCGATCAGATTTATGGAAGATAACTTTTGTTTAACTGATGAAACTCCAGCAAAAATTGACCATTTGCACATAGGTAGAAACAAAGTTCACAAAAAGATAAGAATCACAATGGAAAAAGAAAGTTCTTAGATATAACTATTTAAAAAGGAAACAGATATCATCGCTCTGATATTTACCATAAACTCTACAACAACTGACACAATCATACATCAGACTGCAAATCACCTACATTCACAGAAGTGTATTTTGATAGAGTTTACCTGTTCTGGTCGTGTTTTTTACTGTTTAATCCTGTTATATTAAAGATATATAATAAGCATTAAGTTTGCTAGGACAGGAGATTAAAATTACAGACCTGTATCGCGTGCAGATCTGAGGAATATAATATAATTATTGTTTTATGAACAAATAAAATGTAACGTAACTTTGAGCATCATAATATCTAGAGTATGATGCGGATACAAAGTAAAAAATTTTCTCGTTGAGTTTGTAACCACATGCTCAGGTATAGCTTTCAAAGAATTTTACCTTTCATGAGACGAACTGAGAAACACATGCTCAAAGCGTGTACTCCGAGAAAGACCGTATCTGCTAACTGCCGTTTAATAACCATGAAATAAGGCAATTTGCATGCACGAAAGAAACCACCGTCTTATTAATTAGCAGTTAAGTCAACTCCAGCGTCACAAAAGGAGTCGTAAATCATTACTGGTTAGCAAGAAATTTCTGACCTAACGAAGTTACATAGCTAACACGACGGTATGCTTTTCATTTTCTCTGTTTTATAATGATCATGAATCGTGTGTCTCAAAATCCAATCAAAGTGATTACATAAGCACTGTAATACGTATTCCTAACGCCTAAAAACGTCCAACAAACAGTGGAAAATAATATTTTTGTTGAGCATAGTCTACATCCGTACCATATCACTTATTTTGTGGATCAGATATCTTTACAGGACACACCTTTCTACAGTCGACTTTAAATCGTGAGAGAGCGAATTTAAAGCACCTATCAAAAATGTTGGAAGTGTTAACATTAGAACCATTATTTTCACTTCGAACGAAAAAAAGACCTGTTATTTCTGGGAGAAAACCTCATAGGTGTCCACTTAAAATGAATGTGTGGTAATGTCTAAATTCAGAAGTAGTGCTAATACCTAAAATTGCCTCGGAACTTTCAGATGTTCGTTTCCAACGAAGCATCGTTCAGTACCAGTTTATTACATTAATATATTCCAGTCGCATTACATCGATGGTTTCATCTCTATGACATTATCTAAGAAAGTTAATCCACATTTTGGTAAACTTCTGTATATGAAGAAAGGGGGTTTCACCTAAATCGTCCGTCGTGATTTTACTTAAGATATGAACGCGTGTACCCGTTGATAATGTAATGAAAAATCAACGAAACTGGAATATAAGTAAGTTTCCACAATAAACATCGAAATGCGAAAGTACGGTTGACTGTTGTGCTTTTCGTTGGTAAAGGTCGTAAACAGAGTACATCTCGCAGATATATTTTGATTTACTGCTGTTCCTAAACCGTGACGCTTAATAAATTATATCCAATACGGATTATTAAGAACAGTCAACGAAAGTATGGCTGAGTTTGGGATCTCGTCTTCATAAGGGACGGATCTCTAAATCTGTTCTTGGGTAAGTTGGGAAGGGGAATTGCTTAGACTTTGTTAGAGAAGTCAGCTCCATGTGTGAGAGAAATGATTCGTTGAAATGACAGTAAAACCACGTAGTCGAAAATGTCAAAATGAATTTCAATCGCGAATACAAATAAATTGATTTATCCGTAAGAAATGGGTGGTGGAAGCTTGCGACTACAAGAACGGTGGTTTCGTTTGTTATGAAGTAATATTTCCTCCTCACAGTCACGATTTGCTTTCATATTTTCTGAAAGATGGGTTTCGGGAAGTCAGCTGCGTTAATAATGTGTTATGGCATTTATTTTGGTGATAGGGATGTGTGAGCAGCTTCAGTATTCTGTTGCCTTTACTGTAATATGTACTCACGCGCCATTCTGTAAATAATGAGGGATCCTTGTATATGGCTAATGGATAATTTGCAAAATAGAGTTTTACGTACGGTTTTCTCGTAAGCCTCTTACGCAAAATCTCACATGTACAAAAAGTCTCTTAAAAATTTACAGCGCAGAGTATACGTCAAACACAAGAAATGTACCATAACAAACCATCAGTAAAACGTTTTACAGAGATGTAATGGCACTGATGATCCAGAGAGTGCATATACTACCAACTGTTAGCCACAGCTGTGCTCAGAGATATAATGACACTGGTCGTCCTGAGAGTGTATGTACTACTAACTGTTACCCACAAATGCGCTCGCATATCAGTAGCTTTATCATGATGAGTGATGGAAGGTAACTAAGCTTCTGTATCTACTATAACATCAGCTGCCCTCACGTGTGTACGTGTTCTGGTATGCATAGCTAGTGATTCTTCCGTACCTCATCTGTCGGTCTGTCTGTATATCCCACTGTTAAGAACCATTTTTGACCAGGAATGGGTAGAGGTACCAAGTTGAAATTAATGACACATACTAAGGTCTACAGTTCCTTGGGGGTGTAATATATTTAAACATCTAAGTCAATGCACTCAAAAGATACGGCCATTTATGTTACATATTTTTACACTTGCTAACTAACTAATCAAAACCTATCGGGTACCTCCTGTAGACCTAGAATCACGAAATATGGAAGGAAATACGGTTCCACAGTACAAGTAAGGGAAAAAACCCGAAAATTGTTAAACTGTAATTATATAACATAAAAAACTTTTTTGTCTTTAGTACTTACGCTGCATTCATTACCTGTCAAACTGGATTCAAGCACAAAATCTTGGGTGTACTCATGTTTTAGTAAGTACATAAAATATACTTTATTAGATCTTCCCTCTCTACGTGCAGTATATAAAATGAATCCTCTACTCACATCCTTTTGTATGTCCAGGTTAGACTCGTGGACTACAGTGGAGAATTCGATAAGATCTTAGAATGGCTGGGACCGACGATTTGCCAGTGCTGGTATCGAAAAAGTCGTTGAGATCCTTGATCTCAGAACTGATGAATTATATATATTTCAAAGAAAGTTTCCTATCACCTCGATTCTGAGAGTTCTGGAACTGTACAGAAATTTGGAATAGAGATCAACATAAACATCATTTCCGCCCTTTTTATTGCTCATGAATACCACAAGTCGCATGGTGTACAACCATACAGCGAGACCTTCAGAGGTCGTGGTCCTGATTGCTGTACACATCGGTACCTCTAATACCCAGTAACACGGCCTCTTGTATTCATGCATGCCTCTATTCGTCGTGGCATACTATCCACAAGTTCATCAAGCCACTGTTGATCCAGATTGTCCCACTCCCCACCGGCGATTCGGCGTAGATGCCTGAGTGATGGGTGAGTCGCGTCGTCCATAAACAGCCCTTTTCTGTTTATCCCAGGATTGTGCGACAGGGCTCATGTCTGGAGAACATGCTGGCCACTCTAGTCGAGCGATGGCTTTATCCTGAGGGGGCGCGAATTTTCTTTCATATAGACGAATGCGTCGCCAATATGCTGCCGATATGGTTGTACTATCGGTCGGAGGATGGCATTCACGTATCGTACAGACGTTAAGGCGCATTCCATGACCACCAGCGGCCCCACATAGTGCCACCCGAAAACAGCAGGAAACCTCCACCTTGCTGCTCTCGCTGGACAGTGTGTCTAAGGCGTTCAGCTTTACCGGGTTGCCTAAAACACGTCTCCGACGACTGTCTGGTTGAAGGCATATGCGACACTCGTCGGTGAAGAGAACGTGATGCCAATCCTGAGCGGTTAATTCGGCATGTTATTGGGCCCATCTTTACCGCGCTGCATGGTGTCGTGGTTGCGAAGATGGACCACGCCGTGGACGTCGGGAGTGAAGTTACACATCATGCAGCCTATAGCACACAGTTTGAGTCGTAACACGACGTCCTGTGGCTGCACGGAAAGGATTGTTCAACATGGTGGCGTTGCTGTCAGGATTCCTCCGAGCCATAATCCGCGGCTACCGGTCATCCACTGCTGTAGTAGCCCTTGGGTGGCCTGAGCGAAGCACGGCGAGGCATGTCATCGACACTTCTTGTCTCTCTGTATACCCATCATGTCCGAACAGCATCGCCTTGGTTCACTCCGAGACGCCTGGACACGTCCCTTGTTGAGAGCCCTTACTGGCACAAAGAAACAATGCGGACGCGATCGAACCGCGGTATTGACCATCTAGGCATTGTTGAACTACAGACAACACAAGTCGTGTACCACCTTCCTGGTGGAGTAACCTGAACTGATCGGCTGTCGGACCTCCCCCCCCCCCTCCCCCCCCCCCCTCCTCCGTCTAATAGTCGCTCCTCATGTATGGTTGTTTACATCTTTAGGTGGGCTTAATGACACCTCTGAACAGTCAAAGGGACTGTGTCTGTGATATAATATCCACAGTCAACGTCTGTCTTTAGGAGTCCTGAGAACGGGGGTGATGCGATACGTTTTTCTATGTGTGTATATACAGAAAACTAAGATAGTACAGCGAGTCATTCCCGGCGGGTTCAGGGATTTTCTCCGCCTCTTGATGACTGGGTGTTGTGTGATGTCCTTAGGTTAGTTAGGTTTAAGTAGTTCTAAGTTCTAGGGGACTGATGACCATAGATGTCAAGTCCCATAGTGCTCAGAGCCATTTGAACCATTTTTTGAGCGAGTCCTACACATACTTGACTTTTTTTTATGATATGAAATAGCTTCGAATTTTCCAACAGATATAACCTTTATCTGATTGGTGGAATACTTGGGAATATTTGACATTTTGCTATACGTTTCCAAATTGGTGGCCTGTACTGTCTTTCTGTGTGTCGCTATTGCTGATGTGTGTCTATTGTGTGCAGGTTCTAACGTTTTCTGTGTACCTGATATGGAGACCTTGTCCTAGATTCAACATGGAATGTTCGTGCAAGCCGGCCGGGGTAGCCAAGCTGTTCTAGGCACTGCAGTCTGAAACCGCGTGACCGCTACGGTCGCAGGCTCGAATCCTGCCTCGGACATGGATGTGTGTGATGACCTTGGGTTAGTTAGGTTTAAGTAGTTCTAAGTTCTAGGGGACTAATGACCTTCGAAGTTAAGTCCCATAGTGCTCAGAGCCATATATATACACTGCTGGCCACCATAAATGCAACACCAAGAAAGACAAGAGGTAGCACAACACAATTTATTTTGTAGATAACATGTTGACCAAGTATCAAATGATTACGTTTACAGACGTCTGTGACATGTGGTTCCTGCCAGAATCAGTAGCCAGAGTAGCCGCCATTGTTGGAGTCACCGCTGCCACACGTCTCGGCATTGAGACAAAGAGACGTTCAATGTGTTCCTGGGGTACAGCAGCCCAAGCAGCTTCCACACGTTGCCAAAGATCATCTGGTGTGGCATCTGGGGATGTAATCTGGGTCACTCGTTGAGCAACCATGGACCACATGTTTTCTATCGGCGAAAGATCCGGAGAGCGAGCCGGCCAGGGAAGCAATTCAATCTTTTTATTGACGAAGAACCTTTGGACATTGCGTGCCACGTGTGGTCGCGCATTATCCTGTTGAAATATGGCTGTGGCCGAGCCCTGAAGGTAAGGAAGGACAACTGGCTCCAGCACCTCGGATATGTAGCGCCGGCTATTTAAAGTACCGGCAATGCGTACTAGAGGCGTGCGAGAGTAATATGCAATACCGCCCCATACCATAATACCCGGTGTAAGACCAATGTGGCGGTGCATAATGCAGCTGTCCAGTACCCTCTCTCCACGGTGTCTCCACACTCGAATCCGACCATCGTGGTGCTGCAGACAGAAGCGTGCCTCGTCAGTAAAGACAACGTCATTCCATTCTGCCGTCCACATCCATCTGTCATCACCATTGGCGACGGAGACGTCTGTGGTTCTGCGGCAATGGTAGACGAAGCAATGGACGTCTTGAGGACAGACCACTCTGCTGTAAACGGCGTCGAATGGTATGCGCAAACACTGGATGATGCGTTACAGACGCAATGAGCTGTGCTATGGTTCGGGATGTCACTGAGCGATCCTTCACTGTCATGCGCACAATTTGCCTATCAGCACGTGCAGTGGTGCACCGAGATGAATGCGATCGACCACGTCGGTCCGTCGTACCCTCCTGCATCCAACGGTCACATATCCGCGTTACAGTTGTTTGGTTTCGTCCAACACGACTAGCGATTTCTCTGTATGATAATCCACGATCTCGGTAAGCCACTATACTTCCTCTGTCGAACTCGGATACTTGATCAAACGATGTTCGCTGTTGTCTACGAGGCATAACTGATCGTCTTGTGAAACAACCACAAGGTAAACACACGTGCCGAACGTAAACTCGTCGAAATCGCCAAGCCTTAAGTGGCGCTATGAGGTGGCGCCACAGGCGCGCGTGATGTGCGTCTGCGCTGAAATTCTAATCAGTTGCATGTCTCATCGCTGCAAACCCATGGTGTAAATTTCACTTGGTTCGGATGCTTCCTTCAGGGTGTTGCATTTACGGTGGCCAGCAGTATATATATATATATATATATATATATATATATATATATATATATATATATATTTGTTCCTGAAATGTTTTACAGATTCCTTGATCTTAATATGAATCACGAACAAACTTTACGTAATGTAACAGCATATTTCATCGAATAAACTATAACAGAAACTGACTTCAGGAAAAATTATCTGTTACCAAACAAAACCAATGAATCAAGTGTCTTACTGACTCACAAGACAAACGATCTATTGTTCAAAAGTCAAGCCTAATCATGGAATGAGGGCATATTTTCTGAGGAATGCGTCGGTAGATTAGCAAAAACAAGGCACATCTTAGTCAAAAAACGTTTGACATGTTTTAGTGTCCAACAAATGTAGTTATAGAAGACCTGAAACTGAAATGTATGCTTCAAAAATCTGGTGGCGAAACTGGAAAATCTTTTCGAGAAGAATAAAACTTCCTGCCAAGCTTGCTTGATAGAGCCTTTGATGCAGTTTAAGGACTCGAGGGGCTGTCGATCTTACTCCTGACAAAGAACCGTATTCAGATCTGGTAGACTTCCCGCAAGTGGCTAATGGATTTTAATTCGTCTCCCCAAAACAACCAACTTTTCCTCTAGAACCTTCAGACCTGGGCACTTTGCTTGCTGACTTATACGAACAAGTCTCACTAATAAATTCACCACATCAGCACAATATCGACAGAAATCGTAACCAACTGCATATCTGCATTGTCACATCTGTGGCTGATATTCTTCCGCCAATGAAGGCGTGAAGATCCGTCCGATTACCCACTACTGCTCTCCTCATCAAAAATCCACCACTAAAATAAAACGTGTCTCATCCGACAATGTTATAACTTTGTGCCGGCTACCAAATTCCTTGCAGATGAATTTGCGTCACTGATTATTCTGTAAAGTGAAGATGATTTTATTCGTTCATTTATGACTTAAATTGTTTACTCCGCGATAATCGGGTCTCTTTTTCTATTCCTGTTCGTGAAACAAAAAACATTGCCCATTATCTGGCGTGTGGAGTCACTGATACACACTTAATCATATAACCGCGTTTCCTTAAGGAGGTATAAACTCTGCTGATAACTGTAGTAGTCATTGGGTTCTGTAGAGTATTTAAGTAAAGAAATCCATGATATTGTGCGAAACATTGACACATAAAGAACAGAACGTTCAATGGCTGAAAATCCTGGAAACGGATCCTGTGCAGCTAGAGCTTCACCAATACAGGGTGTCAAAAACACACAAGTTTATATCGCAGGACACCATACCTTTCTAGATGAAGATTCGGCGATATTCAATAAAGTAGTTTTCTTTGTTTGTTTTGGCCATAACCTACAAATTTCCTGTGGAATGAGTACAGAATAACTGAAAATTGACGATGTAATTACATTATACTATTAGTATTACTAATGAAACTTACGTGCTTTATGAACAACTTAAAGGGGGCTATTTTCTTTTTTTACACATTTTCAGAATCTATCCAATGTAATGGCCAGGTGTCGATCGAGAAACTTCCAGCAGGTAGTCCTATTCTTGCCAAACTGTCTCCACCTTGGCTAGGTTAGCATGCCTTCTGCATTCTAGGAAAGTCACAGGAAGTGGAGAAATGTTTATATTAGGTTTGACATAAAGTGTATCCAAGAGTGGGGCTTGCAGAAAAGCGACTGGAAAAACAAACAAATGTTCCATTCGAGAGGCTGGAAGAAGAACAATTCTACATAAAAGAAAATAGACAAGTGATAGTAGGACTACCGCTCCGAGGGTTTCGTCTAAACTTAATTACCTACATTCATACTTCAGCCACCTTGGGAATCGAGAATCTCAACGACTTTTGTCTACTATTGTCACCGAAATTGGCAAGACATTGGTTCCGGGAATACCCAGAGTTTCGAGAGCTTTTTAATTTTAAGTTCAAATTTTTGTCTAATTTCGAATTCTATATCGTAATTTTTCATTAATTTTATTAATTTTTGAGCTATATTTACTTTTTATGCTATTTGGAAATTTCAGATGCGTGGACTTCGCCCGCTCTCGTCCCTGATAAGATTTGACGGAAGTCTACAGTGAAGAAAAGGATACAGCCGGCTATTATTGTTGTGTAAATGTCGAACTGTACTGTGAATATGTGAACGGATATTTTATGAGATATCAGAATCTAATCTCTCACAATTACTAATATTACTTTGCTTTGAAACATTGGAGGTGCTGTCCGTGTCATAGACAATGAATATCAGGGAATGATTTTATCTAAACTGAGCAGTTCGAAGTGCACCTGTTAAGCGAGCGCCGGAGTAGGTCAATAGTCGGGCAGCTGGATGGCAAAGGCATCATTTTCACATCAGCTGCTGATCACTTCATCGTAGCTCAAAAAATTGGCAGGGAATATTTGTAAATTATACACTTGTATCTTCATCGTGAATCACTTTACCTAGCACTGAAAAATCAGACCAAAACCCCTGCAGTAGTTCCTGAGATTTTTGATAGATTACGAATGCAGTGTAAGTTCGAAATGAAAAAAAAAAATATTTTGGATGTTATAAGTACAAATTAAAAGTTTTACCTTTATTTCTACCGTGGAACCCTGCTTCTTGGCAAATTTCATGATTCTGCGTCAAAGGGAAGTGAGTTTGTGAGTGTTAATAATGATCATGCGTCTTGATTGTATTGACTCACAAGTTTATAATTGTTACACTGCTGAGGGGACGTAAATCTTAGTATGTGACATAAATTTCAAATTCATTCCGGTATTCCTTATCGGGAACACAGACCGACTGAGGTAAAGAATCATAAAAAGTACAGTTAGTGATCGTGTTGAGGATTGATATTCTAGACTGGCCTATACTGCCAGTTTTGAATTTTTGACCTACCTAAAATCGGTTCCAATCTAATGAAAAGATCTAAATCTACATCAACATACATATTCTACAAGTCACCATATGGTGCATGGTTGAGGGCACCTAAAACCACTACTAGTCATTCACTTTTCTGTTCAATTCGCAAATAGAGCGTGGAAGAAAATACTGTCTATATGCCTCCGTTTTGAGCTCTAATTTCACGTATCTTAACTACGTGATCCTTACGCGAAATTTATGTCGACGGCAGTAGAATCGTTCTGCAGTCAGCCGAAAATGGTCTTTGAATAGTGATTAGTGAAAATAACGTAATTTTCCCCGCGAGACAAACCAATAATAATTCACGGACCATTACCGTAATACTCGCGCGTTGGTCGAACGACCCAGTAACAAACGTAGCAGCACGCCTCTGAATTTTTTCGATGTCTTTCTTTAACCCGACTTGATAGGGATCCCAAACAATCGAGCAGTACTTAAGAATGGGTTACAATAACATTCTACACACGGTCTCCTTTACAGATGAACCATACATTCCTAATATTCTCCCAATGAACTGAAGTCGACCATACACCTTCCCTACTTCTGAACTTTCGTGCTCGTTCCATTCCATATCCTTTTACACCGTTACATCCAGATACTTAATCAAGTTAACTGTGTCAGACAGGACACCATTAATACTGTAATCGGAAATTACGGAATTGTTTTACATATTCACCTGCATTAACGTAAATTTCAGAGGAAGCTGCTATTTGTCACACGAGAGATAATTTCTGAGTCATACCGTATCCTAGTACAGTTACACAACAATGACACTTCCCTGCACTCGAGATAAATGCATCGTCGCAGAGCACGTGTGTGATCTACATCAAATGGAATGAGGATCTTACCCTGCAAAAGAGGGCTCATATTGACCCTTTTTTCTCGCCTTTCCTCTTCCTATTTTTCTCTTCTTCTACTCATCCGTTCATATCAGGTTCTAATATAAACACAGCTCTTTTATGGTTTAATGTCACGATTAGAATATACCAGAAGAATGAACAAAAGCAAGGTGAGTTGCTGGGTGCAGCGTTCCTCATCACTGCTTCAAGGTCGCGCTAACCAGTCCGACCTTCCACGTAACGGCTGACCGCACACAGATGTGACTCCTTCTGTGTTGGATCGTGCGGACACTCCCATTCGAGGTGATCGATGAATCACAAGGTACCCAACTAGATGGCTTTGTTGGTAGTGCTGACACACTCGTCAACCTGGATTACACAAAGGTTTGTGCTCGATGGATTCCTCACCGCCTAATAGACCACAGACGGTTTACCGTCGCACATTGTCACAGGTGACGAAACAACGGTTTCAACTTCGAACCGGAAACAAAACGGCAATCCATGGAGTGCACCACACAACCTCTTCTCCGAAGAAAACGTTCAAAGCCGCACCGTCACCCGGTAAAGATATGGAGGCGGTCTTCTGGGACTCTGTAGAGGTTATTCCGTTTGATCACCAACTGCGACTTAGTCGCGTATACAGACAGGGATCCAATACTGTCATAATCTGATAAAAACACATTAGGTAACATACATGTAGTAGACTTTTAAAATTGATAACTAACATAGGAATCAATTGTGATACATTAAGAGACGAATACAGTTACCCATATAAAATTATTATGTTTTTTGTGTAAATGATGAGTAAATCTAAGCCCACAGTAGCGACATCTAGGGAGGATGTAGGCAAACAGATTTCTGGTAGCTACTGTACTTCAGTAGCGAGTTTCAATAATGACTGTGTGAACGATGTGGCCTATTCTACACCTTATTTTAGATCTGGGTGACGATACTGTGCCGATTATATTTATATGTTTTGACGATGCCGTTGTGGCCTTATCCCTTTAGGACATCGTGTAAAAAAGGTACATTTTACCGTATTTTATCTGTACATTTCTCTTGTTGTATGACAGTATATTGTGATACGTGCTGCTGTATTATGTTGAAAGACACACTGCTCACTAGGTGTATATATTCATATACTGTAAATCTGAGGATGGTCGTTACGAACTGATACCGGTCATCGTCTAAAGAATTGATATTGTGATCAAAGACTGGAATAAAATACATTTCGAGAGTGCTATGGTTTATTGGCATCCAGAATAAAAGCAGTTCGCTTTCAGAAAAAGAGTGTTGCCTTTTTTACTTAACATCCCTCGTAACGCTGCCAGTTCATGATTGGATACGTGTTGAAGACACAAATCAAGATGGTCCCAGAATAGCGACCAGACGGTCAACAGTAGCCTGGGGTCCGTGTCCCATTACTGGTCAGCCAGCCTATCCCTCGCGTTTTCCGTTACGCGTAGTGCAATGAAGAGCAGAATCGTGGACTCTCGTCAAGCTCGCGTAGTATGTAAGTCAGGCAAACAACCTGGTGACGGGGACGACCAAGGAGGACGACGCGCCCCGCAGCGAGCACGTCAGAGTTTCGGCAGTGAGAGCCCCATGGAGCACCACTCGCCGCTGGTGGCAAAGTGCGCATCGAAAATGTCGCGACTACTGGCTCCTCTTCAGCGGGAGCCGGCTTCATAAATATTCAGCGTCCTTCAACTCCGCGCTAGGCAGACAATCCCTCGCTCTGATCGCTTTCGTCACGTCCACAGGCACACTACTGAAAATCACGGATAAGCCCCCTAAAAGGAAAACCTTAGCTCAATCTTCCCTCAGCTTTTATTGCAGCAGCTGATAACTATCATCGAATAAAACTACAGTCAAATACATCAAGATGTATTAAGAACCACTCAGTATTGGGATTGCACCAGTTCTAATAAGAGACTGAACTGTCCTCAGGTATTACCCATTTTCTTTTAAATCTAAATCCAAATGATTTAGATAATGTAAATGACTTACATAAGATAGAACTACTGCCAGCCTTGGGAGAGCCAGTCCTGACGACACTCTACCATCTGGTGCGCAAGACGTATGAGAGAGGCAAAATAACCTCAGACTTCAAGAAGAATATAATAATTCCAATCCCAAAGAAAGCAGGTGTTGACAGATGTGAAAATTACCGAGCTATCAGTTTAATAAGCCACGGCTGCAAGATACTAACGCGAATTCTTTACAGACGAATGGAAAGACTAGTAGAAGCCGACCTCGGGGAAGACCTGTTTGGATTCCGTAGAAATATTGGAACACGTGAGGCAATACTGACCCTACGACTTATCTTAGAAGCTAGATTAAGGAAAGGCAAACCTACGTGTCTAGCATTTGTAGCTTTTGACAATGTTGACTGGAATAGTCTCCTTCAAATTCTGAAAGTGGCAAGGGTAAAATACAGGGAGCGAAAGGCTATTTATAATTTATACAGAAACCACATGGCAGTTATAAGAGTCGAGGAACATGAGAGGGAAGGAGTGGTTGGGAAGGGCATGAGACAGGGTTGAAGCCTCTCCCCGATGTTATTCCATCTGTATACTGAGCAAGCAGTGAAGGAAACAAAAGAAAAATTCGGAGTAGGTATTAAAATCCATAGAGAAGAAGTAAAAACTTTGAGGTTCGCCGATGACATTGTAATTCTGTGACAGACAGCAAAGGAATTGGAAGAGAAGTTGAACGGAATGGACAGTGTCTTGAAAGGAGGATATAAGATGAACATCAACAAAAGCAAAACGAGGATAATGGAATGTAGTCGAATTAAGTCGGGTGATGCTGTGGGAATTACATTAGGAAATGAGACACTTAAAGTAGTAAAGGAGTTTTGCTATTTGGGAAGCAAAATAACTGATGATGGTCGAAGTAGACAGGATATAAAATGCGGATTGGCAATGGCGGGAAAGCGTTTCTGAAGAAGAAAAATTTGTTAACATCGGATATAGATTTCAATATCAGGAAGTCGTTTCTGAAAGTATTTGTATGGAGTGTAGCCATGTATGGAAGTGAAACATGGACGATAAATAGTTTGGACAAGAAGAGAATAGAAGCCTTCGAAATGTGGTGCTACAGAAGAGTGCTGAAGATTAGATGGGTAGATCACATTACTAATGAGGAGGTACTGAATAGGATTGTGGAGAAGAGAAGTTTGTGGCACAACTTGACTAGAAGAAGGGATCGGTTGGTAGGACATGTTCTGAGGCATCAAGGGATCACCAATTTAGTATTGGAGGGCAGTGTGGAGGGTAAAAATCGTAGAGGGAGACCAAGAGATGAATACACTAAACAGATTCAGAAGGATGTACGTTGCAGTAGGTACTGGGAGATGAATAAGCTAGCACAGGATACAGAGCATGGAGAGCTGCATCAAACCAGTCTCAGGACTGAAGACCACAACAACAACAAGATTTCAGTATGGTGCGAAAAGTGGCAATTGACCCTGAGTAAGGAAAAGTGGGAAGTTATTCACATGAGTACTAAAAGAAATCAGCTAAATTTCGATTACGCGATAAGTCACACAAATATGAGGGCTGTAAATTCAACTAAATACTTTGGGATTACAGTTACAAATAACCTAAATTGGAAGAATCACATAGATAATATTGTGGATAGAGCAACCAAAGACTTCGATTTATTGGCAGAACACTTAGAAGCTGCAACAGGTCTACTGAAGAGACTGCTTACACCACGCTTGTCCGCCTATTCTGGAGTATTGCTGTGCGGTGTGGGATCCGCATCAGGTGCGACTTATGGATGACATCGAAAAAGTTCAAAGAAGGGCAGCTCGTTCTGTGTTATCGAGAAATAGAAGAGATACTGCCACAGACATGATACGTGAATTGGAGTGGCGTTAATTAAAACAAAGACGTTTCTCGTTGCAACGGGATCCTCTAATGAAATTTCATCACCAGTTTTCTCCTCCGATTGCGAAAACATTATGTTGGCACCCACCTACATAGGGAAAAATGATCATCACAATAAAATAAATCAGGGCTAGCACAGAAAAATTGAAGTGCTCGGGTTTCCCGCGTGCCATTCGAGAGTGGAATGGTAGAGAGATAGCTTGAAGGTGGTTCATTGAACCGTCTGCCAGGAATTTTATTGTGAAAAGCAGAGTTATCACCTAGATGTAACTGCTCAGATGCTGCTGTCTTTCTACAAAATAATGAAGTCGTTCTGAGATAATTTACAACCGCATTGAGGTTAATACACCACAAACCATCGTGAATTGTATTTACCGTACATAAAGCTTGTACAGCTTTCCGCCGTGACGATCAACGTTTCTCCTGCACCGTCCGTTCTGAGTTTGTTTGAACATCTATGGATCTCAATCGCTCTGTGGAACTATATTCGTGATGTTACGCGCAACTCTTCTTTTTATTTGATTGGTATAATAAAGGTGCCAGGCATATGAGAAACACTCAATGACCGGTCGAACGGCTATATCCTTCATGTGTTAATTACGTTCTCTTTGAACTCGTCTACCGAATCCTAGAGGTTTTAAAGACCGCAATCGCTTTTGGCTATTAAAATTATTTATTTACAGTATAAAACATATAACAGGTGACGGCGGAGATTGGAGTGTTTTCTGATTTTAGACGACATTTTCATGATTCTAGATCAACGGGAAGTAACCTGTAGGTTTGACTGAGTGAGTTAGCGACTATCAAAATACAGTGACAGTTTTTGAATTATATGAAATGAAGTCATCGTACATCTGAACGGTTGGCGTTAGGACGTTCAAACAGTTCGGTGGCGGCAGGAAAATGATGAGAATTATTATTCGCTATATGGCTTGGCTAACGACGAAGCCCACTTTCATCTGGATGGGTTCGTCAAAAAGCAAAATTGGTGCATCTGGGCACTGAACCCGCTTTTCGCAATCGAGAAGCCTCTTCACCCTCGATGGGTGATTGTGTGGCATGCAATGTCCAGTCACGGAATAAGCGGTGCGATTTTCCTTGACAGCACGGTAACGAACGGTACGTGAAGGTTTCGGAAGATGATTTCATCCCCATTGTCCAAAGTGACCCTGATTTCGACAAGACGTGATTCATGCAAGACGGAGCTCGATCCCACCGATGCTGGAGTGTGTTTTATGCCCTGGACGAAAACTTTGGGGATTGCATTCTGGCTCTGGGGTACACAGAGGCCACTGGCATGGGCTTCGATTGGCCACCATATTCTCCTTTTTGTGGGGCTATATTAAAGACTAGGTGTAGAGCAATAACCCCAAAACCATTACAGAACTGAGGAGATCATCGACAGCATCGATGTTCCGACACTTCTGCGGGTCATGCAGAATTTTGCTATTTGTCTGCGCTACATCATCGCCAAGGATAGTAGGCATATCGAGCATGTCAAAACCTAAATCCGAATATCTATAATGAATTTACACGCGGAATAAAGTGTGTCCACGCCTTAGTTTGTAACTAATCTACTTTTTTTCATATAGTTCAATAACTATCACCTTTTATGTGACATAAATGACCGTATCTTTCGATTACATTGATTTACAAGCTTCACTTATCCTCATCGCGAAGGTACTGTAGACCATAGTATGTGACATAAATTTCGACTTGGTACGTCTACACGTTCTCAGACAAAGGGTTTTCAACAGTCGGACAGATATACACACAATCAATCGATGATATAAGGACTCACATTTTACAGATTGGTATACGGACAGTAAAAATTAAATAGAATCTCCATCTGGGATCTGCCCTTCTTCTAACCGGTTTTATTCGGCTGTTTACCGTAATCCACATCAGAAGCCTGCCTTTAAGTATTTTACAGTTGCCTTTATTTTCACAATTAGGAGCTACAACATGCTACTTTTTCTCACATCCCTGTCGAAAATACGCAAAGGAAGTACCAATAGACGTATGTGAATAATGGCTAGAATGTGTCTTAGTTGGAGCGTCTTCACTATCTTCACTATGAATCATGTGTGGCGTGCAGTTGGACCGAGGATTGTGCGAGCGTAGGCTTCCAATAAATACCATCTTTATTAAACAATAGATTAAAACACACTAGCGCAAAAGAAAATTAAAGATGATGATTTCAGGAAACTTCTGATACCAGAAATAAAACTGCACTTTGGCCATGGCGAAAAATAATAATTTTTAATTCAAATGGGCAAAAGTAATAACAGAACGTATTGCAAAGCACATCCTCACATCATTTAGATAAAGTAATCATGCTTGGCGCGGAAAGGAAGGCACGGTCTGCTTGGCACGTAACAGAACCGTGCATGTCTTTAATATTCACAGTTGCCGTAGCAATATTACTCTCATTTACTGCGTTGACGTGTTCTAAGCGAAGTTGTAATGATATAAATAACGACTTAGTAATTTCAGTTGGTGAACTTACTGGAAGCCCTTATTACATTCGGACAAATATAAGATAATGACGGTGAACAATAGAAATGATCCGATACTGTGGAAGTTATAAGCAGCCTGTTGTATCCTTCAAATGTTTTTGTTCTAGTCTTCGCCCCTAACACTGATTTACTGCTGCCGACAGCAGTCAATTAGAAGAAATTTTCCTCGTAAGTCATGTAGTCTACAATTACTTGAGACTGTTTACATTATTCAAGCCGTAGTATCGATTTGTTATTTTTACCCAGTACAGTTTGTTCCGTTGCAAACTACACTATTCATTGAAACGTCAGAATTTCTACTATACGCGGATGTAATGAAACGAAGCAATATAAAATACTTACCGGAATAAATGAAGATAGTAAAAGGAGAATTAGAAACTTATGTTTCTTCAAAAATGGTTCAAATGGCTCTGAGCACTATGCGACTTAACTTCTGAGGTCATCAGTCGCCTAGAATTTAGAACTAATTAAACCTAATTAACCTAAGGACATCACACACATCCATGCCCGAGGCATGATTCGAACCTGCGACCGTAGCGGTCGCTCGGTTCCAGACTGTAGCGCCTAGAACCGCACGGCCGCTCCGGAAGGCTTATGTTTCTTGTTAGGGTTGTAAGAGGATAGTGCACTTTCACGAAAGCATGTACAAGTTTGTAGTTCGCAATGTTGTGAAATGCTGCTCAGGTGTTTGTGATCCCTGAGACGTAGGCCTGACGATTTACGATAGAGGGGCATGTGCCCAACAAACCGCTCTACCGGTCGTTGGCAGTTTCAATGACAGAACTTGTACCCAAGTGTACTGAAAATAATCGGGGAATCAAACCGGACACGTTGGAAGAAGGGTGAGTTGTCCATCAGAAGAGCATTACTTAAGATAAACTTAGCGACCGTTCTATTTCTTCCTTTGTGTACCTCACACATGAGTCGTGTAAATAAGATACAGCGGATGCGGCAGCCATATAGACATTTCGCTTTTCTGTGTCTCCATTCGCATATGTAATAACACTGGGAGTGGCAAATACAGGTTCAAAGAACGGTATACAATGCTTTTTAAAGCGCATCGCGATCGATATCATTTGACGTGGACAATGTTATTCATACCTCTTACTGTGCACTTGTTTTATTTTTGGAGTTAATTACATTCGTCATAAACACAAAAATTTCTCTTTTGAACGAAACGTAAAGATACGACTACTGTTAACGTGTCATGCATTGTTCATCAGCGTACGTAGTGTTGCCGTCTTTTGGGAACAAATTGTGCACAGCAGAGCCTTCTCGCAGGCAGCTGCAAACCGAGAGAAGATCCAAATCATCAGAAGATCCAAATCATCACTTTAATCTCAATACCATTCTATTCGGTGTAGAACCTTTCTTCACGTTAGCCCTTTACGGCACCATTCCATTTGTTACCCGACTGAGGAGTGGTGGTGGGGGTGTAGGAAAGGGAACAGTAAATATAAGGTCTCCCCTTAGCTTGAAAGAGTGCTCCGCCGTTTGTCCCATCCAAAATTTAACTCAATGTTTCTAATGAATCAGGAAGTGAAATTTCTGATGTTGTGTGCAGGAATCTCTTCCGACTTCTACTTTGTATTGTGCTGCGAGGTCGTGAGGTCATGGAGAGTGGAATAGGTTCTTCTTTACCTTCCTACGTTTCCTGCCCCTCCTTTCTTGTCTGCTGTTGTTCTTGTAACGTCTAGGGGTGCTACCCTTGTAAGTGAAGAATTTTTACTAATACCAGTCGATTTTAAGTAACATGAAATTGTCTCTTCTGTCTCATGGAGTTCAACATTAATACGACAAACACAGGTTACTGGAGCAGCGTACTGTACAACCGACATATTCTACGCGAAAGTTGATCTGCTTAGGACACTACGATGTGCTCTCCGTTTACTTTTTGTGAGATCCCTTATCGTACTGCTCATGGGGGGGGGGGGGGGGGCGGGGGAAAGAGGGGGCAGCTAAAATTTCTGCTTGACAAATTGCCAGGACTATTAACCTGCATAGTTATCAGTAGCTTTTGTCAAGCTTGTGAAAGATATCAGCAACAGAATTACTACGTGCAGAGGTTCAGTCATATTTAGGCATTCTTACATGGTCGTTGTCATAAATAAACTTACAAAAATGGGGTACAGTATGGATCAGTAGTGTGAGGCAGGTGTTGTTAAGAGGCCGTTCTGAAGAGAAATGACTCCGAATTTTTTGTTTGGGAACTATTACTTTTTTTTCAAATAACACTAACGTTTCTAACATTCTACAGCTTCATTCTTTATGTCTACATCTATTTCTCAACATAGTTACACTAGCGAAGAACGCCATTTCTCCAAGCGACAGAACGGTTTCTTGATATCATCACTGTAGAGTGACTGACTTTGTTAACAGTCACAGCCTCACCTCTGTCTGCACGCTTGATCACTGCAAAGTAAAGTCCTCGAAGGCGTTCACTGGACTTTGGAAACAGATGAAAATCGAATAAGGTCACGCCGAACTGTATGGAGAATGACTATAGTTGGAATCACGAACGATGGCTGTCGAGTTTCGGCTAGTTCTACGCATCTACGTCACGCATTCTCCGGCAACCAATGAGGGTTCGGTAGCGTTCTCAGCGCTCTGCTGTGAATGTCGTAGCCAATGCGAGCGTTAAACGTGATCGAGGCGAGTGATTTAGTGAATTTTTATTCCATTGGCTGCCAGTTGTCACCGCTGATGGTGGTGGTAAGTGACAAATTATGCACAAACAAGCGAGAGGCATAATTTGCAGTATAGACGCTTTCTTTGAGTGCAGATCACGCGTATGCGCTTACCGCAACCGTCGCTTGCATCCGACGACAATGCATTCCCTGCCCGTGTCTCGAGGGTCGGATTATAGAGTGAATGCAAGGCGTCGGGTTGTTGTTGATGTCGCAAGCACTCTCGTGTGGTCTGAAACTGTCGTGCTGAAGGAGAGAGTGCTGCATGCGCGGACGAACTCTTCGAATTCGAAACTCGATTAACAGCTAAAAACACCGACGTACGCTGCGCAACAGAATTAAAGGATCACCTTTTCGGAACCCCGTAATTGTCTTTCACTGCTGCACAGAGGCCTGAAATTTAGCTCAGTTTCGCCTAAAACCTTCCCTTGCACTGGTGCAAAAGTATAGCGCCCTGATTCCCGCCATGGAAGACAATTATGAGGTTTCGAAAAAGTGATACCCTAATTCTGTTACGCAGCATAGTTACTTTCAAACGCGGTCATGTTACACCCAACAATTCGGAGCGCTCTAGCGACAGCGGGCTGCAAATATGTAGACATGAGGATTAAAGATATTTATAATGTTCATAACTTCTCTTTGATTTAATAAGCTTTAAGAGTTTTCATGAAAAAAACCGGAGGCATTACTTCTCAGCACGTGCTGGTAGTTGGAGATCTGGAGGTGCAAAGGCACTGCTTGTAGTTAGGCCGTGTCGTTGAACCGCTTTGTCACATTTATTCAATAATAGCGCTATGGCGCTGCGTTTCGAAAAGGACATATACTAGGGGTGCTTCAAAAGTCCATGCAAAAATAAAAACTATTACGTGTTTGGGGTAAACCTTTTTTTCTTTTTCGACACAGTCTCCTTTTAGACTTATACACTTCGTCCAACGCTGATCTAATTTGTCTATCCCTTCCGAATAATAGGAATTGCCCAAGTCTGAAAAATAGCTATTAGTTGCTGCAATCACCCCCTCGTTTGAATAAAATCTTTGTTCCGCCAGCAATTTCTTCAAATTCGGGAACAAACGGTAGTCCGAAGGAGCCAAGTCTGAAGAACAGGGGGAATGTGAAATGAGTTGGAATCCTATTTCCATTAATTTTGCGACCACAACTGCTGAGGTGTGTGCTGGTGCACTGCATTGATGGAAAAGGATTTTTTTGCGATCCAAATACCGGCGTTTTTCTTGAAGCTCGGTTTTCAAACGGTCCAATAACGATGGATAATATTCGCCTGTAATTGTTGTACCCTTTACCAGATAGTGGATGAGGATTAGCCCTTGCGAATCCCAATAGACAGTTGCCATAACCTTTCCGGCCGAAAGAATGGTCTTCATCTATTTTGGTGTAGATTCTCCCTTGGTAACCCATTGTTTAGATTATTGTTTGGTCTCAGAAGCATAGTAATGTATCCATGTTTCATTCACATTGACGAAACGACGCCTAAAGTCCTGCGGATTCTTCCTGAACAGCTGCAAACCATTCTTGTAACACTTCACACGATTCCGTTTTTAGTCAAGCGTGAGCAATCGCGGAACCCATCTTGCGGATTTCTTTCTCATGTCCAAATCCGTATGCAAAATATTATGTACCCGCTCTTTCGAGATGCCCACAGCACTAGCAATATCACGCACCTTAACTCTTCTGTCATCCATCACCATATCATGGATATTATCAATGATATCTGGAGTCGTAACCTCCACAGAGCGTCCAGAATGTTCAGCTTCACTTGTGCCCATATGGCCACTCCGAAAATTTTGAAACCACTTATAATCTGTTCTGATCAAAGGTGCAGAGTCACCGTAATGTCTATAAGCTTCTCTTTAGTGTCCTGAGGCGTTTGCCCTTTCATAAAGTAATGTTTAATAACCACACGAAATTCTTTTTCGTCCATTTTTTGACAATCACACGACTTCCTTGATTCACACGAATGTCAAACGCAGAGAAATAGACCAATAAGGCTGAAACGTGGTGTGCGTTCTTTCTAAAGATGCTACTAACTAAACATGACCTCGATACGTGACGGTGGTGCCATTTCTCGGACTTTGCACAGACTTTTCAAACGCGCCTCGTACTTCGTTGCATTTATTACCTTATAAAGGTATAGCAGAGCAATTGTGCAGCTCTGATACAGCTGTTATGTCAAATTTTATAAGGCAAGTTGTACAATCTGACTAAAAATTTTGACATAATTGTTACCGTGTAAATTTGCAAGTCTACTTTTATTAGCACTAATTATTTATGATGATCCAAACCTTTTTATCTTTGTTATGCAGGGACCTTAAAACATAACTAGTCTATCAGTAAACAAATACTAATGTAAAATCTGGTAAACGAAATCATTCGTCGGATTATTAGCATTACTGGAAAATCTAAAATGTTGACTGTTCAGCTAAATCAGTAATCACTGTATCACGACCTCTCTGGAACGTTTGAGGCTTCAATCATGAGATCTTAGGACTGTTGAGTTCAAAACGTGATGACGGGTTGAATACAACCACTTCTAATGTTGCCAGGACATTAATAATACGCGCGGTCAATTGATAATAGTAATGGAACAGTCTATGAGTGACAGTTGATATTCCAACAGTGAGAATGCATAGTTGGATTGATTCTGTAAGCTGCCTCTTGTATTAATACGTGATTTTCTGCATGTAATGTTGAATTAGAGTGAGAATTGAATGTATTAGATATCTGCTTTTGTTCTTTAGGTGCAGAGCATCGAATATGGTCTGATGTTGGACCGATATCGTTTGTCTTCAAGTAAAAAACAGTGGTACAAATGTGTATTTTAAAAGTCAGTTATTAACCTTCCTATAAGCTGGTCAACACCACCTATACAAATATTTCCAATTAACTTAACATTACCTATATACATGAAGAAAGTAAGGAGATAATCGGGCCTCAACCTGTGATCTGACGGTATCATTGACGGTAATAATCACAATAAAATTTCGACAGTATCGGTACACTTATCAGTGATTGTGGTTTGTTCATTACCTTGTCCTAGAAACTTTTCGCTACGAGTGAGAACGCTATTTTGAAGATTTCCTCCTCTCTTTGCAGTTTACAGCGTGGTCTCGCCTTGTTTACGACACGACTTGGGCGATGATATTTAATAACGACCACCAATTGAAAAAGTAAGTTTCTTTATTGCAATTTCATTTTCCGTTCTGAGATGAAAAGAACAATACACCAGCTCCCACATTCTTTTCCAGGATGGACTGCCTGCCTTGCAAAGAATTTTTCTTTGCATCTTCAGGCGAGGTAACAGCTTTTATTTATTCCGAAACGGAGGGAAAAACTAACCAGATGGCTCCATTACATTCAGCCTCCACTGGCTGCCTGATAGTTCAGCTTCTATTGCTCACCAGTAACCACCTGAGTAATGCAAACTCCTCCGCAAGAAATCTCGACGAAGACTCATTTCTTAGAGGCTGTTTCTCGAATGAAGATACCTCCCGTTGTCTCATTACGCGTTTAATGCCACGGGCGACTGACTCCGGAAATATGTCACGATTCGGAGAGAAAACGAGGTAAGCGGGTGAGTGAGGCGACGCCTTGTGGCGAGAAGAATGGGATGGCCGCCTCATTGTTTGCAGGCAAGGACACACGGCCCACGCCGGAGGCGGATCCCTGCACCTGGGGGACTCGCCCTCTGCTCACGCAGACTCTGCCGGCGTCCTCGAGATTCCCCTGCGAGCGCTGCAGTCCGTCACTGCCGCTGCGACGTGGGCGGAAGTACAACCGCTGTTATCAGCACCAACAGGATTTCTATTGTACCATCACGTAGATGCCGTATTTGATTTCCAATGATACACAAGGAAAGCGTTTCTGCAGAAGAGATTTTTGCTAACACATATTGAAGTTTCAGGAAGTCTTTTCCGAAAGTATTTGGTTCAAATGGCTCTGAGCACTATGGGACTTAACTTCTGTGGTCATCAGTCCCCTAGAACTTAGAACTACTTAAACCTAACTAACCTAAGGACATCACACACATCCATGCCCGAGGCAGGATTCGAACCTGCGACCGTAGCAGCCCCGCGGTTCCGGACTGCGCGCCTAGAACCACTAGGCCACCGCGGCCGGCTCCCGAAAGTATTTGTATGGAGTGTGGCTGTGTATGGAAGCGAAACATGGACGATGAATAGTTTAGTCAAGAAAAGAATAGAAGCTTTCGAAAAGTGGTGCTACAGAAGAATGCTGAACATTAGATGGCTAGATCACGTAACGAATGAGGAGGCGCTGAACAGAATTGGGGAGGAGAGGAATTTGTGGCACAACCTGACTAAAAGAAGGGATCGGTTGACAGGACACGTTCTGAGGCATCAAGGGGTCACCAACTTAGTATTGGAGGGGAGGGTGGAGGGTAAAAATCGCAGAGGGAGGCCAAGAGATGAACACACTAAGCCGATTCAGAAGGATGTAACTTCCTGTAGTTACTCGGAGATTGAGAAGTTTGCACAGGATTGAGTAGCATGGAGAGCTGCATCAAACGAGTCTCTGGACTGAAGACCACAACAACAACATGACACACTGCTGGAAACCAAATTGCTACACCTTGAAAACGGCGTGCAACGAACTTCAAATTGATACTTGTGTACGACATGCTGGGGTATAAAGAGATTACCATTCCAGCACAACGGCGCAAAGTAGGTAAGAGTGATGGCATTTGTAATTTTGTATGCAAAAAAAAAAAAAAACAAAAAACAAAAAAACATTGCGCAACACGTTTCTACTTCATAAATCGAATGCGAACATTGTTTGTTCGTGAAAATACGTATATCTTCATTTAACGTTAGAACCAGAGACAACACCCTGCTACCTTTTCCGGATCTCAGTATATAAAGAATAAACAAATCACATGATTTCACAATATACAAGAAACCCACAACTGAAAGTACCAAAATTCACAGTCAATGAAAATACCAAATGAAACGCAAATAAACAAGCTTCAGATTCATGTTTCACAGATTAAATAGACCATCTATCAACAAGCGGAACTACACACATGAGTTGAATGTAATAAAACAAATTGCAGTGGAGAATTGTTAAGATACAGGATAACAGACAAATTAAATCAAAAAATACAAAACTGCACGGGAAGTGAACAGGCTACAGGCTCACAAGACCTTACACAACAACGCAGAAAAACTCATCTCACAACTGCCAAATACAGGACAAAACAGAGTAAGATACTACACAAAAAACAATAATGGCACATACTCACCTACTGCAATAACCTCGAATAGGCGACATTTCAGAGAAACAACGATTTTAAGGAGGATATAGAACAAACAACGCAGCACAGAAAAATTCAGAGTCATGAAAAATTTACAGACAAATTCAACAGTCCAAGAATATACGAACTTACAATCAAGTGTTGTCAGTCGATATAAGTGTTGTCAGTCGATATACAGAGGGCAAACGTACGTGAACTTAAGAACAAGATATTTGTAACAACTCATAGCCCTAAAACGCAACATTCGCTGAGCCTTATAGGCATTCAATACTAAAAGCCTGTCACAGCCTACTCTATAAATTTACAGTAGAAGAAAATTTATACACAGAAGGCATGAGCAGAAGGGATGATATGACGGACAGGGCGAGCAGCAATCTGCAGCTGCTTGCTGATGATGGTTTGCTGTACCGCAAGCTCTCGTCTTTCTGTGATTGTAAGAGGTTACTAGATTACTTAGACAAAATTGCTAGAGGAAGTGATGAATGGTGGTTCCCTTTAAATGGAGGAAAATGTAAGTTAATACAAATGAGGAGGAAAATCATTTCTGCAATATTCGAATTCGGTATCAGTTATGTGGCTCTTAACACAATCACGTTGATTGACTATTTACGCGTAACACTGCAAAGCAGTATGAAATGGAACGAGTACGTAAGGACTGTGGTAGGGAATGCAAGTGGTCGACTTCGGTTTATTGGGAGAATACAAGAAGGTATAAAGGAGAGGACACTTGTGCAACCAATTGATGGGTACTGTTCGAGTGTTCTTGATGTGCAAGAGGTCAGATTAAAGGAAGACATCGAAGCAAGTCAGAGGGAGGCTACTAGATTTGTTCAAATCAAATGGCTCCAAGCACTATGGGACTTAACATCTGAGGTCATCAGTCCCCTAGACTTATAACTACTTAAACCTAACTAACCTAAGGACATCAGATACATCCGTGCCTGAGGCAGGATTCGAACCTGCGACCGTAGCAGCAGCGCGGTTCCGGACTGAAGCGCCTACAAACCCTCGGTCACAGCGGCCGGGCGCTAGATTTGTTACCGGTGTTGCTGATCAACACGCGACTCCTACGGAGATGTTTCGTGGACTCAAATGGGAATTCCAGGAGGAGAGATGACGATGTTAAGAGGAATACTATAGAGAAAATTAAGAGAATCTGCATTGTCGCCTGACTGCAGAACGATTCCACTGCCGCTGATTTACGTACATTCCGCGTATGAATTATGAAGACAAGAGAAATCAGGGCTTGTGCGAAGCATATAGACAGTCGTTTTTCCCTCACTCTTTTTGAGAGTCGATCAGTTAAGGCAATGACTTGTAGTGGTACATGGTACCCTCTGGCACACACCATACACTGGCTTGCGGAGTATGTATGTAGATGTAGCATATAAACGTGTACACTACAGCATGTGGTGGCACACCGTTTATCTCATTAAAGAAGCTGCACTAAAAATCCAAAACCAACAGTGAACAAACTCGCACACACGCGCGCGCGCACAGACACACACATACACACACACACACACACACACACACACACACAAACACACACACACACACACACACACACACACACACACACACACACACACACACGCTCGGATGAAAGCAAGCAAGCGCGCGAGCAAGCATAGGCAAATGGACAAAGTTGAAATTCGTCGCCAGACTAATAAGAAAAAAGTGAACATTATCAAGGACTAGATGTACACCAGCAATAAAACATTGTTTTTTGTAAAGTGCTAAAGTGAAACTAGCGTGTGAAGTTCCAGAAAATCATTTGTTTTGTTTGTGTGTGCATTTCCACAACAGATGAAAATGCAATTGAGAACAGATATTTCGAAACCGACCGAAAGTGCTCATTAGATAGAGACGCGTACTATTTTCGGGAGACAAAATTATGTTTACAGACAAACTGTTTCGTTAAATCGCGTACCAAACTTGCAGTAACAGCATTTAACTGCAGACGAAAAGCTGGCAATATACTGTAATGTAAAGAGAGTCCTACGTAACGCAACACTGTAAAAAAATTAAGCTACTAACGACAGACAAAAACTGTATTAGGTCTTGATCCGGGACGGCCTCTGTTAGCGTCCCACTGGTGCCATTTGTGTGCGTGCTCCATCGACTTTGGCCCTCGTCGTATCATCTTTGCCGGGTTATATGATCCCTCTGGGGCAGTGTGGTAGCGAGTGGTGTATCGTACACGCAGCTGGAGAGGTGTGGCTGAGTTCCTGGCGAATGCACGACCTAACACCGTTGGCTGTTGGGCTTTGCGGGCCCGCGGTTTCCTGCAGCGTTGATCATTGCTACCGGCGATTTTAGTGGGCAAGGAGCGGCTCTCGTCGCTTGCAACCTGGTTACGACGTGCGTTAGTCAGTTGTGGTGTGCCAAATACGCCGAGATGTACTGTCCAACTTGTCAGTAGCCACGAGCAGCAGGGCAGTATTATCCAGTACCTACCTGGAGCTCTGAAGCTATTAGCCTCCTTGGCACTTGTTTAGAATTATCTATGATGACTGTTTAGTAAGTACTATACTTAAAGATTGTTAGTTCTACCTGTTGTGAGTTGGTGAGGAATCGAGCTTCTTTATGCCTTTCGGTGAACCCTTTGGGGCCGTACGTCTCAATCTGGAGCTTTGTGTATGCGTCAAGCTAGTATTTGGCGATGTTAATTTTGTACTTGAAATCATGATTGTTGTTATCGAATATTTAATACTGCTGACTATAATTTGTCTTTGTTGTAGATCTCATGGCCATTCCTGGAGCGAGTTATTGAATTTGGCCTGTAACTAAAGCCGTATGCGCTTGGCCTAAATGTACGCGCGTATGTGTCACGTGTGTATATGTTCTTGTATTTGCACACGCTGTGCCGAACGAGGTGGCCGAGCGGTTCTAGGTGCTACAGTCTGGTACCGCGCGACCACTGCCTCGGGCATGGATGTGTGCGATGTCCTTAGGTTAGTTAGGTTTAAGCAGTTCTAAGTTCTAGGGGACTGATGACCTCAGAAGTTAAGTCCCATAGTGCTCAGAGCCATTTGAACCATTTTTTGCACAAGCTCTTTTTCCGTGTTGAGGATCCCTTCGGGCTGTAGTTATACAGTTTAAACGGTCAATCTGCTATTTACAGTGTCTATTAGCCCCTAAGAGGCTCCAGTAAAAGTGTACCTTGATTTTTTAAATCATGGCGCCGCGCGGGACTAGCCGAGCGGTCTAGGCGCTGCAGTCATGTACTGTGCGGCTGATCCCGGCGGAGGTTCGAGTCCTCCCTCGGGCATGGGTGTGTGTGTGTTTGTCCTTAGGACAATTTAGGTTAAATAGTGTGTAAGCTTAGGGACTGATGATCTTAGCAGTTAAGTCCCATAAATTTCACACATTTTAAATCTTGTTGGAACTTTTATGTAATTATTCTTAAAATGGACTTGAACATTGCTTCTTGCTATTGCTGGGAATGTTAACTTGCAATGATATGCCAGAAGTTTTAATAGATCAGTTTCACGTAGCCCACAAAGTGTTACTGTGAACGTTAATTTTTACCAAACTTGTTTTGCTGTTTGTTGTTTAGTATATGATGACTGCCTTGCATCGGCAGCAGTTGACACGTTGCTGTTGTACTAGTTTCTGCATCGACGGCCTTCCCGTCATTGCACGAGGCCTAAGTGTTGGCAGATCACACGCGATTCAGCGGATCTCCCGTTCCAGCCTCAATGGTTCAAATGGCTCTGAGCACTATGGGACTCAACTGCTGAGGTCATTAGTCCCCTAGAACTTAGAACTAGTTAAACCTAACTAACCTAAGGACATCACAAACATCCATGCCCGAGGCAAGATTCGAACCTGCGACCGTAGCGGTCTTGCGGTTCCAGACTGCAGCGCCTTTAACCGCACGGCCACATCGGCCGGCGTGCCAGCCTCAAGTTGAGTTGTTTGTTGTTATTCTTCTGGTATCATGCCACGGCGGAGATGTCGCCGGATTAGGGAGTAGCTGACTCACTATTTCTGTTATTCTAAGGCCCTTGTGGAAGTGTGATGAAAGTCTTTGGTCAAACTGAACACCGAGTTTCTTCTTTTCTTTAAAAGTTAAGGGTTGTTTAACTGTCATTATAATTTTAATTGTGTTTTAGGGGCCAGGTAGTTTATTTAAAACCTAACGTTATTTATGTGGAACAGGCTCGTGGCCAATCAGAGAAGTACTACTGTTGCTTCGGTTTTACACGTGGGTAGTCTTTGGGCAGCTCGGTCGTATTTTGTCTATATGTGAGCAGAATAATCAGTGGAGAGGTACGAATTTCAATATTTTTTATTTATTTATTTATATTCAACTCCTGCTGTGGGACCTAGTTGTGAGGGAAGAGTTCCGCTGCCGGTTTATTTAAGTGACTGTCTATAGTCGGGCCACTATTGTGTTGCACAGTTGACATTTTTGAGTACTACTAGCAGCTTTATGTATAATTCAAATGTCCTTATACATTGTGAATTTAATTTAAATAATCTTACCTGCTTGTATGTATTTCGCAAGAATCTTCGTTGCTGTCAGTTGACTCATGATAGAATTGTTATTAAATAAAATATTTGTAAGGGAATGATAAATGCCGCCTCGTTTTGGGCCACCTTCCCACGCGTTTTCCTTAAATTAATCCCGATCGTTTTTCTTGGTCTGAGATCTAATTTCGTTAGAGTAATTATTAGTTAATCCAGTTTACATTTTAAAGAACGATAAAAGTACCAACTGACGACGGTACAAAGGTACTGAAACATATTTGGGCATTTAAACAGAAAGGAAACATTTGTTCGCATAACAGACAGACCTGTAGTCTAGTGAGAGAGCTACGTGGTGACATCATTATACAGTCTTGTTGATGTAACAAACAACAATCTTTGAGCAGAACACGAGGGTCGCTCTGAACGTAAAAGACTTCTGTTTCATCAGACATTTTTGTTCAAGTTAATGAAAGAAAACGTATTTCATTTTTTCATGTGTTAGCTATTTTGCTATGTAGACACAATGAATTTAAATTTGTGTCATAGCGCTCCAAAACATTCCTCTTGCTAAGTTGCTGCCAAGCTGTTAAATCACTGTCATTTACTTAATGCTTTCCACCCAAAAACATCTTTTAGTTTGGAAAGAGATGATAATCATTCTGAGTCGAGTGCTGGATGTAAGGTGGATGTTGAAAAACTTTCTAGTCAAACTGTTGAAATAAATACTTCGACGTAACAGTACGTAGCTTTGCGTTATCGCGAAGATGCACAGTGGCACCGGACGGCAATCCAGGCCGTTTGTTTCGAACAGTACGACGTAAGCAATGAAGGGTCTAACCGTAGGTCGTTGCATGTACGGTCTCTCGCCTACGCAAAATGTCGATAAGTAGGGCGTCGTTTCGAGCCCCAGAACACTGCACTACAATCTTTTTCGTGCACAGAATTCCGCTACTTTAGTTTTGTTGGGGATCGTGAATGGTGTCGTTCTACTGACTGGCGTTTTTTTTCTGGACTTTATGCGAAACCCATCTCCCTCCAACGGTAACAATGTGGTTCAAACGCACCTTACTTCATCACATCGAGTGAAGAAGATCAACATTTTTTTTTTTATGTTCATCTGTAATTTTCGAGGAACCTATCTGGCACACGCGTGTCTACAGCCCGAATCATTATCAACAGTTCGATAAAGAACTGATCGTCAGTAATAAGCAAGGCAGTAACTCAGTCCATCGACTTTTAAACGTCTATATTGCTAATCTTTTCCCTCAATTCGTAAAATCGTCAGTCATTGCTGAATTTCGACTTGATCAAATATCTTCATGCATATTCGTTCGTCTCCCATTAATTGTGAGGCATCATTTCGAACTGATGCTACATTCAGCACATTCCCGTTATCTGTCTGCAAATTTCGACAGGTTGACATTTTCAGCATTCAGAAACCGTACTACACAGGAACCTAACACTTGGCGGTAGGGTTATATTAGCCGCGAGTTATTAAAATAATTTGTTAATGGCTTTTGAGCACCACCCAAACACCCAGCCTCAGATCATAAGAACAACAATTATATGTACATCCAGTGAAACTGAGTTTAAGTAAACAATCTAAGTAAATTAACATATTTACTACATCATTACGTAAATAATTCTTTCTTCCTGTATGCTTTTTTGACCCCTGTTAGAAAATCGTATAGGAGCTTATACACAGTTTTGTGTCTTCTGTTAGTAAAAGAATTTTGATGTTTGTGTATTAGGCCTTTACATATGTCATCAGATGCTGTAATAGTTTCGTAGTTTCTGTTAACCTATGGTAGCCGAAGAAAATGTGATTAACATCTTCCTCACTGCCGCATTCACATGAAGAAGATGTGATAATGTTGAGGCAGTAGGGATGTTGCTGTAATCTACCGTGATTGAAACGATTCGTGGCTTTGTCACTATACAGTACGTAAAGGGACATGAAAATTTAATAGTCATGGGGGACTGGAATGCAGTTGTAGGGGAAGGAGTAGAAGAAAAGGTTACAGGAGAATATGGGCTTGGGACAAGGAATGAGATAGGAGGAAGGCTGAGTTCTGTAACAAATTTCAGCTGGTAACAGCGAATCACGGGAGAAGTGGCTATACTTGGAAAAGGCCTGGTGATACGGAAAAATTTCACTTAGGCCATGTGAAGGGCAAACAGAGATTCTGACATCAGGTACTGGATTGTAAGGTGTACCCAGGAGCAGATATAGACTCGGATCACAACGTAACAGTGATGAGGGGTAGGCTGATGTTCAAGAGATTAGTCAGGAAGAATTAAGACACAAAGAATTGGGATACGGAACTACTAAGGAATGACGAGACACGCTTGAAGTTCTTTAAGGCTATAGATGCAGGTATAAGGTATAGCTCAGTAGGTAGTAAAGTTGAAGAGGAATGGACATTTCTAAAAAGGGCAGTCACAGAAGTTGGAAAGAGAAACATAGGTACGAATAATGTGAGTGTGAAGAAATCATAGTTAACAGAACAAATGCTTCAGTTGATCGATGAAAGAAAACAGTGTAAAAATGTTCAAGGAAGTTCAGGAAGAAGGAAATAAAAGTCACTGACAAATGAAATAAATAGGATGTACAGGGAAGCCAAGACCAAATGGCTCCATGACAAATGAGAAGAAATCGATATAGAAATGATTGTCAGAAGGACTGACGCAGCATATAGGAAAGTCAAAACAACCTTCGGTGACATTAAAAGCAACGGTGGTAACATTAAGAGTGCAACGGGAATTCCTCTGTTAAACGCAGAGAAGAGAGCAGATAAGTGGGAAGAGTACAATGAAATCCTCTATGAGGGAAAAGATTTGTCTCCTGTGATACAAGAAGAAACAGGTGTCGATTTAGAAGAGGTAGGGGATGCAGTATTAGAATCAGAATTTGAGAGAGCTTTGGAGGACTATAGGTCAAATAAGGCAGAATGGATAGATAACATTCCATCAGAATTTCTCAAATCCTTGGGTGCAGTCGCAACAAAACGCATTTGTGGCAAACGTAAAATCGAATATTGCATCATTAAAAGGGACAATGTTTACATTTCGGACCAATCTCGAAATCTGGATTTAATTTGGATACACACGCAGGACATACCATATCCTTTAAAAGACCATTAAAAATTAAATGTCTCGCTCAGTCGTTGAATCCGTCTACCCATAGCTACACGATACAGCTAATTCTATCTGCAATTGGTGTTTTACAATCAATCCCCTTCGCTCATAGCCCTGCAGGAAACAGGTGGTCAGTTTGGAAACATCGTTCAACAAACTATGTACAAAACCGAATATACTGTTGCATTTGCTTCAGCATCCGATAAATTGGTATCATTAAATCGTTTGCGGACGTTTACTGACCTACTGTTGGTGGACAATTTATTCTGTATTTGGATTCCTGGACAGGACAAACGGACACGAAACTTAACAACATAGACAAAGATAATGAGGCTGTAAAAATTATGACAATTCTTGCTGGAACAGCCGGCATAATCCAGCCACTTGATGTTTACACATTCAGAACTTGGAAGAATTTTCTAAAACAGCTCTCAGATGCAATGATGCTATACGGCTACGATGTAATTTGTACCTGAGGAATAATATTCCGAAAATTCAATTTTTGCTTCATAAACAGTTTTCATCTTCTTGATTTATGAACATATTTCGGTATCCGTGGTTCAAAAGCGGATACATCACAGTAAATGCTGATAAATGTCAACCTGTTGTAAATGATTGCTTTAAAAATTGTGATATAGGCTGTAAATGTGCAATTGTGGAATAATCATATGTGCGTGGTGCACAATGTGTGTGTGTGTGTGTGTGTGTATCCAGCACTCCTTTGCGATGGATACAACAACGTGCCCTCATTATTACACTGACTTTTAAAGATGACACAACACAACCTAGATACCATCAAGTAACAAAGTAAATGTCAAACGCAATATCCAAAACCAAACAACCAAAGAAACAAAAGAAAACAAACAACGAAGAAATAAAACAAAGGCCTCGAAAAAATAAAATGAGAATAACCTCTCTCCACGTCCACGTCGGTTATTCCTGGACTCGACAGAGAGCGAAATCTTGTTTCAGTTAAGTTCTTCAAAAGCATGTCTTTTATGGTTGCACTGTGAAATTGTAAACAACTCTATCGCCTTGTATGACAAGCGTATAGCGGTATATAGGGATAATTTCAATTTATATCTGGCTACTGAAGTACAGTAGCAACCATGGAAAACATGGTTCTACATTTTTGTTATGTCTCCTACTGTTTCGACGACAAGTGCCCAAAAAGATAACAACCGCGTTTTCTTCGGGAGGTTTACACAAGTTCAACGGCCGTATGGGGACGCATAAGAAAATTGTATTGGATCGGCGAGAGGCACCCGGGTAGTGTTACTTATTAGTCTGTGGAGTAATGAGAGAATGTCATTACGTCGGATCAGTCTTGTTTACACTGTTTGACTTTTGGCAGAGTTATCGTCACAAGAGGGAAACACCTTGGGCGTTATTTGATGATTTGGACTGCCATATCGTGGTATCCCATGGGTTTCATGATTACTCCGTAAGGACGCATTACTGCCAAGGATTGTGTGACTATTTTGGGTGATCAGGTCCACAGTATGGTTCAATGTTTGTCCGAAGACGACTGAGCCCCTGTTCACACAGATCACATCAGTGCTCTGGAGAGACGTGAGTGTGATCGCTATGCAACCTCATCGTCGTTACCTGAATTTCCCATTATTTTGCAAGAAGATTCCATTGAAAACCATAAAGTGCAATAGTTTCCACATCTTTGTTGACCACTATATGTGGGGTAATGGTGCGCCGGATTTTCGTGCACGCAGTTGTAATTGAACCGTCTGAACTCAGCCATATAACTCTCATGAAGAATTTGTCGAACTGTACCATAATTTGAAGTGTTTTTATTCGCCATTTGCGGCTGTACCGTTTTCATGTAATTAGAGACGTACCACTTAGCCCAATTTGGTGCCTCGGTTGCAGCAAACGGTTGGAAGAAAATGTCACTTTTCGACATCTTATTGCGGTGGGCTACTGGTAATTGGAATCGTGCCTCGCTCCGAGTCATTACCTGCCAGAAAGAGAGCAAAAGCTTGTAGCAAGTTTCGTGTTTCAGGCACTGCGTTTACCAGATCGTGATAAATCCCGTGCATTTTCGTATGTTTCAAAATGGGGGGAAGGGTGGGGGGAAAAAGAGGGTGTCGGATGGTAGGAGGAGGTCATATTTGCTACACTGAACACATTTGAGCAGATTAACGTATTTTCAGTCCATGCTACAAGCTACTCTTTGTTGGAGAGGTTGGAAAGATCAGGCAACCAGTTGCAAACAAAGGTTTATGGGAACCCTTGGCCTAGGTTTCGACTATTTTAAAACTGCCTTCTTCAGAAAGTGTAATTGACCCTAGAAATTACATTAATGGCTACAAAGATATTTTAAGCAGAAGTAGCAGATTGTATGATAAGGGTGCTCATTTGTTACATGCTGATTAGGTACACTGAATAAAGCCAAACGGCTCTTGTTATATAAGACATTCATCATAAACTCACCAACAGTCACAAGCCATGACAGTATTGCAACACTATAGATTTACATGTGTGTAGGTCAAATACCGACCGTTTGATCCATTGACATAAGGCTCTTTCCACGTAAAAGTTGACTTGTATACAACAGAACACAGCCGGCCGGTGTGGCCGAGCGTTTCTAGGTATTACAGTCTAGAACCGCGTGGCCGCTACGGTCGCAGGTTTGAATCCTGCCTCGGGCATGGATATGTGTGATGCCCTTAGGTTAGTTAGGTTTAAGTAGTTCTAAGTTCTAGTGGACTGATGACCTCAGCAGTTAGGTGCCATAGTGCTCAGAGCCATTTGAACCATTTGAGCAACAGAACACAATTATACCATCAACAACCTTATGTGTGACAGATAGCAAAATTCGCAAGGAAAGCTAGCTGCAGAGGGAGCTAAATGCGTGCGCGTAAGAAATTCGCCAGGACTGCATTGAATAGATTATGCAGTTCCAAAGGAAAAGAAAAGAAAATCGTGTCTTGTATACGGCCACTTTTAGTAAGAAGTGATATAAAATTAGATTATAAAAATGTGTAAAAAAATATATTGTTAACACATCCCTGTAACAGGATAACATAGCAAAAACATTTCGCCTTACATCTAGTAAAATTATTATGGAAGGTAGCAAACAGTGTAAAAAGGGGAACATCAAATTTATTGAAACTAATTGATAAAATGAAGAAGCTACAAACACTAGCTTATAATAGAGCAACACTGCAACGTCATGTCGCCGTGCTTGTAGTAAACAGTGCTATTAAAAGTGATAAATACAGTTAGGAAGGGTGGAAGGGGTAACATAAACTAAAATTTGTTGAAAGATAACTGCAAAAATGTGGTAACATACGCTTAGCATTAGAAAAGTTTATAAAAGCCAGACGAAACGGAACAGCCAAATGGTTCTTGTCATATAAGACACCCACTTTAAGCACATGTACAGTCACAAGCCACTATTTACGACCAGCGTTATTCTACTATCCGACTACGATATTACAGCACTTGGCCTGCCGTGGCCGTAAAGGGAAACTCGCTGTCAGGTTAGCCTAAATAAGTACAGCTGTTGCTAAGGAAAACTTACACTGTGAATGGCTTCGAATGACCTCAAGACAGCAGCGCATATACTATTGAGTGTTCCAGCGTGTCATCGGGAAACAGCAGGACGAAAACTCACGATAAGCCGTTGACACGCCCTCACTTTCAAGTGAAATAATATTGTGGTCGACTAATACGTTTAGCATTAAAATGGTTTCCAAACAGTAGCTAAAAAGAGAGCAAGACTGCATTCCGTATATCATTTCAAATCCGTTGACTTGATTTTGATCATAAGATACTGGAGAAAAATTCTACAGTATGCAAGGCATTTTTCAGCACTATGTTCTATCTTGAGTGGGTTTTCATTTATCTTTTTTCTCATATGAGGCTATAAGTTGTGCATACTGGCAGCTACATATCTTCCATGCCTTGCACACCATATCAAGTTTCTTTTGTGGTATGGCCTTGCACCCCTCGTTTATGACGTGTACAGACACATTTAATTTTCGATTGTCATTTGTAGCTGTTTACAGACCCAACTGATATATTATACCACTAATATACAAGGTTACTGCCGCCATTCCACGTGTTGTTGTTGCTAAACTAACACGCCAAATGGCGACAGAGATTTTGTGTTTTGCTGATAATACGCTTCGTTTTAGCTACAGTAGCGCATAAAATGGTGACAGAAACATTGTGATGTGTTACATAAATACGTGGAATGAGCGCGTAACAGCTAAAAAGGGCAACAGCAAGATAAATAAGTGTTTCACTTCGCAAACGATGGAAGCAAGGACACAGCGCTAAAAAACGATGTCCAGTCTACCGACATACATGACTTAGTGTTATATGAGAACGAAAATAAATAAAAGCCCGCTGATGATAGCACTTAAAATTATGAAGCATGATTGGCTAAAAGAAAACAAATCAAAAGATGTCTTGCATCAGTTGGAATTTCTCTCCAATTTTTCTTAGCACGCACGGAAAATAAGAAGAGCTACAACATCAAAAAAGAATGATATATGTCATCGGTACTTCTCTGTTTTTCTCTCTGAAGTTTTTAATACTTATCATTGCTTCAACTGCATATTCCATTCAGCATAAGTCGCTCTCGCTATATTAAAAGATAGAAGAACAGCTCACTACTTTTAATCGAGAAATTAGTAAACTAGATAAACTATAGACGTACATCTGTGTTTTACAACACATTGTAGTAATCGGTTTACCGGGTTCACGATGAACGTCTAATCATATTGTGGTTAACTTTAGCTGACAAAACGCGGACGAAAGTAACTGCAATGGCTATATTTTTTTTGGTCCTACGTACGGAAACCTGCCAAATCTTGTGCTTGCTGGTCATAGGCTGAAGAATGTAACTCACGAACGATAAAATTTATATCATTAAAACGCGTTATATGAATGAATAACATGTAATGAGGAATCCCATGTATGAAGATAAGCATTTGCATCATCAATTGTTTATCCGATGAAACATGCGCGTTCAATAATTTCCCAATGCACGTAAGAGTTGCTTGACTTGGTCAGAATATTTATTGCGCTTTAACAAATTATTCCACCTGAGCAACGGATTATATCATGCGGTCGAAAAGCCGCTATGCAGCAGATTACGGACTATGGATGTAGATCACTTGGAAATTCGAAACTAAGTAGGCAACACTGTTTTTCCGTAGATACGTGGTGGCTTTTTAATTCAGTCTACCTTACGACTTATCTTAGAAGAAAGATTAAGGAAAGGCAAACCTACGTTTCTAGCATTTGTAGACTTAGAGAAAGCTTTTGACAATGTTGACTGGAATACTCTCTTTCAAATTCTGAAGGTGGCAGGGGTAAAATACAGGGAGCGAAAAGCTATTTACAATTTGTACAGAAACCAGATGGCAGTTATAAGAGTCGAGGGACATGAAAGGGAAGCAGTGGTTGGGAAGGGAGTAAGACAGGGTTGTAGCCTCTCCCCGATGTTGTTCAATCTGTATATTGAGCAAGCAGTAAAGGAAACAAAAGAAAAATTCGGAGTAGGTATTAAAATTCATGGAGAAGAAATAAAAACTTTGAGGTTCGCCGATGACATTGTAATTCTGTCAGAGACAGCAAAGGACTTGGAAGAGCAGTTGAATGGAATGGACAGTGTCTTTAAAAAAGGATATAAGATGAACATCAACAAAAGCAAAACAAGGATAATGGAATGTGGTCGAATTAAGTCGGGTGATGCTGAGGGAATTAGATTAGGAAATGAGGCACTTAAAGTAGTAAAGGAGTTTTGCTATTTGGGGAGCAAAATAACTGATGATGGTCGAAGTAGAGAGGATATAAAATGTAGGCTGGCAATGGCAAGGAAAGCGTTTCTGAAGAAGAGAAATTTGTTAACATCCAGTATTGATTTAAGTGTCAGGAAGTCATTTCTGAAAGTATTCGTATGGAGTGTAGCCATGTATGGAAGTGAAACATGGACGATAAATAGTTTGGACAAGAAGAGAATAGAAGCTTTCGAAATGTGGTGCTACAGAAGAATGCTGAAGATTAGATGGGTAGATCACATAACTAATGAGGAAGTATTGAATAGGATTGGGGAGAAGAGAAGTTTGTGGCACAACTTGACTAGAAGAAGGGATCGGTTGGTAGGACATGTTCTGAGGCATCAAGGGATCACCAATTTAGTACTGGAGGGCAGCGTGGAGGGTAAAAATCGTAGAGGGAGACCAAGAGATGAATACACTAAGCAGATTCAGAAGGATGTAGGTTGCAGTAGGTACTGGGAGATGAAAAAGCTTGCACAGGATAGAGTAGCATGGAGAGCTGCATCAAACCAATCTCAGGACTGAAGACCACAACAACAACAACCGTTACATAACATTTAGCTGTATCGTTCAGTTGATGAAACCTCAGGAATGCTGTGTGTGGTGTTTGGATGTTTATTTCATTTTCAAATTATGGTGCTTTCAATTGAGGATCGAATTATCCTTGTTGAATATGCGTTTCGATCGGTTTATAAGTACAAGGATTTGCGGCAGGAGGCAGTCGCTGAAAAATTATGGGTAACATCTGAACCTCATCATTATGCGGTTCGTCGTGTTATTAGGGTATTTCGAGAGACAGGATCAGTATTAGATGCGTAGAAACTGGAAGACTACTTAAACTAAACGAACAGAAGTTCTTGATTATTTCTCGTGTCATGCAGCAGAGACCTGCAATAATTTTGCGCAAGAAAAAAAAAGCATGTCGACATCTGCGCATAAAACGGTTTGGCAAACATTAAAATTGTTCCCGTATAAAATGACATTTGTGCACGAATTGAAAGACGCTGACTATGAAAAATGAGTTCGTTACTGCAATTGAGAGGAATACCACGGATCGTCTTCCTTTTACCATGTAAACAGTTGAGACCTGGTTCCATGTCTATGGTCAAAAACAACGATTTTGGTCATCGGAGAATCCTAATGGTGTGGTTAATACTCCATTTCATGATCATTTTTGAACAACCCGTGAACAGTGAAACGTTATCGATTAATTATCCACAATTTCATTGGCGGACTAAAGGAAGACGAAATTAACCACTCATGATTTCAACTCATGTGTTGCTACTGCAGGCACAGCTAACAAAATCAGGTTTCTTCTGGAAGAGCATTTGGGTCCTTGTGTCATATAAAAAGGAAACTTGTGCACCCCTCGCTCGCCGGACCTTACTCCACCACAGTTTTTTCTTTGGGCAGAAGCAAAATCTGTAGTGTATAGCAATCACTCAGGCACGCTTTGTGACACTAAAACAGAAACAGCTGCGTTCGTATGAAGCGTATTACAATCACATCTGCAAAAAGTGTTTTCCAATAAAATGAAGGGGGTTCACACTCGTATAACCACCTTGGGATATCATGTCCAACTTATTTTTTAGCTACGCAGCAACTTCTCGAGACGCCGGTAACTACATTATGCCTTGCAAATGTTTGGCGAGCAGCAAACTGAAGAGACACATCTGGTGAAAAGTCAGAACATCTTCTCGACCTCTCCGAGTCGGTCGACCGACGGGGAGCTGCTGAATTACACAGTCTGCTCACAGAGACTGTAATCGGAAGTCCATCACATAAAAAAGTGATTACCCGCACAACACACCACGCTAATATCGTGTAACACCGCCTCAATTCGGCGAGAAAGATTCCTCATGTGCGCCGCCACCAACTGATGCTACTCATAGATAACGCAGAGCTTACTAAATTCATGGTGACTGCTATGTTTCAACTGCTCTTCCAGACGGTAGTAGGCATTTTCTATGGGAATAAGACTGCGTAACGTAGCGGGCGAGTGAGTGAGAAAAGAAGCCTGAATGTTCGGCAAATCGGGAACATCTTAGTCCAGACCAGTGGACATGGCAGACAGCCATCCTGGATGACTACTTACCCTAAATATGTAGGAGAAAGAGAACACTTTACAACCAGAGTACTGAAAACTATAGTGGTTTATGTTCAGACTAATCTCATTGAGTTGACCAAAGTCGTGGTAAGAACAGCATCCATACAACATTCTATAATCACTTCTTGCCCTAACATACACAGTCTATCCACATCTCGTCAAACACCTCATTTGGTTCTCGGCTGCACTCGACGTCTTGCGTCGTTTGAAAAGAGGTAAAATCACCACTAGACCTAACGCACTGCACGAATAATAGTTAGATATCGTCCAATTCTGAATTGTTAGGCCCACTGTAGGAATACAGTTGTATGTGACGTGTGAGAAACAGCCGTTTGTGAGGTTACAGACTACAAATGTCCACTACATGCTTCTCCTTTCGCAATGCTCTTTCGGAAACTGATTGATAATGACCTGCATTCATCGACACCGGCAATTCCTGCGCTGTTTTCAATCGTTTGCCATTGACGAACCGTGATTTTTATCTCTTGTCGCTGCCGGCTGGGACTCTTTTTATGACCACTGTGTTTCATGGCTGCGGGTGGTTCACTATTCGTTGCAGAATCGTTTGACAGCGCGCGACGATATTACTGTTAAATGTCAGCACCATTTCCTGACAACAGTGTTACGACCTGGGCCTGGAATTGTGTGAGAGTGAATGGTCCAGTGCACACCCGGGGTCTACTGTGACACCGCGTTATCTATAAATGCCTCGAATGCTCCAGCAAAGTTTTTAAAGGTTTGGATTGTTCAGAGCTGCAGGCGGCAGCCGGGCATGGGCAAAAGTTCTGCAAAGGAATGCTGACGCCTCATCAGCACTTCGTGACGTCGCTGCTGATCAATGCCTCGGTTGACGAGAGTTGACGAGAGCTGGCGATGGTGGTGTGCGAGGCATGCGCTGACAGCCGGACATACTTTTTTTTTTTTTTTTTTTGGTCATCACTTTTCTGACTGGTTTGATGCGACCCGCCACGAATTCCCCTCCTGTGCTAACCTTTTCGTCTCACTTGCACCCTACGTCCTCAATTATTTACTGGAAGTATTCCAATCTTTGTCTTTCTCTACTGTTTTTGCCCTCTGCTGCTCCCTCTAGTACCATGGAAGTCATTCCCTCATGTCGTAACAGATGTCCTATCTCCTGTCCCTTCTCCTTTACCGGTATTTTCCACATATTCCTTTCCTCTCCGATTCTACGTAGAGCCTCCTCATTCCTTACCTCATCACTCCACATAATTTTCAAAATTCATCTGTAGCACCACATTTCAAATGCTTCGATTCTCTTCTGTTCCGGTTTTTCCACAGTCCATGTTTCATTACCATACAATGCTGTACTCCAGACGTACATTCTCAGAAATGTCTTCCTCAAATGAAGGCCGATGTTTGATATTAGTAGACTTCTCTTGGTCAGGAATGCCTTTTTTGCCTGCTTCTAATGTCCTCCTTGCTCCGTCCGTCATTGGTTATTTTACTGCCTAGGCAGCAGAATTCCTTAACTTCATCTACTTCGTGAGCATCAATCCTGATGTTCAGTTCCTCGCTGTTCTCATTTCTACTAACTCCTCATTACCTTCGTCTTTCTTCGATTTACTTTTAATCCATACTGTGTACTCATTAGACTGTTCATTCCATTCAGGAGATCATGCAATTCTTCTTCACTTTCACTCAGGACAGCAATGTCATCAGTGAATCGTATCACTGATATCCTTTCGCCTTGAGTTTTAATTCCACTCTTGAACCTTTCTTTTATTTCCATCATTGCTTCCTCGATGTATAGATTGAACAGTAGGGCCGAAAGGCTACATGTTTGTCTTGTGACCCGTCTCTCCCTATAGCTTATCCCTACTTTCTTCAGAATTTCGAACATCTTGCCCCATTTTACATTGTCGAATGATTTTTCTAGGTCGACAAATCCTATGAATGTATCTTTATTTTTCTTTAGTCTTGCTTTTATTACTAACCGCAACGTGAGAATTGCCTCTCTCGTGTCTATGCCTTTCCTAAAGTAAAACTGATCGTCATTTAGTGCATCCTCAATTTCCTATTCCATTGTTCTGTATAATATTCTTGTCAGCAACTTGGATGCATGAGCTGTTAAGCTGATTGTGCAGTAATTCTTGCACTTGTCAGCTCTTACCATCTTCGGAATTGTGTGGATGATGCTTTTCCGGCAGTCACATGGTATGTCGTCAGTCATACATTCCATACACCAACATGTATAGTAGTTTTGTTGCCACTTCCACCAATGATTTTAGAAATTCTGATGGAATATTATCTATCCTTTCTGCCTTATTTGACCAAAAATCCTCCAAAGTTCTTTTAAATTCTGATTCTAATACTGGATCCCATATCTCTTCTAAATCGACTCCTGTTTCTTCCTCTATCACATCCCCTCACTGAGGCTTTCAACATATTATTTCCACCTATCTGCTCTCTCCTCTGCATTTAGCAGTGGAATTTCTGTTGCACTCTTAATGTTACCACCGTTAGCTTTAATGTCATCGAAGGTCGTTTTGACTTCCCTCTATGCTGCCTCTATCCTTCCGACAATCATTTCTTTTTCGATGTCTTCACATTTTCCTGCAGCCATTTCGTCTTAGCTTCCCTGCACTTCCTATTGTTTCATTCCTCAGTGACTTGTATTTCTGTATTCCTGAGTTTCCCAGAACTTTTTTGTATTTCCTCCTTTCATCAATCAACTGAATATTTCTTCTGTTGCCCATGGTTTCTTCGCAGTTGTCTTCTTTGTGCCTATGTTTTCCTTCCCAACTTCTGGGATGGCCCTTTTTAGAGATGTCCACTCCTATTTAATTGTGCTGCCTACTGAGCTATTCCTTATTGCTGTACCAATAGCCTTAGAGAACTTCAAGCGTATCTCGTCCTTCCATAGTACTTCCGTATCCCACTTCTTTGCGTAGTGATTCTTCCTGCCTAATGTCTTAAACTTAAGCCTACTCTTCATCACTACTATATTGTTATCTGAGTCTATATCTGCTCCTGGGTACGCCTTACAATCCAGTATCTGATTTCGAAATCTCTGACTGACGATGATGAAACCTAACTGGAATCTTCCTGTATCACCTGGTCTTTTCCAAGTATACCTCCTCCTCCTGTGACTCTTGAATAGAGTATTCGCTATTACTAACTGAAACTTGTTACAGAACTTAATTAGTCTTTCTCGTCTCTGATTTCTTGTCCCAGACCCGTATTCTGCTGTACCCTCTTCTTCCACTCCTTCGCCTAATACTATATTCCAGTCCCCATGACCATTAGATTTTCATCCCCCTTTACATACTGTATTACCCTTTCAATATCTCCACACACTTTCTCTATCTCTTCATCTTCAGCTTGCGAAGTCGGCATGTATACCTGAAGTATCGTTGTCGGTGTTGGTTTGCTGTTGATTCTGATAAGAACGACCCTGTCACTGAACTGTTCACTGAAACACACTCTCTGGCATACCTTCCTATTCATAACGAATCCTGCACCTGTTATACCATTTTCTGCTGCTGCTGATATAACCCTATACTCATCTGACCAGAAATACTTGTCTTCTTTACACTTCACTTCACTGACCCCTGCTATATCTGGAGTGACACTTTGCATTTCCCTTTTCAGATTTTCTAGTTCCCCTACCACGTTCAAGCTTCTGACATTCGTATCCCCCAGTCATACAACGCTATCCTTCTGTTGACTATTCAATCTTTTTCCCATGGTAACGTCCCCCTTGACAGTCCCTTCCTGGAGATCTGAATGGGGGACGATTCCAGAAACGTTTGACAATGGAGAGATCATCATGACACTTCTTCAATTACAGACCACATATCCTGTGGATACACGTTACATGTCTTTAATACAGTGATTTCCATTGCTTTCTGCATCCTAATGTAATTGATCATTGCTGTTTCTTCCGCCCTTAGGGCAGTTTCCCACCCCTAGGACAAGAGAGTGCCCGGAAACTCTGTCCACTCCTCCGCACTCTTTGACATAGCTGTTGACAGAATAAGGATTAGGGGAAAGTTGTGCAAAATGGGGATGCTAAGAGTTTTTTTAATATAAAAACATTATTAACAAACGCATCACATTCCTTCTCGATCTACAGGGTGGTCCAAAAGTCCGGAAACACCCTGATAAAATCCAAATGGAGTAGCGAACAAGGAAACAGAGTCCCTACACACGAGGAACAGGAAGGGGGAAACTTTATAGGCAGTGCCACCAACATGGCGGCCATCTTGAAAGCCCCCACCTTGGATTCAACTCCAAAACTTCAAATGGGAATGTGATCATGTGACATATGAAACAGATAGAGAATTTCACCAGAAAAACAATTCCGTTGTTATTTTAAACATACCTTTATTCATTCTCGGGTTACAGGCAGTTACTTGCGGCAGCAATCGGACGCTCGGCAGCTTGAGTATTACGTACTGAGAAGTCATAAAATGGAGTCTGAAACGGTGCAAAGTGAATATCCCATGCCTGATATGTTACATGTGTTTAACTGTTAGGTGTCATTTACTCATGCTAATGTTTTAATCGTTGTTTCCTTATTTGTAGGTTACAAAATGTCCTTAACACATGAAGAACGCATTGAAATCATCGTGATTTAGGAGAAAGAAGCACACGGGTCATTGCTGAGGAATTCAACGGTTGTCACCCAAACAAACAGCCCATCACCCACAGTACAGTTGCCAAGCTTTTGGTCGAATTCCGAGCAACAGGTTCTGTCGCACATAAACCTAAGGCTGGAAGACCAAAATCCGCTACCGATGAAGCAACAACAGTAAGTGTGTTGGCATCATTTAGCAAGAGTCCGCATCGGAGTACTCGTGGCCTGTCACAAGAATGTGGGGTTAGCCGTACCCCCATACTGCAAATTTTATCGCACCACAAATGGCACCCGTACAAAATTCAGCTGCTCCAACACCTGAGCGAGGATGACCCAGACCGTCGGGTACAGTTCGCAGAATGGGTGACACAGCAACTGCAGATAAACCCACGTTTCCCCTATCGGTTCTGTTCAGTGATGAAGCCAATTTCTTTATCAATGCTGAAGTGAACAAGCAGAGTCACAGATACTGGTCCGACATAAATCCGCACTGGATTGATGCCTCCAAAACGGTCAACTCACAAGAAGTGATGGTGTGGTGTGGTGTGTGGAGTACCAAAGTCATTGGACCTTTTTTTATTGACGGTACGTTAACAGCCAACGGTTATCTGAGGTTATTGGGTGAAGAAGTGTTGCCCACGTTGTTAACGGAGGACGGGACATTTCCGGAATTCTTCCAGCATGATAGAGCCCCACCACGTTATGGGCACAATGTGCGAGCATACCTGGATGTGCAGTTCCCTACAAAGTGGATTTGTCGTAGGAGTGCCGTGGAGCGGCCACCACGTTCACCAGATTTGACTCCTTCGGATTTTTATTTTTGGGGTCATGCCAAAGCACTGGTCTATTCTGTGAAAATACGGGATTTGTATCAGCTAAATCAGTGCATTGTTGATGCGTGTGGTCAGATTCAGCAAGATGTGTTGGTCAAAGTTCATCAGGACTGGGTTGGAAGGATAGCATTAACAATCCAACATAATGGACAACATATCGAGCCATTCCTATGACTGCTGGTGGTCCCTCGGGACGGTGTAACATCGGCGTAATGTCTCTTCGGCACATAACACACATGCTGCCGAGCGTCCCACCTCTGCCACATGTAGCTGACTATAACCCGAGTATGAATTAAGCTATGTTTAAAATAACAACGGCATTGTTTTTCTGGTGAAATTCTCTGTCTGTTTCATAAGTCACATGATCTCATTCCCATTTAAAATTTTGGAGTTGAATCCAAGATGGAGGTTTTCAAAATGGCCGCCATGTTGGTGGCATAGCCTATAAAGTTTCCCCCTTCCCGTTACTCGTGTGTAGGGACTCTGTTTCCTTGTTTGCTACTCCATTTGAATTTTATGAGGGTGTTTCCGGACTTTTGGACCACCCTGTATTAAGTAGTTACACTACTTAAGTTATTATTTACATTGGAATTTGTGGAATTCGAGTATTAATTTAACGTGTATAACAACAATTTCAAAATATGTCAAATCTCCCTATTTTATGCAACTAGTCGGGTAAAAAGAAGAAACAATGTAAAAATTTTCATTTTTCCAAAAGTTGCCATTTTATTGACTAAAAATATATGTGTTAGCCCTTGAATGACCCGTTTGAAATAGAAAAAAGTACAATATGTTTTTATGAAGCATTACCAAGTCCACAATAGTCACACACAAAAGTTTCATCTTCTTTGCCTACTTTTGAGCTCGATTCATAAGCCCACCCACTGCATCTGGAACACTGGATAGACGCTTCCTTCCCTTTGGAATGTCTGTAAAGTTCACTGCAGAAAATACATGCAGCATCACTTTCTTGATCATCCAATGATGACGTTATTTCTTCTTCTAATTTTCTCTTCTTTCCTTTGGAAGGTTTTGCTTTTTCATTAGTTGTGGGCTTAGTATTTTTTTCTTTGATACTGTTGTTCTTACATTTATTTCTTTTTGGGATTTGTTTTCTGGACGAAATAACGTCTTCCTTTGTTTATCCTTCTTTTTTTCTCTCTCTTTGATTTCAGCCTCTAATTCAATTTTATATGGCAATGAAGTTACAACTGCTGTTTTTCCTCTTCTTTTGTCATTAGCTTTCTTCTTCTTTCGTTCAGATTCTTGAGGTGTAGGTATGAGCATTTTAGGAGAAACATTGAAAGAGGAATTCAGAACAGACTGATATCCAGATGTTGATGGTTGAGGGTCAGTGGTTGTTGACGTAGGCCTAGGGACACACTCAGAAGAAACTGAAACTGAAGATGAAGACCTCGACATTGTTGGGGATACCAATGTTGAATCAGCTTTTGCAAAGAAACCGTTGTATGCCTAGGCGTAGACGGTGAGTGCCCAGCTTTTGGCGAAAAAACTAGTGAAGTTGTAAATAGTCCTGGTAGAGTGTCCATAGATGATATGACGTTAGAAGTTGAACTGGACGTTGCCATAGAGAGGGGAGTCTCATGTGACATTTCTTAAGGACACTCTGTGGTGCAGAAAGATGGTCTGGAAAAATATTCCTGTTAAATGGGCATATTCCTGATTTTTTAAACCCCTTCAATGCAGTTTCTACACAAGCTGCTCTACTGAAAGCACCATTGAACAGTTTTCCGACTTGATATATTGTCACAACACGGCCAGGACGGTTCACTAGTCACTTCCTGACTTCTTGCTCGTAGAAGGCACTCAGAGGGGCCATAAATGTCACATCGAGTGGCTGCAACCTATGTGTCGTATGCGGAGGAAAGCAAAGTAAAATCACATGTTTCTCTCCTGCTAGGTTAATCAATTTTAGGCTCTTTACATGCAAGTTGAAGAATCAAGAATCAATAGCACAGGCTTTTCACGCTTTGGATTTGAGAACTCGACAAACTTTTTGAACCAGGTTAAAAAGGACTCTTTAATAACCCACCCACTCTCGTGGTATACAGCAAAAGAACCGGGAGGAGCAGCATCCATTAACAAAGGGTTCTCCCTCTTCCTAGAGAAAACAAACATGACAGGCATGAAGTTGCCTGCCGCATTCATGCATGTCTCACCAGTAAATAGTACACCTCTCTCAGCTGAAGATAGCGCACCGACTTGCCTCTTACCACGAAGGCCATGCACTTTAGACGGCTTGTTTGGTACAGTCATGATTCCTATCTCATCGACATTATAGATCTGATTTGGGGAGAACTTGTGTTCCTTAAGTAGAGACTCCAGTAACTCGAAGAATTTACCAACTGCATCTCGGTTAAATCCCTTGGCTCTTGCCATATATGTGGGCTCTGGATTACGTAGAGAAAGTTTTGGATGCCTTTGCAGAAAACCATATAACCAATCTTTCCCTAAATGCTGCTTTTCTTTATTAAAAGGATGATTAATATTGTTTGTCCTAGCTAGCTCGAATGCTAGTTTTCTTAAATCACTTAGTGTGAGACCAAAAATTCTTCGTTCCAGAGTGAGTACATGTTGCATTAGCTCGTTTTCTTGATCTGTAGAAAATACAGTTTGATATCTTCCAAGCTTTTTTCAGCAGCTTTTTCTGACGATATGTTTTGTTCCCTAGCTTGTTTAACCTTCCTCTCAAGGGTAGTTTGAGGAACGTTGAAGACCTTACACGCTTTTCTATACCCCAACTCACCCTTTAAAACAGCTTGTGTAGCGTGGGTCATCCCCTCTTCGGACCAGCTCTGCCTGTCAGTCTTCCTCACATACCGGATCATCTTGATACCTGAAAAGAAAAATAATATCAGATTTTATTACAGTATTATTAATAAATTATTTTCAAAAAACCTAAAGATGTATTTTTATAACAGGTGGGCCTGAAATAATATGAGACTAATGAAAAATAAAAATTAATATATAACATTAGCCTATTAGTGTAAACAATACTTACCGTTGTACCAAACGGGGACGTCCCCGTTTTGTACAATCTCCTATGTCCCCATTTGACCCGAACGTACAGTGAATAACGAAATATAGCGTATCTAAGGTAGGAATTAAGATAAGCTCAAGGTTAAAATAATGTCTTAATACTACTTAATACAAATGGTAATTTACCGTTGATCCTTCTATGTGTATTTCTGTATACCGGCACAACTAAAAACTTGAGAAAATCGGAAGAAAAACGGTGAAAAACTTTGAAACTTTGTACTGACGAAAGAGACGGTCTTCTGCGGCCACAAACCAACTCAAACTGCCGTTGCCATTCCGAGAGTCACTAGCACCGTATTTTTCCGCTCGTAGCAGCACCAATCAAGCATATACACACTGTCCCCATTTTAACTGCTGTCCCCGTTTTGTACATCTGTCCCCTACTTCTTTTGCCAGAAGTTTTCGGCTGCCAATGCTGGTACGCCAGGTTGACGTAACGACTGGACATCAGTTCAGCTGCAACGTACTCCGTTCTCAACATTCCTGATGGAACTTTAATAAAAGTTTTAAGAATGCACAATAAAATTATACTGCTGTGCAGCACTACACGAATTAATCTTGCAACGTATCAAAACACGTAAGCTGCTTTTTTCTATTGTGTTACTGGTCTTTGTCGACTCTCTTTACTGCACTGATCCAAAATAACATTTTTGCACATTCATTCTACTTCCTTGTCATCACGTGTCAGTTGTGGAGTATCACATAAATGCCAGATACCAGTGCTCCCTAAACGCCAGTGGGTTCTTTGAAGTGATTGACTAATATTTTGTCTTGTGAACTTATTTAGGTAGTGTGTGGAACGTCATACGAAAGATCATAACGATATCACTTCTTGCGTGAATGGTCCTTTTCAGTTATTCGGTTCCTGGTTCAAAATGGTTCAAATGGCTCTGAGCACCATGGGACTTAACATCTGAGGTCATCAGTCCCCTAGAACTTAGAACTTCTTAAACCTAACTAACCTAAGGACATCACACACATCAATGCCCGAGGCAGGATTCGAACCTGCGACCGCAGCGGTCGCGCGGTTCCAGACAGAAGCGCCTAGAACCGCTCGGCTATTCGGTTCCTGCTCGAATGAACGTTTTGGGAGAAGATTTCTCGTCAGATTTCCGTTATTAGTCAGGACATATATACTTTTCCGCATATGATGCATGCTGTTACTGCCAATTCTTTATTTTGTCATCACATTTTGTCGGCGACTCTATTCAACTGCCACAAATCATTAACTTTCACCAGGGATCTAAAACTAACCATAAGTAATTTCTGTCGAGCCCTGGGTGTCATATATCTTGTCATACAGTGAATATGAGCTGTGTGCACAGAAAAAATTTTAGCTGCACTTGCAACAGCTGTTGTCCTCGTATGTGGTGACACGATACGCAGTTTGGCTCCATAAAGTAGTAAGTATGGGCTGGTAACGAGGATCTACCCTTCGTGGACAAAGATTTTATAGCTGTTTTGTCGAAGGTGGGTGTCTTGATTTACGCACGCAGTAAAAGCAGCTGTGAGAGTACAGAGACTGCAGCAGATGTTTGTGAGTTTCCTTGTGCCAGAAAGTCGTGAAATTCAGCAGCTTTCGAGGAAGGAATATTGGTGGGCGATGATGTTATCGCCGCCGTGTAGAAAGATGTGTGAGTAGGGATTTATGGCTGTCACACTGAAAGAAGGCCTCGCACAGCAAAACATGTGTAACTTTCAAGAACTTTTTTGTCCGTAGTGAAGTAAATCCGATCCAAATAACGGAAGAAACCCCGATTTCTAGCATGGCGAGACGCGCTCAGAATAGAAGGTACTAGGAGCTCATGCAGTAGATACCTGAATCAATGAATATGAAGATGAGAAAGATGTAATACGATGTTAAAAATGATATGGTACAAAAAGTACAGAGTAGATAAAAGAACTTGACGAATATGTTTCTCCTATCACGAAAATAAACGTAACTCTCAGTACACTTTGATTTCAAATATCGTAGGCTACTATAATATTAAAAAATTTTCTCATTCAATGTTAAAAAAATTTAATGTGTTTTTCCAGTCCGGTAGAGCATATATCTTGCTCGCGTACTGTTTATTGCCACTGAAATGCCTTGGGAATAGCAGTAATCAGCTTGGTGATGTGCTGCTGCAAGTTTTGTTGATGTCAACCACTTACTATTGTCTATTTTTTTCAGTTGTCACTCACCTGACTGGTTTCCTGCGGCCCGGCTCGAATTCCTCTCCTGTGGCAGCCTCTTCTCATCAGAGCAGCACTAGCAGTCTACGTCCTCAGTACTTATTTGCTGGATATGTTCCAATGTCCGACTTAACACATATCATCCTGTCCCTTCTTCCTGTCAGCATTTTCCATATATTTCTTTCTTCGCCGAATCTGTGGAGAACCTCCTCATTCCTTCCCTTTTCAGTCCACCAAATTTTCAGCAATCTTATGTAGCGCCACATCCCAATCACTTCTATTCTCTTTATTTCTGGTTTTCCCATTGTCCATGATACACTACCATACAAAGCTGCTCTGCAGACGTACATAGTTAGAAATGTCTTCCTCAAATTAAGGCCTTTTGTTGATAGCGGTAGCCGTGTCTTGGCCAGGAATGATCTCTTCACTTGCGCTGGTCTTTTTTTAATCCTCCTTGCTTCGTCCATCACATGTTACTATGCTTCTCAGGTAGAATTCCTTAACTTCATCTACCTCTTGACCAAAAATTTTGATGTTAAATTTCTCGCTGTTTTTGTTTCTTCCGCTTCTCGTTACTTTCTCCTTTCTTCGGTTTTCTCTCAGACCAAATTATGTTCTCATTATACTGTCCATACTGTTCAACAGATTTTGTAATTCTTCTTCACCTGGAGTGAGGCACTCTCAAGCCTCTCTATTATATCCGTCAATGATTCTTCGATGTATAGATTGAACATTAGAGTGGAAAGACTGCATCCCTGTCTTATACCTTTATTAATCCTATTACTAAGTCCTTTGTTTTCCAGTCTTATTTTTGACTCTTGGTACATGTGCATACCGTATGTTACCCGTATTTCCTATAGCTTACTCGTACGTTTCTGAGAATTTCGAAACTCAAGCGCCATTTTACATCGTCGAACACTTTTTTCAGGTCGACACATGCTATGAGCGCGTCTTGATTTTTCTTCAGTCTTGCTTTCATTATCAAACGCAACGTGAGAACTGCCTTTCTGGTGCCTCTATCTTTCGTGAAACCGAACTGATTCTCATCTAACTAATCCTCAATTTTCTTTTCCATTTTTTTGTTTATTATTCTTGTCAGGAACTTGGCTGCATGTGCCATTAAGCTGTTTGCGTGATAGTTTTCGCTCTTACCTAATCTTGTTACCAGGCGACAAGTCTACCCGACGGAAGGGCCTAGCCACCCATCATTTGCATTTACCCTCGAAATTGTGTCGATGATATTTTTCGAAAAGTCTGGAGGTATGTCACCAGTCTCATAATTTCCACACACCAACTAGGATAACCATTTATTGTAACCTCCCCCAATGATTTTAGAAATTCTAATAGAATTCACATGCTCTGTTATCAACTTGGGAACCACAAAGAATCTTGTGGTTCTATGTGCTATAGTAATATCCGCCTGGAACTATATCCTCCATTGAGAGGTTACATAGCTGTACAGCTCTGCCGGCCGGAGTGGCCGAGCGGTTCTAGTAGCTACAGTCTGGAGCCGCGCAATCGCTACGGTCGTAGGTTCGAATCCTGCGTCGGGCATGGATATGAGTGATGTCCTTCGTTTAGTTAGGTTTATGTAGTTCTAAGTTCTAGGGGACTGATGACCTCAGAAGTTAAGTAGAGCTCTGGAACAGGGTAGGTCTTAACATATCCGTGAACTACAGAAAATTATTAACTATGACAGTTTTATGAGAGTACCCCAAGAGATTTATGTTTATTAACATATAGTCTACTACACTGCACCGGCTATATGGACTGTGAAGAGGGATCAATTACAGCTGCTGTGTGTTTGATTCTGAACTGTCACGGACATTAATCTGTCACTGTACTAATACACAAAAATCGGATTCGCCAATCATTGCGTGGATGATGTCAATGGTCAATTTACTAAGTAGCACCAAACACTGTGGTTACTCCTTTCGTGAGCATTGTGTACTTAAACCACACTCTATCTTTGTACGTTTATAGATGTTTGCGTAATTCTGCAAACTGTGGTGCGATTTGCTAAAAGGGGTTCGGCATGGATCATGGAAGTCTTCATATTGGGGCATGCCTTGCTGACTCCCTGTCTGCTTGACTCGTATACATTACACCGACTCAAGTTTTCCATTTAGATGGAAGCAGTTCAAATGTACGTAATCAACTCGAAAACCGTAATGTGACTCGGGGCTGCGATATGACACGCAATGTACAGTGGTATGTCAAAACGTTGCGACAACCTACTAAACCTTTCCGACAGTGTGTTAATCTACGTCTGAAACGCAGCACATGGCATGGATTAGAAAAAGCCTTGATAGATTTTCTGAGTTACTTGCCGCCAGAAGTCTACATACAGGTCACTCATAGCCTGTACGTTACAGGCCACCAATGTGTGAGCGTGGAGCTGGCGCCCGATAATGGGGTCAGTCAGAATTTGGTTTCAAAGACATTCGAGCGAGTTTATGATCTTGTTCTTCAATACGCTGCAGTAAGATTCTGCTCAGGCAACATGGACAGTTATCGTGCTAAAAAATGTCATCGAGCTCCTCGCCATTCCGAGAAGGTCCAAGGGCAGTATCGGGAATCGAACCAGGTTCCTCTGCATAGCAACCATTTAAACTGACCACTTAGCTGCGGAGGCGGACGGAAGACGTAATAACCATCGGGAAAGACAATCGGCATGAAGGGATGCAGGCTGCTCGCATTTACGTTTATGCAGTCCACAGCTGTCATGGGACCGTAGATAACTATGCGTACCACGAAAATTCTAAAGCAGAATGGCGTACCCTACAGCTCGTGACCACGGCGTGGTTCAAGTTATGAGCAGTCGATCGACTGGATGATGGCGTATCCGAGCATGACCATTGACCCTGTGTAACAAGAAACTTGATATATAGTGAAATCTCTATGATCTCGTACACAGTGAAATCGTTTATTGACAATTTTATTGGATCAACATTGCACTCGGTCGCCGGATGCCCCTCCCAGGCGCCGACCCGTAGCAGTCTGTCCTTTGCCAAAATGGCTGAGGCCAGCGGTTTTCCCCATTTGCAGCCCTTATCGTCGCTAAAATGATTCCCTATTAGTTTCTTCTGCATTTATATGCTTTCCCTACCGCGTCACGTGGGCGAAACGCTGTCAGGTGGTATTCAGTCTCGCGGTAGGCAGTAGGAATTACGTTTTGGCTCTTCAGTGTAGATATAGTGGCGGAACAAGGACCCAAAATAAACTGTTGAGGAAAATTGGTATTTTTACACAACGCCACTGCTTCCGCAAGAGCACAGTATCTGTATTTCGCACAAAAAATTTAAAACTTTCGTTGTAGCGAAACGTGGTATTTCAACGATATTACAGATAATATTAGTTATCATTATATAAACTTCATCTCACTGTCTTAGTTAGCCTCGGCACTAAAAGCTTGTGTCTTTCCTGTATCTCGAATTCTGTTGAAAAATAGTAACATAGTTTAAAGCATTTACGCCTTTATTTTGGTAACAGACTACTACCAGTAATGTAATAATGGAGTCATTTGTACACATATTAGTTGGAGATAATCGATTTGAAGTCGCAACGGCCACGCGTCATAAGCGTGAATCGTATTTTTCTCCTTTCACCGTTCATAATTCGAACTTGGAGATTATGTTTCTAACGAATTTCGATTTTGATGATGATTATTATGAGGCAAACTATTTCTTTCCATTGACAGTTATCAATAACACTGTGTTGTATCACGAAGCTCGATGCTTACCACCGACGACTTCTGTGCCTGAAGCTATCATTTTCTTGCGGAGGAACGTTAACTTATGCCAGAAAAAATCATTTTATGCGAAAATAAAAGACTTAAATAACAAATACCATTTTACAGGCTTTTATTACATGTTTACTTTTATTATCAACAATGTGTGTCCTCTTCTAGCTAACATTCTACTCTTTTGGGCGAATTTAAAATCTATATCCACACAGAAGAAAGAAAAACACGTTATGCAATGAACACCCATGTTCCCGCCTAGGACTACGCGTAATATGTAATATTCCTTCCGTGTACAAATTGTTTCATTACATGGTCCAAAATGCAACATTTGTTTCCAAGTATGCATGAAAGCTAGAGAATGGCCTGCGACGATTTACCTGCGCTATAAAACGTGCTTTACGTAAGGTGAGGTGCATTTGTGTAAAAAGTTCGAGCTACTGGAAAAACAAATACAGCCATTATCAAAATCTTAATAAATTCAAGAACATTGATATCTCTGCCTTACAAGATCGGAATGAAAATTAATCTGCAGGATTCACACATACTCGATTTTTGTTCTATTAGAAAATCCTTGGGAACACCTACAACTTACTCACCATCCTTCTGCGACGTCATCAACGCAATTTAGTTGACCCATAAGAATTAATATAGACAGAAGAGTGGGAGAAAGCTTTCATCGACAGCGAAATCTTTATCCAGGTCGCCCACCAAGAGACTGTGTTTGTTAGGACATAAGTGACAACAATTTTCCATGTAGCACATTATGTGGGCGTTTTAATGTCTATACATTTGCGGATTACCAAATATTTATGTGTACAGCCATTGCTATTAAAACGAAAACTTTTAATAAAATTGATTATAACTTCCAAAAATGTCTTCACTAGCAGTTTCAGATTAAAGGCAGAGGTTCAAGGCGACTGTAAGTACGTGTAAGATTCTATATACACCTCTGAATTCTTCCTGATTAATAACCTTTTGCCATCGGCTGGTAACAGTTTAGTTTCAGCTGATCTTTCAGCAGAGTCCCATCAATCGGATGTACGCAGTCAAATCAATGTCTGGTGCTCTCCTTTTCACCACATATAACGAATAAGCACCGATGCGCTGCAGATGTCCTAGAAATAGCAGTCATTGAAGTTCTTGTAAGTGAACATGGTTCTTAATTTCCATGAACCATGTAGTTGGTGGGGAGGGATGTATGTTTAAATCTTTTTTTCAATTACATTTCTTTCGGGAATGTCAGTTGCGACGATAAGAACGTTCGGACAACATAACAGCCACCCCCGAGCGGAGAAAATGTCCGACCCGACTAGGAATCGAACACGGGCCCCTTCTGTTAGCAATGTGCCGCGTTTACCGTGCATCTACTGTTTAAGTTCATCCCCTACTTCCGGAAGGACACCTGCGATTCTTTGTCATACACTTCTCTGGCTGACGCTAAATCTTCGCCAGCAAGTTGCGACATAGTGGCTGAAGATGGGCAGACTAGGCCAAGTTATGGAAATTACGGAGTAAGATATAAGGGGCAAGTGCCAATTGAAACAGTGGCGAGGGAACACACAGAGGAGTGGGTAGCCAGTGATAAGGCCCGTAGAGTTTATTAAGATCTCCCTGATATCAGTGAGCGGTTTAAAGTGCATCCTGCAGACCTCAATCGAACCATGATACACTTGTTTTGGCGGAGACGGCCCGTACATAATGCACCTTCATCGAGTGCACCTTGCCCAGGGAACAGCGTGTTCCTATTGGGAACCTGGTTCATGCCAGCATACTTCCGCAATGCACACTACACAAGCGGACGCGACTATAACTAGGTATAGTAGTGCCAGGCTGTGCCAAAAATAGCGATGTTAAACCAGTAAAAGCTATAGTGTAGTAGTAACTCTAGATCTAAAATGTGTGTCAACTCGGTCATAGATGCAGAAGTCACATTTTTCCCGCACTGCGCCTGCAATAGGCATGTTGAACCTGCTATAGAAGGAAATGAGAAACAGATACCACACAAATAGAACAGTACGAGGACTTAGATTACATTAGAATGGAAATCAGAACAAAAGAGCATAGCAGGCACCATAGCAGAAGAGCATTGCAGACGATCACTTCTCCATACGTAGATTGGCGGCAAAAAAATATTTTCGCATTCAGATGAGAACGTTAGAGATGAGAATTAGGTGAAAATAACTCGCTCCAACAAGAAAAAGCCTTTGTTTTAATGATTGCCACCCCAGGCCACTTCTCATATCCGTGAAACTCTGTCCTCTGTTTCGCATGATACAAAACTAGATGCCCTTCTTTGCACTTTCTTCGACGTCCTCTACCAATCGCGTCTGGCAGGGATACCATTTTTCGAAGCCACACTCTAGCAGAGGGTAAACAAACTTCACGTAGGCAGCCTCTTTAGTAGACCTGTTGCTTCTTCTCAGCGTACTGCAAGAAAACGCAGTCTTTTGGTTTGCCTTCACCACAGCATTATCTATGTGAACATTCCAGTTTAATTTATATGAAGATGTTATCTGTTCTTTCGGACATGTCCGAAAGAAGATACCACCTTGATATATATATATATATATATATATATATATATATATATATATATATATATATATATATATGGCTCGGCGGCTATTTGACCATCTTCCTCTGTGCGGATGCACAAACAGGGTCCGAACTCCTACGGGAATCGGCAGTAAAGCTGCGAGTAATAAGTTTAATGGGCGGGGGCACTATGAATATATCAGTATAGAGCGGGACAATAAGTTGCGAATATGGTTCTCACGGCAGGCGTGCCAGAGATAAGTCCCTGCAGTCGCACTATCCTCTGTGTCCTCGGTGTCGGTGGCTCAGATGGATATATAATTATCGTTGTGTTTGGTCGTTGCGGACGTTACATGATATCCGTTTAAGTTCGTTTCGTGATCCTTTCACTCAGTTTCTTTTTTTTTATTACGGAGGCCAACCAGCTCTCTGGACGAATGCGCTGGGCTACCGTGCCGGCATAAAAAAAGAAAAGAAAAGATGGAGAGAGCGCCTGCTATATAAGTAGGAGATCCCGGGTTCGAGACCCGGTTGGGGCACACATTTTCAAGTGTCCCCGTTGACTTATATCAACTATGCAGCTAAGGGCATTCGTTTTATTATAATTTCGTTCCAGTTAAGTTGTTCATACTGAAATTCCTAGGTATTTACTTGAACTGACAGAATTTAAATTTCCGTGATTTATCATGTAGCCGAAATTTAATGGATTTCTTTTCGTGCTGATGTGGTTGACATCACTCATTTCCTTATTCACAGGAAACTGCCACTTATCGCACCATTCAGATATCATGTCTAGGATATGGTCTTCCGATGACTTTCCTAGAAAGTAAATAACGGCGTCATCTGCAGAAAAACACAGAGTGCTGGTCAGATCCCTCCTGAATCGTTTATATAGATTAGCAACTGCAGAGACCTTATAACATCCTCAGGGAACACCAGCTACCACTTACATTTGACTCGATGACTTTCCGTTAGTTACTGCGAACTGTGATCTTTCTGACAGTAAATCATGAATCTAGAGTAGACACACAACTGAGACGATACTCTGTAGGTACGTTGTTTGATTAGAAGTCGCTTGTGAAGAACGGTGTCAAAAGCCTCCTGGAAATCTAGAAATATGGAATCAACCTCAGATCCCCTCACGATAGCACCCATTACTTCGTACGAATAAAGAGATAGTTGTGCTTCGCAAGAACCGTATTTTCTAAATCCACGTTGGTTGTATGTAAATAGAACGTTTCCTTTGAGGTAATCATGTTCGAACACAGTATATTGTAACGTCTCCTGGAAACATTTTGTGCAAAATGTAAGTGAACAGTGCCAAAATGACGTAAAAAGAAAAACAGAGACATAGGAATTTTATAAGAGTTTAATAATGGATATACATCTCGCATCGCTGATGTGACCAAACCAAAGAATACTTAATGGAAATTGTTTCTTTTTTAATATAGAGACAACGGTTTTCTTTGTGATCATTCTGCTTTGTGTCTTTTCTGGATGCTCTTATCTTGCTCGGTTGATAACGTCTGTATTGCTGGTAATTATGTATTCGTCATCTTCAAAATAAAGCTTATGTTTGTCAAAGTGATATATGATTTTATTTGTTTAAAAATAAACATCCTCTCTCTGAGCTTTGGCAGAATTAATTTCAGACAGCGAGTTTCGTTATCGCAGCCATAACTGCTTGGATAACTAATTTGCTTAAATACGACCTCAGTGGCCAGCTTACTCGAAACAAAAAAAAAAAAGAAAAGAAAAAATCTATGCCGCCACTCACGAACTCACGACGGGTTATAGTGCAAGTACTGCTATTAAGATTTTAAATATTTTCATCAAATATTAGATGCACCACGCTGCAGACTAACTCAGGTACCATTTTACCTTCTCTCAAAGTATTAAATTTTCTCTTTCGGTTTAAGCAATAGGTACATTACTTCGGCAACACATATAAAGAGCAATATTTACCCCGTAAATAAGAGAACATCATGCTCTTGACTGAAAAATTTATATCAAGGCAATGTCTCACTTATATCATTGCTAGCCATTCCTTAGTAAAACTTCCTTACTGTAGACTAACAATGTTACGTTATGAATTCTTATGACAATATTGTAATAAACTGTTGGCACTTCATATATAAAAGCTTACAGCTGTAAATAACGTTCAACTACACGACGAATATTATTTCTTGTTACTACATTAGTAAAACCTATTTTAAAATTACAATATATTCCAAAATCTTCTGCAAATCGACGTTAATGATATGAGAATGTAATTCATCGGATCACTCCTTTTCCCTTTCTTGAGCATTGGTGTCTCCTACGTAACTTTCCAGCCTTTAGGTACGGATCTTTCGTCGTGCGAGCAGTTGTATATGATTACTAAGCAAGGGGATATTCTATCAGCATACTCTAAAAGGAACCTAAGTGGTGTATCATATCAGCGACCGGTGGCAGAGTTAATTTTCCTTTGTTTTTGACTATATGGTGTAGTGAACGACAGAGAATTCTTCTCTTACATCATTTATATGTTATTACATTAGTCAGCATTTCAACTGCTCATATATACCCTAAACACACTACTTTCACTCATTATCTTATACAGTTGGTGTTTCGTCTAACCCTGATTACCCAAAGTCCGTTCTACTGCTGTTAGTAGGTTAGCATATGGAAGTATTAAGGGTCAGTTGGTAATGAAGTAATTGTCTGAGTCCAATTATATTTATTTTCATTTATCAGACGTACTAGATCAGAACAGTGTTTTACGCATTTGATGATGCTACGTGGAAACACCTTCCTAGAAAATTGTACCGGAAATGCAGAAACACCTACTCAACTCTTTACGGTATCCGGAAGACTCGCGTGGGTTTGTTCGTAGGTGCTTTGTGGCGTCTTTCGTTTGTCGTTATAATTATGACTGTTGCGTGCAAACAAAACTATATGCTAAGCGACGTGACCTCATGAATACGAAACGTTTAATGAAGTTGCTTCATCGTCAACCGAACCATTACCGCGAAAGCTTTTTAATGCTTACGACATCGTTGCCCGTGAAGACACGTTAGATAGCGTTTTTCGGCAGGTGTTCAAGTGTTAGAGAAAGCCTTTGGCAGTTAACAAGGCGTCCACAAATTTGAAGTACTATAACTCTACACAGGAACTCACGGAGTTACTACTATGGAGAGCCAGTAGCAGCATCAAGAATGTTGCTTTAGCTAGCATTGATACCTCAGAAATGGAATACCGGAAATACTATCCTTACTATACACTCTAAGACAAAAAAAAAAAGCCATGAACCATGAATGAATTATCCGACCTGGACGGAAGTCGGCAGGCGTGATGACCATGCACAGACAAACAAATGATGACAGTTACAGAAAAAATGAATAATTTATTCAAGAGAAAGAGCTTCAGGAATTGAGCAAGTCAATAACGCCTTGGTGAATCTCTGGCCCTTATGCAAGCTGTTATTCGATTTGGCATTGATTGAGTTGTTGGATGTTCTCCTGAGGAATAGCTTGCCAAATTCTGTTGTATTTGACGTTGAAATAGTTCAAATGGCTCTGAGCACTATGGGACGGATGTCATCCGTCCCCTAGAACTTAGAACTACTTAAACCTAACTAACATAAGGACATCACACACATCCATGCCCGAGGCAGGGTTCGAACCTGCGACCGTAGCAGTCTCACGTTTCCGGATTGAAGGGCCAAGAACCGCTTGGCCACCGCTGCCGGCTTTGCGAGTTAGATCATCAGGATCCCAAGATGGTTGGATGGTCATGCCCATAACGCTCCAAACGTTCCCAGTTGGGGAGAAACCCGGCCATCTTGCTGGCGAAGGTAGGACTTCGCAAGCATGAAGACAAGTAGTACAATCTCTCGCGGTATGCAGTTGGTCATTATCCTGCTGTGAGCCCAGGATGGCTTGCCATGTAGGGAAACAAATCGGGGCGTAGAATATTGTCAACGTATCACTGTGCTGTAAAAGTAAAGAGGATAACAATCAAAGAGGTCATGCTATGAAAAGAAATAGGACCCCAGACCATCAGTCCTGCTTGTCGGGCCGTATAATAGGTAGCAGTCGGGTTGGTATACCATCTCTGTCCGGGACGTCTCCAGACACGACTTCGGCGTATAATCTCATTGAATGGAGTAGAATTGTCTTCAGTAATGAGTTTCGCTTCCAACGGACTCTCGATGACTAGCGAAAACGCCTCTGAAATGCCCCGGGTAGTACTGGGTTACGAGCCTGATTGACGCCTGCCATATGGCCCCACAACCATGAGTGTCATTTTGTGTCACAGCACGACCCGTTTGGCCGTCATCGGCGGCATCCTTACAGCACAGCGTTATGTCGATGATAGTCCTTTTGTTGCCCTTCGTAGGGAACATACTATCAGAGTCGTAATTTAAAACAGTTCTGTAAAATTTAAGCTCAAATAAGAGAAAAGGGATGGATAAAATTTCCTCGGAATCATAAAATCATTGGGGAAGTGGCAACCAGACAACTATTCGCGTTGGTGGGCAGAATATATAAAACTACCAACGGACCGTTGGACTTCCGAGAAAATACCATCAACATAATTCCGAAGACAGCAAGGACTAAAAGTGCGAATATTAGCACCGTCTGCTTAACAGCTCATGCATTTAAGCAGTTGACAAGAGCAACATACAGAAGAACGGAAAAGGAAACTGAGGATCTGTTAGATGATCGTCAGTTAGGCTTCATGAAAGGAAAAAGTAGCAAGAGGTGGTTCTGCCACTGCATTTAATAATGGAAGTGAGACTGAAGAAATATCAAGAGACACTCATATGATACGTTAACCTAGAATATGCGTTCTGCAATATAAAATGGAAGAAGTTGCTCGAAATTCTGAGACTAAACTGAGTAAGCTGTAGGGAAAGATGAATAATAGTACTTACAAGAATCAAGAAGGAAAAACAAGACTGGATGACAAAGAACGAAGAAATCGGATTAATTAGGGTGTAAGACAGGAATGCAGCCTTTCGCCCCTGCTGCTCAATCTATACTTCAAAGAAGAAATGAAGGAAATTTTAAAAAAAGTTTCCAGCGTAGAATTACAATTCAGAGTGAAAGGACATCAATGACAAGATTTGCTGATGACATTGCTATGTTCAGTGAAAGTGAAGAACAATTGCGCCATTAGCTGAATGGAATGACCAGTCATGAGTAAGACAATACATGGATTAAGTGGAAAAAGACCAACGGAATGAAAAGCAGCAGAAATGAAAGTAGCAGCGAGTAACTTACCCTAATATCAGAGTTTTCACGAAGTCGACGAAGCTACAGAATTATGCTCCCTTGGAAAGAAAATAAACCATAACGGACGAACCAAGGAGTCAGGGCATAAAAAGAAGACTAGCGCAGACAAAGACAGCATTCCGAGTCAAGAGCAGTGTACTGGTACCAAACATATGTTTTAATTTGTGGAAGAATTTTCTGAGAGTGTACGTCTTGACAACAGAATTAAATGGTAGTGAATCATAGACAGTGGGAAAACCGAAACATAAGAGAATCGAAGGATTTGAGATGTGGTTCTACAAAAGAATGGGTAAAAATTTGATCGTCTAATAAGGTGAAGAAAGGAAAATATGTGAATCACTGACAGGAGGAAAGGACAGGATGATAGGACATGTGTTGTTGTTGTTGTGGTCTTCAGTCCTGAGACTGATTTGATGCAGCTCTTCATGCTACTCTATCCTGTGCAAGCTTCTTCATCTCCCAGTACTTACTGCAACCTACATCCTTCTGAATCTGCTTAGTGTATTCATCTCTTGGTCTCCCTCTACGATTTTTACCCTCCACGCTGCCCTCCAATGCTAAACTGGTGATCCCTTGATGCCTCAGAACATGTCCTACCAACCGATCCCTTCTTCTAGTTAAGTTGTGCCACAAACTTCTCTTCTCCCCAATCCTATTCAATACCTCCTCATTAGTTATGTGATCTACCCATCTAATCTTCAGCATTCTTCTGTAGCACCACATTTAGAAAGCTTCTATTCTCTTCTTGTCTAAACTATTTATCGTCCATGTTTCACTTCCATACATGGCTACACTCCATACAAATACTTTCAGAAACGACTTCCTGACACTTAAATCAATACTCGATGTTAACAAATTTCTCTTCTTCAGAAACGCTTTCCTTGCCATTACCAGTCTACATTTTATATCCTCTCTACTTCGACCAGCATCGGTTATTTTGCTCCCATAATAGCAAAACTCCTTTACTACTTTAAGTGTCTCATTTCCTAATCTAATTCCCTCAGCATCACCCGACTTAATCCGACTACATACCATTATCCTCGTTTTGCTTTTGTTGATGTTCATCTTATATCCTCCTTTCATGACACTGTCCATTCCGTTCAACTGCTCTTCCAAGTCCTTTGCTGTCTCCCACAGAATTACAATGTCATCGGCGACCCTCAAAGTTTTTATTTCTTCTCCATGGATTTTAATACCTACTCTGAAATTTTCTTTTGTTTCCTTCAGTGCTTGCTCAATATACAGATTGAATGACATCGGGGATAGGCTACAACCCTGTCTCTCTCACTTCCCAGCCACTGCTTCCCTTTCGTGCCCCTCGACTCTTGTAACTGCCGTTTGGTTTCTGTACAAATTGTAAATAGCCTTTCGCTCCCTGTATTTTACCCCTGCCACCTTCAGAATTTGAAAGAGAGTATTCCAGTCAACATTGTCAAAAGCTTTCTCTAAGTCTACAAATGCCAGAAACGTAGGTTTACCTTTCCTTAATCTTTCTTCTAACATAAGTCCTAGGGTCAGTATTGTCTCACGTGTTCCAATATTTCTACGGACTCCAAACTGATCTTCCCCGAGGTCAGCTTCTACCGGTTTTTCCATTCGTCTGTAGAGAATACGCGTTAGTATTTTGCATCCGTGATTTATTAAACTGATAGTTCGGTAATTTTCACATCTGTCAGCACCTGCTTTCTTTGGGATCGGAATTATTATATCCTTCTTGAAGTCTGAGGGTATTTCGCCTGTCTAATACATCTTGCTCACCAGATGGTAGAGTTATGTCACGACTGGTTCTCCCAAGGCCGTCAGTAGTTCTAATGGAATGTTATCTACTCCCGGAGCTTTGTTTCGACTCAGATCTTTCAGTGCTCTGTCAAACTCTTCACGCAGTATCGTATCTCCCATTTGATCTTCATCTACATCCTCTTCCATTACCATAATATTGTCCTCAAGTACATTGCCCTTGTATAGGCCCTCTATATACTCCCTCCACCTTTCTGCTTTCCCTTCTTTGCTTAGAACTTGGTTTCCATCTGAGCTCTTGATATTCATACAAGTGGTTCTTATTTCTCCAAAGGTCTCTTTAATTTTCCTATAGGCAGTATCTATCTTACCCCTAGTCATATAACCCCCTACATCCTTAAATTTGTCCTCTAGTCCTTTAGCCATCCCTGCTTAGCCATTTTGCACTTCCTGTTGATCTCGTATTTGAGACGTTTGTATTCCTTTTTGTCTGCTTCATTTACTGCATTTTTATGTTTTCTCCTTTCATCACTAAATTCAGTATTTCTTCTGTTACCCAAGGATTTCTACTAGCCCTCGTCTTTTTACGTACTAGATCCTCTGCTGCCTTCACTACTTCATCTCTCAAAGCTACCCATTCTTCTTCTACTGTATTTCTTTCCCCCATTCCTGTCAATTGTTCCCTTATGCTCTCCCTGAGATTCTGTACAACCTCTGGTTCTTTCAGTTTATGCAGATCCCATCTCCTTAAATTCCCACCTTTTTGCAGTTTCTTCAGTTTGAATCCACAGTTCATAACCAATAGATTGTGGTCAGAGTCCACATCTGCCCCTGGAAATGTCTTAGAATTTAAAACCTGGTTCCTAAATGTCTGTCTTACCATTATGTAATCTATCTGAAACCTGTCAGTATCTCCAGGCTTCTTCAGTGTATACAACCTTCTTCTATGATTCTTGAACGAAGTGTTAGCTATGACATGTGTTATGACATCAGAAAACAGGCGCTATGGTACTGGAGGGAGCTGTGGAGGGCAGAAATAGGTGCGGATGACAAAGATATGAACATAACCAGCAAATAATTGAGGGCATCAGGTGCAAGTGCATCTCATAGACGAAGAAGTTGGCGCGGGTGAGGAAATATTGACGGATTGTAGAAAACCAATTGGAAAATTGATGACAAAAAAGTTATTATCTGAAATTTAACAGTAAAAGTCGTATAAAAAAGACATGTTTACAATAAGTCATCAATGTGCTGCTGCATTGAAACGCTGTACATTTGTAGCAAGTGAGTTGTATTCCGCAAAGCACTGAATACGTAAATCCCCTTACCACCAATAGGTCGTTTCCTGTCTCGCTCGAAGATAATTGTACCAAAAACGACAACTTTTCGAGAGTCTTTACTGTGTCGCTGAAACAGCATACAAGCACAGCACGTAAGTTATTATATAAAAATCACCAAGTATAGGCATCAACTGAAAATACTGCAGTCAGATATGACGTCTCCAAAGTTATGATTCTGATGTAAAAATTGATCTTGCGACACACTGGCCACATTCCTCTTCACGTGACAAATGTCTCACGTGTCTGATTCTGCCTTTCACGCTTCGAAATCACCGTTAGTGAAATGCCACATCATGTAACAAAACTTGCATAGCGCCTCATCTACATTCGGTTTTAAATTTCCTGTGAAGAATGGATTTACAGCAGAGATGTCCAAACCGCGGCCCACCGGGCGCATGCAGTCCGAAGCAAAAACCAGTGTGGCCCAGGGAGTGATCATCTACAATCAAGCGCCAAAGAAACTGGTATGCGTATTCAAATACAGAGGTATGTAAACAGGCAGAATATGGCACTGCTCATGGCGACGCCTATATAAGACAACAAGTGTATGGTGCAGTTGTTACATCGATTACCGCTGCCACAATGGCAAGTTATCGAGATTTAACGTTGTGTTTCAGTCGGCGCACGAGCGATGAGTTCAAAATGGTTCAAATGGCTCTGAGCGCTATGGGATTTAACATCTGAGGTCATCAGTCCCCTTGAACTTAGAACTAATTAAACCGAACTAACCTAAGGACATCACACACACCCATGTCCGAGGCAGGATTCGAATCTGTGACGTAGCAGTCGCGCGGTTCCAGACTGAAGCGCCTAGAACTGCTCGGCCGGCCACATCCGGCCGAGCGATGGGTACAGCATTTCCGAGATAGCGATGATGTGGAGATTTTCCCGTTCTACCATTGTACGAGTGTACCTTGAATATCAGGAATCCGGTAAAACATCAAATACCAGATATCGCTGGGGCCGGAAAAAGATCCTGCGAGAACGGGACCAACGACTGAAGAGAATCAATCGTTCAACGTGACAGAAGTGCAAACCCTTCCGCAAATTCTAACAAATGTCGATGCTGGGGCATGAACAAGTATCAGCGTGCGAGCCGTTCAATACTAGTCGATATGGAATTTTGGAGCCTAAAGTCCACTCATGTGTCCTCGATGACTGCACCATAGAAAGCTTTACACCACGTCTGGGCCTGTCAACACCGACAATGGACTTTTGATTACTGCAAACATGTTGCCTGGCCGGACGAGTCTCGTTTCAAATTGTATCGAGTGGATGGGCGTGTACGGGTATGGAGACAACCTAACGAATCCAAGGACCCTGCTTATCAGCAGGCGACTGTTCAAGCTGCTGGAGGCTCTATAATGGTGTGGGGCGTGTGCAGTTGGAGTGATATGGGACCCCTGATGTGATCAAGTGACAGGTGAGACGTACGTAAGCATCCTGTCTGATCACCTGCATCCGTTCATGTCCATTGTGCATTCCGACGGAGTTTGGCAAATCCAGCAGTACAATGCGACGCGCCACGCGTTCAGAAATGCTACAGACTGGCTCGAGGAACACTCTTCTGAGTTCAGAAACTTCTGATGGCAACCAAACACCCCAGACATGAACTTTATTGAGCTGTTCAGATATCCATCCTCTCGACCTATTACGGATTTATGTACAGCCCTGCAAGATTCATGGTGTCAATTTCCTCCATCACTACTTCAAACATTAGTCGAGTCCTCACCACGTCCTGTTGCGGCACTTCTGCGAGCTCGAAGGGGCCCTAGACGATATTAGGCAGTTGTACCAGTTTCTATGGCTCTTCAGTCTATCACACACTCATTAAAATAAAAAGTTAATTAAATTTCCGTTTATGATAAAGTTATGATATACTGGATATTTTCAGTCTGACACTCCCGCCTCACGATGCTATTCTCTCATTGGTCCACCCTTCTTTTTTTTCGGTGGTTTTAGTTCTCGTTAAGGATATTAGTTGCAGTATGTGCGCCCCCTCCCCCCCCCCCCCCCCCAAAAAAAACCTCGTGTCCTTCCAGTGTGGCCCAGGTAAGATAGAAGGCGCAGGGTGAACTCGGGCTAGCCGCTGCGTGACTCCTACATTTTCTGGGAAGTGCGACTGCGGCTGCAAGCACCGCGCTCTCGCTTCCCGTCACGCCCGTCCGCTGGCATTTTTACAGGGACAGGGGCACGGGCAGACACAGGGACGCCCCAGCGCCATACCGCTACCGGCTGCGGTGACGTAGGCTGCGTTACGCCGCCCTTGCGAAACGCGGCGCGAGTTCAAAAGGTCGCTCCGCCGTGTGACGCACGCCGGCGCCGCTTCCGGCAACGTCACGCCGCCCAAGGAGCCGCCCCACGGCCGCTGCCCTCGGGGTCGCCGTCTTCCGGTACTGCGTGCAGGCGCCGCCTCGGGAATCCCGAGGTCTCACAGTTGAGCTGCAGTCTGTGACGACAGCATCGCCGTTGTGAGGGGGTGTTGCAACTTTGTACAAATTAGCATGACATTTATACTGAACTAGGGCCTTCCGAGGACGAAGTGTCTTCAGTCCGGATGACTTCTCCATAATACTAGTAATATACACCAACATACCTTGTGAATCAATTTATTATTGAAAACCACATGAAAATCCTACAGTAGTTCCTGGGATTATCCGTACACAGACAGGACAATGGAATGGGAGAATTTAACATATGTACAGACTCTAGTCATGCTTAACTGTTCTCTCGAGTTATGGTGACCGTTAATTTACTGCTTTCCTGCCAGATACCGCCTCCACTCTAGCTGACCAGCTCGTAAGTACCACCACTGACAATAGTGGTGTGATGGTTGTGCTGTTTTACAAGCGTCTATGGTGCTAATGTCCAATTTCTGGTGACCTAGATAGAAGGGTAGCAACCCCCCCCCCCCTCCCCACCACCATATGAACAAGCAAATTAATTAAGGCAAATAATAATGTCACGCACTGAAGACGTCTTACTGAATAGTAATTAGCAGGGGTGCCCTAACTAAAATGACACTATGGGTACCACACCACATACATAGACATTAATGAGAGCGTGGGCCAGCTATTCTACAGGGTGGGATAAATAAACGTGGCCCGCAGAATAAGTTCCAGGGTAACAAGAAACACAGTGGAAGAAATGAAATACAATACTCATCTGAGTATCGTAGATGTTGAAAGAGACCATTATTCAGCTGCTGACGCATTTGGGCCCTGGTCAGCACGTTACTGAAGGCGGATAGAGGCTAGACTGCTGGAATTGCTGCAGTTTTATCTAAAATATCTGAAATGTTCAGCTGCAGCTCTTGAAGATCATGAGGGTTGTTGCGATACACCTTACACTTGAGGGCTGCCCACACAAATTAATCGCACACTGACGGATCAGGTGACCTGGGTGGCAAACTAGGGTTGCGACCAGACCTCAGGTTCAGGAATAGAGGATTCGTCTGCAAAATCGACGTGATTTTTCCGTCTCTTGCGACAAGCGTGTGGTTGATTTGGTAGGACTCTGAAGCATTCTATGATGAACCGCAGCCACATTTTCTGGTATGCACGCAATTTTCGTATTGCTTTTAGATTTGTTCAAAACAAATCCTGTTTGACGCTATTTTCGGACTAAATGTTGATGGCGCTCTTGATAGGCACCTGGACACCAAGACATTTCTCAGCAAACAACAGACCACACCGTTTCCACGACACTGTTCTCACGTAAGTTTCCACAGCTAATTTCAGCTGCTTCACTATGAGTACCATCGTCCCATTTGCACTGCTCCACTCACGGTGACACAGCCCGCACTACGCTCTGAACCAGTGTGGTTCACGTGGCGGGCGTACACGTAGTGAGCTCGTCACAGTGTGTGTTTATATGCATACATTCACGTCCAATCCTCTGCACTTTTCCCGGCCACTTTTATTCCCCCCACCCTGTGGAACAGAGGCAAGTGATCACTATAACTATTGGGTTAATCATCGAAAAGTAAAACTCATGAGTTTTCACTTAGTTAAGCACTTGAGCATTTAATGCTTGGACAAAGGGCTCTAATGAGGTCTCTAACCATGGCACAGGTGGGTGAAAACAGTAAATACAAAGTTATTTGAATTATACACGAATGTGACAAGTGAAAGGAAGCAGCGTTAGTGAAATACAGAGAGAACATGGAAAAATAGGATCGAACACTAGTGGGATGCCAAAGTACTTATTGAAAGCAAACAAGTTAGCCGCGAGGTATTAAAATAAAGTAAATGGTTCCTGAATGGAGTGAAGTAATAGCATGGAACTGGCTATCAAAGTGATGGCCCATCTTACGAACTCGTACCTTAATGCGGAAAGCAGTGGCAGTGTCAGCTGGATACTGTGAGATTAGCTCTCTTTCTATGATCAGCACTCTAGCGGAAAAATACTTCTCTGTGACCACAACGCTCGCCCCACCGATTGTCTGGCAGTCTCCGTCATTCCCCTTCCATATCCTAACATGTGAAGCCATTACCCTCTTGTCACCAGCAGTGAAGTATTCTCTCTCTGAGCGCTCTGGAACTTAGCTGTTTTTCACCAGGGGCCCTATTCTATATCGTTGTAGCGATCAGTGCAGTAAGTTAGTCTCGGTAGCGACGTCATTTCCGGTTCTTTATCCGAATTTCCTATTCAGTAAGGTTCTGAGACCCTCGCGCCGATTTTTCGACACTTGTGGCGAGAGGTTTTGGATTTCGGTATGGCCCTGTCGTTCGGACAGCTGTGGTTTATTTACACGTAGAATTTGTTATTTTAAACCTATTGAGCGGTTTTGGCTTTGGATTTAGTGATTGTGTTACAAAAGAATCACCACAGGACGCATCTGGTTGGAAAGCGAGTTCATAATAGACTATTTTCCTTTGTTATAAATATGCTTAGGTTAGGTTGTTACTGTGAATGATTACAACATAAAAAAAGTTTTCGGTCAATATTCTCTCAAAATACCCGTTATTTTATGCCATTAAGAGTTTAAAGATCATTAAACATCAAGACATCGGCTATGCTTACGTATATTACATGACTGTTAGCTGAAATTACTAGTGACTTGGCGTAATCTTTTCCGCAAATGGTTTATTTATTAATTATCGAAACGCGCTTAAAACTTGTAAGTAACAATGCAAAGGAATTTTGTGATGCCTGATAGAGGAAACCTTAAAAAATTTCATGCATTTACGGCTTACGGCTTCATCATTCGGCAACGAAGACAACCTTCGTCGTCTCAACTCAATTATAAGCTCCACTAGCTTGCAACCTGTAGCAGCGAAGTTGGGAAGGCAACGAACTGCGTGGGTCTGCCGTAGCTAAGGACGTAGGTTCGTTTACTGCCGCATGCGAAAATGGTTTTCTTTCCCTCTTCGTGACTGCAACGCATTCTGAGACTTCGTTAATGGTAAAAGTTAAACATTTTTCTGAAATATTCGTTGTAATTTACACGTAATAGCGTGCTCTCTCAGTAACGAGTTTCTCCGGTTTAGTGACTTATATATGTTCAAAAAATGAAAGATTCAATTACTGTGCGTGAAGCAACCAACAGTGATATTAGTACTTCTTCTTGTCACAAATAATTCACGATTTTTTTTCAGAATACGTAGCGATTTCCGGGAGTGTGGTCAGACAGGAATCTAAGAGCACTACGTAAATTATTGCGAATGAAACCAGAAGCAGTCGTCTTTATACTCTAGCTTGTCACAAGTACCTATCTGCGATCGAATCGTTAACAACAGTAGACAGAGATGAAAAGTTCCAGCCACCATATTATCAGACTGTAACACCGTATATGAAACATTTTGATTCATCAGATGTATGTTATAAACTACAACGAACTTCTATAGTTGCACTCGCCACACGCTCTTGAAAAGGCGATTTTTTAAATTTTGTTTTCATGAACCAAATCCTGGATGTATCATACAGTTAAGTAGGCTACTTCATCATTTGGATCTCCAGGAGCGAGCTATAGCCACATTCTGTGCTTCTTCTCATTCTTTGACCCACTCTTAAACAATTTTTCTGGTTCATGGAGATCTGTTCCGTCTATGCAACTAACTAAAGGCAGTTTAATCCCATACGCGTCTAGCTTCTTTTATTCATGAAGCATCATCACGAAGAAAAGAAAGTGAAACGCGTATGACAATAAACAAACTGCCTTCAATTAGTTGCATAGATGGAACGTACCTCCATGAAGTTTGAAGTAACTAAGGACCGACGGAAAACCGAAAAAAAATGATGAATATTTCGGGTGTTTCTATAGATGTATTTGTACAATGTGGTACTACACTCCATTCCTAACTCATATTCCGAAACGTAAAATCCAAAATATGACGTCGATGTGAATTAAAATAAAATGAGATAACGTGACATTTACGACAGTTTCAAGAACACAGTCAATATTCCATCATTATCAAACATTCATGGAATTCCGTGGTCAGCGAAATTAGAATATTACGTACTCTAACCACAATTTTCGGTACTGTGAAAAATGGCATGCCTGTGTCGGCTTCTAGCCGCCTCGAGTTCGTGCCGCTATGACGCTGTAATGCGTATACGCGGATCTGAGGCAGATTGCTTCTCATTGGTTGGCGCGAAGAGAACTGACAACAGCGTTTCGGTTCCGTAGGACCGTTCGACATCGCTTCCTAAATGCTTACTGAATAATTTTGGGGTTTTGTTTCGAGAAAAAGACCGTCCGGTGTGCTCGCGTACCGAACCGATGGGCAAAATGGTGGAATGATACAGAATAGGACCCCAGAGTAGAAACTCGCCAGTCAATGGTGAGAGATACCGCAAGTTTCGTCCCATAAAACTCAAGTATGATGTTAAACAATATTCTGCTCTTTCGGAGTTTTGTTAGTTCCATCTATTAGTTCTATGGGTTGGGGATGCAGTCAGAAAACCACTCTCAATCCATGGCACGATTTTGATACAGCCCTGTAAGATGCCTGACACATAACCACAGATGGTAAACTGCGTGCTCTATGGAAGAAACAGGAAGAATCAATGAGAAAACTATTTTGTGGCATCGCCTCTGAAGTAACGAAGATTGACACACTAGTCTCTGGGAGACATCACCTCACTGGACATCCCTTGTATTGCTAAAAGGCTTCTACGAACAAAGCTGTGTCTTTTTGACACACAGATGTCGTCCCATGTCCTGCAAGGAGAGCGTGGAGTGAGGGGACATCAATCCATGGGATGCCAGTCTGTCTACCTGAGGCTACGACTCTGCCCCAGGCTCTGACCATTATTATGATAGCGAGCTCCTCTTCAAAGGACTCTTTTCTTTTGCTAGCCAGCTCGTAGGCTCCTAGTTGTGCAATCCCATCACAGCACTAAAAAGATAAATGGAAAGAAAGCAATAAAAGGGACAGTCATTAGAGATACTGAATCTTGACTGCAATTATTATGCAGCGTCAGCGACCGACTTCTTGATCAAGAGAAATGACAAAAAAAAAATTCTGAAATATGTTGCATGGCAGATTCAGAGAAAGCTGGTCATGTAACACCATGAGAAGAAACTCCAAACGTCAGTTAAATAGGGAACATATACACTACAAGAAAAGAAGTATTCAGGCACCTGTTAGTGGACTTAAATATAATGTGTGTCTATCTATCACCTTCATAATTGCTTCAGGTCGGCTGGAGACATTTTAAATTAGTTATCTGAATGTTTGTGGATGAACCTGAGCCTGTTCTTCCTCAACAGCCGAAACGAGAGAAGGCAGGGTTGTTGGATGCTGGGAACTGGCTCAGAGTCGTGTTTCGAATTCCATTGGCTGCACGTTAGGACTGTGAGCATATCAGTCCATTTCATTGAAGATATTGTTCACAAACAACTGCCTCATAGATGTTGCACCAATCATCCTCCAAAATACTCGACAGACTATGCCTGTCAGTATGTGAGGTCTGCCTGATTTAAGTGTGTTTGGATTCCTAAGGGACCAAACTTCTGTGGTCATCGGCACTGAGACTTACTACTTAAACTAACTTATGTTAAGAACAACACACACACCCATGCCCGAGGGTGGACTCGAACCTCCGGTGGGAGTGGCCGCACGAACCATGACAAGGCGTTTCTAATTGCGCGGTCACTCGGCCTAGTTTTCGTTTAGTTGTGTTTCTTATCGACGCTTGAAGTCACTGAGCTCTCCCGATCGACTCTTTCTCCTTTTGCTGCTTCTCCACTGAAAATGCAAGACTCCCAAGCTCACTTTATACTTTCGAGCCCATCTCTCGTAACATATAGGGATGTGTGGATACATTTTCTTATATACTTTGTTACACATACTTGTTTAATATAATCAGCGAATTATATACACAAACCCTGTTCGTGAATCAGTTAGTGATAACGTTATTAAAATCCCAACTGTAGCTACTGAGAATAGTCATGAAACATAGACAAAAAAATGTGATGGTGTACTTTCATTTACAGTTGTTGTTGTTGTGGTCTTCAGTCCTGAAACTGGTTTGATGCAGCTCTCCATGCTACTCTATCCTGTGCAAGCTTCTTCATCTCCCAGAACCTACTGCAACCTACATCCTTCTGAATCTGTTTAGTATATTCGTCTCTTGGTCTCCCTCTACGTTTTTTACCCTCCACGCTGCCCTCCAGTGCTAAATTGATGATCCCTTGATGCCTCAGAACATGCCCTACCAACCGATCCGTTCTTCTGGTCACGTTGTGCCACAAACTCCTCCCCAATTCTATTCAATACCTCCTCATTAGTTATGTGATCTACCCATGTCAATCTTCAGCATTCTCCTGTAGCAACACATTTCGAAAGCTTCTATTCTCTTTTTGTCTAAACTATTTATCGTCCTCGTTTCACTTCCATACATGGCTACACTCCATACAAATACTTTCAGAAAAGACTTCCTGACACGTAAATCTATACTCGACATTAACAAATTTCTCTTCTTCAGAAACGCTTTGCTTGCCATTGCCAGTCCACATTTTATATCCTCCCTACTTCGACCACTATAAGTTATTTTGCACCCCAAATAGCAAAACTCCTTTACTACTTCAAGTGTCTCATTTCCTAATCTAATTCCCTCAGCATCACCCGATTTAATTCGGCTAAATTCCATTATCCTCGTTTTGCTTTTGTTGACGTTCATCTTATATCCTCCTTTCAAGACACTATCCATTCCGTTCTGTCTCTGACAAAACTACAATGTCATCGGCGAACCTCGAAGTTTTTATTTCTTCTCCATGGATTTTAATGCCTACTCCGAATTTTTCTTTTGTTTCCTTTAATGCTTGCTCAATATAATTTGAATAACATCTGGAGTAGGCTACAACCCAGTCTCACTCCCTTCCTAACCACTGCCTCCCTTTCATGCCTCTCGGCTCTTATAACTGCCATCTCCTTTCAGTACAAATTGTAAATAGCCTTTCGCTCCCTGTATTTTACCCCTGCCACCTTTAGAATATGAAAGAGAGTGTTCCAGTCAACATTGTCAAAAGCTTTCTCTAAGTCTACAAATGCTAGAAATGTAGGTTTGCCTTTCCTTAATCTTTCTTCTAAGATAAGTCGTAAGTTCATTATTGCCTCACGTGTTCCTACATTTCTACGGAATCCAAACTGATCTTCCCAGAAATCAGCTTCTACAAGTTTTTCCATTCGTCTGTAAGGAATTCGTGTTAATATTTTGCAGTCATGGCTTATTGAACTGATAGTTCGGTAATTTTCACATCTGTCAACATCTGCTTTCTTTGCGATTGGAATTATTATATTCTTCTTGAAGTCTGAGGGTATATCGCCTCTCTCATACATCTTGCTACCAGATGGTAGAGTTTTGTCAGGGCTGGCTCTCCCAAGGCTGTCAGTAGTTCTAATGGAATGTTGTCTACTCCCGGAGCCTTGTTTCGACTTAGGTCTTTCAGTGCTCTGTCAGACTCGTCGCGCAGTATAATATCTCCCACTTCATTTTCATCTACATCCTCTTCCATTTCCATAATATTGTACTCAAGAACATTGCCCTTGTATAGACCCTCTATATATTCCCTCCACCTTTCTGCTTTCCCTTCTTTGCATAGGACTATGTCTCCATCTGAGCTCTTGATATTCATGCAAATGGTTCTCTTTTCTACAAAGGTCTCTTTAATTTTCCTGTAGACAGTATCTATTTTACCCATAGTGATATACGCCTCTACATCCTTACATTTATAGTATTCATATGACTTACAGAAGGAAGCTGAAGATTTGATAGCTAGAACACGTAACTAGTGAGGAGAACCGAATAGAATTGGGGAGACAAGAAAGGACACATTCTGAAACATCAAGGTATCAAGAATTTAGTACTGTAGGAAAGTGTGGGAGATAAGAATAGTAAAAGGAAACTCAGTGGTGAATACAGTAAGCAGATTTAGAAACAAAGGTGTAGGTTGCAATAGTTATTGGGAGATGTAGAGGCTTGTACAGGACGGAGTAGCATAATGATTCTCATCGAATCAGTCTTCGAACTGCAGACCATAAGAACAACAACAACAACAACAGATGGGGTTAACTTTCCCCTACAAATGTGTCACATTGTTCACTGTAATGACCTCCTCTGTCTTAAAACAGCAAGCCCTATGGAGGTCGCAGTTGAAACTTAAAACGTCGAAAACAGTCGTAAAGTTCTGTAATTTGTACTGACCGTGCGTCTTCACTTCAAGTAATTGTACCAGTGCAGTGAAAAGCGACGCGCCACGTCTTCATCAAGTACTGAAATAGGTGCCTCTGCTTGCAGATCGTCTTTGGGCTTCATTACCTAGCTGCGTTTACTCTGGCATCTCGGCCGGCGACAGCCATTAGGCAGCTCGGGAACGTATTAAGCGTACACACGGCTCACGCTAGAAGTTTGTCTGTGGGGGGTTGACAGTCTGGGAAGGAGTTAAATCTGGTCGCGGCCTGAGCTCTCTAGCTACGGAGGTCCGCTTGCCACTCTGTATGTTGGACGTTTATTTTGAAGAGTGTAACTGCACCTACTGGCGAGTCGCCACTTCCCTCCGCCTGTTCCATAGTGGGCTGTACGTTGGAGTTCAGACAGGACTGTGGCAACACACACCATCCGTAATTCTTCTGGCCCTGACGCAGGAATAACAGTGTGTATAATTTCTCCTCTGCAGTTAAGCGCTCACAGTTGTTCGTGTAAACCCCTGCGCTTTCCTACCGAATTTCCTTTGATGTTCTTGCCATAAGCTGATTTGGCTTTTACTGCTTGCCGTTGTTTTGGATGAAGCCCATAACGTGGATCACTGTGCCGGTATCAAGGACTTCCCTGTATTAAACATTATCCGACTGTGAGCGATTTTCCATTTTATCTTGTTATTTTTGTGGAAGGACTCACTTTTACCTGTACCTAGCGCGTGTGTCTTTTTAGATTTAGAAGTATTCAGATTTTCCATGTCTGTTAACATTGATCATTACTGGCTCTGTTGGTGCGTGTGTCTTTTCTTCTGATTTTAGGTTTATTTACATTTTTTCATTGTCAGTTAAGGTTAAAATGCCCATGTGTGCTGCAATGTACTTAGTTACACAACTTAGTTATGGTGAATTCTACTCTGTTAACTACAAGTACTGGTTGGTCAAACAGACTCAGTCGTTTACTCTCGTTTTCGCTGTCATGGTTGATAAACCGTGTGCTATTTTCCTTTTATATGTCATGAAAATTTAATGTACTTCCTCTGTGTGTATTTTAGAGTCCGCACTGAATCGAGCAACCGTTCTGGGGGTGGGAGAAGCTCGTCCCGGTTACCGTTTGTTGGTTACTCAAGGCGTTTTAGCCCATTTCTTTGCTACGTATTTGTCCTTGGTTGCTCTTGTCAATAATAGCTCAGCTGATCACACCACTATAGACGCATCTCTTTCGGCTGCCTCCTCAAGAGAAACCGTAACAAGAGGCACCATACTGACAGCCCCTGGACCTACAGACGTCGCCGCAGTGTAAGTTCGGATACTTGCTGCAAACAAGCCCATTTCCCTCCTAAAGGCTGTGCTATCCTGCAGTACCTAGCCCTCTCGGGCGCTAGTGGTGTGAGGCTGTTGAGAATCTGCGTTACGTTGAATACGGCCTCCTTCAACCAATCGATCACATACAGTCGTGGGATCTCGGACCAACGCGCACGACAGTATTGGAGAACGATAAACCTTAGTCTTGATAAGACACGTTGCTGGTAAATGTATCTTCTTACACAAGACATAACATGAAATTGCGACGAACAACGGACGTTCAAATGGAGTTACTGAATGAGAGCCGTGCTGCTTAATCTCTGCTTTGTACAAAATGTAAATAACATTACTACGAAGTACTTTAAGCAATCATGCTTGCATATCCAAGCATCTAATACAGTGGGTAGCAGTTTGAAGTTCGCTGCATGTCACCTTCGTGTTGTTGCAGTTCTACCGGACAGAAGTGTACATATAAATACATATTTCACAAGTCAGTGTACAATGGATGGAAAAACCATCAGCGTTACAGGTAATTTAAGTTACATATAGTCTTTTTGGACCGTAATAGAAGTCCACACCTTTCCCTTTATTTTAAACCATCTTCAGTATCAGTGTAACAATGTGGTTTCCTATCAGATCTGTCGGTAGAGATCGCAAACAGTTACGCACTTTTCATCATCAGGATTAAATAGTAATAAATTACAATTATTACTCACGTTCTTTTGCTTCCTAATTTTCTACCACAAATAAATGCTCGATTCTGAGAACATTACTTAACCTATTCCTTTCAAGAAAGTTACTGTGTGAAAGATGATTGCGTCCATTTCCAGTGCTTTCTTTAAACTCTCTCAGCTTGTTCCGAACGTCGTGTCTGACGTACGTAAGAGCTCTGTTGAACAGTCTATCTCGAGAACAATTCCCCCAAATTACCTTTATACCAATACCTGTCGTTTAGGTTTCCCAGGGACCACTGATACAAATATGTAAGGGTTATACCAGACTGTACTGATCCACTTGATAAGAATTCGAACTAATAAAACGCTGCTCTACGGCTGGTCACATTTGAGTCAAGTATGGGGCTTCGTGACGGATGCAGCATCTGTTTTTATCATCCTTCCATCAGCTCTAACTTACTCGTTCCACTTACTTATCACTGTTATCACGTCATCGATTTATTATTTTCGGTCAGCAGTACTATTCTTACGCATGTACACGTTTACCATAAACGCTGCAGTTGGGATCCGCTACTATAAAAATTTACAAGTACACTGTTTGACAATTGCTACGGAATAGAGACATTGTTGGATAGGAATTATCAAATGCCAAGATGGACGACTTGATAAAAAGTACATACGTAAAAGTGATGGAGTGACACCTTTATAACCAAAAATGGTTCAGATTTCACCACATGGGTGATCAGGATAACAAACATGAATAACTTTCATGTTTGACACAGATCGGATTCCCAACATAAAGGTCGATATCGGACTATCAGTGAGGAATATGCCTTCGTCGAATATCAGTGCACATTTTGCACCTGTTATGTACACTGGCTACCAAACTGTCGAGGATTGACTTCTCACTCAAGGCAGTTTTCAGTGCTTGCACGGTTCTAATTGATTTGGGGCGGGGGGGATACGAAACTGTGAGGTCATCGGTCTCATCGGATTAGGGAACGGTACCTCGCGCAAAGATATGCAGCGGTGTTCGGCCACTGATCATAATGCACGCCCACACGATAACGTCTATGCCATACCGATTACACTCATGAACATTTTGTCGTGTGTAACGTGTTGCCTCTCTGTCTACACTAACTAGTGACCAGAATCACTTGCCACAGCGAAGCAGGATTCGTCGAAGAACATCACTGTGCACCCCTTTTGCTGACAGCGACCAGCATGCTCATTGCGGCAACGAACTCTTTCTAGATGACGGTGCATTTAACAGGCTTCCAAGCATACAAACCAATCTGATTTAGTGGGCTCTGAGCACTATGGGACTTAACTGCTGTGGTCATCAGTCCCCTAGAACTTAGAACTACTCAAACCTAACCAACCTAAGGACATCACACACATCCACGCCCGAGGCAGGATTCCAACCTGCGACCGTAGTGGTCACGCGGTTCCAGACTGTAGCGCCTATAAACCCAATCTGATTTAATCGCAGCTAAATGATTATGGCAGAGACACGTTTCCGCTACCTGCGAGCGATCTGCCTAAGAGTGAAACGTCTGTTCCTATTCACCACCCTCTTGCTCTGTGGTGGTCTGTCTATGACCATCGGCGTGCCTTTGCCTAGCATTTCAACCATCTTTAATAGCGATATGACACTTTTCGATACACGAACTGAAGCACTCAAATGATGTGTTGTAGAAATATTGTCGTACTACACGGAATGTCACACCAATCGGTTTCATAAGAACCTTCTGCAAATACCGTACTGCAAGAAGTGTCGAATGCGCTACTGCACACGCTTCGCTGCACTTAAGAGTTCCACGCTATTCCTTTTACTATCATTGCTCGGATGTTCCGCAGCAATTGTCAGCTGTTCCGCAGCAATTGGTAATAGTTTATTATCAGGTGTCAGTTGTTCCTTAGTAACTGTCAAACCGTATTTTTTTTCATTCCTATGACCTTGGAGAGTGCCAGCAGCCTTGCCGCGGTGGTAACACCGTTTCCCGTTAGATCAACGAAGGTAACCGCTGTCGGACTTGGTTAGCACTTAGATGGGTGACCGTCCGAGTCTGCCGAGCGCTGACGGCAAGCGGGGTGCAGCAACTCACTTGAGGTCAATTAAGGAGGTAATTGACTGAAAAGTAGGAGCTCTGCTCACGAAAACTGAAACGGCCAGGAGAGCGGTGTGCTGACCACACGCTCCTCATATCCACACCTATTGTCGCCTATCGGCTGAGGATGTCACGGCGGCCAGTCGGTACCGCTGTCCTTCCGAGGCCTGTTCGAAGTTTCTGTACACAGGTAGGGTAAAGGGACAAATATCAGTCCGTAGTCACCTGGCTAAGAGCATATTCAGATTATCGTATCAACGTCGCCTAACATGGCAAAACCTGCGATGTGCTATCAAGCAAAATAGCGCAGTGGTAAGACACTCGACTCACATTCGGGAGGATTGTGGTTCAAATCCTTATCTGATTACTTAGATACGCGTCTTCCGCGATTTTTCCGAATAGTTTAACGCAAATTCAAGATGGTTCGTTTGAAAGGTACGTTAGTGATTTCTTTTCTGTGTAGCAACTTGAGCACGTGCCCCGTTTCTCATGACATCGTCGTCAACGGTTCGACAAGACCTAATTATTAACCTTTCTTTTAGCTAGTTCGCACATATTAGCACGTCTATAGAACAGCTCAGCTACCAAAGTTGAGAAGCAAAACACTTTTCTCTCTCTTCTACATTCTGTCAGTCATGTTTGTTTCATATATTGCAATGATTATAGATGCCTAACTCTGGAGTATTCTACATACGTTTTCGACATGTTTATCTTCTCTATTATGATACTCATTTCTACATTCATGGGGACTGATGAATCACCCTCCGGTGTTGGGGTAAAACAGGAATTATGTTCATTACATTCTCAGCCACGGAGGGTATCCCTAAGAGCTGTTCGTCAGAGATACCGTAATCGGAATTTTTACGTTAAACATTTGTGGGAATTCTTTCTCCTTCACAAATTGTATCCGTCACCTCTAAACTGAGATTTTCAATTAGTTCTTCAGTGTATGCTACGATTCACAGGAAACGTTAAAACCCAGAAAATAGGAAAATACGGCAATGATCACATCACCACCAGGTCAGAAACGCACCAGATGTTATGGGCTGTGAAACTAGGCATGGTGGTCGCGTCGATTTTAATTTTTAGTGGTGTGTGTACACAACTCGAATCAGAGTACAATGAAAGTAAATTATTATCAAAATGTTATCAGGAGTACTCAATAAAAGTAGAGAATAAATGGTAACTTGGTGCAATCACATCAAAAGGATGACTGTTTTCACTGGGAAAAAATTATAGCACTAGATCAAGAGACTGGATGGACAAGATAAAGTACACAGACAGTCTCCAGAACAACTGAATCCTGCGTGTTTTTATTGAGAGCAACATACGGGATACAAGATGTCTCTGGAAATGAACAGATAGGCATTTAGGTAGTAGGGCTACAAAAGGACGCGCGCACGTGGAGAAACATTTTGGGAAGCACTGTGTCAAGCATACTAAACTGAAGCGTACTTATCTGCTGAAGCCAGGCTACTGTAAAGTTCTAGAGGAGTCACGCTGTCAAGGCGACCGGTAGTGACAAGCAGGGAATCCGGGTTCGATCCCCAGTCTGGCACAAATTTTCATTGTGGTCGTTCCATTATGCAACTAATGGTTCCTCATTTTTGCAACTACGGGTACATTACGTGTATTAATACAGTTGTATGGAATATGAACTATATGCATACAACATGCATACTACTGGTTTAAGTGTCTTTTTGGCACATGAATTAATTCCTGATGAAGAGTCTCATTCTGACCCGACAAAGGATATTAAGCAAGTACGACAAAATGTGTCCACTAAATCAGCGACTGTCTCTCAGAGTGTTATCGAGGAAATTAGGTCATAGTAAAGACAAAGTTAAGAAAACTGTCTCACAGATTTGTCTGAAGAGACCGTAGAGCCTCACCAATTTACTGATGTGCAATGAACAACATCTGGTAAAAAAGATTTTATTGACATGTGGGAACGGTCTCTAGCTTATCTATAAATAGTCATCTCATGGAATAAAAAATAATTAAATGTCGTCTAGCACCACGGCTTTGTGCAAGTCTTCCAGTTGGACGCTACTTCACAGACTTGTGTGTCCTTGATAACAACGGCCCTGACGTCCTCCAGCCAATTACTAGTCGGGTCCAACGTTGCTTAACTTCGGTGATGGGGCGGGAGCCGATGTTACCAACTTAGTAAGGCTGTCGATATCACATGGGATGAGACCTGCCGACACCAGTCCACTGACCAGAAGGGTTGACACCCTTAACGTTCGCAGTGCAAAACTGTTTGTGTCGCTTTGCAACGCATATCAAACATCGACATGTGATTTCAGTGCTTCGATCAGTGCTGGAAGCATTCGCTAAGAACTCTTCACCAATTTCATAAATGTTCCTGGCGTCCTCTAGGGACGATGGAGCATATTTAGATTCTGTAAATAGTAACTATCCATGTGTTTTAATTTTACATTGATCACAAATTTTTGGGCACTCCTTGTACTACAGTGGGGCACCTGTATCTCTATCTCAGTGGGATGATAAACACGAAACAAGGAGGAAATAAACACAACTTTGTAAAAAACAACCTACGCTGTTATTTGAGTAACTGCCTTACGTTACACTTATTTTCTTTGTTTCAATAACTCATATACAGTCCTGGCTTTTGCTTCAGATCAGTTGACAATTGTTTCATACTCTGATGTATAAAATACTGAATTTCGCTACGCTTTCGACTCAATTTATTCACCACGAAAACCACTGGCGCGAAATCTGAATGTGAGCAAATCAGAACGACTTTCCCCATGGAAAAGAGGCAGTAACGTTTCATGTCACTCGAACGCTTAAATATCTAAATGTTCACAAATACAAAAACAAACATAAACCATTACAGTAGTATTTTTCCCACAGAATGCGCTCTTAAAAAGCTTACATGGCAAATGTGAAATGTGTGGCAGCCGTGTCACGGGGTTACATCGTGAAAGCAAACAATGGCTCAGAACAGACATTAATTCTTCCGGAAAAAGGTTATCTGGTTTTCCCGCTCTGTGATATTGCCATTGTCATATCTCATTTTCATTGTTCGCAATGGAAGGTCCATTTGTTCACTAGAATGGAACCGAGCCTTTCTGAATGAGAATAAATCACAGAACAGAATTTTTTTCGTCCTTCTATTACTCCTGTCTATTGTAGTACAGTTCCTATACGAGCCAGCGTGTGAATATCGTGTCTGTAACATTTCATGGCATAGTGCAATTGATACAGCATAATAGCAGGGTTTTAGTTACAATTGATTACGGAAAAGTAGAGTGAACATTACTTCGAAACAATCCTAGGTGTTCATCCGCTATCAGTATGGTATGTGGATCAGTACCGTCGATAGTTCAGTTATTTGGCAAAATTCTGTCTGCCACTGTCAGCTTCTCGTGATCTCGATACGTGAATTTATTAAAAGTATCTAATTACTTTTAATATCTAATAAAAACGATTATTTTAAGAGGACAGCACTGTTTACTTGAGACGCTTTACATTACTGTTTGGCATAAGGTAGGTACTGTCTGTTGGAATAGGTATTTCGTAAATCTCCCTATAAGAAAAATACTTCAGTATTTGTTAGTTTTATCAGTGCATAATTTTCTAACAGAAATCAATAGCATACATTCGCTACAGTCTTTGATAGCTTCTTGTCACTAGATATTGAGGACCACCTGATTTATGTAGCTTTCTGGCGATAAAGTCTGATTTAGATGCAAATCTACAAGAAAAGTTTAATAACTAATAATTTGTTTACTGTTCCAAGTATCTAATTTCCTTTTTGAGTGAAAACAATTCGATTTACGTCACACGTTCCTACATAGTGTCTCTAATATTGTACATTGCCCACTGGTGTGTCGGGAGATTCTCTTTACATGAAAGCATCAAGTGCACTGCTGGCCGTTAAAACTGCAACATCAAGAATGAAAGAAAATAATAAATTTTGCACTTTGTACGTATTTTAACAGGGCTTCGGTCTTTTACTTTGATGCGGTCCGACACGAATTCCCCTACTGTGCTACTTTCATTATCTCAGAATAGCCCTCGCATCCTGCGTTTTCAGTTATTGTAAGATCTATTCCAGGCTCTGTCTTCCTCAACGATTTTACCCTCTACATCCACCTTAGGTACCACAGAATATATGCGTTGATGCCTTAGAATATGTTCTATCATCCTGTCCCATCTTCACGCAAATACTTCCACCTGTCCTTCTCCTCGGCGATTCGTCGGAGAACGTTTTCGTTCTTCTCAGTCCACATTATCCAACATCGTTCTGTAGCACCATTTCTAAAAAAAAAAATCGATTCCCTTCTTTTCCACCTTTTCTACAATTCATGATTTTCCTCCATATAATGCTGTGCTCCAGACTTACATTCTCAGATATATCTTTGTCAAATCAGGTCAATGTTTGATGGTACCACACTTCTTTTGAGCTGGAGTGCCCTCGGCATCTCATAGAATGAGATAAGAATGAATGCATTTGCTTTTATGGTATAGGTAATAAGACATTGTGCCCAAAGTATAGCTGCACAAAGTCGAAATGAAAGGTAATGATTTGAAAATTGTTGAGCTGGGATGCACACTCTGTAGAAAATTATTTAGTGACGATATTTATTCTAAATATTAAAATCTCTGACTCTGTCTAAATTTTAGTTCCATATGGCTCCTCCTAGTACCATGGATTAATATCTACGGATAAGTCAGAAAACTTAAAATAATGAAGAGCTGCACCCCACCGCCAGATAAGTTCATCATTGCTCAAAAAACATGTAAAGGTAGTATACCATATTCATTAGGGCATCACTATCGGCTTGCTCTGCCGATAAATACATCACCGAGTGTACGAAAGGCTGAGGTCTGCTTCTTAATTGTCTACCGGAGTACAACACGACAGAAAAGCAACAAAACAATTGAAATAGTAGCGGGTGAGGATTCTAGTTCACCCGTTAGACACAAAATCGTTGCACCTTATGTGTGGAACAGTTCCTAAAAAGCACTTATTAATGGAAGAAGCAAGTAAAAAGATTACCACATATATTTTTCGCATTAACGAATATAGGAAATCATTATATATAAAAAGGAACAAAATCTCCTAAAGAGAATGAGAAAAATATTAGAAGAAAAGAATGAGCAGCTAAGAATGTCTACCATAACCAAATGGGCGTACTGAAAACGGTAAACTGAAGAAGACAAATGATGAGAATAGCTGGATACAGAGATGACTGGAAAGAAAGAATACAAATGAAATGCAGAAATTCCTATAGTTCTCAATGGGAGAGGAAAAACCTGATACAGGATATTAAATGAGTTGCTCTGGCCGCTTAGAATTCGGTTTAGAAGTAAATAAAACAAAGACTTAAGCTAGGAAATGGAACTGTTAACAGAACAAATAACTAGTAAACGTATTTTTTGTTTTTGAGTCAACAGTCTTCTGACTGGTTTGATTCGACCCTCCACGAATTCCTCTTCTGCGCCAACCTATTCACTTCAGAGTATCACTTGCTACCTACGTCCTCTGTTATGTGCTGGATATATTCCAATCTCGTCTTTCACTTGTGAAGGCATTGCTAATTACGCCTATAAAATTTTTTTTCGTGATTTTTCTTTAAATTTCTATTCTTTTTCTTTTGTTCATATGGGCATTTCTAATTGTGATTATGTAACATTCTACTGTGGTTTTTAAATGTGAAGATGTAACTGTGATTATTTCGTTTGCCAATGGATAAATATGTTTCTTGCTTTGTACCTGTGGTAAAGTTTCTAAAGTTCTCTTCTGGAATATTATTAATTGTGAAAAATGCAGTCAATAACATTTATAAAGGTTTATGTAATTTACGATAACAATATAACATCTATAGACAGGGGACAGCGATAGTGATATCGAGAGTTGAAAGGTTGTTGCGTAGTAGAGGGGATGGTGGATGGCGTGTCTGTGAAGCGTGCGCGGGAAAAATAGTACTGTGTTCCATGAAAAGCATACGTAATTGTATGGACAGTGATACCGAACTATCAGATTGTTAATTCTCTTTAGCACTGCGGTATGTAATGCCATCGTCAGCGATTTTTAAGAGCAAATAAACCGGACTGTGAAAGTGCCGCTAACAATACTTTGTTGTGGCCGACACGAGGAGTGCCTTTATTCGAATGAACTTTGCTGGTATTGGTTTTGGGTGGTGGAACTGTTGAATATCACATTCTATCAAGCCATGAAAGTGAAGACTAATTAACTGTGCAATATAAATGGCTTTCAGTGACGTTGTCGAAGTTTGAAATGCGAGAACAGAGTGGACATTGTTTACGGTGTGCTTCACATACGTGAACAATTCTATGAACTGCGTATTTGTGGCTAAGACTATATGAATGTGACGAACCGTGTAATTATGGACGATAGCGTCACGGACAGTGCATAAAGTGTAAAAACGAGCGATGCCTACGTCATGTACTTTGAAAGAGAGGACATGTCAACAACGTTCGTATACTGACGTCTTGTGATTTGTTAATCACCACGGGGTTAATGATACAGCTGTACCGAAACTTTATATGCGTTTCGCCGGAGAAGATTAACCAGCGGAACTGCCTGTATTCTGCTCTCATCATCGGAACCCGCCGACATCGTGCTGCCTAACGCAACGCTTCGTATGCAACAAAAAGTTAAGGGACTTTGCTGAACGCTATCCCCTGACCTAGAAACTTTCTTTCTCTATTAAAAGTATAAGAATTACAGACTCTGTTTAGTTAAATTCTTTGTTCAGTGTGTTTGCTTTCTGCTAACGAAAATAAAATTATAATCAGTGAATTAAAAGTAGCCTGGTAGTCATTGTTGAAACACCAGTAAATATAAACTTCTTCCTCTCATTAGGACTAATTCTCCTTGCCTGTCAAAATTATTGTATTTATTTTATGTAGTTTTATATATTGTTATGCGACTAGATATATGACAGTTACTAATAAGAGTATTTTGTCGCGAAATATGGCTTCGCGCGAAAATTACGGCGACTGCCATAATTGCTTGCGTTCTGACCAATAATGTAAAAGCTGCTATTCCCGTATTGGTGCTTTTCCTGACGTGAGCAGGAATTATAAATGCCAGCTGTCAAATCACGTAGTGACTCTTTACCCAGTAATAAAAGTTTTTTTGATATTGTATTGCTACGAGTCGTAGTATTAAGAGACACTGGTTATACTCAAAAGTGGGAAGATGTATGGTGAAACCCCCCAGTGTTCATAAGATTGTTAACAGTATTGTGTGTGATTCACAAAATTTTGTCACTTTTTCTAATTCCTTTGAAGTTTCAGAGAATATATACACAATTTTGTCCGTTCAGGTTAATTTCAGAGCCGTTTCTCGTGAATATTAGAGTTTTCAGTTCATAAACAAAGTGGGATCGTGACCAATTGAGAAGTGTAACAAAGAGTGTGGTTTTCCAACTAGAATTTTGGATGACTTCGCAGTTCAGATTTTGATAATTATTTTTCCTGTGGGTTGAGGTCATCACACACTGCAGTTTTTGCCCTCTACAGCTCCCTATACTGCCATGAAAGTCATTCCTTCATGTCTTGACTGATTTTCTATCATCCTGTACATTCTCCTTGTTAGTAATTCCACATAATCGTTTCCTCTTCTGTGCAGAACCTCCTTATTCCTTAACTTATCAGTCCACCTAATGGTAAAAGTGGCTACTGATAAAGACACGGTTTAAATGTACTGTACTAAGAAGTGTTTATAGTACCACAAGTAGGAAACTTGTCTCACCAGAAGTAAAGTAAGCGGAAATATAATGCAAGATAAATGCACATCGCCACTGAAGATGTCTCATAACAAACTGAGGTGCAAACCAGATGCCAGCATATACAGTGGCAACCATATGTATTCTCAAAGTCATAGATTGATTTGATTGTATTTTTTTTAATCATAAAAGTTGTGTCTGCAGATGGGTAGTGTTGATGAAATACATCAATAATGTAACCAAATTTAACGTCTATATCTGCTGAATTTTCAGCCAGGATGTTACAAAATGATACCGACAAACATCGAAGGGTTGTTGAGGACCCTTACCTGGGAATGGCATCCAACGACGTCACAGAGCGTCAAAATTATGGACGCTGGCGCCTGCCGCTAGACTACCCCTTGTCAGCAAACGTGACTTTGCACAGTGACGGACCGTGGGCGGAACGTCTCGAAGAGTTCTTTGTCATTCTGTGAACGCAACTAATTGCCACGATCTCATGTGGGGAAGATAAAGTAAACTGCGTAGACAGGTCTTTTCTCCTATGAATGCTATGTTCTTTAGCCTCAGTGAATAATAGTTTCAAGTTTTCATCCGTTGCTTGTTTTTCTCCTAGAAACCCCTAAAATGTCCATTGTTTTTCGGTACCCAGCATGTAAGAAACCGACAGCATCGCAACTTCTGGGGCTAATGTCTGCTGCCGCCACTTAATCCGCTGGAATGTGTGGTAATCAGTTGCGTTAAGCGAATAAAGGCTTAGTATTCGAGAATGCGGCCGTTTTATTTAGTGGAAGGAAACAGGACGTATGAATGCAAACAGGAGGAAATATAAGAGTATTCACCGTGGCAGGCCACAGAAAACAAGCTTCGAGGAGTGAACATTATTGTTATTCCTTTTTAGAAGAAATTAAATAAAATTAGAGAAGGTGTTCAAAATATCTGTCCTCAGAACTGTAGAATGCTTGAGATGTGGATACCATTGACTGACGCACACGCTTTATCATACTGGGCATGGTGTAAACATCTTCACACACTACATGTATTCCTCAGCCGTTTACACTGATGTTTCGTATATCACTGACTTCAGATGACGTCACAAGAAAACGTGAAGCGGGTTGAGGTCATGCGACCGAAGTGTTATAGTTGCAGGGCCAACTCGACCAGTTCATCGATATCCAGACATCCGTCCGATCTGGGCTCTGGCAATTAGACTGAACTGCGTAAGTGCCCTGTCGTGCTGGAACCACATAGGACGTCGGACGGCAAGTTTCATCTCTCCCCGTAATTCCCGCAGCACTTCGCAAACGAATATTGCTTAGCTATCGCCTGTGAGTTGCGGAGGAAGCACGTAGGTGCCAATCAAGTAACAGCGTACCATGCCAGCACATAAATTCATGGTTAACCTTTTTTTGATTACCTCGTCCGTGTGAGGCGTGGGGGTTCTCACCCACTAAAAGATGACAATTTTGAGCGTTGAACATATCCTCACGGTTGAAGGTCGCACTGTCCGGGAACAAAACATATGCAGCATAATGTAGGTGAGTGATGCAATGCCGCAAAGAGCACTATCGGAACTCGGCAAGTGGAGCAAAATCTTGCGCTATCAGTGCCTGTGCCTTGTGAAAATGTAATGGATTGTTTCCCTCCTCACGCTTCATCCTCGGAACAGCTAAGCGCTTGCTTTAGCATGTATGCACCACAGCGCCAGTGCTTGTGAATCGGTCTGCGTCGAATTTCTATAATACGTTAAAAAAATTGAAATCGTAGCTTGTGTATGCTTCGCACGTGACCGCTGGCATGTTGACGTCCTTTGAAATCACCTGTTTCACTCAGTCGCCGATGATTAGCCACAAACGTAAAATGATGTGGTTGACCCCTGTTTCGGTATCTTTGCCGTCGACTCGTAAAGCTGCGTGCCCATTTCGTCTTGCTTCACTATTAACGAAATGCATATACCATTGCTCGGACCCCAAGTGAAATTCTCCATGATGTGGCACACAGCTCAACTAGGAAAGAGTGCTCTCTTTCTACCACCAAACTTTCTCTTTCCCCTCTGACACCATTGCTGTGCGGTCTTTATATTGTTATTGTCAGAGAGATTGACTGTCTGTCTGACATCAAGGATAGCGTCAGGTGGATTATGAGACGCCTCGCCTGCAGTCCGCTAGCGTACACTACCACTTTGCTGCCGACGGGGCGGTTTAGTGGTGGGGACTGCGGCCTATAACTTTGATGCTTTGCAGCGTCTTTGGATGACATTTCCGGACATGGGTTCCTATCCTCAGTTTGCTCCTGCAGACATTCTCTACATCCTATCGAAGTTTGCCATTATCGTTTTGTAACACCATGTACACTGTGGATATTATTGTTGACTGAAACAGGTATGTCACAATTTCTGTCTTAATACAACCGTACAGTGATTACTGTATGTGTACTGCTGAAATGAGGTTAAATTTTCTAACAATTCATTGCCACATGAAACGCATACATTAACCTGTTTACGTCCTCTGATGGCTATGCGAGCGCATTGCGAGAGCGAATACAAGGAAGTAATCTCACGCATCGAAAGTAACGAATTGCAATACGTATTTTTTGCTAGATCTCGCTGTTCACTCGGGCACGAAGCCGTATCGGTAATCATTACCGACTTAGCTGCTGGCTGCCGAGTAAGCACGTATGAAGTGTACAAAGTTGTTACTCTTGGCTGCTACCGGAAACTATCGATTCGGTCCGAGTCCGGTACGAACGGCGTGTACCATGTCGCTACTCACTCGGCCAGCAGAGACGCGTTTGTGGTTTGCAAACGAGTCGGGCACGACCTTGCGGGGTGTGGGACGACGTGCAAGTAAGGAAACATTTTAGAGAATTCCGATCGGTAGTTCGAGTCCCATGGAATATTCGTCACCAGGTAACGACTTACGCTTTGTAACAATCCTACTCCACAAACACCTGTTCTACAGACAGGTTATAATATAACTCAGTATTAGTGTCATGACTTGTAGATATCCGTTAGTACTGGTACGTCTACGTAGGATCGAAACACAAACATCAGTGTGCATTAGAGCTGCAGGTAGTCAACATGGGTCTGGAAAAGGTGAGAAGTGTTTACTCGTAAAGCAGTTTTATCAAAACAACAGCAACAACACAGCTGCTCTTCGTGAGCAAAGGACACATTAAAGGAATGCGGAGAGGTCCTCATTCCACACTGGGCTTGAAGAACACTATTCGGAAGTTCGAGTTAACTGGCGTTAGGGCAATTGCTCTGGGAGAGGCCGACGGCCAAATGCGCCACAAATTGTTACAGAAGTTGCTACTAGCATAGCTGAGAATGCTGGACACAAAGTACGATCTCCAACAGGTGCACGAAATATGTCAAGACAGCTGAACATTCCATTGTCCACCGTTCGAAAAGCGCTGTGAGCAATTGTGAAATGGCATTAGTACAGACTTCACAGTACTCACCAACTTTTGCCACATGACGCATACATTCGAGTAGACTTCGCTCTCACGTTTCTTGCAAGGATTAAAGTTGACCACACGTTGCCTTGAACGTTTTATGTATTACTAAAGCACATTTTACGTTACGCTCACTCGGGCAGCGAACATTTCACGATCGTCACATTTGGGGATTGTCACCGATAATGAACGTTCATAAAGTTCTCCTGGATAGCGAACGGATCTCTTTGGGGAGTGACCTCACGGCAAGGTCCATATCTGTTTGAGGAACTCTTATCCCAACAACCTGGTACATCCAGTGACGAATTTAATTAATAGAGACAGCGGCTTCAGCTTGGATGAATCAGGGAATCCGGCACTTTCTGTAAAAATCTCACAAAGACGTCGCGTCGGTGGAGCTCGCAGTTATACATCGATATCACCGTGTGGATCGACCGCGCAGTCATAAATCTAATTCCATGACCTTCTTATATCTTTTTGCCGCCGATAAACGTCTCTGACGCCTTGCGTATCTGTGGCTGCGTTTGCAGTGGTGCGGTCCGCTGGCGTAAAAGGGCGGAACAAATGATGGAGCGTCTTTTACCTCGGCTCACTCTGAAGATGACTGGACGGCATACAGCCGAAATATTAGAAGAAGAAGCGACATTTATGCGCTACACGCCTGTAGTATTATGGAATAATCATTCCGCAGCGAAAATACAAAAATGCGCAACATCTAAAATGTTCAGGTAGGAGCATCGTTCAGATACGTACTCAGTGCAGCGCTATCGGAGTGGGACCGAAAGATGCATCTATAGGTATGCAGCACGTATTTGCAAATGCTGGTATTTTTTAATGGTGTTTGTGTATAAACTTTATAATGGAAACACTGTTGCTGCTTGTGGAGTTGCAGGATTCAGGGGGTGGTTTACTCCTGCCCAGTAGTTACATCTCACCTGAAAGTGCAATCGAATACAGTGAAGACGACATAGAAGGCATTATTCAGTTGGCAGAGCGTTGTCCTTCAACAACCACAAGTATCGGTGATCCACATACAGGAACATGGTGGACATTACGTAGGCACTATCTCCACCTTATGCGTAACTTAGAGTAGATTCATCACCTTCGGGAAAGAAGAGAAGGTTTTAGTTGAAAATTGCCGAAAATACTATTAGGACCTAATACTGTTTATCGATGAAGCCACTTTCACACGCGACGGTTACAATAACACTCTAACTTACGTTAGTTTTCAAGCACAAACCAACATACCATTTTGAAAACGATTCTCTGCAAATGTGTGGTGCAGCAAGAGACTCTAATAGGTACTGAGCCAGTTGTGATACCACAACATCTTACATGGCTACTTTCTTGATAAAGAGCTCCCATCAGTTTTGATAGAGGTTCCTTCTGCTTCAAGGAAGGATACTTCTTTTTATCACGAGAGAGCCCATTCGAATTCTAGTCATAAAGTGACACCTCATCTATACCAAACTTTCGCCAGAAGATGCATCGGCAGAAATAGTAAGAATGGTCTCGTTATTTGGCCAACAAAGGCCCATGACCGTACCTTGTAGTTTGTGTGTAAGGCGAACTCTTCAGTGCTATCCTCATTCCACAAGGCGATCTCAGAAACGTTACACGTAGTTTTGACAAGAGAATTCGAAAGTGCACTGAAATCTGAGGTAGGATGTTTGAAAATCAGCGTTGCACTGAATAATTTTGGTCTTTGCTTATCTCCATATGAGAGTATTTGTTTTCGTTGCTATATAACTTGAAACGTCCCCTTTTGTACTATTTATACATGACTGTGCTTAAACTGACACACAATATTTTTAGCGCAACGCAATCTGACTATCAAAGATCCCTGCAAAAGAATGGCCCTGACTAACATTAAACTATACCTCTCACAAATCACTTACCTCACAAAAATCTTCGCTGCTCAAGATACTGCAATACAGCGAGCGCCACTACTGCCAGCTAAATAAAAGATTCAAACTATGGAAGGCACTAACTACTGATAGGGATAGTTAGCAAATGAAAGATATTAATAGAGAACAAACAATGTATTTACCTTAATATCATCACAAGTCTTAATATATATATATCAGTTCATGACAAATTACAAATCTCCGCCATCTCTCTCCCCACATCCACCACTGCTGGCGGCTCACCTCCAACTGCGCAACGCTACGCGCTGTTCACATCCAGCTGCCGCTGCCCAACACTACAATGGCGAGTATTACAACAATGCAAAGCAGCCACAGACTGCACACAGCACACCCAGTGATTTTCATACAGAGGTGGCGTTACCAATAAAAAAACCTAAACAGCCTACTTACATAGCCCCCATGCTCCCCACAAAAATTTTTACAAATTGGATTGGGCAGTGGCCAATACAGATTTGAAAAAATTTTTCATAATTACAATAACAAAGAAATCAAATGCACACACTTATTGATACAATGTTGGTCAAAAGCTAAAAATTTCTCACAGTCACAGTTGACATTGTGCAGGTGCACATTCACCATCGAAGAGTCTTGCGGAGAATATAGCAAGTCCATAAACCACAACTTGTGCACTCACAAAGTTTCTGAAATTGTCCTTAGAACCAGCAATGCTGTTATCCAGTCCCTTGCTGAATCATTAACACACGTGCAAACACTATCAGTCCCTACTTCTCACATATTGTCCATATACTATGACCAACAGAAACGTGTGCAGTGAAATGTAACTTACAAGTTAATAATATCATGAACTGGTGACAATTACAATTTTATAACATAAGAATACAATTACAAAGGTACAAAATACATCATTAAAAACATAATAATACAGATAACGTTTGTAGTAATATAGGCTTTACAAAAGAATCGAAATAACATATACATAAGTGTTACAGGAATTATGACATAAGTAAATACATAAAGATCACAAGAACTTTTGAAACATCACCTTCACACATGAGCATTTAAACAGAATGAATAATGTCTAATATCTTTACAAAGTAAATAACATATTATTAATGCTAATTATATTTGAGGATAACAGTATTCCTCATCATAGTGAATGTAGCTTAATATTAAAAGAAGAAAAAATTCTATGAAACTACACAGAGACAGGAAGAAAACAAATACACAAGGGTACACAAACACGTACTGGGATAACACAAAAGGAAAGGACAGGGTTCGTTTTCAGTGTAACATTTGGTACTGCAGTCCAACCCAAAACTTCATATATCTTTCCTCTTATTTCATCCTTTGTTTCCACCAAAAAAATTCTATCTAAGCATGCTTTCTGTATTTATATGTTCACACATTTCTTACCTCAACATTTATTTCCAAGAAAATCCTAACTAAACCTGTTTTCTCAATGCATTTCTTCCAATTCATCGCAAATCATTCTCTTAGAGGCTACCCCCTCTTAGGCTAACTTAAATCTACTGAGCTCAGATGCTAAATTAAGGGACGAGGCAATGCGGCATCACATAACAAATCAACACAAACAGCAATGCAAAAAAATGCAAATTGGCAAAGCTAGCAGCATAAATGAGCAAAAGTCAAATTCAATAACACTATGCCTGGCAAACAGCAGCAACTTATACCTAAACATGACATAGCGCAAGCAGAAAAAATATTACACTAAAGATAACAATGCAGATAAGGGAAATGTATATTCATATCTTAATGTCTATGTAATTAAAGTGGTGCACCACAACAACTGATTGTAAAAAGAAATATTACCATGTACTTGAAAAGAAAATTATGTGTTACTGTTACTAGATCCTTCTTATTGTTCTTTCCTTTCCAAGTGCTCCTTTTTTAAAGAATGTGGATCATAAAATAATTATTTAATAGATCTGTTGACAGAAAGTGTTCACATTAGCAAATGCATTTCATTTTATAAAAGCAATGCTGCAACACAGCTGGAAAACAGATGTCAAATGAAATAAGCAACTATGAAAAGCAAAGCATAAAAATATCATTCAGTAGTCATGTGACATTTCATAAGTTAGTAGCTCTCAACTCTCGTAGAAAGACGCTTGTCGTAATCAGGTGTGCAGATGTACGAATATTTCCCATCAATTCATAAGCATTTCAGTAATTAGCACAAAGTGCGAGTAATCATATGTTTTCAAGTAACGAGGGTGTCGCATTAGCGATGAAAGGCACACCCTAATGGCTTGTTCTCCAGGTGTTTGACATGTCCCACGTCCCCTTTTTTTTCTACTTGTGCCGCTGAAAAGGGCTCGCAATAATGGTTTTTTCTCCAGGCGTCTGACACAGCTGGGTGCCCGCGACGCATTACGTGCAGGTGGTCACTTAACTTTCTTACGGAAATATTTACCGCTACAGTGACAGCCTCACATAAAAATATTTCACAGGTCAAGAATTAGCGTTGCAAATCTGTAGAAACAAAATCCTATGAATATAACAATGTCCAAAAAATGTTCAGTGGCATTGTGATACATTCACACATGATTCACACATGTCATAACTCTTAAAGTACGATTCTTGGTTTCCAACATCCTTTTTCACAAGTCAAGAGTCCCTACCCACTATTCATTACTCCTTACCTTATTACACATATACGTATCCATCGACACTCGTCAATATTTCGTCATTATAAATATGAAGCATAATCAAATAACTCATATAGCCTCAGCTTATTAATCGTAAACATACCTCAGCAGCATAATACACATCGTCGTCGTAAAAATAACATCATAACACCTCGGTCAAATCTCAAAATCGTCGTAGCTTCCTCCAATAATTAAAAAAATTCTCTGCTCATGTCAAAAGTGTCATCTGCCTCAAACGTACTTTAAAAATCATAATCCCTTTACCAAATACATCATTCAAAGCTCTCATAGTATCACAATGATTCCGAAAAAATATGAACAGTTTACAAAGTACAGACAAAATACAGTTTCATAAGTGTGAAGTTATCCAACGGTGTAATTGCGTAAACATCTGTCACTGATGTAGTAAAAAACATGTTTATCTCTCAGTTAAATGATCAGATAGCTGTGTAATTTGTGTGTTAGAGAAATATGGTACGGATGTGTAAAGTTGTATAAGCAAATACCATATTAGCTAGGGCTCCTTGTGCTTGCCAAACACATGGTACACAAAGTAAGCGTGTACCCCCCTGAGGATTAATGTAATTATACCCTCAGGTGCTACAGATTATTGCAATGGAATGAAATGTATCACGGAAAAACTTTGTATCATTGTGTTTCAAATATCTTTGAAAATAAATGTTTTTAGTACAAAATTGATCACTCAAATACGTGTCCTGTAGCGCTAAATGTGCGTCTTGTTGCAACATAATCTCTGTGGAAGTGTCGTAGTTATCGTCCTCCGAAAGCTAAGTTCTGCAGAAGTCAATGTACTGACCTCATGATAAACAAAGTGAAATGCTTTGCGTATAGATATCATACTTATTACGCTTATTGCCGTGATGAAGAAAGTACTGTGCTGTAACGTATTGTTGTGCTACAGAAAAGGCTGTCTCCTTGTAGCTATACCATAAAAGTTACTACTAAAACATGTTTTACTTTCCAGAATAATACAGAAAAACTGTGCAGATATAAAACAGAAACACCGCAAAAGCAACATTGTAAATTGTCACTCATTAGTAGCGTCGTGATAAAAATCGTGTAGCTGTCACATAAACTAACCACTGTGTCCTCTGGTATCTCACAGAAAGTACTTTAAACCCAGAATGTATTTTCAAGTAAACCAAAAGTTGCATTAAAATCTCATTAGCAGTACCAGTATGTGTCCTAAGTACGTAAGCCTGATAGTCGTTACGTAATCGTGCAACTAACAAGCAAGAATGTACAATTAACAACACTGTGTCGTCTGTTCATTATAACAATGCATTCGTAATTTCTGTTTAAATAAGTTCTCTTGGTTCTTGACTGGATATTTCACTTCAAACATTGTTACATGTTAACAGATTCTAAATCTGACAAAGCATACTAGAAATGTGAAGTGAAAAGTTTGATGGCAAAGACAAAGTTAAAAAGCAGATTATCTCTCAGTAAGCGGTTTTACATGTGAAGTGCGGTGCAATCCTTTACTCTTCCTAGTACGCAGACTTTCAACTTCAACGGAATTATCATGTGGTATACGTCGGTGAGGAGTGCTAAAAATTTTCTCAAGGTTAACGTCTTATGTTATTTTTCTCGGAGCTAGCGGGCGCACGCGGCTGCCTGCTGCATGCGGTGTGAGTCATTGTCTGTCCCTTTGTTGGCGCGCGTCGTTATTGGGGTTTGGAGACCTAACTTCTACAAATTCACCGTGACGAGAAGGCCCTGCTCTGTTTGAATCCCGCCAGTTCTGATGCAATTCAGGTCTGTCGTTACGATCATATCGTCTGTCGTCATGTCGGTAGATTCCATAGTTTCTTTCTTGTCGGTCATGTGGTGGAGAATTTCTCCCTGAGTCGTGACTGCGCGCTGGACCGTTGCGTCTGAAATTATTCTGTCTCCCTTGATAGTATTTATTTTGGTTCCCATATTGTCTGTTTCTCTTATTGTCTCTGTGATAGTCATTACTGCGGAGAGGTGATCTTTCCCTGTAATTATTACTACTCTGCCAACGGTTGTCATACGGGTGGTGTCTGTTTTGGTCACGATATGTGTTGTGAGAATAGCCTTGTCGTGTCCAGTTATTATTTCTTTCATCGTGGAATTGTGACAGATGTGACCTGTAATTGTTGTGCTCCTGTTTCCGCGTTCCCCGATTGTCAGTGTCAATTTCCAGTTCTTGTAATAGACCCTGAAATGCTTCAATGTCATCTTTGCAGCGTCCTGCTAAAATAATATGTCGTAAATGTTCAGGCAATTTGAGTAAGCAAATACGGATGAGTTCTGAGGGGCTGTATGGGTTTGATAGATATTGATTCTTATGCAACATGTCTTCAAAATATTTGACAAGACTGGAAAATTCAGATTGTTCAAAGTGTTTCATCATCATGATGCTATGTTTTACACGGTCTTGTGTAGCTTGAGACCAATACGCTGAGAGGAAGGCATGATAAAAATCTCCTTCACTGTGACAATCGTGAATGACCGATCGCATTCTTACACCTGGTTCATTCTCTAAGTAGCCACACATAAATTATAACCTGTGCTCCAATGACCAGTTGGGAGGGAAACAATGAGAGAATTGATGGAGCCACGCTTGTGGATGAATGTCGTTGGCAGAATTCTTAAACGTTTTGAATTTACGTGTAGTAATGAACAGCTTATAGTCAAAATCATCGTGTCTCCGAGTAGCATGTCGGTCATAGTTACGTCGTGTCGGCGGTTCCATCTCAAAATTCGGTGTACCTTGCCAATTTCTTTCATAATTACCGAAATGCCCTGTGTTATTATTTTGTGGCTTTTGCGTATTTCTAAGTTCCTCTTCCCGTGTTGGAGCGCGAGTGTCTTCTGAAATACGTAATTCTTGTATTACCTGTGTCAGCTGATCTTGTACTTCCCGGATTTCTCTTTGGTGTTGCGTATCAATTTGATTCAGATTTTGTTTCAGTTTCCTAATTTGTTCGCTCTGTTCTGTGTCATTAAAGACTACCGGTTTTGCGTCATTCAGATTATCATCTACCTTCGTAGATAAATTAGTGAATTGATCCGAAAGTTCGGCTACTTTCTCCAATAGTGTACTTATTTCCTCAGTGTGTTTTTCTGAACCAAGTTTCAGAGTGTCCATTTGTGTTGAAATCGAATCTACTGTGTCCTTTAAGTTATCCTGAGTTTTTGCAAGTTGCGTAACTGAATCGGTAGATGCAACTGAGTCAAATTTAGCTTGCAAGGTCTCATGATTTTCATGAACAATAATTTGCAGTTCTTTTATGGCTGCTTCGTGATTCTGTAATGCATTTTCATGCCGCGAAAAAATAGGTTGAAAATGCTCACAAATTTGTGTTTTTACGTCATTACAGACTTTTTGACATTTCGATTCAATGTTATGTAACTCAGTAATTAAGTCTTCACGTGTTTGTTCAAGAGTTTGTTCCAATGAGTCTAACTTTTTAAGATTTTGTTCCACTGTGTCTAACTTTTTGAGATTTTGTTCCACTGTGTCTAACTTTTTGAGATTTTGTTCCACTGTGTCTAACTTTCGAAGATTTTGTTCCATTGTGTCTAACTTTTGAAGCTTTTGCTGTGTTTGTCCCATTTGCTGTATTAATTGTAATAACAATGCACTGGTGTCTGGAACATGTTCCTCAGTGCTTTTCGGCAGTGAATTTGCACCGGCAACATTCACATTTTGACAAGCAGAAAATGTGTCTTGACTTATTTGAGAAAACGGTGAGGAACCAAAACCTGAATCTACAGTATTTGCGAGATTGTTTCCTGTCATTTCGGATTCCTGAGGCGAGCTGTTGCCGACCGATCGTTCGATAATGCGTCCCTCTTCACTAATTGTTTCACTGTCCACGGCATTGTTTGCCGCCCGCTCCATTTCCCTATGCACAGTTACCAAATTACTACTTTGAATGTCTGTTAATTCATTACTCTGCGGCGCTAACACACTGCTTTCATCTTCACTGTCATTTCTCAGTTTACTTTGGAGCCTAGTATTACGTTTTTCACACGCCATTATTGTCACAATATTTCACACGACAACACAGAAAAGCACAATTTGAAGAGCAAAAATAAGAGAACACATTAACATAACACTGAAAAAATATCTAGTTAATTGCACGCGCTGCTGAGAAATACTTGGTTTAAAACTGCATGCATGCTACAACTGTTTTACTGTACCACAATGAAAGACTGCAACTACAAAGGAAATTCTCTCTATAATTACACGCTAGCAATAAACAAAATCTACACTAATTGCACAAACTACAAGAAAAAAATCAGAAGATTCCAGTGAGGTATCCTGGCAGGGTCGCCATATGAAACGTCCCCTTTTGTACTATTTATACATGACTGTGCTTAAACTGACACACAATATTTTTAGCGCAACGCAATCTGACTATCAAAGATCCCTGCAAAAGAATGGCCCTGACTAACATTAAACTATACCTCTCACAAATCACTTACCTCACAAAAATCTTCGCTGCTCAAGATACTGCAATACAGCGAGCGCCACTACTGCCAGCTAAATAAAAGATTCAAACTATGGAAGGCACTAACTACTGATAGGGATAGTTAGCAAATGAAAGATATTAATAGAGAACAAACAATGTATTTACCTTAATATCATCACAAGTCTTAATATATATATATCAGTTCATGACAAATTACAAATCTCCGCCATCTCTCTCCCCACATCCACCACTGCTGGCGGCTCACCTCCAACTGCGCAACGCTACGCGCTGTTCACATCCAGCTGCCGCTGCCCAACACTACAATGGCGAGTATTACAACAATGCAAAGCAGCCACAGACTGCACACAGCACACCCAGTGATTTTCATACAGAGGTGGCGTTACCAATAAAAAAACCTAAACAGCCTACTTACAAACTGTTGCATCTCTGTGACCAATAAAAAATCGACACATGTTACATGCAATGATACATTGGACTGTACTACCACCTCATAGAGTATATGCTGTTCCTTCTGAAACTATGTATATTGTCTCTGACTGCAGTACGTGTAGCTAAGCGTGTAACACCTTTCATCTTCTGAGATAATGGGAACAGGATATTGCGTTTTGACGGAAGGTCGTAGGTGTCCTTGAACTCAGCAGGCACAAAGTTCGCTTTTACACAGGGGGAATGAGGACAACAGAGATTTCTATTCGCGCACACACTCAAGGTGAAGGAGAAAAGCTTTTGTAGCCGGCTTGGCGTGGCGGAGAATGCTCGGCTGGGACAAAGGATTCACTGTCGCGGCGACTGACGCCTACGTAAGGCACCCGCCGGTGCTGATGGCGGCAGCAAATGCCAGGGTCGCCAGCACTCAGCCCGTCATTTGCTGTCACGGATGGAGCACGTCTGGGAGCGCACAATAGTTGGTGACATTCGAGACGCGAGCTATTGTTTTCCGAGTTGCCGCCTTTATATGTAGAGCTGCGTGGAAACGAGATCAATGTCACCTCTCAGAGCTATAATTTTCTCTTGAGCGTGTGTGCGACAGAATGAGTATGAAGGGCGCTCCACTAAACTACAGCTGCCAGCGAAACTCTGTTTTACGTTGTCTGTATTTGTAAGTTAGCTGCATCATAAAAGGAAACGGCGGATACGAAAAGCGTTTGTCCAATGCACTACTTTTATTGCTTGTCATAAAGAGCTGCACGGTGCGTGTACACAAGTCAGACGTATTTGTGTCTTTACTTTCCACACTCTCACAGCGATGACACGACCTATAATCTTTCTCCGAAACGTGAAGTAAGACATTGTGAAAGAATTCACAATCAGTAAAACAACCAGCAGAAAAATTCTCCTATCGAAGCACAATAAATGTGAATATGCTTGTGTTCATTTAAAAGAGACTGCCTCATTTTACCTTCCTCACCATCTTTAAAAGTTTTCTCAAACATTTTGACAGGTGAACATATTTGCCCGTTTTTTCCCGTGCAGCTCAATTAAAACTCCCACAACCTTCCCTAATTGTAACTCACTCACACCGCTAGTCCATAGCTGTAAGTCACACATACCCACCCACTCCAAGTTGCCCTTTCTCACTCACTCATTCAGCCCTACTCACTGTCCTTAGTTCTTTGTGTCTCTCTGTCATTGTCCTACTACTATAGTCTCCTCTCACTGTCATTGTCTCCCTCTAGCTCTCTCTTGGCGCTAATATCTCATTCTTTCCACCCTACTAATGCCACTGCCACTTCTCACTTTCTCTGCCTCTCTCTCATTCTGGTTGTCATTGTCATACGCTCTGTCTCTCATTTCACTGGCTCTCACCCATTTCTACTTTCGCTTTTCTTTATACCTCTGTTCCACTGCCACAGTGTCTCGCTGTTTCTTTCACAATGCCATTCTCTCCTTCTCTCTTTCTCTATCACAACCACTGTCAACTACCATCCAGTACTTATTACTTTTCTGCCTCTGTGCAACTGCCACCGAGTTCTTCTCTCTCAGCATGAAAAAGCGTGATAATGTTCAAATACCATAATGTTTGAAAATTTTTTAAAAGGGCTGCAGAAGGTAGGAAGAGACAGCTGGTATCCCACTTTTCCGTGAGACTCCTTTAAGTACACAAGAATATATGCAGTCTCTTGCTGTGATAGAAGCATTTTTTCTCTGGTTCACTTCCTTTCCCAGCTGCTGTAATTAGTATGGAAATGAATGAATACTTCAGTAAAAGCCATATCGTTTAGTCAAATAAAACTGAAATAACGGAGAAATAATCTTACGCCTCACATCGGATTTTACGAAAAAAATTTCTTTGCATGTGCCTCAGCAATACGACATTGGGTTCCAGATGATAACCCACACACTTTACAGTATTTTTCTCTGTGCTATGTTACTTTATAAACTATGATTTCCCTCACACCGGATTTTACGAGTGTGTTTTACGTGTACAAGTTGGTAGCTTTGCCTCTGTATCTCGGAAACGGATAAGATATGAAGAAAATTTTCAAGGTCGTTCGAGATCGGGATCGTAGGAATCCACTGTAATAAATTTCAACCATTTGCTACGTATACCGTCTTGGAATCGTCGGCTGCATTTTGGTCCGCTGGTAAAATACAGTAAAATATCCATTTTGGACGGTTTTCATAGGGACCAACCGTGAACTAATGTAGTCTCCATAAGTCCCATCAAGACAGCCGCAAAACCACGTCAAAAGCAAAGAGGAACAACCTATGTGCTCGACTTCGATAAGCGGGATCAAGTGTGTAACACTGTACTGTGGAGTAGTCACACTAAGACAATTCTTCTGTTAGGTATACAAATGGTGCCTAGCTCAAGTGCTATTCAAAACATTTGACCCTACCTTTTGTCACCTACAGAATATGAGGTATGAGCACCGGAAAATCCCGTTTTTATTCGCGGTGTTTTCAAACATTTGGTACTCATGTTGTCGCATGCATAGCTAAGAAAATTATATAAATCCAATGCCTCTTTGGCAAACACATCCAACAAAGTGCAGGACCCTCATGGCCTGTGTTCAGTGCCACTTTGGTATAATATATGCACACAGAGAGGCTGTAACGTTAGTATTTCATTTGTCACTTTTATCGACGACGAGATAGCGCTCAGTTGACCTATCTGTGCACCCTCTGTTTTGACTCTTCGAGCAGCAACTGCGCTAAATTTTTAGATGAACAGTGATTTCCGCAACATTCATTATGTGGTGAAACCTCTGTCCCAACGACGAGTACGTACTGCTATTGACAGCTTCATCCCTCTGAACGGGTTGGCATCGTAGGCCTGCGGGAAGTTGAACGGACGTATCGACGGATTACGGCACATGTATTGCGCAACGTATCTGTGGTGTGTCATTGCTTTTAACAACGGTCTGTGGAACATTCCCCCTCCTCGAGACCACGTTCTAGACGTCCGAGTAGTGCAGACACTTGTCAGGATTGTGCAATCGGCGGTTGCCGATCGAACATCAAGGAGGCACAAAATCTGGGCACAAGTTGGATCTGTTGTGTCATCAGGAACCATTAGGAATCGTCTGCTTGCAGCAGAATTAAGATCAAGTGTGGCTCTGGCCAGACCACAACTGACACCATGACACGGCCAAGCGTTTCTACTCTAGTGTCTTGAATGCCTGGCGAGGGGAATGGAGCTCTGTTGTTTTCAGTGTCCAGAGTAGATTCTGTCTGTATGCAAGTGATGGAAATACATGTGTACGGCGCAGACCTGGTGAGCTGCATATTCCAGCGTGAATTCGCCCTCGACAAACAGGTGCCATCCCAGACTTAATGGTGTGAGGGTCATGAGTTACAACTCGCGGTCACGTTTGGTGCCTGGTCCATTGCAAAGGCTGTTATCATCGTGATACTGCCATTTATTCCACGGTACGTGATGTGCTTTTTCAGCAGGACAATGCACGTCCACAGACAGCTGCTGTTGCGTAAAGAGTCCTTCGTTGTGTACAACTACCTGGCCAGCAAGATCACCAGATCTCTCGCCAGTTGAATTCGCATGGAACGTGATGAACCGGAAACTCACTCTTTCTCTAAGGTCCGCAAGAACCACTGCCGAACTGCAAGAGACGGTGCAATACGCTTGTATTAGCCTATCGTGGGACGCCATTCGGTACATTTATGATGGTTTACATGACAGAATACACTTCTTTTTTGCCGTCAGAGGGGTAATGCACTGTGTACTGGTGCGACCGTTCGGTCACTCTTTGCCGTGACATGCCTGTTTCATTAGGTCTGAATTAGTTATCATACATCGGCTGGTTGTAATTAAACTTTCGCTACTTGAGAAGGCCCTCATGGAAATCGAGTGATCGTAGGAAAGTGGAACTTGGTGGAAACATTTGTAAGGACATGAGCTAAAGAAAAGAATAAACCACCAAAAGAAATACATTTTGGTTTTCACATGGTTAGGTGACATTGGTTGATATCGTAGCATGTTTACGTTCCAGGTTACAAACGTTGCGCGATGTGACGACCGTGTACATCTATGATAGCCTGGAACTGCATTAGAGATTGCTCTACTACTGGCCCAAAAACTCAGGTGGGATACTGGCTACGCACATTTTCAATGGTACATCTTCTGGTGCAATGAACCTATCAACTCTCGGCTATTACACGGTGGTTAGAATCAAACTTTCGTTACTTGAGGTGGCCCCCATTAAAAATGAGTACTCTTAGGGCAATGGAACATCGTTGAAACATATGTGTGGATATGGGGAGAGGAAATAATGAATAAATCGTTAAAAGAAACACACTTTAATTTCCACATGAAGCGGTACTATTGGTTAATTGCGTACCATGTTCACGTTCAAGGCTAAAAACGTTGCTCAGTGTGACGACCATCTGCATCCACGACAGTGGAGAATCGCACAAAAAATTGTTCTAATTCTGCTCGAAACATCTCAGGTGGGATGTTGGCTACCTCCCTCGCTATGCTGATCTTCAGCCTCCAACGAGTTTTAGTGTCCCGTGGGTAAACCCCGGCCTTCTGGTAACTACAGAAATCACATCGGTTCCAATCTGGTGACCTTGGTGGCCGCGCAGTTAGTAACGATGGATAATTCCAACATCGAATCACATTAAAATTGAAACAAATGATCCCTCGGTCACTGCTTTTCAGACTTATTATCCAGGTTTTAACACTCCTAAGAGAGCCTTCACCAAAATTTAGACATTTAAAGTGGTCTATAATATAATTACAAATTTGTGGGAAGAAAAATTTTTTAAATAAAAAAGTGTAAGTATTGACTAACAATACAAGACAGGGACAGTACTTACATGTACATAAAATAAATAACAGGCCAGAAGGGCTTTAGTCACAAAATATTTAAAAGGAATGTGTGAAGGCGAGGCTCTAAGACCTGCTCGTACCTGTACAGCCACAGGTTGCAACGGACTGTCCGTTACACTTTTTTATTTAAAAATGTTTTTCTTCCCATAAATTTGTAATTATGTTATAGACCACTTTAACTGTCTAAATTCTTGTGAAGGCGTTCTTAGAAGTATTGAAACCTGGTTAATAAGACTAAAAAATTGTGACCGATGGCTCATTTGTTTTAATTTTAATTTATAAACGATCACTGAACCTAGCAGCCCTGTTCAAAACTTTTCGAATCACATTCTTCGTCCGCATTGTGGAAAGAGGATCTCTCGGTATTCCTTTAATGCTTTGATACTCACGAAAAGCTGCAGCACTAATGAAACACTCGTAAAGAGTGAAGCTCTCACGTTGTCCAGGCCCATATTGACTGTCGGCAGCTGTAACGCACACTGATGCTGGTGTTTCAACCCTGCTTCCTCGTACGTGTACCAGCGCCTAATGGCAAGTCATGACATTATTACTGCCAACAATAATGATCCTACAGCGAACAACCTTAGAATGATTCCTATAAAGTCGGGTACCGATATGGGAAATAGTTTTCTGTCTGCGTTGACTAAAGGAGTGAGAGTTTAATTATGACCGTCCGTATTCCTGCAACGATGAACTGCATGCCTCCTCACTTATAAATAAAATGACCTTGTCGTTGGAGGATTGCATTTTTTTAGCAGTGTACATTTTCTTATTTATTTACTTTCCTATCACTGTTACATATAAATCGCTTAATGGTGACTAGTTTCGAACGAGGCCGTTCATTTTCGAACTACTGACAGCGTCTTTATCAAGTGATGGTAAAATAATTCCATTGTAATATGCAGGATGGTTCAGCTGCTCCTAGATCTGGGTTTTAGGCAGCCCGCAATGCTTTCAAATACCACTCGCGAGAGTCTCACATTCTCTCACTCGCTACGGGAAAAGTATTAGGCGTACAGAAATTAATTTGCAGAAACTTACTGTAGAATTTAATGTAGTTAAATTCTGTACTGGGATGCGTTTCCGCTAAAAGACGTAGGTTTCGAATTATTCAAGAAAAAGTACAGAAATGAGCTTCAGACGAGTTTTCCTAGAATAATTCGAAGACCATGTTCTCTAGTGAGAATGTATGCAAGTATTGAATTTAACTACAGCAAATTTCCTATGAATTTTTTTTTCCATTTTCTCTGTGGGAATAACAGTTTCTGCAAATAGCGAGCGAGAGAATACGAAAATCCAGTCCGTGGTATCTGAAGGTGTTGCGGGCTGCATAAAACGCAGTGACAAGGGTAGTTGTACCACGCTGTATAAAAGTTCTTTTCTTACAATATACATTTGAACTTTCTGCCCTTGGCAGAACTTTCTTCCGTAACCAGATCAACTTAACAAATGTGATTGAATTAACTTGCTAGAAAAGAGAAAATGTACGATAATGCTCTACAAATTCCACATACCCTTTGTTAGGCCACTCTGTCTGTGGCAGTGCGTAGGCAAATTTGAAGCTCTGAAAGCCGAAAGTTTAAACGTGAAACGTAGTAACACAAAGCTTCAAAGGCAGAAAGCCGAATGTTTAAAGGTGAGACGTAGTAACACAAAGCACAAAAGGCAGAATTACCCGAAGAGGTGCACGACTGCTGCCAAATGTCTCCCCGTGTGGGGCAGCGAGACATCTGCGTCTGCACATGGTAACCCACGCACACAAATCACACACGTGGGTGACTTTGCCCCGTTGCATGCACGCTCTTGCCCCTGTGTGCAACGGCCGCAGTGCGCTCTGAAAATTGCACAGTTGTAAGCACACCACGAGGTGAACGCAGTTTGTCGATACTGTGCCGTATCTCATTGCGGCCCCGCCCCCTCTGCTGATAAGGAACCAGAGCAGGCTGCCCGCCCGCAACCCCCAAGCCCCCTCCTGCTGGCGCGTGGCGCACGCTCGCCTGATCCAGACGAGCCGGCCTTAATGAGGGCGGCGCCGCCCACGCGCCCCGTGCTATTCTTAGCTGCGGCGGGCCGTGCGACGGAGAGCACCTGCTGCCGTGTAACGACTGCGGGGGCGGCGGCGTGATTACCGACCCCTGGTGGAGCCGGCGCAGCCCCTGCAAGTCAGCAGGCCGCCCCGTGGCGCGGCTTACACCTTCCTGACTCTCAGCCACCTCCTCCTCTGCTCCGTCTTGTGTGTCTAAAGAAACCGGAGACGAACGCCGGTCTGCTGTGAAACGTAACGAGTGCTGTATCGGCAAGACAAATGACGCGCGCAAGATTGTGTCTCGAATATTCTTTGATGGTGTTGCCATAAGAAAAGAAGACGAGAGGCAAAAATAAGACGGCTGTCGTACTTCATCAACTTCGAGGTGAGGGAAACCCGAAACAAGTGCGACATCTCGTTTGTGAATCCACTGCAATATACGGGGTTCTTCACTTCCTCGTCGATACTCTCCCCCTGTCTCAGACGAATGCACTGCTGTGAAGATACAACTATAACATATAACGCATATAACATATGTACTAAGGTGACAATAGTCGTGAAATAACTCCTAATATCGTGTAGGATTTCCTTTTGCCCGGCGTAGTGCAGCAACTGAACGTGGCATGCACTCAGCACTTCGTTGGAAATCCCCTGCAAAAATACTGAGCCATACTGCCTCTATAGCCGTCCATTTATAATTGCGAAAGTGTTGCCGGTGCATGATTATGATTTCGGGTGCGAACTGATCTCCCCATTATGTCCCGTAAGCGTTCAATGGGATACATGTTGTGATACCTGGGAGTCCAAATAATTCGCTCGAATTGTCCAGAATGTGCTTCAGTCGTGAACAACTGTCGGCAGGTGACATGCCATCGTTGTTTTGGAGCATGAAGTCCGTGAATAACTGCAGATGGTCTCCAAATGGCCGAACATAATTATTTCTAATCATTGAACGGTTCAGTTTACCAAAGATCCTAGTCCATTTGATGTAAACACAGCCAACAGCATAGTGCAGCTACCACCAGTTTGCACCCTGCCTTGTTGACAACTTGAATATATGGCTTTGTGGGGTCGGCGCGATATAAAAGCTACCGTCAGCTCTTACTAACTGAAATCGGGATTCACGTGACCAGGCCGCGGTTTTCCAGTGGTCAGCGGTCCAATTGATATGCTCACGAGCCCCGGAGAGACGCTGCAGGCGATGTTGTGCTACAAGAAAGGCACTTGCGTCAGTCGTCTGTTGCCTTTAACGGATACGTTCATTGTATATCCCACATTGGTTTCTGTAGTTATTTCACACAGCGTTGGCGGTCTATTGGTACTGTCATCTCTATAAACATCACTGCTCTCTGTTGTTAAGTGAAGACCGTCTGCCTCACATGAAATATACGAGGGCTATTCGGAAAGTAAGGTCCGATCGGTCGCGAAATAGAAACGACTATGACAATCCGATAAAGCTTTGCACAGATGTGTTGGGTAGTGTCTCTAGTATAACCCCAGTGACCATCACGTCGCTCTTCCCATTTCTGAGCTCGCAGTGAGTGCGTAAAGATGTCTAGAAAATAGTGTCTGCCGCCAAGTACGAGGGCCTGGTGAGAAATTTCGCCTGAAGCTATGCAGCTAACATTACATAACTGTTGTGCTGTTTCTTCTTCAAGACCATTCTCCGCCGCATTCTGCAGGGGCAATGAAGATGCTCCTGCATCGTTTTCAATTGGAAATGTTTGACTACCCACAATACAGCCCGTAATTGTCTTCCTCTGAGTTTTATCTCTGCTCACATGAACCGCTGGCTATGAAGACAACATTTTGGCACAAGACAACGAGCCGTAGGCCAGCGTAGAGAAGTGGCGGAAAGCACTGGCGGCTGCCTTCTGTAGCGACGGTATTGGAAAGTTGGTACAACGCTACGATACACGTCTAAGTCGGATCGGCGACTATGGAGATAAGTAGCTGCAAGGTGTATCTAACTGTTGCAAATAAAACATTTTAGATTTTTACCGTGGTTTCCATTTCCCGACCTATCGGACCTTACTTTCCGAATAGCCCTCGTATATACCCGCGATGGGTGATTCAGTCGCCAGCAACGTTGGGCGGTTAAATTTCGCACAGACCTCTGTAAGAAGCCTTCCGAGACTCAGGAAATGTTAAAGCAAGGCTATCGGCAGTTTGTGATCAGTAACGTGCAAGTTACGAGGTGGGTGAAGAAGTCTAAGGAAGGCCAGGAAGGGATGAACGATAACTCTTGCACTGGAAGACCACTAACAAGTACAAATGAAGACTATGTGAATAGTGTTCGTGAATTGTTGAACTCTGATCACTGATCGAGGTTTCGGTTATTACCTGACACTCTGAACATTCCAAAATGTTCCGTGTTCAATGTAGTTACGGAGGAGGGAGGAGTTGAATATACACACACACACACAATCACACACTTATATATATAAAAAGAGAGGGCGGGTGTGAGAGATAGAGGGGGAGGGGGGGGGGGGGGAAGACCATCATTGACCGAGATATTGTACAGAAATTAGGAAGTATGACACTATCCGTTGGGGGGGTAATATTTTTTTCCTCTCTGAAATTTTGAAGGGAACAGAGATAAAGTAGTGGGAGCAGAAAGATTAATTACAAATTTTACTGAAACCATATTGTAGTTATAAGAGTCGAATGCAGCGAAGGGGAAGCAGTGATTGATACGATATTATGTTGTACCCTCTTATGGACGTTTTTCAGTCTCCACGCTTAGCAAGAAGTAAACAGTGTCAAGGAGATATTGCAAAATGGTATTAAAAGTTATGGAGAAGAATCAAAACGTCTGTGGTTCACCAATGACGTTGTAATTCTGTCAGGATCTGCAACGGACTTAGAAGAGCAGTTTGACGGAATGAATACTGCCTTGAAAAGATATTACAATATGATCGCAAACAGTAGTAGAACACCCCGTGGTAAATCAGGCGATGCTGAGGGAGTGGAACTGGTAAACGAGACACTAAAAGTAATGGATGAATTTTACTATGTGGGGAACAGATTAACTGATGACAAGCGAAGTAGAGAGGATACAAAATCTTGAGGGGCAATGGCAAGAAAAGCTGTTCTGAAGAAGAGGAACTGCTTACCATATTATTTAAATTTAAGTCTTAGAAGGTCTTTCCGGGAGTGTTCGTCACGATTGTAGCCTCGTTCGAAATTGCAATGTGGACGATAAACTGATTAGATAAGAAGTGAATAGAATCTTACGTAATGTGTTCCTACTGGAGAATACTATCGATTGGTAGATTAATAACTAATAAGAAGGAACTTAATAGAATTTTCACAACTTGAATGAAAGAAGGGACTGATTGATGGGTCAAATCGTGAAGCATCAACAAGTAATCAGTTAGGTGAACCAGGGAAGTGTGGTGGGTAAAAACTGTGGAGGGAACCTATGCATAAGTATTCGAGGGGCGTTCTATAAACTAGGGAACACTTTTTTTCCTGGAAGCAGGTTGGCTTAACTCAGGATTCCAATATACCATATTATGCCCCACTCTTTTCGCTACAAAATCATATTTTTCAACATAATCACCGTTTAATGCGACCGACTTACGCTAACTCACTCTGAGGTCCTGTGTGCCTGCGTCATACCACTCTACTGGCCGACGTCGGACCCAACGTCTTGCTCCATGAGAATCCCCACATCATCCACGTATTGCTTCCCGTGGAGTGCATCCTTTGTTGGGTCAAACGGATGGAAATCGGAAGGTGCGACATTCGGACTGTGGGGTGGACGACGAAGAACAGACCACTGAAGTTTCGTGAGCTCTTCTCGGGTGCGCTGACTTATGAGGCCTTGTGATGAAGCCGAGAGGGAGAAGTGCGTTCCCGTTTTTGTGGCGACGAATACGCTGCGGTGGTTTCTTCAATTTTCTGGGGATAGCACAACACACTTCAGAGTTGACAGCTGCACCATGAGAGAGGACACCAAACAGAATAACCCTTATAGAGTCCTTCGCTCTAACAGTACCGGTGGAGGTTGGGTCTTTGAACTTTTTCTTCGGAGGAGAGGTAGGTTTGCGCCACTCCAGGGAGGGCCATTTTGTTTCCAGTTCGAAAAGAAAAGTCCCATCTTTCATCACCTGTAACGATCTTCGATAGAAAATTGTGAATATCAGCCTCGTAAGGCGCTTGAAATTCCGTACGGATGGTACTTGATTCCTTTGTCTGGCCTTCTGTTAGCCAGCGAGGAACCCAGAGGACACACACCTTCGAGAACCCGAATGTGTCAGCACTACCAACAGAGAAATCGAGTTATGCAGTGAGGTGTTAGACTGTGATCCGTCGATCACCTCGAATGAGAGTGTCCACACGTTCAAATACAGCTGTATGCAGCCGGCCGTAAGCGAGAGGTCGGACAGATTTGCGCGACCTTGTTGCGATGATGGCAGACGACACGCCCAACGGTTCAACGTGCCTCTGTTCACACTCCATGTGTCCGTAGACGTTCTGCGAGCGCCTTTCAATATCTGCGACGCTTCATTTTTTCGCCAAAAGTAACTCATCGACAGCTCTCTGCTTGGAAGGTATCTCCGTTATAGACACCATTTTGAAGGCTACGTACAACGCCGCCACCTATCGGAACTTCAGGAAAGTATAGGGTTGAAGGAGGAATATCCCACGATATGCCAGAACCAATTACGCATTTTTCAACCGAAATTGGCAGAGAAAAAAATGCGTTGCGTCACTTATTAAATGCCCCTCGTAGTAAAAAAATGGAAATTATCGTATGGCGTCAGTGGCCGGGAGTTCGCAGGGGAGAAGTTTGGCCGCCAAGTGCAAGTCTTATTCAGTGCGGCGCCACATTGGGCGACTTTCACGTCGACAATGGCGTTGAAATGATGATGATGGCAGCACAACACCCCAGCCGGGAATCGAGCCCGGGCCCCCGTGAGTGGCATTCCAATGCGCTGATCATTCAGCTAAGGTGGCGCACAACCCCTAGTGATAAGTAGGTTCAAATATAGGTTGCTGTAGTTATTCACTGATGAAGAATCTCGCAAAGGATTGACTAGCGTGGAGACCTGCAACGGTTTTGTCTTCAGACAGAAGACCACAACAATTACAACATATATTTGCGTGCTTCATAGACGTTTGTCATGAGTCGAGAGATTTAGATGAGTTTCTTTTTGTGGTGGGTGGCTAATGTCTGCAGTGTAGCTTTCGAAAAATAACCTCTAAAAGATTTTAAGTGGGAGACACATTACATACACTGCAACAGTAATAGAAGGTGACTGCACTGTATGGGTTGGCCTAGGACCTTATATGCAGCGCATTTCTCGGTCAAAGACCAGAAAATTTTGTTGCAAACACGAATGAACATTACCAGGATACAGGTTGGCTGGCAGCTTTTCGAGGAGCTCTTTGCGGTGTGGGGGAGTAGCCATGTATGTGAAAAACGGCATCCCATTTGAGTCAATTGAAGTTTCAAAGTACTGCACTGAAAAGGTGTTTGAATGTTGTGCAGGTGTGGCTAAATTTAACGGAGCTAAACTTCTAACTGTTGTTATTTATAGATCCCCAGACTCCGATTTCACAACATTTTTATTAAAGCTAGAGGAGGTTCTTGGTTCACTTTATAGGAAATACAAAACGTTAGTTATATGTGGTGACTTCAATATTAATTGTGTAAGTGATTGTGCAAGGAAGAGGATGCTGGTAGACCTCTTTAATTCATATAATCTTATGCAAACCGTATTCTTTCCAACGAGAGTGCAAGGGAACAGTAGAACAACCATAGACAACATTTTTGTTCATTCCTCATTACTAGAAGGGCATTCTGTTAGCAAAAAGATGAATGGCCTTTCAGATCATGATGCACAAATTTTAACTTTAAAAGATTTTTGGGCTGCAACACGTGTTAAGTATAGTCATCAGCTGCTCAGGAAAGCTGATCCAGTTGCTGTAGAGACCTTTGTAAACCTTATCAGGGAACAAGAGTGGCAAGATGTTTATAGTGCTGATACAGTAGACGATAAATATAATGCTTTCCTCAAGACTTTTCTCGTGCTCTTTGAAAATTGCTTTCCGTTAGAACGTTTAAAACAGGGTACTAGCACAAACAGGCAGCCTGGGTGGCTGACTAGAGGGATAAGAATATCTTGTAGAACAAAGTGGCAATTATATCAAAAAGTTAGAAACAGTCAAAATCTAAATGCAGCAGCCCATTACAAACAGTATTGTAAGGTGCTTAAAAATGTTATTAGGAAGGCAAAAAGTATGTGGTATGCAGATAGAATAGCTAAGTCTCAGGATAAAATTAAAACCATATGGTCAGTCGTAAAGGAAGTTGCTGGTCTGCAGAGACAGGTCGAGGATATAGAATCAGTGCGTAGTGGGAATGTCCGTGTTACTGATAAGTCGCATATATGTACAGTATTTAATATTCACTTTCTGAATATAGCAGGTGAACTAAATAGAAACCTAGTCCCAACAGGGAATCATATAGCGCTCTTAGAAAAAAGTGTTCCGAGACTGTTACCTGAAATGCTCCTCCGTGATACTGACAAGAGGGAGATTGAGTTAATAATTAAATCACTAAAGACCAAGAACTCTCGTGGATATGACGGGGTATCTAGCAGAATACTGAAGTATTGTTCCACGTATGTTAGCTCAGTACTTAGCCATATCTGTAAGTTTTCCTTTAGGAGTGGTCGGTTTCCTGACCGATTAAAGTACTCGGTAGTGAAGCCACTTTATAAAAAGGGAGACATTGATAATGTTGACAATTTTAGACCTATTTCTATGCCATCGGTGTTTGCTAAAGTTATCGAGAAGGTTGTATATATGAGGTTACTGGAGCATTTAAATTCACATAATTTGCTGTCAAATGTTCAGTTTGGTTTTAGAAATGGCTTAACAACTGAAAATGCTATATTCTCTTTTCTCTGTGAGGTTTTGGACGGGTTAAATAAAAGGTTGCGAACGCTAGGTGTTTTCTTTGATTTAACGAAGGCTTTTGACTGTGTTGACCACAAAATATTACTGCAGAAGTTGGACCATTATGGAGTAAGGGGAGTAGCTTACAATTGGTTCGCCTCTTATTTTAAGAACAGAAAGCAGAGGCTAATTCTCCGCAATATTGAGAGTGGTAGTTGTGTCCAGTCCCAATGGGGCACTGTTGAGTGGGGCGTTCCCCAAGGGTCGGTGCTGGGGCCACTGCTGTTTCTTATTTATATAAATGATACGCCTTCTAGTATTACAGGTGATTCAAAAATATTTCTATTTGCTGATGACACCAGCTTGATAGTGAAGGATCTTGTGTGTAATATTGAAACAGTAGCAAATAATGTAGTTCATGAAATAAGTTCGTGGCTTGTGGAAAATAATTTGATGCTAAATAACAGTAAGACTCAGTTTTTACAGTTTATAAATCACAATTCAACAAGAACCGATATATTGATCGGACAGAATAGGCGTATTATAAGCGATACGGAACAGTTCAAGTTCCTAGGCGTTCGGATAGATAGTAAGCTGTTGTGGAAAGCCCATGTCCAGGATCTTGTTCAGAAGCTAAATGCTGCTTTATTTACCATTAGAACAGTATCTGCAAAAAGTGACACTTCAACACGAAAAGTAGTCTACTTCGCAAATTTTCATACGCTTGTGTCGTATGGTATTATTTTTTGGGGTAATTCTTCTGATTCAAAAAGGGTATTTTTGGCTCAAAAACGGGCTGTTCGAGCTATATGTGGTGTAAGTTCGAGAACCTCTTGTCGACCCCTGTTCAAAAATCTGGGAATTCTGACATTCCCCTCACAGTATATATTTTCTTTAATGTCGTTTGTTGTTAGCAATATTAGCCTATTCCCAAGAGTTAGCAGCTTTCACTCAGTTAATACTAGGCAGAAATGATATCTGCATGTAGAATGCACTTCCTTGACTCTTGTGCAGGAAGGAGTGCAGTATTCTGCTGCATCCATTTTCAATAAGCTACCACAAGAACTCAAAAATCTTAGCAGTAGCCCAAACTCTTTTAAGTCTAAACTGAAGAGTTTCCTCACGGCTCACTCGTTCTACTCTGTCGAGGAGCTCCTGGAAGAGCTAAAAAATTAAGCAAATTCCAGTGGTACATTCTTGATTTTCTTCATTTAAACTTACGACTTGTCTCCTGAATATGTTTCTTTATATTTCATTTTATCTGTTTCTAATATCGTGTTATAATTTCATGTATTGACTTCTCCTTAATTTGGTCCCACGGAACAATAAATAAATAAATCAGAGTAATATCTTTCTGAAGAGCTCAAAGTTGAAAGTATAAACTTGCGACAGCACTGTTTCGTAAAATGATAATTGAATTTATTTGTTATTTCATTATTTTCATTATTTCATTATTTCAACCCATAGTCCTACTCTTCCATGTAAGCGATTGTTTTTTTTTCATAATTTTACGTGGATGAACCACCGCATTAGGTGACCTAGTCGATAATCGCTTCGAAAAATAAGTTGCCAGTACAAAAGCTATAAATGTGGTCATAGTTGTAGTACCTGACTGCGTAAGAAATTTTGCACCACTAAAGGCCCATTAACAAAGTAACAGAATTAAGAATAGCGATTCCGAAAAAGTAAAATTCAACTTCGGGCAACAATTCAAGAACTGCACACTACACAAAGCTGGTAAGAATAAATGAATAAACTCTCATATTAAACCGCCTTGTAAAATAATCCATCTGCCACTGATTTCAATCACAATATATTCCGTATAAATACTTAACGCATACAACATTCAAGAGATGGAACGACTGATGGTTCAGCGCAGTCTGTCATAGCCGTATACATGTTAAGAACCAGAGGTGCACTGAGAGGCGGCTGATGTTGCCGGTGTTTACTGCTCTACGGAAGGAACACTTCGGTGGATGGGCAGTGACGTGGATAAGCAAAATTGTAAATTTGTGGTAAGATCTTATGGGACCAAACTGCTTAGGTCATCGATCTCTAAGCTTATACACTACTTAATCAAACTTTAACTTGCTATGGACAACACCCACGCCATCCCCGAGGGAGGACTCGAACCTTCGCTGGGAGGAGCCACGCGGACCGTGGCAAGGCGCCCCAGACAGTGCGGCCGTCTGGATTCTGGTGCTGCCTTTTTTAAAGCGGGAAGAGTACCTTACCTCCAAATAATTTTATTTGCCTCTATACTTTGATCTTGTCTTCTTTAGAAGTGCATGCTTATTTTGAACCAACTTAGACGCCAGATGATGGGAGACTGACTGCCGAAACGCGTTTTGGAGGACTATTTTCCTAATGTTAGAGGTTTTATGCCTAATATTTATAGCCACTATCTGGACAACCGCAGACTCCTGTCGTTAAAGCGGGACGAGGACCTCACCTCCAGATAATTTTATTTGCTTTTATGCTTTGATCTTGGCTTCTTTAGAATTGCATGCTTATTTTGAACCAACTTACACGCCAGATGATTGGAGACTGACTGCGAAACGCGTTGTGGAGGACAATATTAAAACGATGCATTCTTGCAATAATATTAAAGCCGCTAACTTCCCTAATACCTAGATTGATAGGCAACGATAGATTACAGTGCCACAGCCTGGCGCAATTCAAAACAGGACAATTCAGAATGGATATAATACCACATACAACAACTGTACCTACAGACAAATTTAATTTAGAAAAAAAATTACATAATTTTTATCTAATTTTGTTTTGAGCTGTCCATATCAATCTACAAAACTTATCGAAGGATGACTTATTATTGTTATTATCAACATAGACAAGTCGGAAAACATTTTCTCGAATTGCTCTAAGCGTAGAAAAGACAATATCGATAATAGAATATATTTATCGTTTGCATTCTATCACATTTCAACAGTCTTTTTCGATTTCTTCAGGTATTAAGGAAATAGAAGAGCAGTTTTGGTTGCATTTGAAATTACGTAAACATATATTACGAATCTGTGAGCTAATTATAATTGTCTGGAGAATTTATGGAATCGTATCATCGGGACCCGAACCCAATTTGTGTATTTGGTTCACGCTCGTACATTCTCCATATAGGATGTTTCAAAATGAAAATACGGGTATTATGGCTTTGTTACGTTCAGTTACAAACAATACATCACATGGAAGAGAAGCTCAAACAGTTTTTCACAAAAGAGTTCAATGTAGGCACAATTCGTCACACATCGAGTCGGTAGGCAAGCTGTTCCAAAACCCTGGTCAATGTGTCCCGAGTAATTATTGGAACAGTGTTGTTTCTAAAGTCGGGTATATCATCTGGTAGTAGAGGCACATGTACGTGAATCTTTATGAAACCCCAAAGTTAAAAATCGCGCGGTTTCAATTCGTGGGTGAACGTGGAGGTCATACAAAATATGCCTTCTTATCTGGCCCCTTGCGAACAATCCAGGAGTCGATACAACACCGTTTAACCAATCGCACACTGAGTTATGCCACTGAGGTGGCGCACATATTGCTGCCAAATAAAGTTCTGCCGTTCGACTTCTTCCTACTGAATAAAGAGTGGAGCTCTACCGCATCAAGATACACTGAAGAGCCAAAGAAACTGGTATAGGCATGCGCATTCAAATACAGAGATATGTAAACAGGCAGACTACGGCGCTGCGGTCAGCAGCTCCTGTATAAGGCAGTCGTTAGATCAGTTGCTGCTGCTGCAATGGCAGGTTACCAAGATTTAAGTGAGTTTGAAGTGGCATTATAGTCCGCGCATGAGCGTGGGACACAGCATCTCCCAGGTAGCGATGAAGTGGGGACTTTCCCGTACGACCATTTCGCGACTGTAACATAAGTATCTGGAATCCGATAAACATCAAATCTCCCACATCGCTATGGCCGCAAAAAGACCCTGCAAGAACGGGACCAACAATGACTGAAGCGAATCGTTGAACGTGACAGACATGAAACCCTTCGGCAAACTGCTGCAGGTTTCAATGCCGGGACATTAACGAGTGTTAGCGTGCGAACCATTGAACGTAACATAGCCAATATTGGCTTTTGGAGCCGAAGGCACACTCGTGTACCTTTGATGACTGCACAACACAAAGCTGTACACCTCGCCTGGGCCCGTCAACACCGATAATGCACTGTTGATGACTGCAAACATGTTGCCTGGTCGGATGAGTCTCGTTTCAAATTGGCTGGCTCTGAGCACTATGGGACTTAACATCTATGGTCATCGGTCCCCTAGAACTTAAAACTACTTAAACCTAACTAACCTATGGACATCACACAACACCCAGTCATAACGAGGCAGAGAAAGTTTCTAATTGCATCGAGTGGATGGCTGTGTACGGGTATGGAAACTACCTCATGAATCCATAGACTCTATTCAATCTGATGGAGGCTCTGTAATAGTGTGCGGTGTGTCTCCAGTTGGAGTGATATGGAACACCTGATACGTCTAGAAACGACTCTTTAGGTGACACGTACGTAAGCATCCTGTTAGATCATCTGCATCCATTCATGTTCATTGTACATTCCGACGGACTTGGGCAATTCCAGCAGGACAATGTCACACCCCACACGTCGCGAACTGTTACAGAGTGGCTTCAGGAACTATGTGTTTACTTATTTTTATCGTTGAAACACTGACCTATAGAATTTTCCCCGACAAAGACAACTGAAACTTAACTTATTCAGTTATTACGTGCAACGTAAGAGCCCAACGCAATCTGACTGCTACAGAATGAGAACATGACTTCCAATAATTAACACAAAAGAGTGACCCTGAATTGTGAGCAATCCCAACAATACTAAAAATTCGAAAAATATTAAATTAAAGAAATATGAAACTACCTCCAACTCTGTTAATTGCTTAAACTTATTTCAATTGCAAATCCCATTTGTTTATTGTGAGTCATTTATCACACAGAAAATCTTCATAAGACGAACTACAGCAACTGCAACAAGAAGCAATTACAGCCGGCAAAATAAAAAGGTTCTAACTACTATAGACTCTAACCACTAGGAGGCGCATGGTTAGCAAAAGACAGATTTTATTGAAGAGCAAACAACGTATTTAGAAAATTTTACCTTATTCATGTGACAACAACTTCCAAAAATTATGTAGTTGCCAATAATTCCACTGCTCAAACATTATCAACTACATCCATCATCCCACATTTCCCTGCGTCTCACTTTACAGTGCATACCCTACCAACACAGTCTCCACTAAGAAAAACATGATTATGCACTTTTGTATCCGCTCACTAACTACTAATCCGTCCAATCACACAATCTCTTGCCGAGGGCGCAGAGCGCTCTCAGCGATATTAACACAGTCTGTAGAGCTGATAACATACAAATAGGTTACTTACAACTCTTCTGCACTTCCCTGGCCACTAAACTCCCCAGACGTGAACATTATTGAGCGCATCTGGGATGCCTTGCACCGTGCTGCTCAGAAGAAATCTTCAATCCCTCGTAGTCATATGGATTTATGGACATCCCAGCAGGATTCATGGTGTCAGTTCCTTCTAGGACTACTTCAGACATTAGTTGAGTGCATGCCACATCGGGTTGCGACACTTCTGTGTGTTCATGGGGCCGTACAAGATATTAGGCATGTGTACCAGTTTCTTTGGCTCTTCAGTGTGAGGAACATTAGTTACAGTTTCTGCACCGAAAATGAAAGGTTCATGTACTTTCCTCTGAGATATGGCACAAAAAACATTCCACACTGCGAGGAGGTATGTGCTAAAAACCAACTTTGCTTCCAGATTTCACTGAACAAAAGACGTACACTCGATATGAACTACCACGGTTATTTTAAATGCACATTTGAGGGCGAAGGCACTGCAATCGAAAATGAAACACGCGTTGGCTTTGGCTGGCGGCTTCACTCGTTCGACTTCTCTCGATAATTCGTGTTTTATAAACAAGTCAAATAGCCCAGAAAGTTGAATACTGTGCCATTCCCTTTGTTTCGGTGCACATAAGACACCTACATACTTCAGTATTCTTTTCGTAAGTAAATGACGAAAACGTTATTTTGCTGCATACTGAATTCCTTTCTGATCCACTGTTAATAATTGGTAGTAATGGTCTTCCTTCGTCTAGTATTTTATGTGCGGATATACACCGTTCTTCTTAAACTGTGATTAATTGTGTATGGCGAATTTCGTTAGTAAAATATGTATTGCGACGGTGCAGTTAAAACACCTAATTCCTTGAACAGGTACCTACTTGACGAACGCAGCTGAACACCATATATCAGTCTTACTGCTCGCTTTTGTCCAGTCAGTGTTTTCTTTCTGAGTTGTCAGTGACATCAGGTATTATAAGGTATTATTGACCTGATATGTACAAAATGAGCTTATATACACAAAATATGTGACAAGGTTAATTCATCTGAGCCGTCTTCCCCTTTTTGAAGTCTTCATTCATCTGCTTCCAAGACTAATACTTATACGAAGATCTAAAGTAGCTGAATTTCGATGATTGAGCAGCTCAGTAGTACGTTTCTTGCTGTTTACATTTTCATCAATATGTACACCCAAAATTTTCGAGCATTCTACTGTATTAACTGAACCATGTTCAGATGCTACCTTGGCTATTCATATGACTGTTTGTTGTGCAGGAACTGAATATAGAACATTAACGATGGAAAAATGCTCCTGTTGGAGCACAAAAAAGGCGGACGTGTTCCGGTTTATTTAAAATAGTGCTGGAAAAGTGAGGTACCAGCTGCCTCAGCACCTTTAAAATCCTTTCCAAAATTTTTACATGCGTGCATATTCGCTATTTTCTTAACGTGCAACTCATCTCAAACTCCCACAATCTCCTCCCTCCCCCCCCCCCCCCCCCCCCGCAACTCGCAACTGTAACTCACTTACATCCCCCGTCCATCGCTGTAGATCGCTCATACCGATCCATTTCAACCTGCTCATTCTCACACACTCATTCATCTCAGCTCGTTGACGTTATCTCTTTGCGTGTCTCTGCATTGTCTCCTGTGACACAGCCACTGTCCCCCTCATTCTGTCGTACCACTACAGTGTCCTCTCACTGTCGCTGCCTCCCTCTGGCTCTCCTTTGCTGTTAATATCTTGTTCCTTTCTTCCTAATGCTGCTGTCTCTTCTCACTGTCACTTTCTCTGTCTCCCTCGTTATCATTGTCATGTACTCTGTTTCTCATTTTCACTAGCCGTGACCGACTTCAGCTTTCTCGCCGGACGGAGTAGCCGAGCGGTTCTAGGCGCTACAGTCTGGAATCGCGCTACCGCTACGGTCGCAGGTTCGAATCCTGCCTCGTGCATGGATGTGTGTGATGTCCTTAGGTTAATTAGGTTTAAGTAGTTCTAAGTTCTAGGAGACTGATGACCTCAGAAGTTAAGTCCCATAGTGCTCAGAACCATTAGAACCATTTACTTTCAACTTTCCCTTCTTCTAAACTGCGGCCCTCCCACAACCCGTCCTCCGACACACAGAGCACTGTCTCCTTCACTATTTTTCTAGCACTGTGGTCCTATCTTGCACTATCACTGCGTCCCTCTCTTTCTCTCGCACTGCCATTGTCTCCTTCGCTCGTTCTCTAGCACAATCACTGTCTACTTTCTTCCAGCATTTACTAGTTTTCCGTCTCTTAGCCATTTCCACTGCCTTCTTCCCCCTCAGCCTAAAGAAACGTGAATAAGTCCAAATGGCCAAAATTTTTCGGAAATTTTTAAGGTGTTGGGGAAGGTAGAATGAGGCAGTCTTTCAGTTAAACAGGAACATATTCGAATTTCTTGTGCTTCGTTGGGAGAATATGCCCGCTGGTGTCCTTCTATGCCTGCTGCAGTAGAGCATGTAAATCACATGAAAAGAAATCTATAGGTCGGTAAAATTTTATGCAGTTTACTTAAATGAAACTGAAATAAAGCAAAACTTATTTTACCGTTCAGACCGGATTACACACGCCAAAACCAAACTGTATGTGCTTCAGTGCTACAACATGGTATTCCCAGATGATAAGGGAGGCACTTTACTGAATATTTCTCCGTGCTACGTCACTTTATATACTACTTTTTTCGCTCTCACCGGATTTTGGTTGAGTATTTTACATGTTCAAGTAGCGTAAATTTGAACCTCTCTATCTCGGAAGCAGATAATGATATGAAAGAAACTTTCAAGGTTGTTTGAGATCGGCATCTTAGGAGTAGATCGTAAATATTACAGCGATTGAATGTGCATAACCATGTCCTAATCCAGGAATAGGTTTTGGTACCCAGATATCAAGTTATTGTGGAATTTCTTGAAAATGAATGAAGACTTCAAAAAGGGGAAGACGGCTCTTCTAGAGACATGTCTAGAGAATATACTGTTAAAATTTGAACAATATGCTGCGGTTATTTACTCGTATTACTCAAATTTCACCTGATACAGGATTTTACTCTTAGAATTAGGGTGATTATGAACCTCTGTATCTTCGAAACGGATAAAGAAATGAAGAAAATTTTGGTTGCTCGAGATCGCGATCTTAAGAATATATTGTATAAATATCAGTCATTTGCTCTCTTGGAAGTCTCTGTTGAGTTTTGGTCCGCTTTTGTCGAAGAAAATATAGTAAAAAACTTTTTTGGAGATTTTCCGAGGAACCACCCATGAGCTAATGGTGCCCGCATAAGCCTCACCGAGCCCACTGTAGACCACATCAAATTCAGAAAGAACTAGACAATTTTCTCTATTTGCCTAAGCAGGAGGAAATGTGTAATATTCACACTTTGACCCTGTATTGTAGGATGGTGACAGTAGGACGATTCCTCTGTTGGGTTTACAAATGGTCCCTATCTCAGGGGATATCCAAAACACTTGATCCCAAACCTGGATTATGAGAACTGGAAAAATCTCGTTTTTGTGCACAGCATTTTGGAACGTAGTCGGTACGAATGCTGACGAATGCGTATCAGTTTCAAAATTTAGTAGGTGTCTGTTTCCAGAGCACCACTTAATAATTCTTTGAAAACATCATTGACCAAATCTTATGAGATTTTTCTGTCTAATGAGTTATTATACCCTAGTATCGTCTGTGAAAGTGCCAGTTCTGTTTGTTGACTGTTAAGTGGGAGATAATTCACATATATAAGGAATAGGAGTGGACCCAATAATCACTATGCGCAGTCACATGTGTAATGGAGGTAAAACGTAACCTGCCTTATGAGAGTAGTAGAGTAGAGTGCGCCACTTCTCCAACTGTAAACGGCGCAGCATGGTTTGCGGACACTCTTCAGGCTGCCGTCGACACAGAAGGCACGATATCGTCCTCACATGACCATTTTGGCCTCAAGGAGACCGTTGTGAACAACTGTACAAACCGTGGTGCCCAAACGAGGTGGGCTAGACAACGTGTGGGATGAAATGTGAATCGATGGTGTCAGGTTATTTTCAACGACGATGACAAGATTGGTCTGACGGCTGATAAATGACGTAGACGAATCTGGTGTCATATGTTCAGCAAGGACGTGAGACATTTATGTCTTGGGCTGCTTACACGTAGATTCGAAGGTGACTGAGGAACTGTTCAGTACTGGGACTGGAACCTCCAACCTATTATGGAAACATAAAGCAAACATTTTGGCAAACGGATTATCTATCTATTCGACAGTCCTCGAGAAAGTTAACCTTGTGTACAGCTCCTTTTTGGAGGTACGAGTCGACTGAATTACATGGATTACCGTATTTAGAGACAGTTAAAACTTCCAGTGCACTGTCTTGGGAACCCTCTTTTCAAGTTGGACGACTTCAGCAGGGCCACTCTCTTCTGAACAGGCTGCCTTTATTTTGCTTATCGTGTTGGACTTATTTCCAAGTAACTTCGTCCACTGGCCCTGGTGTACAAACTGGTACCGACCTACCGCCGTGTCACCCTCAGCCAGTTCCGTCGCTGGACTCCATTCGACTAATCCAGTCACCCTGCACGTCGTCGTTGTCGTCATCGTTTCTCTCTCCGTCTCTCTCTCTCTCTATCTCTCTTTCTTTCTCCCTCCCTCTCAGCATGTAATGTTTGCTGTTGTCAAATATGGGCTCGTCGCCCTAGTGAACACTGCAAGCCCATTGCACCATCGCTGCAAATGAAGTGCACCTTAAGGGAGTGTAGTAGGACTGTTTCTCTTAACTTTTTTCCACTTGTGACGTAGTGCACAGAATGAGTTACTACTATATCGGAGATTCCGGGAGAGCGGTGTGCTGACCACACGCCCCTCCTATCCGCATCCTCAACTGAGGATGATACGGCGGTCGGATGGTCCCGATGGGCCACTTGTGGCCTTAAGACAGAGTGCAACAAAAAATATCGGAGATTAAGAATAAGAGAGCGGCAGCCCCTCGGGCACCTCGGTCACGCATGCAGTCTACTGGCCCCTGAAAGCCTCAGCACCTCTAGCTGTCCATGTTGCCGTCGCGACCGGACAGCAGGCGGCGGTACCAGCGCTGCCAGAGACCAGCGTTTCCGAGGCACTTATTCGCGATCGGACGATTCGTGACAAGATAATAGTATCACGAAAATTCCGCCACCAGAAGCTATAAAGGCCGGTAGGTGGACTACATGAGCCAGTTCTTCCGGCTGCGAAAGCCTCTCCTGGCCTCCTGACAGGTGCTGCTCATCTCATCCTCTCAGAATGCGCGCGAGGCCCATCGTAGGGTCCAACGCCACTGTTCTCAGTGTTCATCGTTGTTTCCTCTGTGGACTCTGACGGCATTAAAGATAGACTTTTCTGTGCCAGTACTAGATGTGATCAGGCCGACATTCTCGTAACTGGATTATTTGCAGCAAATGTATTTTCCAAGAGATAGTGTTGCTACGCACGAGAAAAATACAGGTGAGTTTTAGATGTCACCACCGTCAAACCTCTCTAGCAGTACCTAATGAGACGCCCTATTTCTGGCCACCGAAGCAGGCGCACTTTTGTTATCAATAAACTTGTTGAAATTCTTCTATGGGACTGAGCCACAGTCATGCAGTATTTTTTGAAAGAATAAACCGGCATTTCCCTGTATAGTACTGTACATTCCTAGTATATTATCTACATTTCGGCTTTTATGCCATTATCGAGCACAGTACTAAAAGTTCTTAGTTCATTAACACGTCATATCTGCTAAAGTCAATCCAAAGAAGGTAAATAAGATTACCACTCCCCTTTATAGTGTAACTATTAAAATAACACTTCAATAGTTACATTCAGATATGGCAGTATTACACAGTGAAATGGCGCTTTGTTCTTTCAAAAAGCTGTTGAAACTTGATCACTGATTTCCTGGGGCCCCGTTAAGAAACACTTCACTTACAAGCACATCCATTCGTAGAGGACATATTTAGCTTTGATGATACTCAATCCGAAGAATATTCGGGAATATCCAGTTATATCTCAACAAATTTCAGTAGCAGCAATCTTTATGTGCACAGTGTTAATGAAAAGTATTCCATATTTTTAGAGGTGGTAGTATGCAACAAAATAAGGAAAAAACTCAAGTACGTAGAGGATCTAAAATAGATACCTTAACTATGTATACTTGTTCATCTTCGCTGCTGTGGAACATTTCTATTCTACTGCGAATTCTGTTATTGCGAACGATTTGCACAACACAGTAAACAGATGAGTAAACGAATGAAAGCTTACTATCCTGTTACTGTGAAACAACGGCGTTTCTAATAATCTGCTCGTACTACATCACGACCTGTCCTTATGAGTCATCATCAAGGGGGGTGCTCAGTGTGGTGTCCACTCACAGTAAGACATGCTTCTGTATGACGTCTTAGGTATTCACGTACACACATAAAAGGCCCAGGATGGTTACGGATGTGTTGGTTAGCATGATGACGCATTTACCACTTTTCTTCCTTTTGTCCCTCCAATATTCTCTTCGTTCCTTTACTATTTTCTTCTTTTTTTACATTCTTCTGTTCATTCTCAATTTTGTCGCTTAGGCTTGTCCGAAAACGTTTGTCTTTTAGTCAGGGATGTAAATTTTGTTCTGTTTTGAATGATTTATTCATATATGGCAATTTCGTTAAGCCCCGATTAACTTCTGTTACCCAGCTGTGGTTTATAATTAGTTAGGGTACGTTTAGAATGTTCTTCGTGAGCCTCTTGTCCTGGTAGTTCATGGGAGTTGGTTTAATTTGCAGGTTTTGAACACTGTTCTAATATTTTAAAGGTCTATGAAATATTTTCGTTTCCTCCTGATGGTCTCGGTCTTCTCAATACCTAATGACCGATTTATGCAATTATTAGAGCCTTAGATAATTCCTTTATTTGCAGCAGGTTACATCATGCTAAAAAGTTGATTGTATACCATTAACGAGGCATGCATAAAGCTGGTGGTGGTGGTGGTGGTTAGTGTTTAACGTCCCGTCGACAACGAGGACTGGGAAGGAAATCGACCGTGCCCTTTCAGAGGAACCATCCCGGCATTTGCCTGAAACGATTTAGGGAAATCACGGAAAACCTAAATCAGGATGGCTGGAGACGAGATTGAACCGTCGTCCTCCCGAATGCGAGTCCAGTGTGCTAACCACTGCATAAAGCATAGATTTGAAGTGTCCCCATAATCTAAGTGGTAAGTGCAGACATAAAGCTACAATTTAAAAGCGTCACAAACTTATCGAAACAGAAAATGTTCCATTGGAACGAATACACGCGCTTAGTTGTGATGATTAGCAAGTGCTCGTGTTTCCTAACATTCGCATATCATAAATGTTCAGTTAAAGAGGAATCTAATACGCCTGTCTTGTTTTAGACCGTTTTACCACCACTTAAAATATGGAATACTTCTTCTAAATTCCTGTACAGAGATGTAATCTCGCGTAATTAACGAAACGTGTAAGTCCAGCGGCCTAGGAAATAGACTGAGTGCATAACACTTGTATGGCTCATACTTGAAACCTGTCAGACTGTATGCGAATGTTATCAAGTCGGATTAACAGGAAAATGGAGCTTAGAGAAAATGTGTGGCACGAAACATCACAGGGGACTTTCACTGAGAGAATGTAACGGAAATTATCGTAAATTTTTTTAAATTTATGTATCGGTTATAAATTAAGTTAGCACCATGACAGGACCTGAAGGTGTGCCTGTTACATTGCATACAAAATATTCAGAAGAAACTGAGGTCCCAACAACAGCCTCGGATCGTGGAAACAAGGCTCGTCTCAGGTGTTTACGAAAAGGCACAGGTACTCCTAGTCAAGACCGAGATACTCCTCGTTAAGGTTAAACATCCTCATTCCCTCCGCCTGCTTAGCTTGGTAATAGCATACCCGCCTTCTCTGCAAGCGGGCCTGGGTTCGATTGCCGGCTGCGTTGGAGACTTTCTCCGCTCAGGGACTGGGTGTTTTGTTGTCCTCACCACGCATGAAATAAGACTTGCAGTTGGCGGCCGAACTTCCCCGAATAGGGGATTCCCGGCCAACAATGACATACGCTCATTTCATTTTTCCATCTTATTTCCGTTAGCAAGACCCAGGTAACTGCGGGTGAAGATGAGAATTTTATCGCTGTTTTTTTACGGAAAATCTTTTATATAGTTCTACACTGGTGATTAGTAAATAGCATACCGTAACATTTATAAGAATGGAATGAAGACTTCCTACCTTGCGGAACTCAGTGTGTCATATTTAACGGACTGTCACAGATATTAGCACCAGGTGTACCTCATGGAAGCTTTCTAGTGGGTGACCCCTATGTGACTTGGATTCTAACCTGAAACCTTGCCTTTGACGGGCCATGTTCTTACGAACTGAGCTATCCGTACAGGACTCATATACCCGTCCTCACAGCTTCAATTATGCTAGTACCTCTCCTACTTATAAAAATTCATAGGCGCTCTTCTTGTCATGCTGGAATATCACTTGCAGAAGAAAGGAAAGGTTCCACATTCTTCTGAGGTACTTCAGCTTATCACATACAAAATACACGTCCTACGAATTCGTTATAATTGCTTGTGAGCCTGGAGCTCTTGCAAAGTCCGCAAGAGAGAAGAGAAAAAAATCGAAGAATAGGTCGCCTGCACTCTCCGCCACAGGCTTTTTTTCATCCGTGCCAAAGCGGCATATACGAGTGCAGCAAATGTGTATCTAATGCCAACAGATCCAACGTTCCAGTACGAATGAACTACTATATTACTTCTTCCAGCTAATATTTCATACAACCAGTGCGAAAGTAAATTAGAGCATTTCGGGCGTATATGGAGGGAAAGTAAAAACATTCCGCTTCCTTCATAATAGGCGAGCAGAAAATGAAGGAAGGAAAATGATTGTGTTATGCCATATTCTTCACGCCACACGCAGTACCTTGGCTTCGCGAAATGTGTATGCAACTGTTGATGAAGCTTTTATTATACAGCTGGAGGTACCGTGCAGCACTACAATAGTAACAATCGACTCAACTTTCATATCAGTAACGTACGATTTTATTCCTTACGTCCAACAAAACACCTCATTTCAACTTGTATTTACCACTTTTCTTCCTTTTGTCCCTCCCATATTCTCTTCGTTCCTTCAGTATTTTCTTCTTTTTTTACATTCTTCTGTTCATTCTCAATTTTGTCGCTTAGGCTTGTCCGAAAACGTTTGTCTTTTAGTCAGGGATGTAAATTTTGTTCTGTTTTGAATGATTTCTTCATATATGGCAATTTCTTTAAGCCCCGATTAACTTCTGTTTCCCAGCTGTGGTTTATAATTAATTAGGGTACGTTTAGAATGTTCTTCGTGAGCCTCTTGTCCTGGTAGTTCATGAAAGTTGGTTTAGTTTGCAGGTTTTGAACACTGTTCTAATATTTTAAAGGTCTATGAAATATTTTCGTTTCCGCCTGATGGTCTCGGTCCTCTCAATACCTAATGACCGATTTATGAAATTATTAGAGCCTTAGATAGTTCCTTTATTTGCAGCAGGTTACATCATGCTAAAAAGTTGATTATGTTGAGAAGATCGATCTCAGTTGATGACATTGTAACAACTAAGACAACATACTTTAGATGCGACCTTTAAGTTTTTTCTTAGTACTATTTCGCGGCCTTCCACAAATTCCTCTCCTGTGCTAACCTCCTTATTTGAGAGGAGCAGTTGCACCCAGCATCTTCAAATATTCTTTGGATCTGTTCCAGTCCCTGCCTCCCACTACAGCTTTCTTCCTCTGCAGCTCAGTCTTTTACAATGGATGATAATTCCTGATGCCTTAACACATCCCGTATCGCCTTGTCTCTTCTTCCTGGAAAGTATTTCAGATATTTACCTTTCATCGCTCATTGGGCGGAGATGCTGATTTGCTTATCAGACTACCTGATTTTTTATATCGTCCTGTTGCATCTGATCTGAAACTCTTCAGTTCTCTTCTTTCCCAGCTTTTGTGCAGCCCTTGATTCACTTCACGTCAATGCTGTGCTGCTGACGCACATTCTCAGTTGTATCTTCCTCTAAGGCCGATGTTTGCACTAGTTACTTCTTTTGGCCAGAAATGCCTTCTTTCGCTCAACTAGTCTGATTTGTATTCCCTCCTTGTGTTGTCCATCATGTGTTATTTTGCTTGCTAAATGGAAGAATTTCTTCCTTTCACCTACTTCATGGTCTGAAATTCTACTTTAAGTATGCGAAAGCCAATGTGTATGTGAGTGACGTGAACTGTATCAAAACTAGTCGTGATGCAGACACACCCTGTAAACATAATGCTGGAATAAATATTACACATTAGCACTAATTACTTTTCTTTTATTTATATCAGTGCTTTTTTGACGTGTGTACTGAACAGAGAGCACGAAAGACTGCATCTCGTCTTTACATCCATTGTAATTCTGACAATTTTTTGTTTGTGTTCCACTTTTACTTCTCCGTATTAATTATTGCATGTATTTCATATTATTCATTTTCCCTATTGCTGTCACCCACTTTTCTGAGAAATCTAACATCCTGCACCGTTTTACATTCTCTGATGTTTTTCCTAGGACAACTAATCCTGTGAAGATATCTTCACTTTTCTAAAGTATTGCTTTTATAGTCAAGCGAGAAATGAGAACCGCTTCTCTGGTGCCTTTGCCTATTCTAAAGCTAAACTGATCGTCATCTAATCGAGTCTAAATTTTTATGTTCCCTAATTTATTTTTGTTGTTTGTAGGTTTTTCCTCAAATTCCAGGAAAGTGAGGCGGAATTTTTTCGTGGGCGCAGAGCAGACCAAGCGAACAGGGTAAAGACAGGGATTTGTCGTGGGTAGACTGAACTAGTGGCTTATACTTAAAGATAAAGGAAGCTTCAATATTTTATTGACACTTAGTAAGGGAACACGGAAGACCAGCTTTAACTGAACAGTCGCGCAATCCTCTACGAAAGAATTTGATAATCTTACTTGAAATTAGTGTTTCATAAACATACTTTGAAAAATCTGAAATTCAATAGCTAAACTCAAGACGCCTTAACAGTTTTTACACATAAATGTATGCACCCTTCCTCTATCTGTGTAAAGGTATTAATATTTATTCATCAATTCTGTTAACTACTTGTGTGCTCCAATTTTCTAAAAAGACAAAACGTTACAACCTTTAACCATTACAAAAAAAATGTTAACTTACAGATTATAATTGAGGAAAATTCGTGAAATTCATTTAAAATTGTAGTTACTGCTTGACAATTGTTCCACAGAGAACCAAAATATGTACTAACAAATAATTACTTACCGCTACCCATCTCTTTTTCCGGAAGGTTTTCAAAACCACACATGCCACTTCTGTCAGCCTCAACATCAATACCATATCTCTAGCAATATAGTGCAAGATAAAAGTCAGCTCGTGGCATTGCATACTGTCATGAGATTGAAGGCTGTTTAAATAAACGCACTAGTCACTTGAAAAACCTATTCCAAGAGTCCTTAGGCCAAGAGATTTTTCAGTATCTTTTCACGTTTTTAACAGAAATACGATTGTAACATTTTCTACCGCGCTTTTGAACATGACCGCTTTCTTTCGTGGGACCTTAAGCCAGAAGCCCAGTCTCGAATGATCATAGTATCTCAAAAGTTGGAATTTCGACATATCGTACATCTGTTCAGCGTAGTTGACAACTATTTCCCATCTGCTTCATCGCCAGTGGCGACCTTCAAATCGTGTACTTTCATTGACACACCACGGACACGCACGGAGTCCAAACACAGCCTCGTCCCATCCGCCTCACCTGTAGGAGCACTCCGACACTCACTGTCACTGACCACAAACCACTCTCCGACCAATACTGACTGACCTCTGTTCTAGTGAGAACCTTAATCCAGCGATTGTATTCCAAGCTCCACAATGAATATACTTAGGAGAACCGTTGGAGACGCCTCACATTTGGGAAAAAATATAATCGACCTATAAAATGGTTCACTACCGCTTATTGATGTGGCAGACTGCGTTACCAGGTAAAGTTGTCCTCCGAGGCTGTGCAAGGCGAAGGTACGGCGGTCAGGGTGCTGCAGCGTCCCCAGGGATTGGAGGCGGCTGTGGCGCTTCGTATCGCGCCAGATAGCGGGATTTATGCTCGCAGCCCGAGGTGATTCACGGCTGCCGGCTGCCGCCGTGCGTCTTCCGCGAGAATCACATTACCGGTGATTCACGCCTGGCAGCCGGGCCGGACACCTTCCAAGACGGTCGCAGCCCTTCCTCTGGCCGGGAGCACAGGTCACTCTGCCGCGGTAGAAGATAGCCCGGGCTGTGTAGGTGGTGGCGAGCGTATTGGATCGCACCATTCGACTGCGGCAGAATTTCCTGCAGGAGACGTAATTACGGTGCAAATTTCCCCACCATTATCGCTGCTGGCGCCAATAGCTATCCTCTCCAGGAGAATGAATTTCGTAACTTTAAGCGACGAAGTTTCTGCCCAGATAATCTGCCTGTACTGATTCAAACGCTGCGCTGTTCCGTGTGCAACAGTGAGCGGAACAAGACCCACACTGAATGCACAAATGATTATCGCATGTTATGAGCTGCTGCCATAAAGTTTTGTAATCGAGAACGTAATCTTCGCAAGGCACTGTGACCACTGTATACTGATAACCTAACACAGTCTAGGGCATTTTTTGTTTTTATTTTATTGGATGATTGGTTTCCATGCTTTTTGGGACCACTACCACATCCAATACACAAGAATTACTGCGAACTAAAGCATAGTCATCCACGAAGATCGATAGCTTGTTACCGCTAACAGCAGCATGGTATGAATGGATGTATTCTAAATATTTTTCTAACGTTGACCATTCCATTAATACCGACCTAATATCCCCTTGTTTCTTAGAGAAGTCACACTTTTACTAAGCGCCCGATTAACTCAAGGAATTCAAACTCAAGTGCTCCTCTTTGCCATACATCAAAGAACGTATATAACATACTGGGCGAATTTTAGAGTTTGAAACACGAATGCCCCTAATTTTATCGGTATTTGAAATATATTGATGTCGACTTTCAATTTTTCTCTCCTGTATCAGCTTGATCTTTGTTCTTCTGCTTCAAGAAACCCAGCGTTGGTACTTCCTTAATCTTTTTATTATTTGATGTTGGAAATAAAAATCAGTTTTAGCACCTACTTTTATTCATCTGCTAGGGCTTGCTAAAAAGTAAAGCTTCCGATTTTTTCTTTCCATTCTATCAGCTCAGGAATTATATCTCACCCATGTTACTCAGGCGTCTTCCCCGCTTCGTCATTGACTGCGCATGACAATCGTGTGTAAAAGGAGCTGTAATGAGAGAGAGAATCAGATGCGCCAGCAGTCGCAGCATGTTGACATTACCTGAAAAGGCGCTTTTAGTGATGCTGTATTATCAGAATGGCGAATGTGCTAGTTCAGCGTTACGATCCTATCGCCACAGGAAGGGGATTAGAACGGGTAAAGGTCCGTTGACAAATGCAACTGTGGCGAGAATGATTTCGAAGTTCGAAGCCACGGGTTGTTTACACGATAGACCGCGTATTGGCCGACCGAGCACAAGACGTAATGCTGCTGAGACAATTACGGAAGAAATGGAGACTGTAACGGGTTCGTCTGTGCACGGGGAAGTCAACGCTCGTGCAGTCGCACGTCGCTCCGGCATTCCATACACCACTGTTTGGCCGGCACTGAGGGGTACCCTCCGATGCTATCCGTACAAAATCCATCGGCATCATGAACTGTTACCTGGCGATTTAGTGAAGCGGAGGGCATTTGCGGTGTGGGCGTTTCAAAAGATGGCGGAAGATGACGATTGGTTGAGTAATGTGTTGTGGACCGACGAAGTTCATTTCACGCCCCGAGGGTCTGTCAACGCCCACAACTGCAGAATTTGGGCTACCGAAAATCCTAGAACTGTCGTGGAAACTCCATTGCACTCCGAGAAAGTCACGGTATGGGTTGGATTTACCACATCTACCGTTATCGGGCCTTTTTTATTCGAGGAAATACGTGATTCTGGTTTTGTAACTGATACCGTGACGGGTGAGAGGTACGCCGATATCTTACAGAATCGCATCATTCCCAGCCTGTCTGATAAACACCTTCTGAACGTACGATGTTCATGCAGGATGGCGCTCCACCCCATATTGCTAGATGCCTGAAAGATCTCTTGCGCGCGTCGTTTGGTGATGATCGTGTGCTCAGCCGCCACTTTCGTCATGCATGGCCTCCCAGGTCCCCAGACCTAAGTCCGTGCGATTATTGGCTTTGGGGTTACCTGAAGCCGCAAGTGTATCGTGATCGACCAACATCTCTAGGGATGCTGAAAGACAACATCCGACGCCAATGCCTCACCATAACTCCGGACATGCTTTACAGTACTGTTCACAACATTATTCCTCGACTACAGCTGTTGTTGAGGACTGATGGTGGACATATTGAGCATTTCCTGTAAAGAACATCATTTTTGCTTTATCTTGCTTTGTTATGCTAATTATTGCTATTCTGATAAGATGAAGCGCAATCTGTCGAACTTTTTTTGAACTTTTGTATTTTTTTGGTTCTAATAAAACCCCATGTCATTCCAAGCAGTGTGTCAATTTGTACCTCTCTATCTACATTATTCCGTGATTTACTCAGTTTTCAAATTTATACTGACTTTTTGATCACCCGGTATAACGGTAACTGTGTCAGTGCGTGAGAAAAACCGTGTTGTAATCGAGTTTCTCACAACAGAGAACGTGCTTCCAATTCAAATCCACAGAAGAATGAAAGTTGTGTACGTTGCTGATTGTACCGACATCATTAATATGCAATGATTCGTCGTTCGTGCTCGTAATAAAGGGATCAGCCGTGCTATCATCAACGTGTGTGGCAGAGCTCGGAGTGGGAGACCGCGTACGACAACTGAGACCCATCGGAATCGGGCTGATAAATTCATCATAGAAAATCGTCGGATAACATAGGCACAAGGTGTTGTGAATTTGGAATTCAAGCCTAAAAGCACCTCATAAACACTGAAAGATACTGCGAGAACCTCAGAAAGCTGAAAAGACGAATTCGAGAAGTTCGTCCACACACGGAGCACCCTCCCCTTCAGCATGACAATGCCAGCATACCCGAGCACTGCGATATCTGCAACAGTCAGATGCGTAGGGTTCTCTGTCATCGATCATCCTCCACACAATGCTGACTTGGCTTTATGAGATTTTCATCTTTTACCAAAATTTAAATAACACATCCAAGGGCTTTACTTTGATACTGATGAAGCTTTGCATGGACAGGTGATGTGTATCACGTACACGAAGTATAAAAGGGCAGTGCATTGGAGGAGCAGTGATTTTTACTCAACTGATTTAAGTGAGAAGGTTTCCTAAGTGACTGTAGCCGCACGACGGGAATCAAGAGACTTTGAACGCATAATGGTAGATGGAGCTAGACGCATAGGACACTATACTTCAAAAATCGTTAGGGAATTCAGTATTCCGGGATTCACTGTATCAAGAGTGTGCCGAGAATAGCGCATTAGGCTTTACGTCTCAACATGGACAACGCAGTGGCCGACGGCCTTCACTTAAGGGCCAAGAGAGTCGGTGTTTGGGTAGAGTTGACAGTGCAAATAGACAAGCAATAATCGCAGATATCAATATGGGACATACTGAAACATCCCCTTGGAAAAATTAAGAATGACTGTACTGGTAAACTTCTCACGATATTTGATTTTCAAACAGCTGAGCAAAACTGAACGTACTCAGACATTTCTATCTTTACTTATTCTGATCAACACTAAACTGACCCACAATATTTTCTTTGTGCAACGCAATATGACTTTCAATAATCGCTACAAAAGAATGGCCCTGACTAACAATAACCTATACCTTCCATAAATCACTTACCTCACAAAAACCTTAGTTACTCGAACTACTGAAATTCAGCGTGCGTCAATACTGCCAGCTATATATCAGTTCATAACATCCAGTCTCTCCCCACATCCACCACTGCTGGCGGCTCACCTCCAACTGCGCGACGCCACGCGCTGTTCACATCCAACTGCCCCACACTACAATAGCAAATATTCCAACAATGCAAATCAGCCACAGACTGCACACAGCACAGTCAGTGATTTTCATGCAGAGCACTTCGGGGCGTTACCAATAAAGAATCCTAAAGAGCCTACTTACAATAAGACGCACGTATGGATTAGGAGAGTGCGGCGAAATTTGGCATTAGTGGGCTGTAGTAACAGATGACCCACTCGAGTGCCTTTGTTAGCAGCACGGTACAGCTGCAGCGCCTCCCTTAGGTGCGTGACAATGTCGGTTGGACCCCAGAAGACTGGAAAACCGTGACCTGCTCAGATAGTCCCGATGTCAGCTGGTCAGATTTGATGGTCGGGTTCGAGTGTGGTGTACGAAGCCATCGACCAAAGTTCTGAACAGGGCACTGTGCAAGCTGATAGAAGCTCCGCAACAGTGTGGGCTGTTTGTAGATGGAATGGATTGGGTCCTCTGGTCAAACTGAACAGATCATTGACTGGAAATGGTTATGTTCGGGTACCTGGAGAGCATTTGTGGCCATTGATGGACTCCATGTTCCCAAGAAACGATGGAATTTGTATGGATGACGGTGCGTCACGTCACCAGGCCACAATTGTTCGCAATTGGTTTGAAAAACATTCTGGGCCGATAAATTAATGTGGCCACCGAGGTCGTGCGAGTTGAATTCCGTCGAACATTAATAGGACATAATCGAGAGGTAAATTCGTGCACAAAATCCTGGATAGCTACACTTTTGCAATTATGGACCGTTATTGAGGCAGCATGGCTCACCATTTCTGTAGGGGACTTCTAACGACTTGTTGAGTCCATGCCACGACGCGTAGCTGCACTGCGCCGCGCAAAATGAGGTCCGACACTATATTAAGAGCTATATTGCGACATTTACAGTCTTATAGCATACAAGTGGAGCAGCGATGCATGGGGAATCACTCTAGGGAATATACGGAATCACATGGGGAAATCCGTTCACATACGCGACTTTCGCAAAGCTTGGTCTCTTTTAGCCCAGCGCCTTGTAACGAGCTCCTAGCAGCGGCGACTGAGATCGGCAGTTCGCGTGCTGCATGCACTTGTCGTGAGCATCAACTGAAATTGGTTGAAGGATGCCCAGATTGTGACTAGGTGACAATGTGTTGGGCACCAATGGCTCTACACATAACGTGGAGGTCGGAGTCCTTGCCGCTCTCTAGAACAATACGGGCAGCCAGCTGTGGAAGGTCTGACAACAGAATACAGTACCGGTGCAGGCACAAGTGTTTCGAAGCACACGTTGTAGACCAGGGGAATCCGTAGACAATGCACACTTAAGGCCTAAGAGACACTCATGGCAACTTGGAGCCTCTATCTGACACTGGACGGAAATGCAAAATTTTTATGCGGAATGTATCATAATTAGTAAGGAAAACTGAAAGAGATGAAATTATAAGACGGCAGAAACCGAAACGCGCCGTTTGCAAGGTAGCTGTAAATGTGTGGTTCTGAGCTGCCAGCCGGCCGAAGTGGCCGACCCGTTCTAGGAGCTACAGTCTGGAACCGCGCCATCGCTGCGGTCGCAGGTTCGAATCCTGCCTCCGGCATGGGTGTTTGTGATGTCCTTGGGTTAGTTAGGTTTAAGTAGTTCTAAGTTCTAGGGGACTGATGACCGCAGCAGTTAAGTCCCATAGTGCTCAGAGCCATTTGAACCATTTGAGCCGCCATTATCAACATAATCAACTATTGTCTTGAGAGTATAAATGTATTTTAAATCCAAGCTTTTCGATTATCTCTCCACCTAAGTGTCCTTAGCGACCACTCTTCTTGCTGCAAAGTGTTCTTAAAGTTCCGATCTTACACCACAAAAAGCAATTTCATTAACATACTACCATTTTACTCCATTCCTCTCTATCAATCAACTTCTTCATCCTGCATCTGTCCATCCCATCCTCTGTCCTCTCTGTGTCCATCTCCTCCTCTTCCTCTCGTTATCCAATTCCTCACAATATTCTCTAGCAATGCCCTGGTTTCCCACCACTTAAAATGGTTCAGATGGCTCTGAGCACTATGGGACTTAACATCTGAGGTCATCAGTCCTCTACACTTAGAACTACTTATACCTACTAACCTAAGGACATCACACACATCCATGCCCGAGGCAGGATTCGAACAGGCGACCGTAGCGGTCGCGCGGTTCCAGACTGTAGCGCCTAGAACCGCACGGCCACAGCGGCCGGCCTAACCACTTAGTCTATCGGCTCCTCTTCACTTTCCCTATCAATCTCCCTCTCTCTCCTCTGTCTGTCCATCTCCTCTAGTCCCCACTTTGCGTCGAACTCCCTCATCTCTCTGTCCATATCCTCCTCTTCCTTCAAATGACTCTGACCACTATGTTTCTTAACATCTGAGGTCATCTGTCCGCTACCGTAGCAGCAGCGCGGTTCTGGACTGAAGCGCCTAGAACCGCTCGGCCACAACGGTCGGCCCTTCTCTTCCTCTCTCAGTTCATCACCTGCTCCCACTCTGCCTGTCCCTCCTCCTTCCTCCATTGTCATCTCCTACACTCTCCTCCATCTCCGTCCGTCTGCTCCTTCCCACTCTCTCTCTCTCAGCCCATATCCTCCTCTTCCTCTCTCTGCCAGTCTTCTCCTTCTCGTCTCTCTGTTCACACTCTTTGTCCTTAATGTCCTCCTTCTTTCACTCCATCTCCTCCGCCCTCTCTCTCTGTTCATCTCATTCCTCCCTTTTCCTTGCCCACCTCCCCTTGCCCACTCTCTCTCCGTTGGTCTTCTCCTCTCTCTCCTTATCCATCTTCTCCATCCCAGCTCTCTCCCGTCCATCTCCTTCACATACTCCTCACTCTCTCTGCCTCCTATGTCAGCTCCAACTCCATTAGAGCTAGGTGGTCCTTACACCTGGAGTATATCTTTTCAGACAGTAAGTATTCGGTGTGCAAAGTTTGCTGAAATCGATACAGTGGTTTAGGACATACCTGCAACAGTTTTTTTGCGGTTAGAGACGTTTTTCTAAACTCAAGGCGTACTTTAGGCTAAGACTATTTCAAGAACCATTGAGCGGACTGTCAACATTAGCCACTGAAAGTAATACCTTGAAGTCAATAGAGTCAGATAATATTGTAAAAGATTTTGTCACGTTAAAGGCTAGAAAAAAATCAATATAATGTTTTCATCTCAAGAAATATATTTAGTGTACGTAATGAGCAAATGGACTAATTAAATATGACTTTATTAATAGAATCATTTTTTAGTATCACACACAAAAATTTATTTCCTTTTCGAGTGCACATTTAATAATACCAGGTGAGTCAATTTTCAGTAAAAATAATAGCAAATTTTCTAGACTATAGCTATTTACTGGTCAGTGTTCTATACATGCAAGGCAGATAAACAGTGTCATATGTTTAATACTTCACTATACAACTGGGTAATAATTTCGTATATCTGTCCACCTTTTCCTGGTGTAAAGCGAAATATTTACAAATGTTGAGTAAAAAAATATTTCACTATTAAATTGTTATTATTGTTTCCACTCATTTAAGTAAAATGACAGTTTATATTGAAGTTGGAACAGTAGGTCTTGTTGTTTCTGCATTCACGAAAAGGTTCTACCACCTCAATAATTACCTTAATTGAAAGTAAATTGTTTCTTCTTTTAATGTTTAGCACTCGAAATATGATTCAGAAAATTATTTCTGTTATAGGCGAATGTCCATTAAGTACTTATTTTAAAAGAAAAATCAGCTTATTTCCACGAGCACCAGATTAAAATTTATTTCTTGAAGTTTGTCGGCCGCTGAGACCGAGCGGTTCTAGGCGCTTCAGTCCGGAACCGCGCTGCTGCTACGGTCGCAGGTTCAAATCCTGCGTCGGGCATGGATGTGTGTGATGTCCTTAGGTTAGTTAGGTTTCAGTAGATCTAAGTCTAGGGGTCTGATGACCCCAGATGTTAAGTCCCGTACTGCATAGAGCCATTTGAACCATTTGAATTCTTGAAGTTTTCCGGCGTAATGAGTATGCCATAAAGTTTTGGAATTGCAGGCAGAACGACGTCGATATCTTTCACGATTTGGCTATCTTCTGTGAGTGTTTTGCACTGAGTACTGCTGGTATGCACCAAATATTGGCGCGGAGGCGCATACGCGTAGTTTACCGCTACATGTGGGTGCTCTGTCGAGTTTGGCATCGTGTACGAATATTGCTGCTTCTACGGCGTGCATGTGCAAAGTAATGATGATACTTATGCACGCCTTCTGTCGAAATGTGCGCCCACGACCCTAAAATTAATGCGGTTTCTTAGAAGTAAAATTATTTTTTCTTAAGGTATCCAGTTGTGAGCTGCCATTAAGACAAATAAGATCTTCCACCAAACGCATTTTCACTGACTTGTTAATAACTAAATCCCAAAATGATCTCGTCGGTGCCAAATATTCGTTTCAGTATGGACTGTCCTATAGAGACTCAATGGTCGTCTATGGCACACTTACTGGGCTGCTAAGGCGAATGTGGTAGTTATGTTCGACGCGTCTTTTACGTACTGTATGTGTGTGTGGCCTGACGAATGTAGGCTTTGCCACACTGGAAAGGTAATGCGTTGGCTCCAACTCTCCGAAATCCCAGATCATCCTTTACCAACGGAGAACAGGTCTTTGTAGGTGGCGGTAGCATAGGCTGATGTTGCCTTAGGATTAGGACCACGGAATAAAGGAAAGGTGTCGCAGGTCAGATGAATCGCGTTTCATTTTACACCACGTCGGTGGCCGTGGCCGGATACGCAGCCATCCCGGCGAATGGCTACTATAAAAATAAACAGCGACGCGGGATCAGGTCGACAGGACCAATATTATGTTACAGGGGATATTCAACCTGGCTTCTGCAGGCCCTATGGTAGAAATCGAATGCGCTTTGACCTGTGGACTACGTGAACCTTATTGCAGACCACCTCCGTCCCTTCATACTTGATGTCTTCCCCGAGGACAGCAGCATCTTCCAACAGGATAACTGTATGTGTTACAATCCTATAATCGTGCTACAGTGGTTTGAGGAACGATAGCGAATTCATGTGGATATCTTTGTCACCAAATTTGCTCCATATGAAGCCCGTTAAACACATTTAGGACTATATCTGGTGCCAACTACGTACTCATACACCACCCGCTCGTTTCATACGAGAACTGGGTGACCTTTGTGTGGACTTCTGATGTCACTTACTTCAGGAAATCGAACCTCTGGAAACCTACCAAAGGCTTATCGAGTCCATTCCATGCTGAATCGTTGCTATATTGCGATCCAAAGGTGGACCAATAAGATGTTAAGCGGGTAGTTTGCCCGTCAATATTTTCAGTACGGACTGTTGACAAAAATGGAATAGATACACAAATTCAAGCTATCAATTTGAGCTCAGTACTTGAGAAACGAGTCTTTTGGGCAGTTAACTATGCTGTAGTAGATCTTTATTTAATTCCTACTTAATCAATAATCTGTTATTCAACTTCTACAAGAATCAGCTATTTCCGGAAGTAGTTAACTGAGCACTGGAAAGAGCAGAAGAGGCGAAACCTCTAGGGGCAAAAATATTAGAATGTGCCAGGCAAGTTAAGAATGAAGTTCAGTCTGGGTAGAAATTGCAGTGAAACAGTCAATACACGCACGATAAAAAAAGAAAAGACATTTACATTAGTATGATCTACTAAAATGATTAGCATTTCAGTCCTCTTACCTTGCAGCCAGTGTCCACTATGAGCTCTGATAGCATGTTCCATGTGTGACATCGACGCGTATATGGTGCGGATGGCGTCCTGTGGTGTAGCAATCCATGCTGCATTCAGCGGGTTCCAGAGTTCTGCTGTGGTGGTTGGCATTGGTTAACAGCGCTACTACCGTCGTTTTGTCATATCCCACACATTTTAGATTGGCGACAGGTCCGGTGATCTGGCGGGCCGGAGCAAAAGGCACGTGTTCATGTAGGAACATGGGTTCGTACATTGTCTTGCTGAAAAACGACGTCTGTAGTGTTGAGCAGCAGGAGTATGGCTACGGGTCACAGGATCTCCTTCACATAGGTCACGCTGGTCATAGTGCCCTGGACAAGCACCAACTGGTTGTATCCAACATCACCCCACGTGATAAGGCGTTGAGATAGCGTTGCATGTCCTGTGCGAATGCAGTCACTGTGATGCCGCTTCCCCGGTCTGCAGTGAACCAAAATGCGGCTATCATTTTCAAACAAACAGAACCCGGATTCGTCCTAAACCACTATCTGGCCCCATTCCTCTCCTCAGTAACGCCGTTCACTGTACACCATTGCCGTCTAGCACCTTTCTTAGCATTCGTTAAAGATAAGCGGAGAAGTGTACATCGCACACGTAATCCACGCCGTAATAAACGGCGACGGACTGTCATCCCTGGGATTGTGCGATGTTTTACATTACTGCACTGCAGCGCCAGAGCCGAGATAAGACACGAATCTGTCCTGCAATGCGATTTGGACGAGATGTCGATCTTTTCGGAGGGGGGAGGGGAGGGGTGACGTGCGTCTTCAGTGCTGAGTGATGTTGTGTTGTGTGCTACGGCCTTCCGTGCACCCTCCCGTTGCAGTGCCGAAACACTTCGTCCCACAGGAGCAGCAATTTCCCAGATGGATGCATCACATACTCTCATGCCAATAAAGTGCCGTCTTTCAAACACACTGATTTGACGGTACGATTCTCGTATAGGTCTGCGAGGCATTCTGCACGTCTTCTCAAAGTCACATAGATCCATTACCTTCGGTTTGTAGCGACAGCGAGAGCCGCAAACACATTCTACCGCAAAGTGATATCGATACTGACCGTGAACCCGCCAGCCGACGTTGTTTTCAAATGCTGACAGTTTCTGCAGAATATACTATGTACACGTACTGTAAATATGAACGTACTATCTTTAGTCGTTCAAGGTTTTCTGTTTTTCTGAACATGAGAGTAATAGTTAGATGGGTGACACTTTTATACTATAGAAAAGCGGGGATAGAGGAGGTTTGTTACATCTCGCTTATGAGGACAATGTAAAAGTGCAGGAAGAGAACGAAATTGTAGCATCCCGGTTATGACGGCTATGTACAGGAGGTCGAGCGGTCTAGATTTACCAGGTGGGTGTGCAGGACTAATGTTAAATAATAGAACAGCAGATTAGGTCAAATAAAGTAAATATATTTCAATGTACAGGGTACAAGGGACTGTCCTAGCGAGGAAGTTAAAAGGTCTAGGCCAGCCTAGGAGGTCGAACAAACTAAATAAATCGGTTAACGTGACAGGAGACGGTTCATGTTAAGTTCTGCCGGTGGTCGGTCATGGGGCGGAGAACCAGAGGCTCTGTCCTCCAAGAAAGAGGTCTGTTCTACTCGCCATCTGGATCATAAGAGAGAGAATCAACTGTATTCTGCTTTGCAGAACACTCTAGTATCCACTCACGTGATGTGCCTCCCATTATGCTACTGGCTAAAACCGATGGCGTGGATTCACTAGCCGGCGCCTGTGACCGAGCGGTTCTAGGCGCTTCAGGTCGGAACCGCGTTGCTGCTACGGTCGCAGGTTCGAATCCTGCCTCGGGCATGAATTGACTGAGGTCTTTGAAATAATTAATTTTTAACTAGTACACCAAATATTCCTTGACTGGTTGCCACCTTGTATAACACCAAGCTAAAAGGTATTAAAAGTGAAATTGTTTTAAAAGAACACCATTTAAGGCTTCAATTATCTTGCGTTTAGTTCTCTTACGTAAAGTTATTTATAGTACTGCATGTTGTGGTTATGGAGCGTTCAAGTCATAAACCTTCCTTTCTTTTTTTCTTTGCTTTGTCTATATGCCAACTCTAACTCAGGGAGTCAGCTCTCAGTATTAAGAATGTTATTTACACAGTTTCATGCGTAAGATTATTCAGTGTTAATTACATTAGTATTTCTAGCGTATTTCGTTGATTAAATAAAATAAACATTTTTTACGAGATTCGTCCAACGAATAATTGTTAAGCCTATTTAAGTAACTTTACTATAGGTAAAATTAGTTATAGATTTTATTTGGGAAATATCTGCTTCCGTCATTGAGAAACGTAAGTGAAAAGCTGTTGAGCTTATATTTACAACTTCTACGTTCATTTAAAAGCTCTGTTTACGGAATATTTCATATGACTTTACACAGTGCGATGTAAACACTAAAATGAGATCTCAGGCTAAAACGGAGACCTCTATTTTATTGAGAGGTCACGGAACTCCACCGAGTAACGAAACGTTAAACGAGTCTGTGGAAAATTTGTCCCTCCTTCAAGGTGCAGCTCACCTTACCTATAACATTATTAGCGGACAGACAATTTCATTTTTTGTCAAGAGGCAATCTTCTATAATTAGTCGTTATTTGCTCTTAATTATATGAGCAGGGAGATGATAATACATAAACAAAGTCTGATATCTGTGGCACAAAGGAAGCTCCAGTCATTTCAGTTCAAGGTTTTGCCGTCTGTGAAACGGAACGGTATGTATTTTCGCCTCCTAATTCCTCATAACAGTGACAAAACGAATATAAAAGAGCAATAAGCGATAAATGTAAAGGTGAATGGAACTGTTATGAAGCTGTAGGAAGGCAGCCAATTTTCCTCTCATGTTCGTCACAGTTTGGAACACATTTCATGCTGTTCCACCGCAGAAAGATAATTAGATTTCTGTTCTTGTAACTAAGATTGGACGAAGTAATCTCGGAAACCACACAACTCTTTACAGCCAAACTTCAAAACGGGATTTTAGCAAAAGGCAAAGAAAATTCGTATAACCCGGTTATATCGAGGACATTTTAAGTCTCAAAAAAATTAATAATTTTGACGGATCAAAGATTTCATTTACGGAAGAGCCATTACTCATAGCATTAGAAATGACACTTTACTAACTAACACTGCCATTATTCTAAGTTCTTACCTTACTAGAGAGCTTAGATATCGTGCAGCTTTCACATTTTTTTTTTTTTTTTCTCACTGGCGTACCTGTTAAAGACATAGGTAGCCTAACAGCTTAACTTTATTGTGCATGTGACGTCTGCTTGGTGGACATAATTACTGATCAGATCATAGTGACGGGGGTGAGAAGTGAACGGTACAATCATCTCTCTCTTCAGCCAATTGGTTTCAAAATACTCACAAGTCGAAAATTAATTTTCTTCGAACTTAATTTACCACAAAAGATATAGAAATAAAATTATATTTTTAAGATAGTCCAATTAACATTTAGAGGAACTAAGGTACATAACATAAAAGGAGAAAAATTGTTAGAAAAATATGGGAAACTTCTTGACGGATTAACTATAAATTTTACACTATACTCTAAAATATTTCAGTCATGGACCATGAATTATTTTAAACAAAACTGTGCAGGCTTCGTGTTAAAACTGACTGCGAGAGAGAAAGTGCACTGCTGTGCAATGAATATCTGCGGTTGCGACTTCTTTCTCGCAATCAATTACAGCTGCGATAGGAGGGCGTGTAAACCATTAGACATACTGTTTCTCCAATTTCTATTCTTTCTCCTTATAAATATCTCGAAACATATATTGTAAACGCAACAATGTGTTGGTTTGTTTTCTTCATCAGCGGTGGTTTTATAGAAAATAGGAAAGTTGTATTTGCGGCTTATCAGCTTGTGATTGGAATGCTAGTATGGAATCTGAATCGTTCGAAACTTTGTAATCTTAGCCGTTCGCAGATTAAAACTAAGCGGAATATTGTCACTGAGGCTACTACCCTCACACATCCAGCAGTAGAAGAAGTATCTCTTAACCCGATATAGCAATGATTCCAGTCGATTTACCCGTTAATTTAAGTGACTGTAGTTCCCAGTCTCGTTGGCAACAAGAAGACCCAAGGCTCAAGGTCACTAGAGGGCGGGGAGGGGAGAGAGGAGGACATGGAAGAGAAGCGAGAGTAAATGCAAACAGAAAGGAAGTAGGAGAAGATGGACAGACAGAGGAACGAGGAGGAACTGGAGGGAGACAGTGGGAGGAGAAGATTTACAGGCAGAGGAGAGGATACTGGAGAGAGTTGAGAGAAGGGGGAGAAAGAGATAGACAAAGGGAGGCGGTGGAAAGGACAGAAAGAGGGAGAGGGGAGAAGGAGATCATGCTGTGTAACCAATTGCCATACATATTTGGCAAATGCGAAGTATTTTCGGGTTCAGGATTCGTGTTATAAATGCTATGTATACAAAAGGTTGAGTACACCAAATTAAAATAGAACATGCACAATACATCACGTTAGAGTTATCGCTCTGTCAAATGACATTAAAATCAACATAAACATGAACAGTGTGTCCAGAGCAACTTCTTACTGTGCAGCGGAGAGTTCGCTGAACTGATATTTCCCGACAGATTTAAAATGTCTGCTGAACCGGGAACACGAAACCAGCACCTTTACCACTCCGGACAAGTGCTCTGCTGAGTGTATCCCGACCCGATACACACATTTATTCTGCAAAAAGTTTCATGAACTATGTGGTAGATTTAAAAAAAAAATTAAAGAATAAATAGAAAAGTAAAAGAAAATAAACGATTAGAAAAACAACCCTAAGCGTATCCGTATATTAAAATCGCAGTTTTTGTTTTGTTTCTATGCTTCAATACATTATTCAGGTTAATAATACAACAAATGGTTGAAAACTGCATAGAAAATCACTTAATGGCAAGGTAATCAGACGCATGTTCTACATCAACAAGATTAAAATAAAAAGCATGTGAATATCACTATTCAGGTTATTCAAATTCATTACACCGAACATATTGTTTTGCTCAGATACATAAGTTCACCACTTATCAAGTGGCAGGATTTAAGTTATATGCACTAGTGCAGCAGAGGATACATTCGCTGTTTATATGATTATCATTTATAAAACAAAAGTTATCATTCAGTGCAATGTGCTAGCTCGTCAGTAATCAAAGGTTGGCGCTTCCCCATAGAGTGGTAATCGCCTCTAAGCCCTCGTTATGAAGTACTGCTAAAGCGACCCTTTTGCGGATGTACTGGTGGCCTATCTGTCAGCTAGGGCATCGAACCCCCAAATGTCATCATACTTTATTATTGGTGAATATATCCCTACAGACGCTGGTCTGATCATGCATTGGTTGTAACGCATGTAAAATAGTTACATGGAACACGAAGTGTGAAGGTATATTTTGGTCATTGTAATTCGTCCAGGGCCTGTGTGTTCACTCGCATCGCACGTCAAAGTCTTATATTGACCGAACATCCACAGCTAGTTTACTACTGAATATAACTCAGTCATAATCTATACAAATAAAAATGTAAATGTTCTTTTGTTCAGAATCGTGTATGTTCTAAAGTTCTTCAGCCACAGCTTTGAAATTTTGATACAACTTTGCGTTCTAACACGAGCGCGCTTTTATATATCTAGTATAGCGCCGTATGGTATGTATACTACTGGCCATTAAAATTGCTACCCCACCAAGATGACGTGCCACAAACGCGAAATTTAACCGACAGGAAGAAGATGCTGTCACATGCAAATGATTAGCTTTTCAGAGCATTCACACAAGGTTGGCGCCGGTGGCGACACCTACAACGTGCTGACATGAGGAAAGTTTCCAACCGATTTCTGATACACAAACAGCAGTTGACCGGCGTTGACTGGTGAAACGTTGTCGTGATGCCAAGTGTAAGGAGGAGAAATGCGTACCATCACGTTTCCGACTTTGATAAAGGTCAGATTGTAGCCTATCGCGATTGTGGTTTATCGTATCGCGACATTGTTGTTCGCGTTGTTCGAGTCCAATGACTGTTAGCACAATATGGAATCCGTGAGTTCAGGAAAGTGATACGAAACGCCGTGCTGGATCCCAATGGCCTCGTATCACAAGCAGTCGAGATGCAGGCATCTTATCCACATGGCTGCAGCTGGTCGTGTAGCCACGTCTCGATCCCTGAGTCAACAGATGGGGACGTTTGATAGACAACAACCATCTGCACGAAAAGTTCGACGACTTTTGCAGCAGCATGGACAATCAGCTCGGAAACCATGGCTGCGATTACCCTGGACGCTGTGTCACAGACAGAAACGCCTGCGATGGTGTACTCAACGACGAACCTGGCTGCACGAATGGCAAAACGTCATTTTTTCGGATGAATCCAGGTTCTGTTTACAGCATCATGATGGTCGCGTCTGTGTTTGGCGACCTCGCGGTGAACACACATTGGAAGCGTGTATTCGTCACCGCCATACTGGTGTATTACCCAACGTGATGGTATGGTGTGCCATTGGTTAAACGTCTCGGTCGCCTCTTGTTCGCATTGACGGCACCTTGAACAGTGTACGTTACATTCGATCCCTACGAAACTCTACATTTCAGCAGGATAATGCACGACCGCATGTAGCAGGTCCTGTACGGGCCTTTCTGGATACAGAAAATGTTCGACTGCTGCCCTGGCCAGCACACTCTCCACATATCTCACCAACTGAAAACGTCTGGTCAATGGTGGCCGAGCAACTGGCTCGTCACAATACGCCAGTAACTACTCCTAATGAACTGTGGTATCGTGTTGAAGCTACATGGGCAGCTGAAGCTGTACACACCATACAAGCTCTGTTTGACTCATTGCCCAGGCGTATCAAGGCCGTTATTACGGCCAAAGGTGGTTGTTCTGGGTACTGATTTCTCAAGATCTATGCACCCAAATTGCGTGAAAATGCAGTCACATGTCATTTCTAGTATAATATATTAGTCCAATGAATACCCGTTTATCATCTGCATTTCTTCTTGGTGCAGCAATTTTAATGGCCAGTAGTGTATATATATGGCGCTCTAGGAGATGTATAAAAAAACGCGCATGTTCGAATGCAACGTTGTGTCGAAATTTCAAAGGAGTCGGTAGAGAACTTTCGGAAATTCACGATTTTGTACAGACGAACATTTAGATGTATATGAATAAAACCGTAAATGTTTGTGTGTTCAAAATCTTATGTATCCGTAATTTGTTCATTAATAGCGCATGTTTTCTACAGCTATGTTTAATGTATCTTATATATAAATAAATATGTAATATAAAAAGAGCAATCATGACAGTTGTGTTTCTGGCTTATCATTTTACGATTAGAATACTACTACAGAATCTGAGTATGGACAGAGAGGAGGTGCCGGAGAAGGTGGAGAGAGAGGGTGAGACGGACAGTCATAGGGAGAAGGAGGATATGACATGGATAGAGACTGGGGAGAGAATGAGACTAGGAAGTATACGCACTTTTTAAGTGTATTAGAAAGGCGTGCTTTCTCTTTTATATCTTTTCCATTTAATCAGACTGAGCCACAGCAACACATGGCCGGGAACAGCTAACACACGTAATATTTTCTCATCAAATTCGATAACTAATAGTAAAGACTGCTCATTGCAACGCATTGATGAGCAGTGTGCCGCACATGGCGATGTATATAACCAGAGAAATATAAAATGAACAGAAAGCAGTTCAGCAGTCACCTTATATGACAGTTGATGTATCCCTACGATCCGGCGCTCTGTGGATGTAGGAAAGAAGTACTCTCAGCTCAATCTTCCAGGACGTTAATTCTCTCAGTTCTATTCCAGTGCGTTGTTTTGAAACACTATTTTAGCTCTACTTAACACAAATATAATTCGAATGGTTCTGTAACAGAAGTGATATGTGAGACTAGTGAAGTCTTAATTGTGTGGAATCACTGTACCAGACGATACCTAATGTCTGCAGGCTGTAACAGTAAAATTATATAACCTTTATGTCCCTTTACTAACAGGTAACAGTCATTTGCTCATCAGCCTAACATGTGAGTCGTTTGTACCAAGAATTTATGCCACTACAACGCAATTCATGACACTAAAACATGGCATTGTTACTGAAATATTTAATTATAATTTTTTACGAAAATGATTTTTAATGTCATTATTTGTGGTTAGCTTCAGTAGTGTGTAAAACTTCTAAAACAAATATGAGAAATGCATTTGAGATTAAGGAAATATTTTCTGAAACGAAAAAAATAATTTTGTGAACCCATATAGGAGACACACGGTCGATCTCAGGGATTTCTGCCTTTTATCGGTTCACTAAAAATGTGCGAGTGTTTCAAAAGAAATCATTTGGCTGTAGATGGTTTAAAGCAACAGACAGATAGGAACAGAAGTGATGTAACCGGGAATGAGAACGACACAAGTATCAGTGGCTAAGGCACAGCGAATATGTGTACATCATTTCCTTGTAGCAACGAGTGGTATTGCTAGTTCCATGGGCCAGACAATATTAGTTACGTACAATGATACTTCAGGAGTAATGAAAGAAGCACTGTTTTGCCACAGCTAGCAGAGGCAATATTTGCATCAAGAGGGCAGATACTATAATTGAGAATACGAATATTCTTGCTGCCGCGTTTCTGCTTCTCGCCTGCGGCATCTAAACCTGTAAGACTAAACCATTTCCGAGCTGTAGCTTCGTAAAAGGCCTGCCAATGTTTTGTGTGATTTGGAAAATATGAATTTTGAGCTGACTTTAATTATAATTTCATAATCATCATTATTACCTGGAACTGGATCCGTGTCCTCATACCTATATTCCGAGTATCATTATGTATGCTAAATGTGATTAATACGGATGACAGTAACTTCGTCATAAAATAAAAACGAATTTTTTCTTGAGTTTGAAAGTTCAAATTACTATTAGTTAATTAAAGTCATTGGATAAAGTTTGAAAAACAAAAATAACGACTGACATTTCGAGTTAATGTTTCAAAGAACTGTTGAAACGATCGAATCAGGAAAATTCTGGTATCTTTCACTTCTTACTTGACCATTTAATTATTTTCAGTTATTTTAATAATTTTGCATATCGATGTCTTGGCTCTCATATTCCAGCGTTGCAATAGTGTTTTTCTGCTGTTTTGTAGTGATTAATTTTTAAATTGTCTAGTACTGAAAGCGAATTTTAAGTATTAGGGAAGGTTTGTTTACAAAATTCGTAACAGTGAAGTTTTTATGGAGGTTCCACACCTTCATTATTATCGCCTTGCTTACTACTGTGATCCCTTCAGTTTTTTATTTCGTTTGTTATTACTTTAAGTAATTCTAGAGGCCTGAGTACGAACTTTACTAAATTATATGACCCCACGAACACTAGTATTCACTATAGCGCAAGTAGTGTCTAATATCGTCAGTGCAAGTGTAACTGTTTGTTCCGTGAACTGAAATCTGACCATAATAAGTTCTCTGCGAAATCGGTTACGAATATAGATAGCAGTAAAGGAGTAACAAATTAAAACTTCATACACGATGCCGCAATTTGTCACGTATTTCAGTACTTGACGTCACACGTCGTTCAACGATATATTTTTGGAAGCATTTTCAGTGGCATATGTGGATAAGTGTGTCACGAATACAGATAGTAGAAAAGGTATAATGCATTCAAACGCCATGCTTCATGCGGCAGATTTACTGCGTAAACAGCGAAAAAGTAGTAAGAGAAAAACAATTTTCCTTTCATCATTTTGTCGGGGATGTTAGCGATAAACGTTTCGTGGAGGCCTGAAATTTTGTGTAATCAGCAAGGGCACTCATTGTCAAATAATGAACGACAAAATATGGCTATTCATGCGCCCTGTGCTATATTGCTTTTTCGCCCCTGCCCCCACCCCTTTGATATGTAGGTGGTTTTTATCCCCACAGTAGTTCTTTGCATATGTTATGTGATACGTGTACCAAGTTTGGTTGAAAACGTTCCACTGGTTTAGGAGGCGATATGGAACTTATATACGAGTACATACATACACAGGATGGCTAGAAATAGTCTGGAAAGCTTGAGAGAGTGTCAAAGGGTAGGTGTGGTAAAAAAAATGTTAATAAAAAGATTCGATACGTTGCTCAATTTCCGGGTTACTTAGTATTGAAGTTTATCGGTCAGGTCAGACCGTCGTGAGCGAAAATTCATTCAGCCTGTCAGAAATAGTGTCCCTAAACATATACTTTGTTTTTCTTCCTAAAACCAAACGAGAGATCGACACAATAATCGCACATGGGACAGCAGTAGGAATAGAACCCTCCCAAAGGTTGAGCATTCCCATGTTCGATTATTTACACTTTAATAAAACACATTCCTCTAAAGTGTGCTTAATGACACTGACACACGAAAGTGTAGTTACCAAAACATTGCACCAAGTCACAAAGAAATTTTATAGATAAAATATAGATAAATGTCACCGATTTATATGTCCTCAGTTATGCCTAATTCTGTCTTCTCTGGATAAATGATTAATGTTATCTGACTTCGAATTCTTCGGACACATTTTGGCGGCATGTGGGTAGTTGGATAACTGTGTGACTGTCACACTGCAAGTCTTAAAAGCTGGGAATTAAGTCCGCTGTTCTTTGATTTTATCTTTCACTTGTCTCTCCTTCCACCTGTGACATTTATTAAAAGTCTAACTTTTTTCCGTGTTTCGGATTCATAGGTAAACTTTAATTTGTTTTGTAATTGGCAGTATAACTTTAGTTTAAAGACTTGAGGAAGGCTAGGGCAAGGCAACAGTATTATGCCCTGTACTGCGATATTCAAACCAACCTTCGGTGTGAGGACATGTTCAACCCTACCATCTTCCGGCTTATTTGACTGAAAGTAATTTCTGCGTACGTTACAGACGAATTAACGTGTAATTGCTGAAGGAAGTTAGTGCTCATGTATATTGCCTGGGATACAGAGTTGTGGAATAGTAGATGCAGCAACTAGTCGCTTTAGGTAGTTTTCAAGAGTTCTCCGTAATAACAACTGCAAGTAATCTTTTCAGTCCTTGGAGTTAAAGGAAACACTGTGTAGGCTTGAGTTTGCAGTTGTGGACTTCCTACATGCAACTCTCTTCATGAAGGTCGCTAATATTCTAATCTGAGGCTGTAATTTTCCTCTTCTGTAGGTCACTAAAATGATAATTACCACCAGGCAAGGAAGGAAGTAGCAATGTTCGAGTTTGCCTCTCGATGTCATGGTCATTAGGATCTACGGAGATCAGGAGGAGAAAGGTGGCGGAAGCATGGGGCCACGACCTCTTTACTGTTTAAGCAACAGCTCCGGCACTTGCATGCAGCTATTTGCAGAAACCAAATTCAAGGCGACTAGACGGGTATTACAAACAATCTCCTACAGTTTATCTGTTGTGAAACCACTGTATCGCGAATATATTGGAAATACATGATTTATTTACAGCAACACGTTTCGGGATTATATTATTCTATTACTAAGTCCTGAAATACAAGGAAACACAAACCATTGCTTCGCACTGCTGTACATACTGACACACATAAGTCTGTATATATTTCACTGTCGTATTAAAGTAAATATGGGATATTCCATAGCAAATCGGTCGAAAAATGAGAAAATTGATCTTGCATTTCGTAAAATAATCAATAAATTTAAGTGTGTCGATTCTGTGCAAGAAACATACGTTCATAAAGTTATGTCTTAAGTGTTAACTAGTTTTCGAGTTAAAATTCGATTCTGAGTTTTTCTCACAGCCACAGTCTGCTTCGTTCTGTTCTAACTTTAACTCTTCTTCTCCTCTCAGTCACTATTCCGCTGTTGCTCTCTGTTACTGATACTATCTCATTCCCACTGTCTCTTCTCAGTGTTACTATCTCTCTCTTCCCTATCGTCAATGTCATAGACTCTGCCTCGCATTATCACTGGTTCTGACCCACTTCTCTTTAGTCCTCTACCACTTGCACTGTCTCCTTAACTCTTATCCTAACACTGTTCTGTCACTGTCGGCTATGTTGCAGTGTCACTTTGTCCCTCTATTTCTCTCACAGAATCTGTCTCTCTCACGCCTTCTATCCCACAACTACTGTCTCATATCTTCCAGGATTTATTTCTTTTCCTTCTCTTTTCCACTGCGATTATCTCCTTCTCTCTCAGCATATAAAGATTATGAATGTGTTCGCGCGCCAAACGTTTTGGAAAAATCTTTGAAGGTACTCAGGAATATAGAATGAGGCAGCTTGTACCTGACTTTTGAAACAGATTCCTTTAAAAGGGAGAATTTTTGTGTTTTTGTGCTCCAATAGGAGCAGTTTTCTGTCGGGTCCTCTCTTTTCCTTGCCACAATACGGCATGTTACTCATAATGCAAAACTAAGTTTACACCTAAGGTCTGATTTTACGTGCACAAAGATTTTGCATGTTCTTCGGTATTACAACATGGGGTTCCTAGAGTCATTCCGATGATAACGTAGACCCTTTACAGCATATTTCTCCATGCTACGTCACATTATAAATTACGTTTACGCCTCACGATCTGTTTTGAGTGCGTATTTTACGTGTACAGGTAGGGTAAGTTCTTGTAAACGGTTAAACATATCAATAGAAGTTTCAAGTTATTGGGTATCTATATCTTAGGAATATCTGTTCGAGATTCTGAAAAAAGTAGGGGTAAGCTATAGGGAGAGACGGGTCATATACAATATGTACAACAAGAGGGAATAATAAGAGTGGACGATCAAGAACGAAGTGCTCGTATTAAGAAGGGTGTAAGACAAGGCTGTGGCCTTTCGCCCCTACTCTTCAATCTGTACATCGAGGAAGCAATGATGGAAATAAAAGAAAGGTTCAGGAGTGGAATTAGAATATAAGGTGAAAGGATATCAATGATACGATTCGCTGATGACATTCCTATCCTGAGTGAAAGTGAAGAGGAATTAAATGATCTGCTAAACGGAATGAACAGTGTAATGAGTACACAGTATGCTTTGAGAGTAAATCGGAGAAAGACGAAGGTAATGAGAAGTAGTAGAAATGAGAACAGCGAGAAACTTTACATCAGGATTGATGGTCACGAAGTCAATGAAGTTAAGGAATTCTGCTACCTAGGCAGTAAAATAACCAATGACGGACGGAGCAAGGAGGACATCAAAAGCAGACTCGCTATGGCAAAAAAGGCATTTCTGGCCAAGAGAAGTCTACTAATATCAAATACCGACCTTAATTTGAGGAAGAAATTTCTGAGGATGTACGTCTGGAGTACAGCATTGTGTGGTAGTGAAACATGGACTGTGGGAAAACCGGAACAGAAGAGAATCGGAGCATTTGAGATGTGGTGCTATAGACGAATGTTGAAAATTAGGTGGACTGATAAGGTAAGGAATGAGGAGGTTCTACGCAGAATCGGAGAGGAAAGGAATATGTGGAAAACACTGATAAGGAGAAGGGACAGGATGATAGGACATCTGCTAAGACATGAGGGAATGACTTCCATGGTACTAGAGGGAGCTGTAGAGGGCAAAAACTGTAGAGGAAGACAGAGATTGGAATACGTCAAGCAAATAATTGAGGACGTAGGTTGCAAGTGTTACTCTGAGATGAAGAGATTAGCACAGGAAAGGAAGTCGTGGCGGGCCGCATCAAACCAGTCAGTAGACTGATGACCAAAAAAAAAAAAAGGAATATATCGTAAGCACATACCCATTTGCTGTGCACAGACGCCTTGGAATCTGCGGCTCGGTTGTGATACGAAAAATTGGTAAGGAAACGCATTTTTGGGAGGGTATTCTAAGGAGCCGCCCAATAACTTACAAAGATTTTTGAAAACGTAAATATGGAACTTCTAAATATATACCTCGAAAATCTACCATTAAAATCTGAGCAGTTGCTGCCGTTATTTGCTTTTTAGATTTCGCCTCATACCGCGTTTTACCTGTAGGAGTAAGCTAACTTTGAACTTCGGTATCTCGCGAAACGGATAAAGGCGTCAAGAAAATTTTCGAGAATAATCGACATGGAGATATTGGAAATACATCTTACAAATTTCAGCCGTTTGCTGTACGTAACCGTCCTGGAATCCGCTGCTCTATTTTGGATGAGAAAGTCTCAAAAATCATTTCCTTGGGATTTTTTAAGGAACTGCCAATAAACTAAAGGTACTCTATAAGGTCCTTAAGGCCCACCGTACGCCACATCACGTGCAAGAAGAACCAACTGATAAGCTCCATTTGCCTAAGTGGGAAGAAGTGCGTAATATCCATACTTTGATCCTGTGCTGTACGATAGTGGTACTAAAACGACTTTTCTTTTTATCACTAACAGAAGTCAGGCTATAAAGCACGGAAGAATGTGTATTTTATGTGCGGCGTTTTGAAACATATTAGGTACATGCTATCGGATAGGTATCGATACCATGATAGCAATTAATAAAGATTTTAACAAGCTTTCGCTAATGTATTAAGCGAAAACACAAAATTAGACGCAATGATCTCATTTTAAAACTTTGTGGAGACCCTTCTCCCAAACACGAAACCAAATTATTAAATAATGAACATTTATGCTCGCCCTGTAATTGGGTTCCGACGGTCTGTCTTAAAATAGAAACAGCTGGCAACTGACACTGCCTTGTCATAATTCATAGGTGTTGCCGCTGTTTCTATTTAATTTTTTATTTTGCTATAAAAAGTTTAACAATACGGTTTTTAAATTAATTGCTGAGAAATACACTCCTGGAAATTGAAATAAGAACACCGTGAATTCATTGTCCCAGGAAGGGGAAACTTTATTGACACATTCCTGGGGTCAGATACATCACATGATCACACTGACAGAACCACAGGCACATAGACACAGGCAACAGAGCATGCACAATGTCGGCACTAGTACAGTGTATATCCACCTTTCGCAGCAATGCAGGCTGCTATTCTCCCATGGAGACGTTCGTAGAGATGCTGGATGTAGTCCTGTGGAACGGCTTGCCATGCCATTTCCACCTGGCGCCTCAGTTGGACCAGCGTTCGTGCTGGACGTGCAGACCGCGTGAGACGACGCTTCATCCAGTCCCAAACATGCTCAATGGGGGACAGATCCGGAGATCTTGCTGGCCAGGGTAGTTGACTTACACCTTCTAGAGCACGTTGGGTGGCACGGGATACATGCGGACGTGCATTGTCCTGTTGGAACAGCAAGTTCCCTTACCGGTCTAGGAATGGTAGAACGATGGGTTCGATGACGGTTTGGATGTACCGTGCACACTTTTCATTTCACGTCATAGACAACCGTTGTGGTCAGCTCGGGTGAAACATGTAGCAGTGACACATGGAGTAGTGACACATTTCTGTCCACATTTCAGAGACTGTTTGACGTAGATACGCTTGAGGGAAGTAGGCATAGTGAGCTGGGGCTAAATATGAGATGCGATTTTACAGCCTCACAGAATGGCAAGATTCCTTATTTGCAACTTAAATGGTATCAACTATTTGAGGTTCAAAACTGAGTCAGAAAGTTTGGCATTCACTTAGTGGGTATATTGTCACAAATTTTGTGTATTTTGGGAGAGCTGCTGGGATTGATAACTACAAAGATGATACATAGGTGAAGGCGTATTTTTTGCTCAGTTTTGTGAGTTATTAACTAGATATGTGAAAAAATTACTATCGCAAAGACAACAGTATCCACTAAAACCTGCTATGTGAAGTGGGCTGTCCAGTGCCTGATACGCTCAGAACTGTTACTAAAGAGACAATTAAAGGATGGAAGGAAGGTCGGGTTTAACGTCCTTTCGATATCGAGGTCATCAGGGATGTAGCACAAGCTCGGATCAAGGAAATAGTTACTTCAGGCGTAACAAGTATAGCCCCTTTGGTCTGCTCGCTGTTTTCTTAGGGAGTTACGGTTTTAGCGACAGCTCCCTATTCACCACTTTCGACTCAGTATTTTTTGTAGCAAGTTTCCTCATTGAAACTGACACACTTGTTCCCTTCCATAATTTCTGAAAGTTTGTATTATCACCGCAATATCACGCGTTTCTCCATAAATTTACTCTAGATTTGACATTCTAGATAAGTCCCCAACATAATTCAGTCAGACTCGCGATCATTGTAGCACAGAATCAGAAGGGCCTACTGTGTTGCCGTGAGATCTCCAAACTCGCGTGCGGCCATTGGAGTGACGTAATTAGTAGTCTGAGGTTGTAAAATCTACTTGATGGAGTACATCTTGTTGCCCCCCCCCCCTTTCCCAATATGTATGAGTCGAGATGGCACACTATATTCAACGACTCTCCAAAATTGTCACATTTGTCGCTAATCCAGTTCCATTAAACAATATAGATTACAAGATTGCCGTCATCTTGACAGAATGTAAGTGTATATGACGATCAGTGTAGGAATATTTCAAGAGTTATATGTTGCCAGTCATTGTCTTGCTAGCGGGGTTGCATGGACAAAAGGATATGATTCTAAAATCTATTTGATGAAACGAGTATTGTTATATTACCCCGTTGTGATGGAATCGATTTGACGTATTACACTCAACAATGTTACAAGACTGCCACACTTTCCGTTAATCCATTTCTACCATATTTGTATAAATCTCGGCGTGTGTGTGTGTGTTTTCCACACTTGTTCCTAAACCACTGGGCTGATTTCAACTAAATTTCGTATTTATACTACTAACTGCCAGGAAAGAAGTGCTTTGGATGTAAGATCTAAAAAGCTCCTATTGCGGTGGGGTTGCGGGTGGTAATATTTGTCAACGCTTAGGCTGCTATGCCGAGTGCCACAGGTAGTACTAGAATGTATTCCAGGGGGAACACTTGAAGGTGCGCACAGCTGAGCAAATAGTGGGAGGAGGAAATGGACAGGGAGAGGGGAGGAGCGACAGAGAGGGATGGGAAGAGGATGGAAACAGAAACAAATAGGAGGAGGAGGAGATGGACAGAGAGGGAGGGTGGAACTCACAGAGATGAAGGAGGAGATGGAAAGAGAGAAAAGAAGGAGAAACAGACAGATAGGGCGAGGAGGAAATAAACAGACAGGGGAGGAGGAGATGGATAAAGAGAGGAGGAGGTGGAGGAGATGAACAGAGAGAGACGGAAAGGAGGTGGACAAAGGAAGGGGGAGGGGGAGATGGAATGAGAGAAGGGGGGGGCTGATTTTCAGAGAGAATTTGAACCAGACTGTGATTAATAAATAGCTGGGCAATGCCGCATATTCATCTAGCTTAACAACACATGCCAGAGGGTTCTAGGCATCTAGGCAGATGTGTGTGTATGCAGCAACCAGTGTGCTATTGTTTCAGAATGAATATTGTGTGTGAGGTCATATGACCTTTCGGCAAGGTTGTGGTCATCCAGTTCTGTGGTCACACTGCACGATAGCGTGCCTGCCAGCGGCGCATACCCATAATTGTAGGAGAAGCATGACTTCTACTAGGCGGTATGTTATGATATGAAAAAATTATTTATCTGTATTTTGTCTTCAGTATGAGATCACTGAAATAATAAGGTTACTCGCACTGAGGCCTGTTTGGCTAAATGGCAACGTATATCACTGGAAGGTAGTCAACAAGGAGCTGTAGTGGAAGCGGTAGGCAACCAAATAAAGGCATTAAATTACTGGAAAAAATATGTTATATCAGACCATAGCTGCATAAATTGAATTAAAACACAAATTTCTGCCGAAAGCGGGGAGGACCGGCAAACGCTTTATAATAAGCTAGTAGTGCACCCAACGAGAAGTCGGCGCCCGTCACCAGTACCGGAAGAGCCGCCCTGCAAGACTCTCCGTTTAGGTGCCCGCAGGCACTGATCATACTGTAACATTCAGTAATGAATTTATTGAACTAATCATTACAGTTTTACTTAACCATCAGCGCACTTTCTTCCGTGATTCTTAGATCGCAAACATCGATAAAAATTAATAAGCCGCATTAGATACAAGCAGTACAAACGATTTTACAATATCATTAAGACACTAGTAAAGGAACAGATCAACTTGTATTGAATGTATCAATAAAATCATAGTACGAAGTTTTCATTCAAGCCAAACTACGAGGGTCACTACAAAAGAAATGCACACTATTTTTTTTAAAAAATCCGTCTTTTATTCTACATGTTTGAAAGTTTTACAGTGTGTAGATGCATCCTTTAGGAACAATATTTTCATCTCTCCACATAATTTCCATCCCTCTCAACTGCCTTACGCTATCTTGTAACCAGTGTCTGTATACCCGAACGGTAAAATTCTGGATAAACCTGTAGGAGCCACTGTTTGGCAGCGTGCACAAGGAAGTCATCATCTTCAAACCTTGTTCCACGAAGAGAGTCTTTCACTTTCTCAAAGAGATGATAGTCACATGGAGCCAGGTCAGGATTGTAAGGTGAGTGTTTCAGTGCTGTCCATTCGAGTTTTGTGATCGCTTCCATGGTTTTTTGACTGACATGTGGCCGTGCATTGTCGTGCAACAGCAAAGCATCCTGCTTTTGCCGATGTGGTGGAATACGACCCAGTCGAGAATGAAGTTTCATCAGTGTCGTCACATATGCATCAGAATTTATGGTGGTTCCACTTGGCATGATGTCCACGTGCAAGAATCCTTCGGAATCGAAAAACACCGTAGCCATAACTTTTCTAGCACAAGATGTGATATTGATTTTTTTCCTTGGGTTAATTTGCAGGATGCCGCTCGATTGATTGCTTCTTCGTCTCTGGTGAAAAATGATAGAGCCATGTTTCACCATCTGTCACAATTCTTCCAAGAAATTCATCTCCACTATTCTCGTACTGTTGCAAAAGTTCGCTCCATACCGTTTTTCTTGTCTCTTTGTGAGCCACTGTCAGCATCCTGGGAACCCACCTGGCACAAACATTTTTAACGCCAACACTTTCAGTATTCTGCAAACACTTCCTTCACCTATCCCAGCGTAGCATGACAATTCGTTCACTGTGATGCGTCTGTCAGCAGTCACCAATTCGTTAACTCTCTGCACATTGTCTGGAGTGTGTGCAGTACGAGGCCTGCCGCTGTGAGGACAATTCTCAATATTCCCGTGCCAGCTTTCATCACATAACCTGCTTGCCCACCGACTAACTGTACTGCGATCGACAGCAGCATCTCCATACACCTCTTTTGAACCACTTATGGATGTTTCCCACTGTCTCGTTTTCACAGCACAGGAATTCTATAACAGTACGTTGCTTCTGACGAACATCAAGTGTAGCACCCATCTTGAAGACATGATGTGACGGCGCCACTCATGGGAACAGGTTGAACTGAGTTTGAAACAAGTGGGAAGGACGTATCTACACACTGTAAAAGTTTCACACATGCAGAATGAAAACTGTATTCTTACAAAAATAGTGTGCATATCTTTTGGAGTGACACTCGTAATTTGCTTGAAAGGAACCTAGAACATGGCCAACTGTGTAAAATCCGTTAAGAAGTTTAAGTTAAACGTGGAGGAAGTTAGATGACTAGCAAGGGTCCGCAAAACTCAGGAATTATACGTAACAGCAGCTTCACGGCCTTCGATAAACACCAGGTAATGTAGTTGCAGGGATCTATAAATATCGAATGAAATAAATTAAAAGGCATTTCGAAGCCAAAATACATATAAGACAGGCGCATTAAGTCGTGAAGCTTTAATCAATGACAAAGGGCTCAGTTAATTCCTGTTCTCAGACCTGCACTGTAGTACAAGGACGGGAACACCAGACAGCTAAAATAATGTCCACAACGACCTTTCCCTACACCTGCTGAAACAAGACTCAAACGAACCTGCCAAGCCGAACCTCCACAGCCGCGCTTCCCAGAACGTACAAATGTTCAGAAATGTGCTCACCAAATTCTGTTCCTCCTATGGTTGCTGGGACTCAGCAGGGTGGGCCCGGCACGCTTCCACAGCCGGTTCACCACTCCTTCCAATCACTGCTTTTTTGCACGTCAGTGAATAGTACATTGCTGAAGTACACCTTTCAAGAAATTGCAATTCAGATGTAGCTATAATGTTGCTTGTGTTTTCACGAGGAAGTAAGCGAGGTTTTGTCTGCTTGTCCCATCATGTGGCATGGCGTGATAAAATTATTTTTATAGGACTTGATTACCTCACTGCGTATTGCAGCTAAGTAGCCTCCAGCCAGCTCGTTTCCTTCGTCTTGTGGCTCTACACTAAAAAAAAAATAATTAAAAGATGTCGTGTGGTACAAAAGCCCGGTATTTCAACTGGACACCGCTTCAGCGACTTTCGCGTCCATAACTTCAACAGGACCCGGTTTTTCCCGGATGGCCACCCATCCAATAATCAGCTCGGTCCAACATTGCTTAACTTTGCTGGTTGGATGGGAGCCAGCGTTACCAACGTGGCAAGGCCGTTGGCTTACTCTACATACAACACATATGATGTGGCTGATAAGTGTTGCCTCGTCCCATTTGCTCCCCTCTGATATCGAAAATTAACTCCTCGAGCCAACGCAGCGAGTGTTTTCAAAGTTCGCAGGCGGACAGGCCGGATCCTCTCGGAAGACGTTATCGATCCAACTGCTGGGAAACGAGCATCGACAGTTGTAGAGAAGAAGTACCAATATGAGGTGACACAGCTCAATCACATTTACAAAGTCATTTAACATAGTGTAACTTCCTGAGCTTAGCACAGCACTAATCTTTCTGGCCGCAGAACGAGATGTGGGGTTACAGTACATCATCTGTTTGGACTCTTACTTTCTGTTAATAACTGCTATACACATCCTATAAGATTGTAATAATTCATGTCACTCCGTGGATGTAGCAATATTCGTATGTATTAGTGTATAACATTACGAAATGGTCTTCCTGATATTGATATTCGTGAGATGGCTACAGGTGCTGATCCTTGGTTCAGGCCGGCCGGAGTGGCCGGGCGGTTCTAGGCGCTACAGTCTGGAACCGCGCGACCGGTACGATCGCAGGTCCGAATCCTGCCTCGGGCATGAATGTGTGTGATGTCCTTGGGTTAGTTAGGTTTCAGTAGTTGTAAGTTCTAGGGAACTAATGACCTCGGAAGTTAGGTCCCATAGTGATCAGAGCCATTTGAACCAGCCTTGGTTCAGTGCTCGGAGAAGGTACAGTATCAAATCTCCATACTTTCTCTGTCTGCATCCCACCTCCTACCGTACTCCTGCAAAAATAACTTGGGATCACAACCAATTTTATCATACTATATAAATGTACGATTTTAATAATAAGAGTAACAGTAAGTATTAAATCTTTTAATATATCAATAATAAACTGTTCAGTTACCATTAAACAGGTCAATCATTTTATCGTAATAAAGATGTTGACACTTTTTACACGTCAGTGAATAGTACATTGCTAAAGTATATCGTTCAAGAAATTGCAATTCAGATGTAGCTATAATGTTGCTTGTATTTTCACGCGGAAGTAAGCGAGGTTTTGTCTGCTTGGCCCATCATGTGGCATTTTATAATTTTTATAGGACTTGATTCAGTTGTTTATTCTCTGAAAAATGTCGCTAAACTACAGACTCGGTAAGGAATAACGCATGACACCTCAGTAAATAGCCCCTTCCGGTATGAACGTGAACACATTACACATTATAAACACCAACCTTTATCTTTTTCGGATTTTGAATTCTCAAATAAGTTTTTGTTTCCTGTGTGAACGAGTTCACTGTCTATCAATTAGTAGTCTGTAATACGTCTACAGTCATTATGTTACGTCACAGCTCATAACAGCCACAAGCCCATTAACTCAGCTTCATCGTTGTCAGTTTCTATCAGTCGTTATGGAACGTTTTCTTTAAGTTTAAAGGGCTAGCTACACGCAGACATCTTCTAATAATGTCGTAGAGCAGTACAGATTGTCCCCGGTGCAACGGTTGCTCAGTAACCGTACCTCCTTATTCGTGTTTACGTGTGTCGTGCAGTGCGTTTCGTCATGACGCCTGGAAATTAGTGTTCATGACGGCTGGGGAGCACATCGAAATCACACAACGAAGGTAAGGTTCTGGATAACGGAATCATTACCAGAAGTAAATGTTATTCACAGTTTATGTCAAAAGAACATTGCAGATTATCGGTCTTGACTCTCATCTTTATGTTACTTCATACGCGACATTGCTTGACTTGCCTAAGTAACGTTTCAGCGTTCATATTACCAATTTGCATAGTTCTATCTATTCGTTCAACTCGCAACTTCCCAATAAAACATCTTTGAGGTTGCCATCCCAAATTCCATGCATCTGCTGACTGTCTTCTGGACAATGTAATTGATCTAATAACATTTAGACGTCTTATGATCTGCAAATAAAATGCAGTAGATCTTCTCAGTGTCTCTTCTCTACCACTTCTGTGGATACCACCTCGACTGGGAGTTTAGTATAACTGTACAAACACAGGCATTACAGAACTCTACAGTTACCTTTATTTACGTGTTTTCATACTGGTCTCCTATTCTACCAAACACTGAGAGTCAAACTGCAAATGTGGGACTGACTAAGTCAGGAAAACCTAAGATAAATTGATGCACACACAAAATATCCAAGATCTAACTTATATTTACTCAGAAGTTCACAAAGCTAGCAAACTTCTGCACATTATGTGACTTAACTAATAAATAGCGACTCCTGTTGTCAGAATTTTCTGTAATTACTTGCTCAGTAATGGTTTCTACCTTATTAACCTTTTTCATTACTTACATATGTACAATAAACCGCTGTACCATTAGCACAGCAATTATTTCACCGCTGCTTTAGTTGATGTACTGAACTACTCACCAGCAAAAACTTATATCTTCATTAGCTAATACACGATGAAGATTGTTTTTGTTTCATTTACTAGAAATGTCTTTCTCTCCATCCACAAATATTACACAGAAACTTCAAGTCCCCATCCATACCAAACACCTTCACTGCTTCTGTTTAGTATAGGTACACAAGACATAGTCACTGAATGCCCTGCAAAGGTACAAATTAGTCTCTTAGTATACCCACCCACACGTCATTCTTGAATATTATTATACTAGAAAAATATGTCGTTATTTCACATCAACATACTAAATCCTGTGTTATATATATTTACACAGAATACATTGCTATTTTCCGTAGCTCAATATTGCCAAATTGTTTCTGTTACTCTGTACTCTCATCAAATGCTGCAGTTACATGCAGGTATCTTGAAACTCTCGAAATATGTATACTTTATGAATATGTCTTCTCTCTCTCTATGATGTACACAGACGAGCCTGATTTCAACTCCGCAGGCCATCTTCAGCTGGCAGTCAAATGTCACAAAAACAGGTAAATATGATGTGCGACGTGCTCAGAGACGAGTATTACTTGTACGGAAGTTACAAAAATGACAGTGTTTACATAGGAAATATGTAGGGCAACTTTACATTTCTTGTCATATAGAGATAATTACATTAAGTAAAAATATGAGGGAAACATAGTATTTATGTGGAGATACATTTAACAACTGATAAGAAATAAAATAAATTTGCAGTTCGAATCTCGTATTTGTATCGGAAACTTTATTTAACATAGAGGAAAAAGTAAGCTGAGGCTGATCCTTTAATACAAAACTTACTTTGTGTGCCACGTGTTTGTTGATTTCTAGTATGGTCCTGTTTCTGTTTTTTTTTTTTGTTTTTTTGTTTTTTTTTTTTTTTTTTTAACAAAATGTAAAACTTCACGTTCTATATTCGCAGGTGATTTCTTACGCACCACTCTGCAGTGAGAGCTAATTACAATACAGTTTATGCCATTTAACACAAGCATCAGCAGCAGTAGTGCTTGTCACAGTAGGTTTGCAAAGACTAACGATGTAGCAGCGCCTCAGTAGTCTTTTTGTACCTGGGATTCACAGTCATGTAGAACTTTATAAAAGACATCATATTTACACCAGTGACTGTAACACTTTATTTCACTATTGCAATTTCGGCCTTAGGCCATTATCAAACGCAGCTGAAAAATACAGAATGTTTATAAATTATTTAACAAAGATTTTGTTTAGCAAAGATTTTGTTAAATAATTTGTAAACATTCTGTATTTTCAGCTGCACTTGATAATGGTCTAAGGCCGAAATTGCTATCGTGGAATAGAAAAAGTGTTCCAGTCACTGGCGTAAATATGATATCTTTCATAAACCTCAGTAGACTGCTCTTCCCTGCATCACAATTTAACTTTCGCATTAGACTATTAATTACTGTATGCACTTCAGTAGAGCTACATGTTCGTACTAGGCTGAGCTTTTAATTACTCTAAGCTACTGCTTGGTGTCAAGAAAACCAGTATGCAAATACGTCAAGTTGTTCTTCTGTTTCGTGGTTCACCGACGACTCTCCGTTTCCTTGTGGTATACCATTCCTTTTATTTCCTTTCACAAGTTCTCCACTCGAATTTATTGTTTTTCACGAGGTCCATGAAACAGAGAAATACGTATAACATTTGTTACAGATGAGTTAATATTTCACAAAAACTCAATTAAGGAACAACTTTTCTTATCAGGGACCAAGAGCTTATCAGGTCATTACACGAAACCAGTTGATAATGTTGTAAGCCCAAATTACTACAAACTCTTACATGTCCCACAGAAGGCCGACAGTTAATATTGCCAGCAGAAATAAACGAAATAATTTCTGCTTATCCTAAATGGCGCTTTGGCGCGAAAAAATAATTTTTAAAAGAATTTATTAAGTTATTTACGCTTCTAAAAAGTTTTCGAAGCCCCAGGTTCGATTTATAGTCCAAAATTAGTAAGAGGGTATGTCATCTCAATGAATAGCCGCTGCAGACAAGAATGTGAAAACGTTACGTAATATACTTAGCAGCTTTTATGATTTTAGGATTTCGAATTCTCAAATAACATTTAAGATATGAATTCTAATTCTTTAGTGAAAGGATCTCTGACAGTTAAAATAATTAACAGTTTTTTATTACAGCATAACACAAGTATCTTCCCTTACGACTGTGTCGATCAACGAACCAGAACACAATGGAGTTATAAAAAAGTTGATTATTGGTTTTATTATTTTTATTAACCAGAGAGTAGAGCTACATGATGACCGCTTCATATTGCTTCTGGAATACTCCACCTTCGCTGACAAAGATCGCAAACTTTGCGAATTAGGTTACACTATTATGATTTGCTACACAGCTTGCAATACTCCCATGAAAGTCTTAGAGATATTCGTCGTTAGAAGGAGAAGTGGTAAGCGAGACATTTTGCAATTCAGTTTTAATAAATTATTGCCCGGATGATCCCTTAGGTATTGGTTGTTGAGTAAAAGAATAATGAGATTTCGTGACGTATATTGTGTAGTTAACAAATGTTCCATACCCTGAATTATTGGTACAGTATACCAAAAACATTTGTTCTGTAACATGGTTTTCATTCAGACGAAAGGAAACAGACTATTAATAATAAAAACATATGTGTAAGTGGTGAATACATGGGACTGCTGTCAGTAACAGATCACATATTTCTGGTGTGAATGTTCAAAATGATATAGATGATACTCAGTGGCACGACTGAATCAAGCACAATGGCTTGGAGAAATGACTATCATTTGATAGAAAGTATAGGAGAGCATACGAACCAAAAATGTATTCCTTCCACAAGCACTACAAATCCTGTACTCGTATCCTAACACATCCCAACTGAAATCCCGCGCCAACCTGCAATACACGAAAAAAGTGGCACAGATGCATCTATCTGATATTGATAACCAAAGTACTCCTGGAATGTTTAAATAATGAATGAAAGCAGCTTAGAAACATGCACTGCTATTACAACGTAGAGAGCAGAGCTTCGATCACTCGGTTCAAAGTATGAACGATCTGGTATAAATTCAAATAATTAACCCGGAAACTATATGAAATCTATAAGCAAAACTCACCCGTAATGTTTTCAATAACGCATGAAACCCGTGTGAAAACGTTTACTGATACTGTAACGTGAATAGGCTGACAAACAGCCACGTCGCTGAAATGCATGAAAACAAATTGCATGAAAATTAAATCTGAATAAATATGTAATTGATAATCTACACACTTCCGTGGTGCTTTAAACAGTTAGGCAGCGCTCAAAAATACATAGAAATGGAACATAGAGCTCCCCACTCCATGTTAAGCTATATCTATGCACTTGTGTCCACCCTTGAGTGCCACCAAAGAAGAAGTTTTCTTTTACCTCTGGCGAAGCTGCTCGTTCCCCTAGCATTGCCTTGTTACTGCCAACTTCGATAGAAAAGGCCATTACAGATTCGCAATCTTCTCTGGTCAAAGACTTGGCTGTGCTTACACAGAATCAAAGGTACCGTGCAGGTTGGTGGTGGGATTCCTGTAGGTCACTAAATATTATTAATAGACGTATATTACCGAAGGAATGGGGAATATACTATGTATTCTATTAAAAACTATTCTCCAAGCACTTGAATCTCCTTCATCTTTTAAAGTCGCAGGCAGGTTAATGTGGCTCGAGTTGCGAGACATGTATGCCGATTAGTACATCTCGAGCGTTTGAAACGTACACGTTCGAAAATTTGAAAAGTACTAGCGTCACGCAGTTGATTAAGACCTATAGCAGCAACAAATTCTCACATCTTTGAGAACACCATAATCAACACAACTAAATTCGAAGACTGCAATTGCACATTACTAGTATTTCACTAAGGTTTACAATAGTGATCTCTGGCCTGCAAACTATGGCTGCACGAGCGTGTAAGTGAGAATGATGTTCTTCCTTTCAATAGATTCTGCCGATTGCCGAAGAAATAAAGAGACAGAGATATGGGGATTGCAAGGTTTAGCGGAGATTTGCACACAGTACCTGTGCCAGGTACTTACGGCACCAATCCCTAGGGACAAGAGAAGGCCTTCTTCTAGCTGGCGTTGTCCGCAAGTCTCCGATTTCAAGCTGACGTCTTCGTATCAAGGACAGCCCCAGATTCAGATATTTTCCAACAATACTATACTGTACTTCAATATACTGAGACTATCATCAGACCACCAACAGTAAAGTCAACATTTTCATTTGGAAACGCGATTACAAGACGTCAAGATGTCTAAGAACGATTAACCGTTTGTCGCTGTCTTATTAACGTGACTGCATCGATTATTATTTGTGACAATTTGCAATTTGCATTTTGCTCCAGAAGCAAAGTAAACAGAGAAATTTGTGTTTCAAATGGTTGAAATGGCTCTGAGCACTATGGGACTTAACATCTGAGGTCATCAGTCCCCTAGAACTTAGAACTACTTAAACCTAACTAACCTAAGGACATCACACACATCCATGCCCGAGGCAGGATTCGAACCTGCGACCGTAGCGGTCTCGCGGTTCCAGACTGAAGCGCCTAGAACCGCACGGGCACTCCGGCCGGCAATTTGTGTTTCCACCATAGCGAAGTTGTAACAGCTCTTGACGGGATGGGGAAGGAAATCAAAGTGCCGACCGAGAAATGAAACATGGGACTCATGGACCAGGTAAAAAATTCCCTGAATCGACTGTGTCTGCAAATCCCCAGTGTCTGCAAATCTGTGTGTCCGTATATCTCCAGACACATTTCTGTCTGCTTCAGGAAGTCTGCTTTTTTGCTACTCATTTTTCTTAGTGGCTACTCTTCAAAGTTCCATCCGGGTTTTTTAAACCTCTCGTGATTTGCCAACTCTATCTCTGGACTCAAGAAAAGTGCCATGTTTTGTTCTTATCTGCAGGTACGGTCAGACTGTGACGCTGCGCCTCTACGTGGTGAGGTATGTTAGCGACCAAGCCTCAGGCCAAACAGCGTGAGTAAAAAACTGAAAAGATTCCTTGGTTAAACGGAGTTTCTATTCATTGAGACTACCTTGCTGTCTTCGAGATACTTCACTTGTCATGCTGTACCTACTAAATTCCTCTTCTGTTACGACTCCGGGAGGGCCGTTCAGTCTCCCTTTAACTTGTAACCAGCAAATAAAGAATTTCAAGATATCTTGGACGCCGTTCTGCACTTAAAAAAAAAATAAAATAAAAAATAAAAAAAACTGGGGAAGGAGGTGTCTTTCCACAGGACGCCAGGGTACGTTAGTATAAACGGGAACGAAATGGCGAATGTAGCAGCCAGGGAAGCGTGTCGCAACCCTCAGACATCCCCCTGCATGTTATCTCCTCGTTCTTGAGGTACAGAGTCAAGCGTTGGTTGGAAGATGAGTGGCTGGAAGTGACAGGCAACAAAGTGTGTCTGGTAAACTCCACAATTCGGCCAATGCTTGCAGCACCTTCTGGCCGCGCAGATGGGTTGTGGTCCTTCTCAGTCGTCTTCGCATAGGGTAGAGCTCTGTGGCGCATGGCTTCTTGCTCCGGTGAGTGGACCCTCCCATGCAGTGGTCGTTAAACTGCGGCCCGCATTTCTCAGCCGTACTTTATAATAATGTGCTTTTAGCAACTAACAGCACATCGCTAAAACGTGCAGAACAGCGCTTCTTAAGAGTGTACTTTTATTGCTTAATAGCGAACAAAACTATTTACAGAGACAGTAATATTTTAAGATGTTCTTACGTCAGGCAGATTGGTATATAGCGCGGACACTGAGGAGTTAATAGAAGTGAGAGGGGGAATATTTTATTGTTTGTCTTCGAATGCTGACAACTCGAGAGCTTGCTCAGCCAACACCGGTCATCCGTTACGTATGAATGTCCAATGGAAATAATGTAGATTCGTGAATGCGCATTACAGAGACGCTCATCTTCATACGTGATACGTGTTTGTAGCAAGTAATACGAAATCAATTTAGGGATGTTTTCACACAACGCAATGAGTAAAAAAGTGACATTCAAATCATTTAGGAAGGCTCTGTGATACTATTTCATATTGCAATTACTATTATTAATTAATACAACATACTAATTTATGTTTCTTATCAATTTATGGTAAGGTCGGTAGGGGAAGATGTCATAACGTGGCCATGACATAAAAATGTCCATTGCACATTTTTGGTCCTGAACAACGCTGCTGCTTGCCGTGAAGTAGGCGGACTAGTTCAAATATACACTATGTGATCAAAAGTACTCGGACACCAGGCTGAAAATGACTTACAAGTTCGGAGCGCCCTCTATCGGTAATGCTGGAATTCAATATAGTGTTGATCCATCCTTAGGTTTGATGACAACTTCCACTCTCATAGGCCTGTGTTCAATCAGCTGCTGGAAGTATTCTTGGGGAATGACAACCCATACTTCACGGAGTGCAGCACTGAGGAGAGGTATAGGTGTCGGTCGGTGAGGGCTGGCATCAAGTCGGTGTTCCAAAATATCCCAAAGGTGTACTATAGGATTCAGGTCAGGACACTGTGCAGGCAAGTCCATTACAGGGATGTTATTGTCGTGTAACCACTCCCCCACAGACCGTGCTTATGAACAGGTGCAAGGTCGTGTTGAAAGATGCAGTCGTCATCCCCGAATTGCTCTTCGACAGTGGGAAGGAAGAAAGTGCTTAAAACCTCAGTGTAGGTCCGTGCTGTGATAGTGCCATGCAAAACAAAAAGGGGTGCAAGCCCTCTCAATGAAAATCACGATCAAACACCACAGCCTCCGAATTTTACTGTTGGCACTACACATGCTGGTATATGACGTTCACCGGGCATTTGCCATACCAACACCCTACCATCAGATCGCCACATTGTGTACCGTGATTCAGCACTTCACACAACGTTTCTCCACTGTTCAATCGTCCAATGTTTACGATCCTTACACCAAGCGACGCGTCGTTTGGCATTTACCTGTGTGATGTGTGGCTTATGAACAGTCGCTCAATCATGAAATCTCACCTCCCGCCTCACTGTCATAGTACTTGCAGTGGATGCTGATGCAATTTGGAATTCCTGTGTGATGGTCTGGATAGGTGTCTGCCTACTACACATTACGACCCTCTTCAACTGCGGCGGTCTCTCTCAGTCAACTGAGGAGGCCGGCCTGTACCGTATTGTACTGTACGTGTCCCTTCACGTTTCTGTTTCACTATCACATCGGAAACAGGTGACCTAGGAATGTTTAGGGATACAGGCGTATGACACAAGTGACACCCAGTCACCTGACCACGTCCGAAGTCCGTGAGTTCCGCAGAGCGCCCCGTTCGGCTCTCTCACGATGTCTGATGACTGCTGAGGTCGCTGATATGGAGTCCCTTTCATTAGGTGGCAGTATAATGGACCTAACATTTTTAAAAATGTATGTTTTTGGGGGTATCTGGATACTTCGGATCACATAATGTACGTGGTCATTGCTGTCAATGAGACTGACAAAGGAAGGCTTTTCGGTTATTTACTTAGTAAAAACTTTTTTATTTTTGTGTCGTTTGAGGTAAGATAAACATTTATATTATTCTTCTTACCTGACTTTGATGGAAAGTAATTTTTTAGAATATCAAAGCTTAAACAAAATGTTCGGCATGCAATTTAACTCCTTGCTATTTATTTCAGTTTGAGAGCTTCTTCTTTGGATCACTAAGCCCGATATGACATCCGATCGGAAATAGTAAGGGTTAACTATTTCCAAAAATCAGGCATAGTACAACAGATAACTCTGACTTTTAAGTCCTTATATATATAAACCTATCATCCGGCGTTCTATCCCTCTGTGATAGTTTTAATTAATTGTGGTGCATTACTTAAAACCCTCTCTGGTTTTTTATACTTGACCCGGTACAAAAGTCATTTTAAAATGGTTTGCTTCATCCGTTCAGTATTCTCTCAGTTACTACGGTGTGAGGATGCCTAGATAATATGCCTGGAAATCAAGAAAAGAAACTCGGGATCCTTTTGCGTTTCTGGCCACAGCACCCACTTTGGTACAGAAAATTGGTCACTGAGTAAACCATCAGAGAAATGCACGCATTTCCAACACATCATTTTCATTGAATAGTATTTGGCGTGATACCTTATGAAATTCAAAATGTGTAAATGGCAAGCTTCTATCAGTAACCATGGTTTAGTGAAAACTGAATTCCTCTTTCAGTGACCACTCTACCTCCCCTCCTCTCCTAGCCCCCACCTCCATCCCAAAGCCCATCCATTGTTGCAGGACTCGAGGTGACACCCTACAATGTCAGTATTGTCTGTTAAGAAAAAACATCTGACGGCTTCTGCTCCAATATGTGATTCTTGTGGCGTGCAGATCATGGTACGTTTGATTTCAGTAGACTGCTCTGTATTCACACAACAGAGCCACAACTTATCTGTCAATCGATTTGCCTGCAGTTTAACTGACGATTACACGACAACTGTTTAAGTTGTGTACAATGTTCGACTCGTTCCATAAACTCTTTGGATGACAATTTTAATGTGTTTTCGAGGTGACTGGCTCGTCCGTGATTTTTGTAAGTGATTTGGCAGCCATGTACTCTTGTTAATTATCATAGTTTTCCTGTTCTGTTTTAACTGATAGTTTTAGAAAATCTCACCATTTTAACACACTTTAGATTGCGTGAGCTAGTGTGATCGGGCAGGCGATCATGGGTGAGAATGGCAGAAAGAAAGTGCTTTTTATTTCTTTTATCGCGTTTTCTAAGTTTTAACGACTTTAGTTTCTATTAATCTTCGTATGATCGTTAAGTTTTGTATCTAAGTGCAACATTATGTCCCAGGATATTTGATTACTTCAATGTCCGAAACGTGTAATGTTGGAAGAATAGAGTCAGTTTGTATCCAGTCAATAAGATTATCCTTGCGACGTTTGTAGCATTTCGCAGGCTGTACACATTTCTCAGCATGGTTGCATACCTCCTTTGTGATTGAATGTCGCAGATATGATATGCAATTACCTGAACACGAGATAGCACAGACCGCACATAATAGTTAGTACGAAACTATTCAAATACTTCCTCGTGTTTATGCGAGTGCTCTTAGGACATTTGAATTACTTTCGCATTTTCATTTAATTCGCGAGTTGTTTATAAAGCGAGCAGGGCGAAAAGCACAGTTTAATTACCTCGCAACGAGATGGACGCCGAAATAGGAGCCAGCGGTTTAACTTGAGCTTTTACGTTGCCCGAATGTACCTCGGAGTACCAGAAGGAATGATCCTGAACTCCTGTTAGTTTTTAACTGTTAAATTGTAATCAACCTGTGGAATTTCAATTTGACGCTCAAGGCGATCCCATTATTTCGTTTGCAAGGCACTGCCCGCCGTTGTCTGCGATGAGCTTTGATGGCGGACTGTCTGCACGTTCCATCGAATAAACCTTCACCTTCTTCTTCTGCAACGTACACATTACCGTTTATTAGTTCCCGAAAACAGCTCATGCCGTAGTCAGAGGAAATGCTTTAAGGACACACATTACATTTTATTAGTTTACAAGTCCTTGTTCCGTAAGTGTTGTAACGGAACGTTCAGTAAAAGTGTATTTAAGTAGCTTTGACTGTGTGGGGCAGCTTAAGGTGGAGGATGTGGATCATGTGACAGGCAATTGTCAAAACTTTACTTTTCCTACAAACTACTAATGAAATGTAATATTTACTAGGAGCTACTCCTAATTCTTTAATTAAAGTTTTATATGTAGAATATTACAGGAAAACACTTTCAAAACGTAAATTACACACTACATTTATATTCGAGACAGCAAAAACCTTTTCCTTATTGTAAATATAGAAAATGAATATAACTCATAAGTAAATAAAAGCACAGAGAAGAGCTCAGAAGTTGTTGATTCGTGCGTCTGTGGTGCTGGCGTCCACCAGTTGCTGGATGTAGACTATCAGATATTGTATAAACAACTTATACAGAATACATTAGTCCTCCCTCGGGCATGGGTGCATGTGTTGTCCTTAGTGTAAGTTAGTTTAAGCTAGGTTAAGTAGTGTGTAAGTTTAGGCACCGATTATCTCAGCAGTTTGGTCCCCTAAGATCTTACCACAAATTTCCAAATATTTTTTCCAGAATACATTAGACTGCCATGCAGTTACATAAGCCCAAACGCTAGAGAGATGTAGGGGATCACCAATGTTCTACGGGGGAGACAATATTTATACCAAATATAGTGTACAATAAATATAGTCACGAATGTACCGTAAAACATCGAAACGAGGAGATACCAACAAGGAACTGTGAAGTATACTCTACAGGTCGCAATCTGCTTTGCTCAAGAAAACAGTCAACGCCTGCTTTCGGGATTGATAGAAGCACTGATGTCACACTAATCCTTGTATTCTGACTGAATCCCACCATGCAGACACCGAACCAGGAAAGGACAGTATATAACCAGAGCAGGGGCGAATGAGGTTCTACTGCAACGGTGATGAGAGTCGCAAAAGGTGAAATCTACTGACATGAATGACTTTGACAACGAGGACAAATTATCTAGGAAACGTCGAAGTTAGTCAGCGGTTCACGTGCTGCTTTCCTGATCATCTATGGAAGGTGGATGTAGGACAATGAAATCACAAGTTGGCGACAAAGTGTTGGATGTTTACGTCTTATCACCGAACGTGGACCGCAAACGGTTGCGCTCTGTGTGAGGATCTCTGGCGGATCGGACGACACAGTACAGGAAAGTGATTCAGAACACATCCTGCAGGTCACTTTGTTGAACACAGGGCTGTGTATGACACGACCCGCGTCATCTTGACTCAATGAAATCATATATTCCTATCCAAGTTGGTAAGCGAGCATCGAGACGAAACATGCCTCCCGTCGGGATGAGTTGGGTTTAGTGTCACACCATGTCGATAGACCTGTCCGGATACGAAATCATCCAGGTCCACCGGCTGTTAGTTACATGCAGCGCCTTACGGACGTAGGCGGATGGGGGCCAGTGTTATACTGCAGGGGACATTAACCTGGGCATTCATAGGATCTGAGGTGCTACTCGAAGACACCTTGACAGTTATGGAATTCCTGAACATAATTAGGGATCACCTGCATGCTTTCATGCTTGACGTTTTCCCTGACGGCAATACACCCTTCGGTAACTACTGTAAGTCAAAAGTTCAGAATCGTACTACTGCCAGAAGCATGACAGTGAATTCACGTTTATGTCTTGGCCACCAGAGCCGTATAAGCTGAACCCAATGGGTCACATTTGGGGCCCTAACGGCAGCCAGCTCCGCGGACATAAACCGCCGAACTACAAAATTATGTTGCGACAAAATATTACTCACCGACTTTGAGAGAAGACACTGGTTGCTTTGGAGAGCTGTAGTTGATGTAAAACAGGCTCCAGAGAGTTACGTGACTTTGACGAAAGTTATAGATTAGGATATTTGACTGTTTTCTGGAAATTGTTTTAAATGATTAATTATGTCATTTTATGCTCCTAACAAGCAATTTTCCACTTGAATTTCAGCATTCTTTTATAAAAACGGAAATGAAAACGCTCCATTCGAGTCATTTGATTCCTCTGACGTCACTGGTTAGCTATCTGTTTCTGCTGTCACAATGCTAATTCACAATGATGTTTTGGAATTCACGTTTCGGGAAACGAGTTAGAAATGGAGTGTAGTACCATACTGTACAAATGAATCAACAAAAACGTTTGAAAAGTTGTTTTTGAGTGTTCCAAAGAATGAGAAGATGCGTGAAATGTGGTTGTACTGTACCGGCAAATTTCCGCTACGTCGATTCACAAGTTCACTTACCTAATGTCTGCGCCCTGAAGTTAACATTGACTTATCTCCGAGGTATGCTCTCCCACTGTTATAGCAAAGGATAGCGTCATTCGACGAAATTAAACACCTGCTGAAAACCGTCATTTTACCCAACCACACCTCAATTATTCAGTTCCTCAGTTGATAGAACGGTAAACCATCGATTGTTATAAGAAGCAGTCCATAAATCGCTCTTCCGAATCTAACTCGAAAGAACATTTTAACTTATTTGTAAAACGACTCGACAGTCCTCTCACATGAAAACAAAATCACATTTACCAAACTTCATCACACAGATAAGAAACATGACATTATTGTGTTTTCCTTTCTATTTACATGCGCTTACATTTGCAGTCGCTGTTCACACATGTCACATTCAAAAAGATATTTTCTAGTTAATGTGACTACACACTTTTTGCTTTACTATAAACAATGTTTGTATCTTCGTACTGTCTAGCTACGATCGTTATTGATTAAAGTTTTGCAGTTTCATCATCTTACATAAAGATGATTCGGACGCTAACATTAATTTCCACTCACAAAAAACATAGTCCTTCCGTTTATGTCACCTGCATGTTGTATGCGCTTTATATCTACCCTCACAACCTCGTAGTCTTACACTTTGTTGTACTCTGGACGTACGGTGATATCTTCACTACTAGCAATGCTTTCCGAAAAAGCGAATTGTTTGCACGCGAAGTAAATGCAATTATCCTCTGTTGTCCGTTTCTCAGACTAAGACTAATGTGAAGCTATATACAATACATCCCACAATCGAAACAACTATTACAACCAGTTCTTGCTAACGCTGTTTTCGTCTTTCGTGTGAAGATACTGATAATATATGACACTTCCTGGATTCGAACATGAGGCCTCTTTCACTGCAGTCGAATGAGTTGTCCGTTGCGTCTCGGAACGCCTGACAGGTGCAGTGTCTCTGCCGAGTGGCTTCTACAAAGGAAATCAACAGTAAGTTTTGCCAAGAATAATTTTGTAGCGCTTTTGGTCGAAGCTCATGACTGACAGCCGAAAATCTAGTTATGATATACGAACCCATTTGCAAAAGTTCTTCAGTTTCGTAGTTCTGAGCGAGTTTAATGATGTTGCAGGGAGTAGAGAAGAGAATGTCCGTCGTTGCACATATCGCCGCTCTAAATGGGTGGTGCATAAACGCATCAACTTTCGCAAGGCTCCTACTATCGGCGTGCACAAAATTCCTCTCTATTGTTAGTTAAAAGTTGTAATTGCGTTTTACATCACTAAGCAGCTAAACTGTTCTCAGTAAAAGTACTTAAAAAACCTCGTAACTTCGGCTAACCCTTCTATAATATAAGCATAGCTTCGTCTTACTCCTAGCCTGTGACTTCACCAGAGCATCAGCCAGTATCAGAGCGTTTTCGACCACGAGACCAGATGTTGATATTTAATGATTTTAAGCTTTAATTACATAAAAATAACAGATATTTTGTGAGACTGTTGACTGTAAATACTATTTCAATGTTACAATCAATCAGAATAACAATCCGAATCAAATTCTTAACATAGGAAAATAGCTTACTGAAGCTGCGCGTATCTGCCGGTCTGTTGTGCGGAATAAACGCAGTAAAGTACTCTTGTTTTCTTAACGTAAGGGCGAAAGAAACTTTCACATGATGTGCCATTGTCCAGTGAGATAGATCGATGAAACTTGGGCCATGTGAGTTCATACAATAAACTTTTGCAGTACAGCATAGAAGGTAACTGAAAGAAATGCGCAAGAAAAGGAATAGAAATTTCAGTTTTATTCAAAGACAATTATTACATTGAAGTCACCGTGATTGACGGTGGTCTCCTGAATATTAGAAGAGGCATGGAATGGTTCTTAACAGTGTGTGTCATCACCACGTGCGGAAAAGCATGCTCTGCAACGTTCTTATTTGCTGGCACAAGGTTGTAAGAAATTTTCGTGGTAGGAATCTCAGTCCTCGACCAGCGCTGTTGACAACTGTTGAATGGCTCTTGATACGTTCGGATGTGCTGCAGTGTCTCGCCAACGCATTCCACACGTGTTCGATGGGATCTAAATCTAGGGGACGGGCAGGAAAGTCCACTCGCCGAAGGTCCTCTACTGCCAAGACCTGCTACACCTGCGCTGTTCAATGCGATCGCGTATATTCATCCCTACAAATGAAGACAGGGTCAGTTGCACCCGTGGAAAGACGCACCTGTTGAAGGTATAGCCATTAACCGGTCACTGTAGCATGTTCGAAGATTTGGTGGTCAGTATGCTCATACATAATTACGCGTCCTCACACTATAAAATCTGAACCACCAAAACAATCATGTTTGATTATCGCCTATCCCACCTCTCACCGTATGAATATACGTCCAGTGTCACTACTCAGACTGTATCTGCTCTCATCCCAGAAGAGCACGTGGCCCCTCGTTTGTCCAGTTCCTGCACTCTTGGCACCACTCTAAACGGTGCCACAGAAGGGCAGATGCCAGCGGCAGAAAACGTACTGGTCGTCCAGCAACCCCATGGAGTCGCCGTGCCACTGTTGTTGTTGTGGTCTTCAGTCCTGAGACTGGTTTGATGCAGCTCTCCATGCTACTCTATCCTGTGCAAGCTTCTTCATCTTCCAGTACCTACTGCAGCCTACAACCTTCTGAATCTGCTTAGTGTATTCATCTCTTGGTCTCCCTCTTCGATTTTTTCCCTCCACGCTGCCCTCCACTACTAAATTGGTGATCCCTCGACTTCTCAGAACATGTCCTACTAACGGATCCCTTCTTCTAGTCAAGTTGTGCCACAAGCTCCACTTCTCCCCTATTGTATTCTATACGTGATCTACCCATCTAATCTTCAGCATTCTTCTGTAGAACCACATTTCGAAAACTTCTATTCTCTTCTTGTCTAAACTATTTATCGTCCACGTTTCACTTCCATACATGGCTACACTCCATACAAATACTTTCAGAAATGTCTTCATGACATTTAAATCTATACTCGATGTTAACAAATTTTTCTTCTTCAGAAAAGCTTTCCTTGCCATTGCCACTCTATATTTCATATCCTCTCTACTTCGACCATCGTCAGTGATTTTGCTCCACAAATAGCATAACTCCTTTACTACTTTAAGTGTCTCATTTCCTAATCTAATTCCTTCAGCATCACCCGACTTAATTCGACTACATTCCGTAATGCCACTATGGAGCGTAAAATAACGTCGCTTACGGTCTTTTCAATGTAGTTGCTATCAAACGGGCTGTTTGACATGGATCCCTTCTTTCCTGTAGCATAATATAGCAGTTATCTGCTGTTGTTACACTACTGGCCATTAAAATTGCTACACCAAGAAGAAATGCAGATGATAAACGGGTATTCATTGGACAAATTTATTACACTACAACTGACATGTGATTACATTTTGACGCAATTTAAGTGCATAGATCCTAAGAAATCAGTACCCAGAACAACCACCTCTGGTCGTAATAATGGCCTTAATACGCCTGGGCATTGAGTCAAACAGAGCTTGGATGGCGTGTACATGTACAGCTGCCCATGCAGCTTCCACACGATACCACAGTTCATCAAGAGTAGTGACTGGCGTATTGTGACGAGCCAGTTGCTCTGCCACCATTTACCAGACGTTCTCAATTGGTGAGAGACCTGGAGAATGTGCTGGACAGGGCAGCAGTCGAACATTTTCTGTATGCAGAAAGGCCCGTACAGGACCAGCAACATGCGGTCGTGCATTATCCTGCTGAAATTTAGCGTTTCGCAGAGTTCGAGTGAAAGGTAGCGCCACGGGTCGTAACGCATCTGAAATGTAACGTCCACTGTTCAAAGTGACATCAATGCGAACAAGAGGTGACCGAGACGTGTAACCAATGGCACCCCATACCATCACGGCGGGTGATACGCCAGTATGGCGATGACGAATACACGCTTCCAATGTGCGTTCACCGCGAAGTCGCCAAACACGGATGCGACCATTATGATGCTGTAAACAGAACCTGGATTAATCCGAAAAAATGACGTTTTGCCATTAGTGCACCCAGGTTCGTCGTTGAGTACACCATCGCAGGCGCTCCTGTCTGTGATGCAGCGTCAAGGGTAACCGCAGCCATGGTCTCAGAGCTGATAGTCCATGCTGCTGCAAAGGTCGTGAACTGTTCGTGCAGATGGTTTTTGCTTTGCAAACGCCCCCATCTGTTGACTCAGGCATCGAGACGTGGCTGCACGATCCGTTACAGCCATGCAGAAAGATGCCTCTTATCTCGACTGCAAGTGATACGAGGCCATTAGGATCCAGCACGGCATTCCGTATTACCCTCCTGAACCCACAGATTCCATATTCTGCCAACAGGCATTCGATCTCGACCAATGCGAGCAGCAATGTCTTCATACGACAAACCGCAATCGCGATGTGCTACAATACGACCTTTATCAAAGTCGGCAACGTGATGGTACGCATTTTTCCGCCTTACACTTGGCGTCACAACAACGTTTCACCAGGCAACGCCGGTCAACTACTGTTTGTGTATGAGAAATTGGTTGGAAACTTTCCTCGTGTCAGCACGTTGTAGGTGCCGCCACCGGCACCAACCTTGTGTGAATGCTCTGAAAAGCTAATCATTTGCACATCACAGCATCTTCTTTCTGTCGGTTAAATTTCGCGTCTGTTGTACGTCATCTTCTTGGTGTAGCAATTTTAATGACCATTAGTGTAGTTTTCTGTGGTCGACAGCAGGTGCCTTTGTTAGGTTCGCTCCACATACACGTTGAACAATGCTATGAACACTGCCTAACTCCTGGGCTACACGCGTTTCATTTCGCCCTTCTTCGAATTTCCCGATGATTCTTCCCCGTGTGATTTCATCCAGATGTTGTCTCCAGGCCACGATGTGATGTCAACTACCACCACAGTTCACCATTACTGCTCACTAATTGACAGTCATTATCTTTTCCAGTATCTTCAACTGCCTCGTGTTGCGGGGCCAGATCCATTTACCGCTATTGTTACGCTGACGTCACACGATGCGACCCCAACGTTCTGTGCACTCCTGGGCGACTTCTGGTAACATTCTCCTGCACTGTCATTCATTTAAAGCGAATTGGTACTATGTTATCTTAATCTACGTAGTCCTACAGTTCTGCAGAGCAATGTAGATAATCTGAACATGTCTTTTTGGACGCACCTTTCACCATCTCGTGAATGAAGTGGTCCCATTTGGTAATGTATCAACACACGTCGTCCATCGTGTCTGCAACGAATGGCGCAGGACTCGCATACAAGTAGCGTGGCGTAATCAAACTTGTCGTAAAAATATACCAACCGACAACAGAGACTTGACAACGGTGTCACGACCTGTCGGGGATTCTCGGTGTCAAGTCCGACAGGAACTGCTGGTAACAGTGAATGCACGACCATCCCAACCAGGTTCCGAGCTAAAAGGAAACTGTGTCGTATAAATAGTTGGGGGGGGGGGGGGGGGAGGGTGGCTACCTTGCAAAACTGCATTACTCACAGCAGCTCTTCAATGGGCCAAAAAAAACAGACAATTGCCCTTGGTTGGCTATAGGTGTGTACTGTTATCCGGAAAGTATCGATGTTTCTTCTCTTCTAAAGACGAAAGGCGTCCAGTGCACCGACAGTGAATGCGGATGAGTAGGTAAAACAAACCCGTTACGTTTGCAGCAGCGTCGTTTAAACATCTGGGAGTAATGTTGCGAAGCGATGTGAAATGTAACTACCATATGAGGAATGTGATAGACAATGCGAATGGCCGACTTCGGATAACTGAGAGAATTTTAGGACTCTGTGGTCATCTGTAAAGGAGACAGCATATAGGACGCTGGTGTGGCCGTTTCTTGAGTACTCCTCGCGTATTTGGGATCCGTAAGAGGTCGGAGTGAAGGATGACATCGAAGCAATTCAGAGACGGTCTGCTGTATTGGTTACCGTTAGGTTCAAACAACACGTAAGTATTACGGAGATACTTCGGGAACTGAAATAGGAATCCCCTGAGGGAAGGCGACGTTCTTCTTGAACAACACTATTGAGAAAATCCAGAGAACCAGCATTTGAAGCTGACTGCCGAAAAATTCTACTACCGCCAACATAAATTGCGCATAAGGGCCACGAATATAAGATACGTGAAATTAGCGCTCGAACGGAGGCATATAGACAATCGTCTTTCCCTCGTTCTGTTTGCGAGTGGAAGGGTAAAGGGAATGATTAGCAGTGTACAGCGTAGCCTCTGCCATGGTACGATGGCTTGAGGAGTATGTATGTAGATGTAGAATGACGAGTGGAGGATGTTGTTTTTGCTGTGTTCTTTCGCAACATGACCTGGGGCCACTGATGTTACCGTGTAATGGGAACTGAAAGTTCGTGGCGCCCTCCATCGGTAATGCTGGAGTTCAAAATGGTGTTGGCCCACACTTAGCCTGGATGACAGCTTCCACTCTCGCAGGCATACGTTTAATCAGGTGCTGGAAGGGTTCTTGGGGATTGGCAGCCCATTCTTCACGGAGTGTTGCACTGAAGAGAGGAATCGATGTCGGTCGTTGAGACCTGGCACGAAGTCGGCGTTCCAAAACACCCAAAGGTGTTTCATAGGATTCAGGTCAGGACTCTGTGCAGGCCAGTCCATTACAAGAATGCTACTGTCGTGTAACCACTCCGCCACAGGCCGTGAATAAAGAAACAGGTGCTCGACCGTTTTAAAAGATGCAATCGCCATCCCCAAACTGATCTTCAACAGTGGGAAGCAAAGAGGTGCTTAAACATCACTGTAGGCTAGTGCTGTGACAGTGCCATGCAAAACCAGAAGGGGGGAGGGGTTCCCAATCCATGAAAACCACGACCACACCATGACAGCACCGACTCCGAATTTTTTGCTGGCACTGCACACGCTGGCAGATGACGTTCACCATGCATTCGCCGTACCCACACCGTGCCATCCGATCGCCACATTGTGTACAGTGATTCGTCACTCCACACAAGGTTTTCCGACTGTTCAATCGTCCAATGTTTACGCTCCTTACACAGATCGAGGTGTCGTTTTGCATCTACCGGTGTGATGTGTGACATATGAGCAGCTGCTCGACCATGAATCCAAGTTTTCTCACCTCCCACCTAACTGTCATAGTACTTGCAGTGGATGCTGATGCAGTTTGGAATTCCTGTGTAATGGTCTGGATAGATGTCTGCTTATGACACATTACGACCGTCTACAACTGTCGGCGGTCTCTGTCGGTCAACAGACGAGGTCGACCTGTACGGTTTTGTTCTGTACGTGCCCCTTCATGTTTCCACTTCACTATCACATCTGAAACAGTGGACCTAGGGATGTTTAGGAGCGTAGAAATCTCGCGTACACACGTATGACATAAGTGACACCCAAACCCCCGACCACGTTCGAGGTCCGTGAGTTCCGCGAAGCGCCGCATTCTGCTCTCTCACGATGTCTAATGACTACTGAGGTCGTTGATATGGAGTACCTGACAGTAGGTGGCAGCTCAATGCACCTAATAAGAAAAACGTATGTTTTTGGAGGAGTCCGGATACTTTTAATCACATAATGTATAAAAAATACTCCGTATGCCAGGTCTTACCCCCGCCCTTAAAAACTGTCGTATGGGCGCCCGTGGGTGACATGCAACAGTCACCTCACTGCCTTAACTGTACGGGATGTAATCAACAATGAGTGGCCTCAACTTGTTATGGCACACGTGAAAAAAAATTTGTTTTCTCTCTTCTTCACCAAATTGAGGCCATTATCAATTTAAGAAGCGTTATTACACACTGTTGCCTCCGGGCGCTGACAATTTTCTTCGTGTTTGGGCTTACTCCGGAAGTAATTTTACGGAATCCAAGGAAAACGTAACTGAAGGCGTACCGACTAGAATACAAACGCCATTCCCTTGATATGTACACTGTCTCCTTCGATAGCAAGTTCGGTACGCACTTGTTTTCAGTGAGGCAAGTTCACAGTATGTATAACAAATTAGCTAAATCTTTGGTAACCACTAATTTCTGCTACATATTCTTCTAGACTAGTCAGAATTATCAACATCTAAAACACTGCCACCAGTCTTTTGCGAGTAAGACAAAAGTTTATGAGTGTCTGGGATTCTAGGAGAATATTGGAGAGGAGAGGGGAGCGAATGGCTACAGAATGTGTGTGTGTGTGTGTGTGTGTGTGTGTGTGTGTGTGTGTCAGAGAGAGAGAGAGAGAGAGAGAGAGAGAGAGACAGAGGGGGAAATAGAAATGTCTTAATTTCTTATGGTAAATGATACTAGTCTTAAATACTACAGAATTTCACTTTTTCAGTTTGTTATAGAAAAACATTGGCGGAGTATAACTTCTGCCGCATTGAAACGACGCTACAAAAAGCATTGGGTAGCCCAGACGATAGAGCACTTGCCCGCGAAAGGCAAAGATCCCGAGTTGGAGTCTTGGTCTGCCACATAGATTCTCCGCTGGAGAGTGAAAATTTCATTCAGGAAACATTCCCCGGGATGTGGCTAAACCATGCTTCTGCATTGTCCAGGAGTGCAAGTCTTGTAAGTTTCGTAAAAGAGCATCTGCGAAGTTTGGAAGGTAGGGGAAGACGCACTGATGGAAGTAAAGCGGTGGCGCCGCGTCGTGAGTTGTGCTTAGGTAGCTCAGTCGATACAGCACTTGCTGAAAAGGCAAACGTTCAGATTTCGAGTCTCGGTCCGTCACACAGTTTTCATCTAGCAGGAAGTTTCATATCAGCTCTTACCCGGCTACAGAGTGAAAATATTTTTATGGAAGGTTAGCTTAAACCGGAGGCAGAACACATTCAGAAGGTCGTTTCTACATTTTAAGTCCAGGATTCCACACCATTCGTATGTGAACGAGTTTCAGATGTAAATTAGGCGAGAAGAGGTAGAAGGAGCCAGGAAGGAAAAGATTAGAGTCTAATCTACGGCAACCTTATTAAAGAGCCGACAAGTGCTCGATTTTGGGAAGGATGGGAATACGAACTGTCACCGTATCTGCTGTCAGCGATTTAGAGAAGCAATGGGAATCTTAAATTTGAGGGGTCATTCAACTGTTATGGATTCACATTTGATTTGTACTTGAAGATGGGACACAGGTCCCGAAACCAGGATGTGCATTCTTTTTAGGAAATGAAACATTTTAAATGCTCCACTTCGCTCGGTACAGTAAAGTAGCAGTTTAAAGAGCTGTCGACAGCGCGCCAAGCAGAGACAAGGGGATGAGATACGCCAGGAAAAGGAATTCGTCGTCACTTTGTTGGAAAAGACATTCTATAATTTTCAAAAGTGGCTTATACAAGTTGAGGAGAACTCAAAAGAAATTGTATAAAGGATCTTTGAGATTTGTTGTTCCGCAATACGAGTGCGGCGAGTTACTGGATGCACCAGCTCTCTCGGTCTTTGTTCCCAGAGCCCACATTCTACGTGCGGACGGCTAGTCGTAGCGAGTTTGCCGGACAGCCATCGTAGAACAGCTTAGCGTTAGCCCTAGGTTCCGCCATTCAGGTAGCGACCAAACACCGGGCGGGGCATTTTCGCGGAACGCCCTCGGCCGCAGCAACTGTGTGACTTTCAGGGCAAAACTGAAATAAGCGCTGGTTAATCACCGAAGCAGGGCCGACAGCTCGTATGTGGTGCCCACGCCCCCGCAACCACACGTCACGAGCAGCCGGCACGCGTCCGCCATAACAAGACTCCTGACCCCACAATTTCGTAACCTAAAGTCGCCTTTCGGTGGCGTTCACTTCATTAAACTCGTTCCCTTGTGTCTTTAAGCTCCGGCGTTTTGTGGTCGTTCCAACAAATTCCACGAAAAAGGTGACCGCAAAAGCCACAGACCGGGCCTATCGTCCGCATCAGAGACAGTGCCGAGGCATGTAATGTCGCGAAAATAAAAAAGTTAACACGGCGACTTGACACCGTTACCGCACGTGACGCAATCTGCTTGCACTGCGTAGAGACATAACCGTATTCGTCAGTACGTCTTCTAGACCGTGTCGTAATGTGGCGGCCTCAGAGTCGCTCATGCAAATCACCTTCTTCTACTATTCGCGGACGAACCATATCTAATAACGTATTGCCAAATTAGTATTCTTTACAGGTTGCTTATTGAATAAATATTTTGCCTGAGATACCCTTGGAGGTCCACTTCGCATCAACTCAGTTGATGATATTTCATTTCGTAGACTCAGTAACTCTCTATTTCATTTTCGACGTCCAGACTGAGTACAATGCGCATCGAACAGGGCAGTGCGCTTGAAGCTTGATTTCCATTTATGCAATAGAATAACCTGTAACCCGGTGCAGTTTGCAAAACACGAGCTGAAGTTAGGTCAAAATGTAACCTTTGATCTATGATAAGTGCTAAACGACTTCTTTTCCATATTTTGACCAGCCAGTGAATAATACTCAAGTATTTATTTCCCCGATTGTTATTTATAGTTCCGTATCCTAACTTCCTTCTTCGTTTCTGCGGTCCAGAACTCATTCTTTTTTCCTTTTCTTTTGACTTGGGTTTATTGTTATATTTATTACAAATATTACTACTACTGAACTTTCATATTTTATATACTACTCAAAATTTTCTTCTTTCCAAATGTGTGATATAATTGCCGTTTTTTATCAGTCTCAGATGGATTAAAGGCTCTCGACCCATATCAATGGACTGCTTCAGAAGGTGACTCCTTTGTAAAGTATAACTCGAAATTTTATGTAACAAAATTTTGTACGTCTCTAACGTAAGACACAGTTTCGGTCGCTATATAAACTTTCTTAAAATTCTACGTCTCTGTTGATACTTTTCATTTTCTTTTTATTTGCTGTATCAGCTATTGTTGTGTAATAAAAATTTTCTCTTCTGGTTTTCTCTGTAGAAAATCTGCCTAACACAACGAACATTTATTGGAAGTCAGAAGCATGCCTTATTTGCAGTGACGAACGATTTTGTGGGTGCTAGCTTCCATGAACTGACCCGCAAAGCTTGATATCAGAGCAGTTTTTATCTTAATATTGACAGTAATTTTAAGAAAAGCCTCCTGAAACAATTGAAATTATTCACTCGAAGCACAAGGACAAAATACGTTAATTCTGATACCTAGTTTCACATAAAATAATATCTTTTAATATCGGTTAATTGAAGTCTCGAGAAAAATACAGCGATATTTCTCGTAATATTTCGTGTATACAAAATCCAATTGGAGTTTCATAATACTCTGATTAAATGGAACCCCTTGGTATAAATCACAGTAACATTCTCTTTGATCTCTATTTGGGCGTTTTTCTTGTGAGCATTATTTTTGTTTTTTCTTAGTCCTTCAAGCCATTGACAAGAATGTCAATTGCATGCACTGAACCACCCGTATAATTGGCCATCAGCATACCTTAAAATTATGTGAAACTTCAGTTTTTGTGGTTTTTTTTTCCGCGCTAGGCTTCAATTAACCAGTATTTTTCACCAGACTTATCTTTCTGAGGATGAAACATCTTCCGTGGCCATTGCTGTTTATGTATCTTGTTAGGTCTGCTGAATTCCTGCACTTTCTCCTTCGTTGTTAGCGGAGGTTGAAATCAAGTAACACATGGTTGGACATTCGCTTTTCGCAGGATTTTTTCCTTTTGTGAACCTGCTATATCTTACGCTTTATTTCCGTGATTTTCCACCTCACCTTATTTGTGTTAACTTCGGAAGAGAAACAGTACTTTAATTCTCGTGTGTTCCGAGATAACAACAATGTTATTGTTTATGATAAACATAAACACTGTACTGAGTGGAGACCACGTGAAAACAACAATAATGTTTCTCTTATGAAGTTTCCGAAAGTGAGGTGAAGTAGAACACACACAAATGTGGCGTACGAATAAGAGGATTCATCACTATTAAAACTGCGAGAAGAAAATGCACAACCAGATATTTTTCGATTTTAAACCCCGGTAACAACGAGCGAAAGAGCACAGAACATGAGAAGATGAACATTTCAGGCAAAAATACCAACGACCACAGAAGACGCTTTACAAATAAAAGGGAATGCAATGTGATGAAAAATGCTATTTAACATTTCATGTACGGTTAAGACTTAAAAAACAATAATAATTGATGACAATAGCTGCTGCAGAATATGGCCAAGCAGACGTACACTGAAGGGCTAAAGAAACTGGTAGGCCTGCACAACATCGTGTAGGGCCCCTGTTAGCACGCGGAAGACGGTCGGCAACACCTGTATAAGACAAGTGTCTGGCACAGTTTTTGATCAGTTACTGCTGCTACAGTGACAGGATATCGAGATTTGAGTGAGTTTTAACGTGGTGTTACAGTCGGTGCACGAGCGTTGGGCACAGCATCTCCGAGTTAGCGATGAGGTGGGGATTTTCCCGTACGACCATTTCACGAATGTACCGTGAATATCAGAAACCGGTAAAACATCAAATCTCCCACATCGCTGGGGCCCGAAAAAGATCCTCCAAGAGCGGGACCAACGACTGAAGAGAATCGTTCAACGTGATACAAGTGCAACCCTTCCGCAAATTTCTGCAGATTTCAATGCTGGGCCATCAGCAAGTGTCATCGTGCGAATCATACAACGAAATATCACCGATATGTGCTTTCGGAGTCGAAGGCCCGGTCATGTACCCTTGATGGCTGCATGACACAAAGCTTTACGCCTAGGCTCGGCCCATCAACACCGATATTGGAGTGTTGATGACTGGAAACGTGTTGCCTGGTCGGACAAGTCTCGTTTCAAATTGTATCGAGTGGATGGACGTTTACTGGTATGGAGATAACTTCATGAATAGATGGACCCTGCGTATCAGAAGGGGACTGTTTAAGCTGGTGGAGGCTCTGTAATAGTGTGGGGCGTGTGCATTAGGACTGATATGGGACCCCTGATACGCCTAGGCACGACACTGACAGGAAACACGTACCTAAGCATCCTGTCTGATCACCTGCATCCAATCACATTTATTATGCATTCCGACGGACTTTGGTAGTTTCAGCAGGACAATGCGGCATCCCGGACGTCCACATAGTGGCTCCAGGAACACTCTTTAGAGTTTAAATGCTTCCACTAGCTACCAAACTCCCCAGACATGAACATGCCTTGCGAGGTGCTGTTTAGAGGAGGTCTCAACCCCCTCGTATTCCTACGGATTTATGGACAGCCCTGGAGGATACATGGTGTCAGTCCCCTCCAACACGACATTAGTCGAATCCATGCCACGTCGTGTTCTGGCACTTCTCCGTGTTCGGGAGGGCCCTACATGATATTAGGCAGGAGTACCTGTTTCTTTGGCCCTTCAGCGTATTATGCACGATGTGACAAATATCGCTTCACAGACGGTGATTATATGTAGTGTAGACCAAGATGGTTAAGTTTAGCATTGGAACTAATTTCCGTAAACAAACCGTTTTCCCGCTACACGCAAAATACTTCTACCTACGTTCAAAAATACCGCATTTTTTGTGCCATTGACGTGACAGAGTACAGCATGTGCTCTTGAAAGATGTGCCACTGATTGTGTGTCATAATAGGTTGTTCCAGCACGATGGAACACCGATTTGGCCAACAGTATGTAGGTCACGGTGGCGGATTGCTTGGCCTGCACGTTACACCGTCTTCATCCTGCTAGTGTACCTTGGGTGGGGTCACATGAAATCCTTGATTTACGACACATTTCTGACATCCGAGGAAATCCTACTAGCACGGATTGTGGCAGCGGTGAATGATGGAGGATCAAGGATTTGCCTTCGCATCCACCGGTACATCATACAGGAGGTGGTGATCGTCACATCGATCCCTACTTCTGAGTGGACCCAGACGACAAGAAGCAGCACTCAGAGAGCCATCTGTGTTGTAGTATTCTTCTTACAGTGGCAAAACAGCACGTTTATAGATAAGATTTTCTGAGGTAACCTCAACCGTTTTCGCCCCATTGTAAGCCCTCGTATCCTCTTTCTAGAGAGAATGTTGTCTCACCCTGTATGAACTTAATTTGATCCATGAGACATGTGACTTGGCGAGACAGCCAAGCCACTACGACGTAGCCGAAAGGCACGCGTTTAAGCTCACGCAGGATGGCGTGAGGTCTGGAAAATGACAAGGTCTTTATAGTAGCAAAAATAGTACGTAGCTTCAGGAATACTTAACTTTAATCCATAGTTGGTGAACATCGGTCTGACGGTACATGCATCACAAGATAAGTAGCAGTTGATAATGGCGCCTTGCTAGGTCGTAGCAAATGACGTAGCTGAAGGCTATGCTAACTATCGTCTCGGCAAATGAGAGCGTAATTTGTCAGTGAACCATCGCTAGGAAAGTCGGCTGTACAACTGGGGCGAGTGCTAGGAAGTCTCTCTAGACCTGCCGTGTGGCGGCGCTCGGTCTGCAATCACTGTCAGTGGCGACACGCGGGTCCGACGTATACTAACGGACCGCGGCCGATTTAAAGGCTACCACCTAGCAAGTGTGGTGTCTGGCGGTGACACCACATTCCTCCCCCGCAAATCGGCGTACGGTTGTGTTATAAGGCTTCCGCCCGCCGTGGGGAGTACCCCATGTTGACGTATGCGACGAGGTGGGGAGCCTAACAACAGGCGAGGCTGTGCCACCCGCACCCTGCCATTCGGTCCGAGGGGAGCTAGGAAACGCCTGAAAACCTAGTACAGGGTGCACGCCAACATGCGGTGTATGCGCCCGTAAAGAGACAGGAGGGGCCGAAGGGTCGACCTCCATCGGTTGCAGCGACACGTCCACTGTGGGCGTCGCCGGCGGGAGAACAGGCGGCGGCGTGTCACCATGGGGCAAAATGGAAGGCAGCGTCGGTTCCGAACCAAGTACAGTGCTGACGAGCAAGTTGCTTCGTTCGCACTATACCCCAATGTCCTTGGTGGAGAAGCCGTAAGACGGGGGACTGTAACGAACGTGGGACCACTACTCTGGACTGATCATTATCAGAACGCAACAGCAAAACACCACGTCGTACAAAAAGTCTCTCCTTGTGAGCAAAAAATTGGCGAAGCAACGGCTCCGTCATCGGTTTCCGAATCAATGAACATGCAAGCAAGTTCGGAGGAATCGAATGCTCTATCCTCAGCAACAAGCAAACGGGACAACGCATCGGCGTTTCCGTGCTTAGCAGTGGACCGATACAAGATATCGTAGCGGTACTGCGAGAGGAAAATTGACCAGCGAATGAATTTCTGCGCTGTACGTGGAGGTACAGGCTTGTTCGGATGAAAAAGGGATGTCAAAGGTTTGTGGTCTGTGATGATGGTAAAGTGACGACCATACAAGAAATCATGAAACTTAGTAACACCCAATACGAGAGCCAAAGCTTCTTTCTCGATCTGTGAATAATTTCTTTGCGCAGACGAGAGCAATTTGGACGCAAAGGCAATAGGGCGATCGTGCTATCCATCTTTGTGCGCAAGCACAGCACCGATCCCGAAATCCGATGCATCCACCATCAACAAAAGGGGCTTCCGAGGATCGAATGGTGTAAGGCAAGTATTGGAAAGCCACGCCGATTTCAACTGGCGAAAGGCGCGTTCGCATTCCGTCGTCCAGACGAACGGAACACCTTTACGGCGTAAGCGATGAAGCGGAGCTGAAATGGAAGAGGCGTGGCGCACATAGCGATGATAATAATTTATTTTTCCCAGCACACTCTGTAGCTGCTTCAAATTCTGCGGCGAAGGTAAGTCTTGTATGGCACGGAGGTGCTCTGGACTCGGATGTATGCCTTGGGCATTGAGTACATGGCCCAGGTAGGGTAAGTCCCGAGCAAAAAACACACATTTGTCCTTCCGCAAGCGAAGACCATTTTGTCGCAAGACCTGAAATAATGTCCTGAGATTGGCTAAATCTTCTTCTTCCGTCTTTCCGGAGATCGCAATATCGTCCAGATAGTTTGCTGCAGTAGGGACCGACGCACAAACAGCAATGCAGGGGCGGATGCACACCCGAATGGCAATCGTTTGAATCGGTACAAACCAAGATGCGTGTTAACCACCAAGACGCGCTGGGATTCTTCGTCCACCGGTATTTGCAAGTACGCATCTGCTAGGTCCAACTTCGAAAAGTATTTACCCGGGCACAGTTTGTCAAAAAGATCTTCCGGGCGAGGTAAAGGAAAAGTTGCGATCACTAGTTGTGGATTCACTGTTGCCTTGAAGCTCACACAAAATCTCAATTCTCCGGAAGGCTTTTGCAAAATTACTAAGGGTGATCCCAGAGAGAAGTCTGTACACGTTCAATTACACCTTTGGATTCCAAATCGTGTAATGTTCTTGCGACCTCATCACGCAATGCGTGGGGAACATTGCGCGCTCTGAAAAATTTCGGTTGCGCGTTTACTTTCAGTTCCAAATGTGCTTTATAGTTCTTAGCGCAACCAAGGCCCGGTGCAAAAATGTCTGCAAATTCTTCACATAGACGAGTAACACTTGCTGAAGGCACAGTCTGGTTCACTGAGAGGACCTGCTTTACTATAGACAAGTTAAACAACTGAAATAAATCTAAACCAAACAAGTTCACTGCAGAAGAAGAACGAAGGACATACAATGACACAAGTTTTGTTTGTCCTTTGTATGTTGCAAGAAGGCTGCACTGTCCTAACACAGGGATTGCTTGTCCTGAATAACTGCTGAGCTTAACATTTGTGGCACGCAACGGAGGTGTGCCCAGCTGTTTGTACGTGTCGTGATTGATCAAGGAAACTGCAGCTCCGGTATCGAGCTGGAATGGTATCACGTTGCCATGAGTGTCCAAGTCTACAAAAAGTTTATTGTCCTGCTGACGACAAGAGCGACTGACTCGTGCAACGTGAACTGACACTGGTACAGAATCACTTGCGACTTGACGGGATTTCCGGCGATGTCGACGCACACTATTCGTGGGACAAACACAGTCACTGTTAGAGAGAGTGGTACTCGGTGGAGTGGAATGAACTACATGAATTTCCATGGGCGAAGGTTCACGAGCCTGAGTAGTCTGGGTTCGATTCCGATTCCGGCGCGAAGCAAAGGGCCTGGAATGGTTGTGAGTGTCCGTTCTGAGCTTTTTCTGGCAAACACTTTGAACATGTCTTTTTTTATTACAGAAAAAGCAAATAGCCTGGCGTGACGGGCAGTTCTCACGCGAATGTCTAGTAGCACACTGCGGGCATGATTTTAGCACTGTATTTGTTTGCTTGCACGGCACACGTGTCTGAGAGCTTGGCGGCTTTGGCGCGGCCGGGCGCGAGGACTGTTTACTGTTCCGTGCAGCTCGCCCGGCGGGCTGGTTAATGTGACACACGGCTGGTGAAGTTTCAAATGATTCCTGAACAAAGTCAAGTGTGTCCTGCCGATCCAATATGTCTATCACTTGTTGAAGGGAGGGATTGACTAGTTTCAAAATCTGTTCCCTTATATGAACATCAGAAACGTTCTGTGCAATTGCATCACGTACCATAGTATCTGAATAAGGAAGTCCACATTCACACTCAAAAGCACAATCCCTAGTAAGGCCTTGCAAAGTTGCAACCCACTCCCTATTAGTCTGACCGGCCATACGTTTTGTACGAAACAAGGTATACCTTTTTGCAACTACATTGACTGATTCTCTGAAATATGCATTCAATGCAGACAAAATTTCGTCGTAGGACACAGTTGCTACGTCGCGTCAGGGAAACAATTTGACTATCACATGGTACGTGGACACGCCGACGCACGATAATAAGAAAGGCTGCTGCTCGTTATCTTGAATTCTGTAGGTGGCGAGATGGAATCCAAATTGGCGTGACCACTCTGTCCAGCTTTCCAGTGCAGCATCAAAAGGACGAAAAGGTGGTGCAACTGCGTGTTGTGGCTGCAGGAGTGGTGGAGCGGCGGCGGCTGCATCGTTTTGCATTGCTCGTTGACCCTGGACGAGCTGTCCAAGGGCATCCAATAAAGCCTGCGTCTGCTGATTCTGTAAGCGATAAAATTCGGACAGTACATCTCGAAATGGTGGCGAAGCCATTACACAAGTAAATCAGTCTGTATTGGTACAAACGCGAATTGGCTCGTCGCCAATCCTCGGCGCCAAACTGTTGTGACTTGGCGAGACAGCCAAGCCACTACGAGGTAGCTGAAAGGCATGCATTTAAGCTCACGCAGGATGGCGTGAGGTCTGGAAAATGACAAGGTCTTTATAGTAGCAAAAATAGTACGTAGCTTCGGGAATACTTAACTTTAATCCGTAATTGGTGAACATCGGTCTGATGGTACATGCATCACAAGATAAATAGCAGTTGATAATGGCGCCTTGCTAGGTCGTAGCAAATGACGTAGCTGAAGGCTATGCTAACTATCGTCTCGGCAAATGAGAGCGTAATTTGTCAGTGAACCATCGCTAGGAAAGTCGGCTGTACAACTGGGGCGAGTGCTAGGAAGTCTCTCTAGACCTGCCGTGTGGCGGCGCTCGGTCTGCAATCACTGACAGTGGCGACACGCGGGTCCGACGTATACTAACTGACCGCGGCCGATTTAAAAGCTACCACCTAGCAAGTGTGGTGTCTGGCGGTGACACCAAAAGACAAACGTTTTTTTTATTTTTTAAATGAAGGGCTCGTTTGATGCCATGGGAACTATGTTACAGACTGCCAGAATCAAAGAAGCGACCTCAGCTCAAGCTATGTTGTAGCTGTGAGAAATCGTGCCAGATAACGAAGGGTGTAGCAGGCAGACTCTTTGATATCTACGTACGTGCATATCTTCAAGATGGCGCTCCATTGTTTACACCTAGTGTGAAGATGGAAACTCTCATGTGGCCAGATAGTTCACTGCATCTCATCCGTTTTGTTGTTCATATCTGGAAGCCAAATAAACTTCATGGTTGCTGTTACTTGATCCATGCTGAATTTTGTAGAACTCTGTGGACGTTAAGAAATGTTGCTAAAGAAGAGCAACAAGGCACAAATATTTAAGTCTGTAAAGTACAAAAATTCTACGAACACTGGCTCTATGTTTCCACATTCTTGGACAACCAGGACAGATTTATTCCCAGCAGTAGTGGAGTTGGGATTCTACTTTATTAGTGGGGGATAGTATAAATGGTATTTCCGGTAGATGTATCGTGGTAACATCATTTGAGCAACAATAATATCCTCAATAAATCATGGTTAGGATTTGAGAAGTGTTGTCTTATTTAGAATGCCATTTACACTTTCACTCACCACATTTTACGATTATTAAACAACAAAGTACCACCGGTTGGTACTTTCTGCGACTTATCTAATACATATGACCGTGTAAACCACACTATCCTCCTAGGCGAACTGAGATTTTATGAAATTTATAATAAAGTCTAACCAAACAAATCAGAAAGTTGTACGTACTAATTCAACCAATGTAATCAGAGGGGATTCTTATGACTAGGGAGAAATTAAGCATGAAGTTCCCGAAGGCTCAGTCTTAGGTCCGGTAGTGTTCATCATATATGTAAACGATCTTCTGTCTAATAGAAAATTGGCAGAGTTAGTTCTTTTCGTGGATGACACCAGCAGCGTAATCAATCTACAGCAACAGAAGAAATGATAAACAATGTACTTTACAGTGTCATTGTCTGGTTTTCTGCGAATCGCCTCACTGTCAATTTCAAAAAGACACAATATATACAGTTCTCCACAGCTAGAGGGACTATACTAATGATGAGTTTAACAAACTGTGAGAAAGTAATAGAGTGGATACTTCAGTATTTTCATCTGTCCATGTTGAAAAGAATTTAAACTGGGAAAAGCATATTTTATAATATCTAAAACAACTAATCCCAACAACATTTGCCCTTAGAATCATTGCAAATGTTTGAGAAAGACAAATCACTAAGCTGGTATATTTTACATATTTTCATTCAATAATATCGTATGACATAGTTTGGAGTAATTCATAGCTAAGAAAGAAAGTCTTCGTCCGTGAACAATGTAATGTATGAATAATATGTGTTGCTGACCCATGATCATCTTGTAAACATCTGTTTAAGGAGTTTGCCAGTATCTTTTACCCTCGTGAAGTTCGTTGTAAATGATCCATTGCAGCTCAAAAGAAATAAAGATGTACATAATTACAGGACTTGAAAGAAAAATGACATTCGTAACTCCACATTGAAGTTGTATTTAGCACTGAAAGAGACGCACAATGCTGCAACAAAAATTTTTGATCTCTTCCCCAGTAAATATACACCTGTATGTTTAACACCACACACCGTCGAGAAATAAGTACCATCCTCTTTTAGAGCTTTCCAATTCACTAAATATTTATTGCTGGAACGCTGCATATGGAGTACATGAAATGACGACATTTACCGATCAATGGAATAAGACGTTTTGAGGTACCAGTCACTTGGTGTAGCCTCCATGGGTATCAATCCAGGCGGTGACTCTGGTATTCAATCAATCCTAAAGATGGCGGATACTGTCCTGAGGTACGTTATGCTACGATTGCTCGACTTTTGCACGTAGTTCTCTCAGAATTCTTTGTTGACAAGCAGTACGAGTCACTTGAAGTCCCATCATGTCCCACACGTTCTCGACTGGAGACAGGTCCGGAGATAGAGTGCCAGGGAAGTTGCTGCAACTCTTGGAGAGCACGATGAGTTTCTTAGGCAGTGTATGTGCGAGCTTTGTCCTGTTGGAACAACAGATCATCTTCCTGTTGCAAAACCAGCACAAGAACTGGTCTAACAGCATTCTGCAGGGACCGAGTGGTGGTTAACGTCCTCTCCAGAAACACTAAAGGTGAACGTCAGTTGTAGCCTTTTGCACCCCAGTATGTCAATGAATGAATGCTCTCTGCGAGACAGCACTCACCAGGCCTACGTCGTACGCGCCAACCACTATCACTGGCGTGAAGGCAGACTGTGCTTTCATCGCAGGAGACCACGGCGCTCCATTCAATCTTCCAAGTGATCCTTTGACGGTTCCAGTCGAGCTGAGCACGTGGATGCAGTGGCGTGAGTGGAAGACAGGCTAGAGGTGTGAGTGCCCTTAGTCATACTGCTACTAACCGGTTCTCTGGACTGATCCCTTTTATCTTTGCTGCGATAACTGTACGACCTGCCACTAGTGGTCTTACAAAACGACGATCCTGGCAGGCGTCCGTGCTGCGTGGACATCAAGAACCTCATCTACAGGTGCGAGCGTGTTGACTTGACCATTGACAACAACTTCGTTACACAACTGACGCAGCATGTCCAACTTACGTGGCAGTTCTCCGTAAAAACCAGCCCGTCTCTCGGAAGGCCACAATTTCACTCCTTTGCAATTCTCCCATTTGGCTGTAGGAAGCACGAGCGCAAATCCATGGAATGGTTGCCTGCTTGCTTAATAAGTGTGCACCCTACTGAGCCTTCTGGCTGTGAACATTCCCTATTCAAGGTAGACACAGGAGGTGCTCTGATAGCTATGCCACTAAGCTCTCTGTTGGCGGCTGACGTTGAAACCATTATTAACCATCCCTCAGCTTGCATATTCCACCATCGGATTGAAATCGATTTCGTCTTTTAATGTGAACTAATCGTTTCTTTCCCGGCAGGGTGTATAAACTTCTGACTGTGACTCACCCGTGGCGTAAGGGTGGCGCCTTTAGCTACTAATTTAAACGCCCTCGCCATTGATTAAATTTTGAACAAAAATCGCCAGAAATGGCGGCCAAAACTTCCAGCAAAAGAAATCAAACTAGTCCTGTCTATTAACTTGTCAAAGAGGCCGGAATGGCGGACAGATTTTCATGGTAATCTCTTTCCCGTTAGATGGGAATCTACCTTAAAAAGATCAACGGCATGAGAATGCGGAAATCAATGGAAACCACTTCATTAAAGACACGTAATATGTGTGTACAGGTTATGTGGCCTATAACTGGAAAAGTGTCATGATGATCTGCCCATTGGCAAAAGATTCTGGATTAGTCCCACATTTGGTTCCCTGGGAGGGAACTGCCAAAGGGGAGGTAACCACGTGCATAAGATGCAATAAACAACGACAGGATGACGTTCTACAAGTCGGATCATGGAATGTGAGGAGTTTGAACGTAGTAGGAAATCTAGAAAATCTGAAAAGGGAAATGCATAGGTTTAATCTAGACGTTGTAAGGATTAATGAAGTGAAGTAGAAAGATGATAAGGATTTCTAGTCAGACGAATAGAGGGTAATATCAACAGCAGTAGGAAAAGGCATAACGGTATTAAGTTTCGCTATGAATAGGAAATTAGAGCAGAACTATGAACATTTTAGTGAAATGGTTTTCCCATCAGATTCGACAACAAACCAACGCCGATAGCGATACTTCAGGTATGCATGCCAACGTTGCAAGCAGCAGATGAAGCGATAGAGAAAAGAGGTGCGGATATTGCACACCTAATTCAGTTTGTAAAGGAGATGAAAACGTAATAGATTCAAATCAGATGGCTCTATGGGACTTAACATCTAAGGTCATCAGTCCCCTAGACTTAGAACTACATAAACCTAACCAACCTATGGACATCACACACATCCATGCCCGAGGCAGGATTCGAACCTGCGACCGTAGCAGCAGCGTGGTTCCGGATTGAAGCGCCTAGAACCACTTGGCCACAGCGGTCGGCAAAACGTAATAGACATGGGGGATTGCAACGCGGTTGTAAGCGAAGGAACAGAAGAAAGGGTTATGTGAGAATATGGGCTTGGTAATAGGAATGAGACATGATAAAGAATAATTGAGCTCTGAAATAAATTTCAGATTAGTAACAGTGAATATTCCATTCATGATTCACAAGAGGAGGAGGTATACTTGAAAAAGTCATGCAGATACGGGAAAGTTCCAACTGGATCCCATTATCGTTAGACAGAGATACTGATCAGGTACCGGATTGTAAGGCGTACTCGGGGGCAGACAGAGGCTCAAATCACACATTATTAAGTATGAAGAATAGACTGCACATTAAGAAAATCATCGAAAAGAATCAGACCGGAAGAAAGTGAGATACTGGAGTACTGAGGAATACCGTGAGGCATTTGATGTTCGCTGAAGATGTGGACAGATCAAGAGTTGATCGATGAGAGGAGGAGGTACAAAAATGATCAAGGAAAGATAGGAATGCAGCGATGTAAATCGCTGAGGAATTAAATAAATTGGAATTGTATGGAAGCAAAGACGAAATGGATGCAGGAAAAATACGGAGAAGTCGGAAAAGTAATGATCACCGGAAGAACTAACTCAATATGTAGAAAAGTCAAAACAACCGTCAGTGAAATGGAAAGCAAGACCGACAACATTAAGAGTCCAATGGGAATTCCACTTCTGGAAGCAAGACAGAGAAAGAGAGAGGGAGGGAGGGAGAGTAGGTAGGTGGAAAGAGTATGCTGAAGTCCTCTGTGAGATGGAGGACTTGTCTGCTGACTTGACAGAAGTATAAATTGAAGTCGATAAGGAAGATACAGAGATTCCAGTATTAGGGTCTGTTTGCAATAGAACTCAGGAAGACTTGAGATCAAATAAGGCACAAGGGATAGGTAAATTCCATCGGGATTTCTAAATTCTTTGGGAAAGAGGCAAGCAAAAGTATATTCAATATGGTGTGTAGAATCTATGAAACCGCCGATCTACCATCGCATTTCCGGAACAATATCATCTACACAGTTCAGCCATAGAATTCCGCAGGCAGATGTTTGGGAAAACTTATCGAACTATCAGCTTAACAGTTCACGAAACCAAGCTGGTGACAAGAATATATACAGAAGACTGGAATAGAAAACGGAGTATCAGTTTGTCGACGATGAGTTTGGCATTAGGGGAGATAAAGGCACTAGACAGGCAGTTCTCACTTTGCGCTTGATAATGAAACAAGGCTTAAGGATTTTAGGACACGCTCGTACGATACGTCAAAAGTTCGACACAGTAAAATGGCGTGAGGTTTTGGAAATTCTTAGAACAATAGGAGTACGCTATATGGAACGACGAGAAATATACAATATGTACAAGAACCAAGAGGGAACAATAATACTGGCAGACCAAGACGGAAGTGCTCGGATTGAAAACGGTGTAAAACAGGGATGCGACTTTCGCCCCTGCTGTTCAATTTATATATCGAAGACACAATGACAGAAATAGAAGATAGGTTCAAGGATGGGATTAAAATTCAAGGTGGAATGGCTTTAGTGATAAGGTTCATTGAAGACATTGCTGTCCTCAGTGACTGTGAAAAAGAAATACAGGATATGTTGGGCGTAATGAACAGCCTAACGAGTACAGAATATGGGTTGAGAATAAACCTGTCAAAAAACAAATGTAACGAGATGTAGCAGAAATGCGAATCGGGAGAAATTTAACATCAAAACTTGGGATCACGAAGTAGACGAAGTTAAGGAATCCTACTACCTTGGAAGCCGGACATAAAATCCAGATAAGCACAGGCAAAGCGGACGTTCCTGGGCAAGAGGAGTCTACTGGTATCAAACACAGACTTAATTTGAGGAAGAAATTTCTGTGAATGTATGCACAGAAAGCTAATAGAGCTATGTGAAACTGTCAGAAAAGTCCTTTGTTGGGACGTAGTTCAACTCTATCGTCACACGGCCTTGAATGTCCTCTATGTCTCAAAGCGTTGATCCGTCATGTGAATTTTGGCACTTTGTCGTCAAAGTGTTACGTTCATACGTCCTTCGGGAATCAACGTGTGCGCGAACGAACTTTACACACACTTTTCTCATTCTTCAAAACATTTCGGATAATGTCCAGAACATTTGATTTAGAGATGTCGCTCCATTGCACTTTTTGTGACACAATGACACTGACACACTACGGCCGCATGACCACTACTTAACACTGCCTGCTCACAGCTGACTTATCGAAGACACATCAGCTGTTTACAGTCGTTATTTCATGCTGCCGTCGTAGCTAATGCTCTGACGTCGATTTCACACCAGGAAAAAAATCACTCTAGTAATTATTCGAAGGGGCTGTGTGTTTTGGATCATTTGCTAAGCACCATGTTTCTGCGGATCATATACAGGCGATAAAATTTTGATAAGGAGCCAATGACCGCAAATGCAGCGCTTGGAACTAAAATAAGTTTTAATATCGGTTCACTTTCAAAGCTTCCGCTTCACGGTACGTTCACAGACTGAGAACCCTATGACGAGCACTCGAAACATTTCCCGTGCCATGGACTGTTGCAGAGCACACAGATCACAGCTCACAGACTTCGCTGCTTGTGGAACGTGAAACGGGAGATTAGAAAGAGAACCGATTTTCAGGCTTATTTTACATCCAAACGGTAATTTTCCGGACATGGCTTCCTTATCAAAACTATACCTAATAAGCCCTCTATAAAACCCCCAGAAATATGCGATAGGAATTGTGAAACTCCCTGTGTAGAGTGATTTGTTGCCGCTACCAGTTTGATTATTTAAACGACAGATGACCTGTGGTTCAACATACAAGATAATACACTACTGGCCATTAAAATTGCTACACCAAGAAGAAATGCAGATGACAAAGGAGTATTCATTGGACAAATATATATAACTAGAACTGAGTCAGTTGCTCGGTCACGATTGACCAGACGTTTTCAATTGGTGAGAGATCTGGAGAATGTGAGGGCAAGGGCAGCAGTCGAACAGTTTCTGTATCCAGAAATGCTTTACAGGACCTGCAACATGAGGTCGTGCATTATCCTGCTGAAATGTAGGGTTCCACAAGGATCGAATAAAGGGTAGAGCCACGGGTCGTAACACGTCTGAAATGTAGCGTCCACTGTTCAAAGTGCCGTCAGTCCGAACAAGAGATGACCGAGACGTGTAACCAATGGCACCTCACACCATCACGCCGGGTGACACAACCAGTATGGCGATGACGAATACACGCTTCCAACGTGCGTTTACCGTGATGTCGCCAAACACAGATGCGACCATCATGATGCTGTAAACAGAGCCTGGACTCATCCGAAACAACGACGTTTTGCCATTCGTGCACCCAGGTTCGTCGTTGAGTACACCATCACATGCGCTCCTGTCTGTGATGCAGCGTCAAGGGTAACCGCAGCCGTCTTCTCTGAGCTGATAGTTCATGCTGCTGCAAACGTCGTCGAACTGTTGGTGCAGACGGTTGTCTTTCAAACGTCCCCATTTGTTGACTAAGGGATCGAGACGTGGCTGCACGATCCGTTACAGCCAGGCAGATAAGATGCCTGTCATCTCGACTGCTAGTGATACGAGGCCGTTGGGATCCAGCACGGCGATCCATGTTACCCTCCTGAACCCACCGATTGCATATTCTGCTAACAGTCACGGGATCTCGACCAACGCGAGCAGCAAGGTTGCGATATGATAAACCGCAATCGCAATAAGCTACAATCCGACCTTTATCAAAGTTGGGAACGTGATGGTACGCATTTCTCCTCCTTACACAAGGCATCACAACAACGTTTCACCAGGCAACGCCGGTCAACTGCTGTTTGTGTATGAGAAATCGGTTGGAAACTTTCCTCATGTCAGCACGTTGTAGGTGCCGGCACCGGCGCCAACCTTGTGTGAATGCTCTGTAAAGCTAATCATTTACATATCACAGCATCTTCTTCCTGTCGGTTAAATTTCGCGTCTGTAGCAGATCATCGTGGTTTAGCAATTTTAATGGCTAGTAGTGTACATACAGTGGTGCTGAAGCTGGAGACAATCTTAACCGACAAATAAAAGGTTGTGTAACAGAGTATCTGTAACATCGTACAGCTGTTTTGATGAATAATTGGTAAATGGTGCAGTTTTTATTGTAAAAGTAAGATGATTCATAAATCCTAGAAAGTACCGGTAAAACCTAACGTTTCCAATTGCGGTGTGTTAACAGTTCTAGATTTCTTGTTATGTGCATTGATTTCGAACATTTACCAAGAAAATTGGTAAAAGCTGTATGGGAGACTCTGCTGTGGAGTTTCGGACATGTTTTTCTGTTGGCAGTTTCTTTGCTCTCAGTCCGCTCACCGCTGTGTGTCTTCGAGCATCGTGCGCACATGTACGGTTGTCCTTGCGATTCATTTTATTGGTGCTGTGTCTTGTGGAACTCTGCATCAGAATGAGTGATGTCTTGCTTAACAGAGTTTGTGAACTCTTAAGTGAATCAGTAAATAAGGACAACAATCTCTATGTAACTGCTGAGCAAGATAACATTCTACAAAGTAAAGTCAAAAGTGCAAAACTTCTCTCCCTCCGTCCGACCAGGCCTCGGAACGCCCAATGGTATCGTCCGACCACCGTGTCAGGCGACAGGTTGTACTCGATGCGGATATGGAGGGGACACGTGGTCAGTACACCGCTCTCCGGGCCGTTGTCAGTTTTTGTGACTGGAACCCCTAATACTCCGTCAAGTAGTTCCTCAATTTGCGTCACAAGGACTAACTGCACCCAGATTGCCAACAGCTTTCGAGAGACCCGAACGCTCGCCTATCCAGATGCTAGCCAAGCCCGACAGCGCTTAACTTCGGTGATCTGAAACGGTGTTACCTCTGCGGCAAGGACATTGGTCAAATGCAGAAACCATTGACAATAAGAATCTGTTCACTATAGACGTTTGAAGCGGCGTATTGTCATCGACACCGGAGGTGAAGAGAAACTCGTAGCATCAGTGTCTGTTGGAAAAGAGAAAATTCGTTATTACGTCTGTTTCGATAAACTCTTTAACGTAACATAGGAGACCCACCTTGCTATACGCCATGGCGGCCGAACTTTGTGTGAGTTGTGGAATGACGTAAAGATAGTCCTTGGAAGCCGAGGGACAGACAGTTAGTCTCAGAGATTAGTCGAAAGAGCAAATCAAGACACTGAAAGTACAGGGCGTCCACAATGAGACTCCAACATTTGAACTCATAAAATCTGAGAGGAAACACAATTTATTGACGAACAAATACAGGGAAATCATACAGCAGTTCATCAAGTTTTCGCACACAGGTGGACGGTTCAGAACACTTGAACATGGGCGCCTCGGGTAGCGCGAAGAATATCAAGACTATGATCGATTTCGTGCCATCTGTTGCGGAGCATCTGTTCTGTGACAGAGTTGATGACAATTCTTATGTGCTGTTTCAAGTCTTCCAGGTCCTTGACTGGTGTAGTGTATACCCGGTCTTTCACATAACCCCACAAGAAAAAATCGAGGGGGTTTATGTCGGGCGAACGTGGCGGCCAAGGAATTGGTCCTCCACGACCAATCCATCGTTGCGGGAATGTGTCCTTTAAAAATTTTCGGACATGAAGGCTCCAGTGGGCTGGTGCACCGTCCTGTTGAAACATCACATTTGGCTGCAGGTCTGTTATCTGGGGCACGGCAAATTGTTCCAACATGTCCAGGTAGATGGCTCCATCCACAATCGGCTCCTGAAAGAAAAACGGCCCATCAATGCGATTTATCATCAAACCACAACACACATTAACTTTCGGACTGCCGCGTATGTGTTCCTTAGGTTCACGTGGATTTTCGGACCCCCAGATGCACACATTGTGACGATTGACAGCCCCTGACACGTGAAAGGTTGCCTCGTCGGTATATATCACTCGTGATAAAAATGTCTCGTCCGCGGCAATGCGATCTAACATGACACATGCAAATTATTCTGGCTTTGGTCGATCATAAGGCTTGATTTCTTGCACAACCTGCACTTTATATGCGTACAAACGTAGTCGCTGATGAAGCACTTTGTGCACTGTTGAACGTTTCATACGAAGATCTCGTGCTGCCTGTCGCAATGACTTCTGTGGACTTCGTTCGAATGACCGCCGCACTTGTTCCACATGATGTTCGCTGATCCCTGGCTTACCACCACCAAGCCCTTTCGCAACACTCTCGGTAGCCAAATACTGATTACACCACTTCTTTATAGTCTTGAGGGACGGGGGCGCTTTGTTGTAAACTCGATAAAAGTTTCTTTGCCTTGGGTCGTCGATTTTGTCTCTGCATACCACCAGACCACTTGTGCTCGCTCCTTCATATCCTCCATTTTGCTAAAACAATAATTGCAGCTCCACTATGGCCACTTGGCGTATCAAATTTGCACACCACAAACTTTTTGAGTTGCACTGTCTGCCCCTTCAGGATTCACAGGTCCACCATATGAAATGAGAAATATATAGGATATTAAAATGTTGGAGTCTCATTGTGGACACCCTGCATATCATCAGTATGGATGGAAACAAACAAAACTTCAAAATAGTCTGAAGAGTCAACGTTTGTGCAAGAAATGAAAAATACGGCTATTCATGAAGGGATCAGATGTTCACCATATGAAGACATGTTTGGTGTTCAATGAAAATGGGCGTTGCCAGCTCAGTTATTCCACGTTATTTACTAAGTTTAGACATTGAAGAAGATTTGAAAACAGTTAAAGGCTATAACGACTCACTCACAAGAAAGGGAAGATGAGGGCCAAGGAACTGACTCCAGTGAATCAAATACGGGAACAGAAAGAACACAGGTAGAAAGTGCGGCTCCAGCAGGTGAAGGAGCACCGGAGACACAGGATTTGACGACAGTTAACACCGATGCACCAACACCAACTTATGGTAGTGATGAGACGCTGAAAGCTTCCAAGAATGTAAATAAAGTGAGGCTGCCAAAAAAAAGTCCTTAGTAGCAAGCAAAGAAAACGAAAGCAGCTTCAAAATTCCAAATCCTTCAATTGGGCAGAACATGACAATTAAAGTACCAGATTTAGACTGGCCAGAATTTGATGCATCATAAATAATAGCAGTGGTGAGAAATATTCAGGATGACAAATTTTATTAACTGAAGTCATTGTACAGTAAAAGCCAATTTACAATGGGCAAAGAAAATTTTATTAGCGTCGAAGAACTAGGAAAAGAAGAAATTAGTTTAAGGGAAGTGGTTGCCAAACACTATTTCTTTGGAGGAAAAGGGTTAAGAAAGTGCAATTCTTTAAGAAAGTATTCGACTAAAAATGCTAGTGCAAATTGTCTTCCAAGTTATGTAACTTTAAATGCCACAACAGTCAATCTTGTTGTAAATTAATCATTCACAAGGTAAGGTCCTTTACAACATTTTTGACAAATATTAATATGCAGTATTAATCTTTATAATCTCTCTGGAATGCAAGAATATTTAAATAACGTAATTTCACAATTAGTAGAAACTATTTCAATTACTATTAAGTTGATTTTTTTAATGAATATAGTCTTATCAGTTCACATGGGTAAATCCTAAGATTTATTAATGCCTCTTCTTAAAAGTTGGGAATCTATGCATCTAATTAGAAATTTCGAACCGTTATCACACCATGATGGTAAATATAAGGTTTCACCGCTAAATTCTGGGATTTACCAATCATCTTAGTTTTACAGTAACGTAGAAACAGAACTAGGTGGAGATCATAATGTATTAATGTATTTGTAAAGTTAAAATTCAAGAACAGTTAACTAAACCGAAGTATGAAATCAAATGTAGTGACAGACTATTAATTAATAAGTTATGTAAACTGAATAACGATTTGCTTTGTGTTCCCGAGAGGAAACAGAATTTACATAGTGTACTCTTTAGTTCCGGAAGTATTTTAGGATGATTTTAACTTCATTTTCACTCCTTTTAATTTGTAATTACTAATGTAGGTTCAGATGGCAATGGTCTTTGCCTAGTTTATTTTGTACGATATGTACGAGAGTTACTTAGGCTGGGTGCAGAGAACAGAGATAAACATTATAATACGCCGTTTCTTATCTGGGATCCAGTCTTTAAACGAGATACGACAGAATAACATGGCCTCACTCAGAACAACTTCTTGGAATACACAACTCTAAACCTCCGCGTCTAGTATTTAGTATCTAACAAAACAGATATCGTGCCCAGCGTCATGGCGAGATCCTTGTTCTGACAGATCACGCAGTCAGAGGCGTAATAATAGCCTCTTAACATACATCGTGCCGTTTACAGTTCGTGAGGCTTGAATTACATTTGTAATTTACGCGATCGGAGGATGAACCGCCAGGAAACAGTCTGCAGTTGCGGCTCTAAATGCTGCCACTCACAGACTACGCAATATGCCGCAAGATTCCACTGTTGCTCCTCACTGGCTACAGTTCTCACTCGCTCTCTCCGTAACTCCATGTGCCTTTTTTAAAATACTAGTGCACAATGATTTCCTAACTATTTGCTTTTAAATTTGTGTTTTGAAAACTAATAAAACCTGCCTGATGGCCTATACTACAGGACGATCTTCCTCCGATTACATTGCAAAATAATTCTTTATTCTTAAATACATCTTAATCTTTGGTGTGTAACACAAGTTAAATATCTCAAATTTTGATTTTTTCCAGTGGCAGAAACATTATTAATCGTAGTTATTCACTGTAATAATTTTCTACTAGATTTACGTCGACAAGTAGGGTTAAATAGGACGATTTGGACCTTACACGAAAGAAAACCTATTACCCTATCATCTATTTGATAGACGAACTGATGGAGCAATTAGGATATAAGAAGCTGACTAGCACCAGCTAAGAAGGTATCCCTTGCCAAAAATTGTTTACTGGAATCAAACACAGGTCTCAATACGACTAAGAAATTTTTGCGAACATACGTATAGGCATATTATTGCATGGAAGTGAATCATAATCTATGGAAGGAGGGATGTGTTACAGGAATATTTTGAAAATTATGTGTACCGACGAGATAAATAAATTGAGGAGAACACAGACATCAGGAAACAACTTCCAGGGTGTTACATTAAGCTGTAAAGGGCGACTCTGCGGTGAAAGATTGAGACTGGATTATGTCCAATAAATAACTGCGATGAATCGGTGTAGGTGCTATTCTCTAGTGAAGAAGTCTGTAAGGAGAGAAAGTCATGTTGCTCCATTCTAAACTATTCAGAACACTGAGAGTAACTGGCTGGATGTAGGGTCGTATTATCACTGCTACCGACTCGAACCACGAAGCTCAGGAGACTACACCCAGCACTCTACACCATACCTCAGATCGCTTCCCCTTTCAGGAAGCCAATTCACAAATGTATAGGTGAACGTTGAAGGTCTGCTTCTATAGCCTGGTGGTCAACACGATAAACTCTCAGGTGGGGGGCCCAGGTTCGATTCCCGCTACTGCCAGTGATTTTGCCTTGGTGGGAACAATTGACGGGGGTCCACTAAGCATCGTGTTACCAAAGGAGGAGCCATGATATTGAGAGATAGCAGCTCAAAGGTTGGAAAGTAGACAACGACCAGAAGTGCCGTGTGTTGACCCCTTGTCCCCCCGCCCACTATACGTAATCTGATGATGAATGATGATCACACGGCAGTCGATCGACTATCACGTGGTATTCAGGACCTGATCGCAGGGTTTGCTTTGTTTTATAAATCCAAAAGACCCTTTTTTTATAAATCCAAAAGACCCAATTTGGACTACTTGCCATCCACTGACCACAATTCTCTAATGTGGGCCTACACTCGGCTGCAGCGGTAGTCCTGTCTTCCCAATTTTGGTTGCCCGGACCTCACAGAAGGAGAAGTTAGCGCTTGATATGGAGTTAGGCAGGAGGAGTAGCGACAGAGAGGGCGTACGACCACCATCTTCCTCACACATTGCAATATTAACCTGCCGATCCTGTGAAGATACGGTATGGAGGCCACGAAACAGAAGATGAGCTTTTGTCAATACTTTCCATGTCACAGATCCTTGTTTAAAGATAAGTCGGAATATTAACGCCTCTGACTTCAAAGTGCATACAAATTTGTGCTTTACAATTGTGAGCGGTTGAAACTCCACTGCACCTTTCAAATCTAACATGGCCGTGACCTCGCATCCGTCATGGATAATGTGAAAATGTACGAAAGATTACATGAGAACATGTAAATAAATTGAATACGAAATGGATAACAGAAACAACGGACAAAGAAGTAAGTCTAGTGAACAAGCTTTTGCGAAAAAGGACGTCCAGAAAATGTTTGATTGGCACTGAAATGAGCGGTAAATGGGAAATCGTACCATTATTGAAAAACAGTAAATGTTAAACAGGTTATTAAGTACGTTGAGTGTATTAAAAGGCAGAAAATAAGAAATTTGCGTAACATCAGAAGAAACGGCGATGGCACCAAACCAGAATAAAGACTTAACAGAAAATTTAGAAGGAAACCTTTCTGAATGGTTAGATCTGCTCTATCACTGCAATTATTGCTTGAGGCTTTCAGTATGTTTCTATTCCTCCATTATTGTTGTTTCGGCAGAATACACACCCACAAAATTTCGATCAGAATACAGGAAACAGTTGGCCCTTGTGGAACTTCTCCCTATCCTGGCACAGAGAATATCACTTTTCTCCTGGTGATTTAGTTGGGCAATATGACATGTGACACGTCGACAATACTATCATTTCTGTCTGCGGATATGCCGGACAACCTGCATTAAACAAATTTATTTTTCTTCTGGTATCATGATTCGCGTACAGGACAGGATTCTACGTCAAAATCTTCAGAAGAGATATTCAACATACGACGGAAAGTCGTAACTGGTATGTATGGAGCTGTATGGAGCCGAGGTCTGGACAGTCAGGGACTCGCCGGCAAACACTCTAAAGTCGTCTGAAATGTCACTAAATCGCCCTTTCGTAATATTCCCAAGACGGTCATAATGAACTGCTTCTCCAGGGTAGTAAGAAACTTCACTATCAAAGGCATGAAAACCAACACATTATGCCTACATATTTTGTAAAGAGAACACATATGACTGAAGTTAGAAGGGAGCCCCGTATATAGGCAAACAAGAGATTCGTTTCACGGAATCGTCGACGATGACTCAAATCCGAAGACATTATCACCTCGATTAGAAAAGCAAAATACTAAGACGAATGTTTATGAATGTTTACAATGTTTCTGTCATGAGATGGAACACAAACAGAAGCTGTCGGTAACGATCGTCATTGTATTATGACGTCTTTATGATATCCCAACCTACCTTCTTTCCAGCCCAAATTAGGATAATCACACCAATAATAATTTCTGTTTCACTTTTCAAATGCAGTATCGAAGAAAATGCACTACAACAGGCAGGAGAATACCCACTCTACTACCCCTACACCAAGTTTACTAAGTAAGAAATGAATGGATTATATTAATTTTCTACGATCTCAATTCAGTTCTTCTTATATTTGCGGTATCTTCAAGACGAAGTGCTTCGTAATTTCTATCGGTGCCAAAGAATTTGGGCTCGGGTCCTCAGCGAACTCCCAAAATACTTCCTGCCTGACGTCCACAGCGTTCCGTTTACTGGAGCTGTTTCATCATGTTAACGGAACACTGAGGAGCAGTTCCACTCGCCGCAGCGAAATGAGCCATCAAGAGACCACACTGACACACAAGCATGAATTAGTGGTCCCAGTGATGAAAAACGAAATTCAGTGAGCGTTAACCGCATAAAGCGTTGACCTCGTGGCAAGTGGCATTTCAGCCTCGACCTTAATTTTGTGGTTTCCCACTGTGGACCACTGTTGAGATCGAGAGTAGGTTAGCCACCAAAATTGTAGTTTATACGCACTGCGGGACGCCCAACGGGAAAGAAGGATCACCTGAGTGGAGGGAATGAAAATGTGAAGCTTGCAGTCGGGTGTTTAAATGTATTGTATTCGTTCTGTATCGTAAGTCTCACACAATGGGTCCAGAACCGCTGGTACCTCATGCAGCAGAAGAGCAACTGGAAAATGCTCGTAATAATTTTTTGCGTCAAAATATGGCATATCGTTTGTTCACTGAAACCCAAGACTGCCGTCTGCATAGCAGCTTCGTACTGTCATATTGTTACAACGGGGAATTAATATTCCTTCAAATTATCAGTTTAAAAATACTTATTTATTACGCAGTGTGTTACAATATTCACTTCGTTTCTACTCTAATCACACACACACACACACACACACACACACACACAAACTCGCGCGCGCGCGCTCGCGCGGGCACGCACAGTGTATTTAATACTAGCCGAAAAATAAAGATAAACGTTTCACCCGTGATTACCAACCTACGCAGTCTGCCGCTATTATACTTGCACATATCCACAGCCTGACAACAACACAGTCTGCAAAGCTTACGCGAACTAAATTTTAAGCACCTCCCCGTACGTCACTACCAAATCCACGCACAGATCCACCAATGCTTCCAGATTTAGAGGTATACTCTTTTTACTCTCTATAACTGACTTCTTTGTTCCCTGCTTCTTTTTCTTCCAATTCCAACAATTCGTTTCCTGGCCGCTCGTCATCAGGATTTCCTCCGAAAGTTAGCATCGCCTTTATTTCTCAATTATTGCTTAAAATTATTCTTATACCGTACCTATTCTCTGACAATCCCCATCATACTTACCCATATCCTTAGTTGCACCGAAATAAATACGTATGACGCAAATGAATAGCGGGAGGCAGAGGAAGGAGCAGGTTGCAGCTACAGGTAACGCGATAGGCGTAGATAACATAAATCATACTCTCCTTATTACCCTAATAAGACTAATCATCTGCATCAAGCTTGAGAACATCTATAGTTCCCTTGATATAAATTAAATACTTATTTCATTCTAAAGTACTGTTCACGATTAGAGAACGAAGTTGTTAAGTTATTGATTCATTATTTAAATATTACAAGTTGATGCCCATTACATGGTTGTCATAGTGAGCCAAAACTATTAATGCGTGATTATGACTGTGCTACACTGAGTTACATTTGCAAATAATAATAATGTTGTAGATGATTTTGCTGCGCTATCCACAAATGTAAAGGAGCAAAAATACTAATCAGTGACATGGGGCAGATGGACTGTACAGCAGGTTAAATAATCTTTCCAGAGTAAACCAAACTTATTCCCAATAGGAAAAAAGTTGCGAAAATTTTTACAGAAATACATTGGTCAGAAGGAAAAGCTAAAATAGTTGAGGGATCTTGAAGAGATAATTCAAGAAACTGGATCTGGAGAATACACAAAACAGAAAGGGTTTACTGAATAACCAAAATATTTACAGTAACACATTAATGAAACCAGAATGCCTGTAAGCCAGAGAACGCCCAACACTAAATTATGAATTAGAATAATTAGAAATATTTGGCAGAAGGTTCGCTAGCAAAGTTTTAAGTCCAATAAAAAACAAAAAGCCTTAAAATTGTGAAGCAATGGAAAAAAAGCATCAACATGCAGGAATAATAAATGAATACAGACTGACAGTTTTAGAATATTTATACAGGATGAATGCGAACAGGCTGAGCAACCACGTCTTCTCAAGGAAAGACATTAATGAGAAGCTGCATCCGAAAAGTTAAAAAACGTTTAGACATACGCAACATAAAAAGGACTCTACGGCAGGAGCCGCTGGAGTATAGGTGCGAGGTAGTCTGAGGTAATTACAAAGAGTCATGCTGAAAAGATTAAGGAATATGTCAGGGAAAAAATGAAATGGAATTCGCTACAGCTTACATATTTGTTGCGAGAGAACAGGAAGTCTATTGATATCTAAAATAAATCTCATATATCGTTTATTTCTCAGTCTCTTATGCACCCAAAAATGTGCAACTGGGGCTGAAAAGTAAGCTATGTATTAGAATTGTCTGAAAAGTACCTGAAGTTGTCACGTGATCAGTAAATTGAAAAACGAAAGAGAAAGTAACAATGAGATTAATATTTCCTCCAACACTGAGTATGCCAGTATTAACTAGTAATTTCGTTTTGTCCCAACATTCTTAATACCATATTTATTTAGTAACTAGCTTATGTAGATATTTAATTAAATATAAAACAAAATATGTATTAAGACAGAGGTATAAAGCACCGCGGTGGGGTGTGCAGAGACTGTGAAACGTAACACTAAGAGTCTGATGTAAAGAGATTTGTGGGCATTGTTTTCTCACGCTTCACTCTAACGTTCCGTACCTTTCCTCTTAGAATACCATTACCGAAAGGGTTCCTAACCGCCTTTGGGTCTGTGGCCGTTATATCGTCTTCAGGTACCATGATGTCGCACCGTAAGGGCTTCGAGCGCCGGCAGTTTGTTGGTGTCCGCATAGTATGTTTGCACGACTCTCCTGCGTGAACGATTTTTTGAAGGTGAAATTTAAAACTTCGGCTTTTGTTTCGCTATCCACAACTGCCACACCAGACTGGTCAACAAGGGACTGAATGGAAGCCTTAGTGCCTATGATTAGGTATGAGAGTAACAAATTAAATCACAGATACAATCTCACTGGGACTGAAAACGCCACATCACATAATAAGAATAAGATGAGAACTCGGCAGTCGTAGCTTAGTCGTTAGGTAGCGTAACTTAACTTTCGTTAAATTGATCCTAATACGCAACACTGTGTCTTCATAGACGACTTACTGCGGCAGCAAAAGTTAATAATCCACAACAACATCCGTCACAAAATACTGATTGATCATTACTTTAGAAAAAAATATGAGACAAGAGTATTATTCTAACAAAGGTAAATAAATTGGAAAAGTCCATCAACCTTCTAGTTTATTAGAATAATTAGAGCAACAAACCCTCGCATAAATTACTACAACACGTAGCATCTTTGACTCTTATGACAGTGACATTTGGCTCGATTCCTAAATCGGCAATATTAAGAAAATGAAGATATATTTTCCATAATGAAAGCAAAGACTTACTAGCTCCCTATCGCGGGCTAAATATTGGACACAAAAATAAAAATGCTGTGTACTGAGCTTAGCCTAATCGTCATTCTGCTACGATAATCGTCAGAAAATCTAATCAGTCACAACGCCACTAGAGACACGCCATTCTTTACGTAAAGGAAAGCAGTAACACCTTACCTCGGATCGCTGAGCAGAATGCATAGAGAGGAACGGCATGTGTGTGTCAATATCAATTCAAAACTACTATTGCAGCTACTCTCAATATCAACATCGATATTAGGCAGATCGTCTCTACAACCAAGTGGCAACAGAATTATCAGATAACAGCTCGTCTGATACGGACAACATCCATCCTGCTTCTTGCAGCTCAGCACTGCTTGTTCCCTCCAATTCACATGAACCAGCAGTTCACGCATGAAACTGCTCGGCAGAAACTAACGCACAACATCAAATTCAGTATTTTAGCAAAACTTCGTTCCCAGCAACATATGATGTAATATGCACCAAACGCAAAATCATAGCGACCCATATTTTTCATTGCAAACTTTTCCGAAATTCTTGCAGTGTTTTACTTCATCGCAAATATCACAAATATGACAGCGAGGTGATGGTCGTTTCATCATGAAGCTTTTATATAGTGCTATCCGTAACGTAAGAACCGAAGTTTATTGATGAATACTTCGTGTTAAATCGTGTGAGAAAGAGTACATAGATAAAGAAGCTCACATGACGCTCTACCCATAGCAGAAATGCTGCACCTTGAGTAGCAGGCTAATCAGCATACCCTGTGTGCACCCGTAGGCGGATAAAGCTGCGCTGGAGACAGCGCACCGGGTCAGCATGCAGACTGCCGTCTTTCTTTCTTTTCCTGCACAAACACCTCTAACAACGCATATCCTGCGGCGTAAAGTCTCAGCATCATTCCTATAAAGTTTGGTACGCATACAGTAAATTTGTAATAGTCATGGGTGACTGGAATTCAAGAGTAGGAAAAGGGAGACAAGGAAACATAGTAGGTGAATATGGACTGGGGCTAAGAAATGAAAGAGGAAGCCGCCTGGTAGAATTTTGCGCAGAGCATAACTTAATCATAGCTAACACTTGGTTTAAGAATCATGAAAGAAAGTTGTATACATAAAAGAACCATGGAGATACTAAAACGTATCGGATAGATAATGGTAAGATAGAGATTTAGGAACCAGATTTTAAATTGTAAGACATTTCCAGGGGCAGATGTGGACTCTGACCACAATCTATTGGTTATGAACTGTAGATTAAAACTGCAGAAACTGCAAAAGGTGGGAATTTAAGGAGATGGGACCTGGATAAACTGAAAGAACCAGAGGTTGTACAGAGTTTCAGGGAAAGCATAAGGGAACAATTGACAGGAATGGGGGAAAGAAATACAGTAGAAGAAGAATGGGTAGGTTTGAGGGGTGAACTAGTGAAGGCAGCAGAGGATCAAATAGGTAACAAGACGAGGGCTAGTAGAAACCCTTGGGTAACAGAAGAAATATTGAATTTAATTGATGAAAGGAAAAAATATAAAAATGCAGTAAATGAAGCAGGCAAAAAGGAATACAAACATCTCAAAAATGATACCGACAGGAAGTGCAAAATGGCTAAGCAGGGATGGCTAGAGGACAAATGTAAGGATGTAGAGGCTTATCTCACTAGGGGTAAGATAGATACTGCCTACAGGAAAATTAAAGAGACCTTTGGAGAAAGGAGAACCACTTGCAAAAATATCAAGCGCTTTGATGGGAACCCAGTTCTAAGCAAACAACGGAAAGCAGAAAGGTGGAAGGAGTATATAGAGGGTCTATACAAGGGCGATGTACTTCAGAAGAATATTACGGAAATGGAAGAGGATGTAGATGAAGATGAAATGGGAGATATGATACTGCATGAAGAGTTTGACAGAGCACTGAAAGACCGTAGTCGAAACAAGGCCCCTGGAGTAGACAACGTTCCATTAGAACTACTGACAGCCTTGGGAGAGCCAGTCCTGACAAAACTCTACCATCTGGTGAGCAAGATGTATGAGACCGGCGAAATACCGTCAGACTTCAAGAAGAATATACTAATTCCAATCCCAAAGAAAGCAAGTGTTGACAGATGTGAAAATTACCGAACTATCACTGTAATAAGTCACAGCTGCAAAATACTAAGGCGAATTCTTTGCAGACGAATGGAAACACTGGTAGAAGCCGACCTCAGGGAAGATCAGTTTGGATTCCGTAGAAATATTGGAACACGTGAGCAATACTGACCCTACGACTTATCGAAGAAGCTAGATTAAGGAAAGACAAACCCGCGTTTCTAGCATTTTTAGACATAGAGAAAGCTTTTGACAATGTTGATTGGAATACACTCTTTCAAATTCTGAAGGGGGCAGGGGTAAAATACAGGGAGCGGAAGGCTATTTACAATTTGTACATGAACCAGATGGCAGTTACAAATGTCGAGGGACATGAAAGGGAAGCAGTGGTTTGGAAGGGAGTGAGACAGGGTTGTAGCTTCTCCCAGATGTTATTCAATCTGTATATTGAGCAAGCAGTAAAGGAAACAAAAGAAAAATTCGTAGGAATTAAAATCCACGGAGAAGAAATGAAAACTTTAAGGTTCGCCGATGACATTGTAACTCTGTCAGAGACAGCAAAGGACTTGGAAGAGCAGTTGAACGGAATGGACAGTGTCTTGAAAGGAGGGTATAAGATGAACATCAACAAAAGAAAAACGAGGATAATGGAATGTAGTCGAATTAAGTCGGGTGATGCTGCGGGAATTAGATTAGGAAATGAGACACTTAAACTATAAAGGAGTTTTGCTATTTGGGGAGCAAAATAACTGATGATGGTCGAAGTAGACAGGATATAAAATGTAGATTGGCAATGGCGAGGAAAGCGTTTCTGATGAAGAAAAATTTGTTAACATCGGGTATAGATTTCAATGTCAGGAAGTCGTTTCTGAAAGTATTTGTATGGAGTGTAGCCATGAGTGGAAGTGAAACGTGGACGATAAATAGTTAAGACAAGAAGAGAATAGAAGCTTTAGAAATGTGGTGCTAGAGAAGAATGCTGAACATTAGATGGGAAGTTCACATAACTAATGAGGAGGTGTTGAATAGAATTGGGGAGAAGAGGAGCTTGTGTCACAACTTGACTAGAAGAAGGGATCGGTTGGTATAGGACATGTTCTGAGACATCGACGGATCACCAATTTAGTATTGGAGGGCAGCGTGGAGGGTAAAAATCGTAGAGGGAGACCAAGAGATGAATACACTAAGCAGATTCTGAAGGATGTAGGTTGCAGTAGGTGCTGGGAGATGAAGAAGCTTTCACAGGATAGAGTAGCATGGAGAGCTGCATCAAACCAGTCTCAGGACTGATGACCACAACACAACCACACACAGTAAATATTTTTCTGCCTACACTGGTTGCAGTGGCGAAAGTTGAGTTATAACCATCCTGTAATTCCTACTACAATGAACTACTTGTCGCCTCAGTTATCAGTAAATTGATCCTGTCGTTGAGTGTGTTGCATTTGCTTCGCGGCAGTGTACATTTTTATTTATTTATTTTGTTTCCTAATATCACTGTATATAAATATATTTGGGTGACTAGCTTGGTACAAGTCCGTTCATTTTCGGACCATTGCTTGCGTCTTTATCCTATGATAGTAAAATAACCACAGTGTGATATATGAAATTTCTGTTTTTGCAACTTACTTTCTAAAGTTTTATCCTTGCAAGGTCTGACTTCCATACAGAAATGGCTCTGATCACCATGGGACTTAACATCTGAGGTTATCAGTCCCCTAGAACTTAAAACTACTGAAACCTAACTAACCTAACTAACCTGCTCAAGGCAGGATTCGAACCTGAGACAGTAGCGGTCGCGCGGTTCCAGACTGAAGCGCCTACAACCGCTCGGCCACTCCGGCCGGCTGACTTCCATACAGTAAGTTAATTTAGCAAATGAGGTCAGGGTAACCAGCCAGAACAAGAAAGTGCGCGATAACACTATTTTGATTACGTATAGGTCAGTGACACAAAGCACCAACGAGAGAAAACGCCAAACAGACGCACGAGCGCTGCGTGTCTCTCTGCTCCTCTGGGATTTGGAGATACATGTGCCTATAGGCGGTGGTCATTGCACTCACGTCAAACATGTGAGTGACGTTTCGCAGATGCACAGTGTGAACATCACGCTCGTAATGTTTGGTACTCATAAGCTAAATGGTTTTCGGTCTACACTAGCTCAAGCAGCGAAAGCATGATTATAACCACCCTGCACGTTACTTTATGACCTATCTTTGCACGCAGTTTTAAAGTCATGCTAAGGGAAAACCAGTTAAATGGTTTCTTTGTGGAGAAAGAAATGAACACTTCGGCCAGCGAATGAGCCTATAAGCTGGCTCGCCCTGATTACGGCCGTGCGGGCCGGGATTAGGCGCCGGCGAAGTGGCTTCCTTCGGTCAGAGGGTTCCCGAGCCCGGGCTGGGGGCGGACTACGGGACTGCCGGCCACCTGGCAAAGTTGGCGCGCAGTTTCCTTCCGGGGGGTAATTGCGTTCTGCAGGCGGGCCCCGCCTCGCCGGGACATTGTCAGCGGGCCGCCTGCAATTACTGTCCGCGTGTTTTGTCCGGCCTGCGCTGTCGCCCGCTGCCCAATTGGCTGCCGGGCTGCGGCCGTCGTATGGCGCGGATCCACCCCGCCTTTCTGCCACGTGCCGCCAACTCGGCGTGCGGTGGCCGGCTCTTCTGCTGTTACTAAACAGTGCAACTAAATTCTGCTGCGCTCCACCGGCTGAGGATGTTAACACTTGAATACCATTCCCTAAACACACAAGGAGAACACTGCAATTGCTATGACCCGATTTCCCAGATTCGTCGTTCAACTGATGAGTCAAAATAAGCTTAAAAATCACCGTTCTAGGCGCTCAGTCCGGAACCGCGCGACTGCTACGGTCGCAGGTTCGAATCCTGCCTCGGGCATGGATGTGCGTGATGTCCTTAGGTTAGTTAGGTTTAAGTAGTTTAAGTTCTAGGGGACTGATGACCACAGATGTTAAGTCCCATAGTGCTCAGAGCCATTTGAAGTGCCTAGAACCGCTCGGCCACATCGGCCGGCGTACATGGCGCACTCTTGCCGTCGTGCGACTGTCAAAAATGGTTCAAATGGCTCTGAGCGCTATGGGACTTAACTTCGGAGGTCATCAGTCCCCTAGAACTTAGAACTACTTAAACCTAACTAACCTAAGGACATCACACACATCCATGCCCGAGGCAGGATTCCAACCTGCGACCGTAGCAGGCGCGCTGTTCCGGACTGTAGCGTCTAGAACTGCTCGGCCACCACGGCCGGCGTGTGACTGTCGAAGTAACGTTTCTGGCCGAATATCCACGACCTGGAGCCTTTGAAGCTGAATAGATCATATGAGAGGATCTACGTTTGAACCCCATGGACGTGAACAGAATACATTTTTCCATCAAAAGAAGAGTTGTATACATCAAGATGTCGACGGGGGTGCCATGAGCAGAATTTTATCAACGATATGGCACCAGATTGAAACTTAAACACTCTGATGGGAATGTAGGTGCAGTGATGTCTTGGCATTGAATTTACAACCAATTTCCGTCGTCCAGCGGCTATCAACGGTAGACTTTTTCTATAGACAATCAGAGGAAGCCTTGCAGATCTCCGGCTACGAGAGCTCGGTATCCAACAAGCACAGTATGTGAACACCTGTCATGCCTCCCATATACCATACGTTGCTCAGGTACTACGGTCCTATCTCTGCTGGCGCGACGTATATTGATGGCATTGTGCTCTTTCATCAGCTCAGAAATGCTATTATGACTCCCTTGCACACCCTTGGGACCATGGTGGGATTGGACTAATACACGTGCCGACCAGAGTCACGTCGCTGTATGTCAGCTCCAAACTAAAACAGTGACATTATTGCCCGTAGAGCCTCGTTGGCCTCCTATTCGAAGAGTTTGGACCGGTCTCTTTGTCCAGCCCAATTTTGGTATCGATCGTTCCATCCCCTTTCATCATATCCGATGATTTTTCCTGGACTTCATTTATGTCTACCAGTCTTAAACACTTGCACGTTTGTACCAGAGGTAAACAGTTCTCAAAATGTTACAGCAGTGCCGTCTGCCCAGCCCCATCAAATTTAAGTATGACCAGTACGTGTGGCGGCACATATAGAAAGCGGTCCAAGCACGCTTTCTGGAATCAGACGTGCAATCAGCGCGAGAATGGCAAACAAGCTAACCAACATCGACTGCACGGCATCCATCCGGCCCATTCACCCCTCTGCACCGGCGGTGGAGTGGACCACGCAGACGACCACCGGTTCCACTGTGGCCCAGCGTCCGATGTCTGGTAGCTTGCGAGGCGTATTTTGGCGTTTCTTACCCGCCAAACACCCTCTCAGATCGACATCCACACACTTTTATTCCCAGAGGGGACTTTTTACCCATCTACCAAAAATCATGCTGTAGAGTGGATCTGTGGCCACGCGACCGATTATCTTTTTAATTCTGGCGACAAGTAAGCGCTAGGATACTGAAATTGCGGCAACGAACGACACTGCGTCCTAGCACACAACCCATGCTGTAAGCAATACTTCTGCAGCTATCTAGGGAGCGCCTGAATGATCCGCCTCGCAGCTGGAACGTCCAAGCCTCGAGAAGCTGAAGACTGATCTGAACCTACTCCTGCCGAACAGAACTGATAACGGGATAAGGCTCACTTCATGAGAAGACACATTTGGACGTGGTGGCCCGTTCATTACCCGCTACTGAAGGCGCTCATATATATCAAACAGTCCTGTTGGAGGAACATCCGAAACGTCTACCGCGGCCCTAGGGGCTCACAACACCACAGACCTGAAGATTGGCGGGTAAGAGCCCGTAACCGGTTGTGTTATAATAAAGAGAACTAACAACTGCAGCGGTATTTTCAACCTTCTCTCATGTGTATATTATGTCTAATTGTCATGGTTCCCCCTGTGGTTTCCTTTTCTTCTATCTTTTATCACCCCGTCATAGCTCTAGATTAGTCGTACTGGAAGTTGGATTAGATAGGAGCCAACGACTAAAGTTGTTGTTGTGCGTGTGTGTGTTTTTTTTTTCCCTCAGGGCAAAAGTTGCGGTGGCAAGGTGGCAATTTTTCTCTCTTTTTCTTTGAATCCCTTTTGTACGCCCCATGGGAGGAAATTATTTAAGAATATTAGATGGTAGCGTCTTCGTAAAAAAAAGAAAAAAATTAGTGCAGCACGAAAAGAAAAAGGAGGTCAGCATCGCAGCTTCATGGTTTTGCACCCCGTGTTCAAAATAGGATTATTTAATTTATTGTTGTTTTTATTTATGCAGCTATGTCTGAAAAAGATTACTCCACTTTTTTTCCAGTGAATAATGATATAACGTTGTCCAAACTTGTCTACTAATCGTAAGTCAAATGAATGAATTTAAAAAATATCAGAACATTATTCGAAATGGTTTTCGGTGAAATTCCCGTAGTGTATTTTGCAAGTGCTAGTTTTCGTAAAAGTGATCCGTTATGCATGATCGGACGTGAAATTTTTGCAAACGCGTGAAATCTTCATCTGAGTTAACAATGTTTCTTTCTCGCGTGAGATTCGTATGTGAAATGTCACTGTAGCATACCTGCCCTCACGCGTTGCTCTTGGTAATCTGAATATCAATGTTTCTAATCGGGTTAACCTCCTTTAGGAACGTCGGTGCACTCAGCGACTGTGATCTGACTTATAAATTATAGAGCGCAGCAACAAGTGGTCATTCTTCTGCAGGTTTTATTTGGAAAATCCAGGTTTCGAGTAGTGCACTATTTTCTAGTCTCAATGCATGTCAGTTCGCTGTTGTTCGTGCGTCAGTCACAGTTCTTAGAATACTTTACTCGTAGTGTTCTGGTGCAACATTAGCAGTGTCCTGCTTGACACAGTCAAGTGGATTAACTATCTGGGAGTAAAGTTAGAAAGCGGTATGAAAAGGACCGAGCATGTGAGGATTGTGGTAGAGCGGGCGAGTGGTCGACTTCGGTTTACTGAGAGAATTTTGGGAAAGTGCGATTCGTTTGTAAAAGAGGCTGCATAAACCACGATAGTGTGACCTATTCTTCAGTACTGCTGGAATTTTTGGGATCCGCACGAGTTCGGGTTAAAGGTAGGTACCGAACCAATTCAGAGGTTGGTTGCTGGATTTGTTACCGGTATGTTCGAACAAAACTTAAGTTTTACGGAGTTTCCTTCGAGGACACAAATGTGAATCCCTGGCGGAAAACCGACGTCCTTTCCCACGAACGCTACTGAGAAAATTTAGAGAACCGGTGTTTGAAGCAGACTGCAGAGCTATTCTACTGCCGCAGATATACATTGCACGCAAGGGCCACCAAGATAAGATGCGAGACACTGGGGCTCATTCGCAGATACATAAATAGTAGTTTCTCACCCCACTATATTTATGGGTGGAACAGGAAAAGAATGAGTTTTTTACAGGATACCCTCCCCGACGCATCGCGCAATGGCTTGCGCAGTATGTGCAGTATGTATGTAAATGGAGACGTAGAAAATTGACAGCTCGATGATTTCGCCTTACAGGTAACGCATTAAGACTCAGGATGTTCCTTACGAGCTTTTGTTCCATCACACTTCCGCCCGTGACTACCTGTCGTCACTGGAAATCATACGCCAGGAGCATCACCGTTATGACTCACGAAAACATTGGAAGAACGGGACCTCTCAGCAGCCCCCCCGCCCTCACCCACCACCACCTCTCCCCCAACCCATACTCGTCGACTGTTCTTATTTATTACTTATCGCTTATTTATCACTTCTCACAATATGACCCCATTGATCAGCAGTCCTGGTCATCACACTCTCCAAAAGCAGCCGTTTGTTTTGTGTTAACGGTAGTTACGCATGGGATGAGAAGTCCCTGCTTCGGCTATATTAATGTCCGATCAATGGTGTGGGACGCAACGGAATGTCGCAGAGCGTCCATTACTTGTTAGCAGGTGTGAGGCACAGAACTGGTCACGATGAACCTGGTGCTAAATACTGCGATTATCCCTTCTGGTGTTCAGTCGTTGTCAACCGGAAACTAGACAACGAGTGTATCTGCAATTACGATCCCATGTATTCGAACATCGGGCCACTGTCAAAGCCTAATGCTCCACACATCTGGATGTTTCGACCAACCACTCAAATGAAGACACACAATTATGCCCTTATCAAAAAATCAGGCGCTGAAAGGGTTACTTCACACGGAGGAGCAACATCTCCGTGGTCTCCAGAGTAATGTGCACGAAGTTACCTTGACATCCAACCCTGTCTTCTATTTTACTTTTTAGTCACGCAGTTTGTTTTCTAGTAAACTTCAGTTTCACCTAAAGTGGAAAGCTGTGTGGATAGGATACAACATTTTTCAAGCAGTATGGATTGGCCACTTTTTGCCAAACTTAAACTGTGACGTGTAACGGTATTCGAACCTGGGAGCTTTTCCTTTCACGGACTAGTGTTCTTCCGACTAAAATATGAAAATATGATTCTTGAACAGCCCCCTCCCTCCTTACCCTTTCCGCCTTACAGCTTCATTTCCGCCAGTACCTTTTCTCCTGCCTTCCTGCCTTCACAGTTCACTGCAGAGTGAAAACGTATTCTGGAAATTTAGTATGATATGTCTGTCTAAAAGGAGGTCTTAACACAGGAGAAAGAATTCATCTCGACAGAGAATGGTGTCTGAGAGGCTACCACCTAGTGTTGTTGTACACTGAGGGAAAGTGAAGGTGTTACACCCACAAGTGCCCGTCTGATACCTGCTTACCAGATCTGCGGTGAGGTTCTCTACAAGACTGGCATGACGTGATTGCACTTCCGTTCCATTAGAAAATCATGACCATCATCACCATCACTATGGGATTCGATTTCCCATGGTTACGAATACAGTCTTCTCAATATGACGAAGTGAGATGTCCAAGTATTTACAGCTTAGGGTGATGTGTCTAACATTAGAAGGCGAAACGTTAGACACAGAATTATGCCTTGAACTACGACCCAATGCCGATAACATGTAGCTCGCCGAATATATTTTCTATTTTCCAACACCGAATGCCGGTCGCGGCGGCCGAGCGGTTCTAGGGACTTCCGTCCGGAACCGAGCAGGTTCGAATCCTGCCTCGGGCATGGATGTGTGTGATATTCTTAGGTTAGTTAGGTTTAAGTAGTTCTAAGTTCTAGGGGACTGATGACCTCAGATGTTAATTCCCATAGTGCTCAAGAGCCATTTGAACCATTTTGAACACCGGATCCATCAAAGCTGTTGAGTCTTCAAAGTCTGTCGAACCAAAAAATGCACTGGCATCACGAACATCTAAACGAGAGAAAGTGCAGTTTATAAATTTACTTTAGGAATCACGATGATAAACGCTGTAGCTCGAAAAAAGAAGATGAGTAAACGTTCACAGAGAAATGATTCTGAGGTGACAGACTGTGAAACTCAGTTAATATAATAAATATAATAAGATATGCTGATTCTGTGGACAGCTTTGGTTTTACGTTAGACACAGACACTGATGAAGAAATTTGTAGATTTGTGGTAAGTTCTTATGGGACCAAACTGCTAAGGTCATCCGTCCCTAAGCTTACGAACTGCTTAATCTAACTTAAACTAACTTACGCTAAGGGCAACACACACACCCATGCCCGAGGGAGGATTCGAATCTCCGACTGAGGGAGCCGCGCGGACCGTGACAATGCGCCCTCGACAGCGCGGCTACCCCGCCCCGCTCACTGAAGAGGAATGCGATGTAAAACTTACAAGTTCACGAGAGCATTCACCTTGAAAGACGACACGTCCTTTCCATCCGCCTTTCTTCCGCCTCATTTAATCGAACTGATAATTACATGCTCTATGGTCAGTGAGATTTTTAGAGAGGATTTACAGTGGCTGTGACGTTAAATTCAACCGTAACTGGTTGCATGCGGTTACTTGATGTGGAGGAGACGAGTCCTTGTTTTTGATCAGGAAGCTGCAGCTGCAGCATGTGAGTCTTATTAATTCTGCGGACAGCCGGGCCGGCACTTTCGCGCAGCAAAAGCTGCCGCAGAGGACGTGGCCCGGCCAAAAGGGGTTGACTGGGCCAAAGGGAACGAAGAGCCTGGAGCAGGCCTACGCGTATTGTCCCTGCAGCCACAGGAGATACCAAATTGTCTCAGTTTGTCTCCCAGAGTTGGGTACGAATGTGGGTGCGGTAACATTTCCGGGACGAGGCGAAGCACAGTCCACCGGTTCTGCAGGGGGCCACGTATTGTTTCCGGCTTGAGCTGAGCTCGGTATCAGCCTGAACGGCGAAAACATTTTTCGGTATCACTGCTGGTGGCCGAGACTGCTGTGGCGTCTTTGAAGGTCACGTAGATGCTCGGGCCCATGTGGTTTCCCACGTGCCAAATTAACAGTCTCCTAATTGGGCAGCAGTCTTTGACTTGAGAAACCGTCACAGCGGACGCCTGTCAATGTACTGGGACAGGAGGAACAGTTTTTCCTGTCCTATGGGAGGACACTGTACAGTACTCGAAGTAATGTGTTTTCAGAGTTTTCAATTGGCGATTATAGTTTCTTGGCGAAAACTCCACTCGGAGCTTTCGGCGGCCTTGCTGTTAGCGCGAGGAGCAGGAGATTCTGTGGCGAACTGCTGTGGAGTGCGAACGAGATTCAGTCGCGTCTTCCAGAGGAGATTTGCTTGATCTGGACCTGGAGTCTGGGCGCGAAGGTTTATCCGAACATGAAGAGGTAATGGATGTCCACCGTCCGACTCAACCCTGAGGCGTGTACGGCACTGCATCCAGAGTTTTCTACACGTGTATAATAAGCATTTCGCAGTACCGGCACAGGCAATCTTTAGACTGAATTCTCTTGCCCTATTGTTCACCCGGAGCAGCAGCACTTGTCCGACTCAAGAGTATTGTAGAAATTTGTTTCTGGGATCGGTTCACAATAAATGCCATTCGTATCAGTCTGATCGCGTTAGCCATTTAAAGTCAAATTACAGTCGAATCATCACACTTCGTTTATCTTTCTCAACTGCCAATCAGATCACTTTAGGTTCGGAATACGATATAGAGTATAATCTAAGTATTATGTTCAGTCATTTCGGTTTCAAGCACGTTTTTATGAATGAAAATGTATTGATGTTTAATAGTAAATTTGATTTAAGTTCGCAAGATCCCGTTTCCTACTTCGACTGCCGGCCGGAGTGGCCGAGCGGTTAAAGGCGCTACAGTCTGGAACCGCACGACCGCTACGGTCACAGGTTCGAATGCTGCCTCGGGCATGGATGTGTGTGATGCCCTTAGGTTAGTTAGGTTTAAGAAGTTCTAAGTTCTAGGGGAGTTATGACCACAGCAGTAGGGTCCCATAGTGCTCAGAGCCATTTGAACCATTTGAACTTCGACTATTTTTCTTACTTATGTGGCCGATGTACTTGAGGACAATATTATGGAAATGGAAGAGGATGTAGATTAAGATGAAATGGGAGATATGATACTGCGTGAAGAGTCTGACAGAGCACTGAAAGACCGTAGTCAAAACGCGGCCCCTGGAGTTGACAACATTCCATTACAATTACTGACAGCCTTGGAAGAGCCAGTCCTGACAAATCTCTACCATCTGGTGAGCAAAATGTATGAGACAGGCGAAATACCCTCAGACATCAAGAAGAATATAATAATTTCAATCCCAAAGAAAGCAAGTGTTGACAGATGTGAAAATTATCGAAATATCAGTTTAACGAGTCACAGCAGCAAAATACTAATGCGAATTCTTTACAGACAAATGGAAAAAGTAGTAGAAGCCGACCTCGGGGAAGATCAGTTTCGGTTCCACAGAAATATTGGAACACGTGAGGCAATACTGACCCTAGACATATTTTAGAATATAGATTAAGGAAAGGCAAACCTACGTTTCTAGCATTTGTAGACTTAGAGGAAGTTTCTGACAATGTTGAGGGGAATAATCTCTTTCAAATTCTAAACGTGGCAGAGGACAAATACAGGGAACGAAAGGCTATTTACAGTTTGCACAGAAACCAGATGGCAGTTATAAATGTCGAGGGACATGAATGGGAAGGGAGTGAGACAGGATTGTAGCTTCTCCCCGATGTTATTCAATCTGTATATTGAGCAAGCAGTAAAGGAAACAAAAGACGAAAAATTCGGAGTAGCTATTAAAATCCATGGAAAAGAAATAAAAACTTTGAGGTTCACCGGTGACTGTAATTCTGTCAGATATAGCAAGGGACTTGGAAGAGCAGTTGAACGGAATGGACAGTGTCTTGAAAGAAGGGTATAAGATGAACATCAACAAAAGCAAAACGAGGATAATGGAGTGTAGTCGAATTAATTCGGGCGATGCTGAGGGAATTAGATTAGGAAATGAGACACTTAAAGTAGTAAAGGAGTTTTGCTATTTGGGGAGCAAAATAACTGATGATGGTCGAAGCAGAGAGGATATAAAATATAGACTGACAATGGTAAGGGAAGCGTCTCTGAAGAAGAGAAATTTGTTACGATCGAGTATAGATTTAAGCGTCAGGAAGTCGTTTCTGAAAGTATTTGTATGGCTTGTGGCCATGTATGGAAGTGAAACATGGACGATAAATAGTTTCGACAAGAAGAGAATAGAAGCTTTCAAAATGTGGTGCTACAGAAGAATGCTAAATTTTAGATGGGTAGCTCACATAACTAGTGATGAGGTATTGAATAGAATTGGGGAGAAGAGGAGTTTGTGATACAACGTGACTAGAAGAAGGGATCGGTTGGTAGGACATGTTCCGAGGCATCAAGGGAGGGCAGCGTGGAGGGTAAAAATCGTAGAGGGAGACCAAGAGATGAATACAGTAAGCAGATTCAGAAGGATGTAGGTTGCGGTAGGTACTGGGAGATGATGGAACTTGCACAGGATAGAGTAGCATGGAGAGCTTCATGAAACCAGGCTCAGGACTGAAGACCACAGCGACAATAACAACAATGTGGGCGATAATAGAAATTGTCTTGCTGTAATAAATACGATGTGTCCACTTCAGTTCACTATACAGGGCCACATTTTATAGTCACCTGCAATAAAATACGTGTCAGTGAAGTGGAGGCTATGTGTCTGAGAGCTATAGGGAGACAGAGATTCATTAGAGGTACCGACATGCCTACCACCCACAGAGACACTTTGTAAACTACACCAGCATCAAATGAAAATATCATGACTCTAGTTTGGCAGCAGTATCACGTAGGTGAATTCTTCGGCGTGAAATATAGTGCTGGGGAATATCTTGTAAACGTAACGGAAGTCAGTGGTGATTAATTACTTGTGTCCACTATGGTGGAAGGAATCGAATTCTGGCGATGGTTTGGCACTCTTCATAGATTTTGTAAAAACTGCAGCAATTTGTGATCACTTTAGGCAAGCGATCGATTTCTGCATGAAGCTGTGACTAATGACTACCTTCAGTAGTTGCGTTTCTTCTATTACCGTCGAAGCCTCAGGTACCATTAAGTGTCATTTTGTGTGAATGTTGTCTGCTTCTGGGGTAAGATGGGATATTTGAAGAAGTTCTTATTTTACTACAAGACCGGGTCTGGCCTTTATACTGAAACCATTTTCTAGTTAAACTTTAGAATTGTGCTGTGGTGAAACAAAGTCAAACCATTTGATAAATTTGACTATACTTAATCACAGCACAATTCTCAGATTACACTAGAAAAGATTGATTATAATGGCCGACATCACCTGACGAGTGAAATATTGAGCTCTTTATAAACTGCAACGGTCTTACTCTAATTCAGTAGACAGTTGCAAAGAAGCAACGCTCTACAAACGTAAAGAAGCTAATAAGTTGACGTAGAATGTTTTCGTACATACTTCTTTTACGGTCTCAGCATACAACCTTGTAAACTTGTCATAATTAATTAATACGAAAGTATTAACACCTACAGAAGCACTGCTTACTCAAACTGTATTGTACAGAAAACAGAAAAAAGGTAAACTGAAAAGTGTGCCCACTAGCCCAGTCCTCCCCACCTTGCGGGAACTACTCTCAAGGTTACTCAAAATGTTTGATGAATGGCGTTATATCGTCGACGATACTCGTAATTTGCCGCCCGTCGTTACCTTCACAGCCAGTAATAACCTTCGGCGCTTGTCATCGCCTTGCTTTTCATCACCTTCGCTGTCAGTCATCGTCGCACCATTCAACAGTTTCCCAGCCAGTCACCACCGTCACCAGCCGTCGCATTGTCTTTTACCGTCACCTGAGTGACCAATACTGTAGGCACCAAACATTCTCCTCGCCTGAATATGTACTGTTAGCTTACTGAGGTCACCTCAGCAGCAAATGACGACATCGTCATTTGTGAAGTTTATCATCTCATCTTTGCCATCAAAGGTATTAATGTTTTTGTACCCGTAACAGTGATGGATTATTCAACAACCATTACTTTAAGGGTCATACACTGAGGAGTCAAAAGTCAAGTGATATCGATACGCACATATGTAGATGGCGATAATATCGCTCGCACAAGGCATACGAGGGTAGAGCACTAGCGGAGCCGTGGCCGACGGCCTTCAATTAACGACTGAGAGCAGCGGCGTTAGTGCAAAGTTGTCAGTGCTAACAGGAAAGCAACACTGCGTGAAATAACCGCAGAAATCAATGTGGGACGCAAAACGAACGTATCCCTCTGAAGAGTGTGGTGAAATATTACGTTAATGGGCTATGGCAGCAGACGACCACGAGTGGCTTCTGCTAACAGCACGAGATCGCCTGCAGCGCCTGTCTTAGGTTCGTGACAACATCGTTTGGACCTAGACGACGGGAAAACCGTGACCTGCTCAGTTATGTCCCGATTTCATTTGTAAGAGCTGATAGTAGAGTTCGAATATGGCACACACCTCACGAGGCGATGGATCAAAGTTGTCAACAAGGAAACCTGCAAGCTGGTGATGGGTCCATAGTGGTATGCGTTGTGTTTACTTGGAACGTACTGGTCCTCTGGTCCAACTGAACCGATCGTTGACTGGAAATGGTTACGTTAGGATACTTGGAGACCATTTGCATTCATGGACAGCGATGTCACCTGCTCACAGTTGTTCATGGCTGGTTTGGAGATCTTTCTGGACAATACGAGCGAATGATTTGGCCATCCACATCGCCCTACACGAATCCCATCGAACATTTATGGAACATAATAGAGAGGTCATCTCGTGCAAAAAATCCTGCAGCGGCAACACTTTCGCTGTTATAGAGGGCTATGGAGGAAGCATGGCTCAATGTTTCTGCAAAGGGACTTCCAAGACTTGTTGAGTCCACACCACGTCGAGTTTCTACACCACGACGGGCAAAAGGAATTTCGACACTATGTTAGAAGGTATCCCATGACTTTTGTCGCTTAATTGTACACAGAATGAACATTAATAAAACCGACAAACTGGAGGGACGGGTTGCTAAATGAGTATGGAGGAAGGAATGTCTGATGAACATGTGTCCGGAAATGCACGCTGTGCGTGCAACTACAAATCTACATCTGCACTGCAACAGATGTTCAAAGTCGCCTTCATGAGATTGCATGTGATAGGCATAGTGGCGGTTTTTGTGGGGGTTACACATAATCCTGCATTGATTTTCACCGTGCTGGTGAAGCACTAGCCTGGATCTTCTACTAGAGATCGTCTCAATATCCTGTAAAATCCAATTCTCCAAATCTGGCACGCACAGTCCGTCGCCCCCTGCACGTTCGTCCGTCTGAAAGGAACCGTGATCACATGTACGCACAAAAATTGTTTGAAATGTTGTGTGATGTGGTTAGTTTATGTGAGAGTACTTGTTTTGGTGCAACCATGCTGTATCTAGACCGTTTCCATATGCTCAGCCGTAAAGAAACACAATTTCGGCTTGATCCCGACATGAGTACCGAACCATTCTACTACTTATAGTACGCTGCGTCAATCTCACAGCCTGAAGCACACAAGGAGCACACAGCACATGGTCAAAGGGGTTGTCCTTTATCAGGGCCATCCATATATTCCTATAATCTTACCCCTCTTCTCCAGTCACCCCACATTTATTTCCTGTCCCGCTGCTAGAGCGACTCCTTCAATCTTCCAATAATGTTTCCGAAGTCATCAACCTTCCCAGGTATCCCAGGTTTTGCTTACACATTATGGTTGTCCAGTATCTGGTAACCGCTGTGGCACTTCCACCATCAATACAACCACACTAAAAGGTCCAGCACGGCACCAATGCTAGCACCAGAACCAAAGCAGTAGCATCCATAGCCGTGGCTATGACAGCACTGCTTCCCATACCCACACGAACTTTGATTCCAGCTACCAGCATCACCAGCGCCGTCACCAACAGTATCACCTGTTAGATCAGTTCCATTGAAAGTACATCGTCATTGATGGCAAAAGCATCCACCAGACCACTTTGAGTCACCCACGATAATATCACCAAGACATCGCCATCGTCACAGGTTTCTACTAACATAAGCTTCTGATTCTCTAAATTAATTTCGATTGACAAAGCTTCCACACATATCACAGCGAAAATCGAGAACTCAAAAATGAAACAATCTATTTGGGGTCACAATATCATATCTACCCAAACTACACCACCTATTACATCCTACCCACCTGCGTATTCTTGTCAGCTAATTCCCTCGACCCCCTCCCCCCTTCCCACTCCCGGCTTTTCACAAACACACACACACACACACACACACACACACACACACACACACACACACAACTTGCAACTGTCTCAGAGTGGCCAAAGTTTCTCCCTCTTCTTTCGAAACTAATTTAAAATAATATCAGATTCCAGCCTCCAATCACATTGCTCTAGTATTTTTCAGTCTTTCGAACATGTTAAAATAGCACTTCCTTGTCTCTTGCAAGTTCCAAACAATTAATACTCTTCCGTTACCCACCTGTTTCAACTGTCGATGTCTACATCTACGTCTACATTTATACTCCGCAAGCCACCCAACTGTGGGTAGCGGAGGGCACTTTACGTGCCACTGTCAGTACCTCGCTTTCCTGTTCCAGTCGCGTATGGTTCGCGGGAAGAACGACCGCCGGAAAGCCTCCGTGCACGCTCAAATCTCTCTAATTTTACATTCGTGATCTCCTCGGGAGGTATAAGTAGGGGGAAGCAATATATTCGAACCTCATACGGAAACGCACCCTCTTGAAATGTGGACAGTAAGCTACACCGCGATGCAGAATGCCTCTCTTGGAGAGTCTCCCACTTGAGTTTGCTAAACATCTCCGTAACGCTATCACGCTTACCAAATAACTCTGTGACGAAACGCGCCGCTCTTCTTTGGATATTCTCTATCTCCTCTGTCAACTCGACCTGGTACGGATCCCACACCGATGAGCAATACTCATGTATAGGTCGAACGAGTGTTTTGTAAGCCACCTCCTTTGTTGATGGACTACATTTCCTAAGTACTCTTCCAATGAATCTCAGCCTGGCATCCGCCTTACCAACAATTAATTGCATATGATCATTCCACTTAAAATCGTTCCGTACGGATACTCCCAGATATTTTACAAAAGTAACTGCTACCAGTGCTTGTTCCGCTATCATATAATCATACAATAAAGGATCCTTCTTTCTATGTATTCGCAATACATTACATTTGTCTATGTTAAGGGTCAGTTGCCATTCCCTGCACCAAGTGCGTATCCGCTGCAGATCTTCCTGCATTTCGCTACAATTTGCTAATGCTGCAACTTCTCTGCATACTACAGCATCATCCGCGAAAAGCCGCATGGAACTTCCGACACTATCTACTAGGTCATTTATATATATTGTGAAAAGCAATGGTCCCATAACACTTCCCTGTGGCACGCCACATGTTACTTTAACGTCTGTAGACATCTCTCCATTGAGAACAACATGCTGCGTTCTGTTTGCTAAAAACTCTTCAATCCAGCCACACAGCTGTTCTGATATTCCGTAGGGTCCTACTTTGTTTGTCAGGCGACATTGCGGAACTGTATCGAACACCTTCCGGAAGTCAAGGAAAATGGCATCTACCTGGGAGCCTGTATCTAATATTTTCTGGGTCTCATGAACAAATAAAGCGAGTTGGGTCTCACACGATCACTGTTTCCGGAATCCATGTTGATTCCTACGGAGTAGATTCTGGGTTTCCAGAAATAACAAGATACGCGAGCAAAAAACATGTTCCAAAATTCTACAACAGATCGATGTCAGAGATATAGGCCTACAGTTTCGCGCATCTGCTCGACTACCCTTCTTGAAAACTGAAACTACCTGTGCTCTTCTCCAATCATTTGGAACCTTCCGTTACTCTAGAGACTTGCGGTACATGGCTGTTAGAAGGGGGGCAAGTCAAAGGAATTAGTCTCATCAGTGGACGAAGTTATGTGGGAAATGAGTACATGTATTCCAATTATGACTTGGAGATCTTCAGTAATCATGGTACTCCATCATCTGTCCTTCCACCTTCGAATAACTAATTGAAAAAGATAATTTAATACTCTCCAACGCCATGAGTTTGAATTTTCCAAGTCGAAATTTCATTCGATGACTCCACTGCCTCAATTACAAAGACGGCAGTCGTAATGAAAAAGTCCATCCTCTTCTTTTTTATAAGTTCTACAATTTTCATAGATATTGATCCAACCTGAATCCCCAAAAATAGCTCAAATGGCTCTGAGCACTATGGGACTTAACATCTGTGGTCATCAGTCCTCTAGAACTGAGAACTACTAAAACCTAACTAACCTAAGGACAACACACAACACCCAGTCATCACGAGGCAGAGAAAATCGCCGGGAATCGCAACCGGGAACCCGGGCGTGGGAAGCGAGAACGCTACCGCACGACCACGAGATGCGGACTCTGAATCCCTTTCTGATATGTAATACCTGTAATGGACACCACGCCCCACAGTCTACGAGTTCAAAGCAAAACCTCTCCCGCAAGAATCAGAAACTCAGCATGCCCACTAGACTACTCAAGAAATCAATCCACCCAATTCGTCCTCTTATCCCGCATCGACAGTGAAGAAATAGTCCGCTTCATCACAATATTCCTGAAAATTAAGCATTCGTTCCTGTCTCTTCACACACTGTAACGAATTATTCTAGCGTTCCTGTCTCCCTTCCGCTTTAAAGTACCAGTCGTCCTTGTCTTCTACAAAGCACGCTTCATCTTCAACGGTGTATCCTCGCTATCTTAAATCCACCCGTTTCCACATCCCTCTCTTCCTCCGCATGTAGCACAAGCCAAAAGTGCATATAATTTTTCTGGTAACTCTATGTGTCATGGCCTGCTAAGGGAGATGCGATTTCCTATGTGCAGCAAGAGTCTCGTCGACACTGTGTGGCTTCATAAATGGTAGTAGACAATGCACCACTCGATTTCTATATAGGTTGTAGGTGCCCTTGCTCGTTTTAGTACCAGTTATACTCGATAATAATTTGAATTAACTGACTGTTCCGTCGGTTTTTGGTTTAATATTGTATATGTTATGAGTGAAAAAATACACGTCTCTGGTGAGCAATATTCTACAATATGTATCATTTTAGAAACCGGTTAGCGGCTGTTACGATATTGTGAGGTAAAACATAAAATTTTCGTCAGATCAACGATTTCAAAAGAGTGTAAATGCAGAGTATGACATATTACAACAAGTGTTCTAAGAGGAAAAACACATTCAACAATACACAGCCAAATTTGGTGAGATATTCCACGGGGGTGTCTGAACGATATAATCTTGTACTTAAAAGATCCATTATTACAGACAGGTTCAATATAATATGCGAGACTAAAGAGGTAATTGAAACAAGTTTAATAGCACCAAGCAAAGTTTCTTGAAGTATAGCAAGTGAAACAAAATTAGCATTCGGAAAGGAAAAATAGGGATGCAAGTGAGAGGGGTAAGTTACTAAATAACTATCGAAAACGAAAGAAATGGGGATGTGAGTGGGAGGGGTAAGTTACTAAATGATTTAGATAAGATTATTATCGGCGTCTGCAGTCAGAAGTGTCGAGTAGGGGTATTAAGCTTGGGCAGATAAACATATGCTCATTAATTTCCGTCATTTTCAAGGTAGTTCATCTTCCTACCTTGGTGGGTGTTGTGTAAGCACTTAATGTTGCATCATGCAACTTGCTCAAAAACTGGCCACAGTATTTGTCTTGTAAAATGAGAAATATTGTAGAATACTACACCAGTGTCATGTCCTTTCGTTCATGATAATAGGGTTTTGCTTTGTTCATACGCAATTCTTATCAGTAGCGGTTTATCAGTAGATTAGTCAAGGAGACCCCGCATTGCGTAAAACTCTCGATTTTGCCTAATTAAGTTCACTTAAATGTCTGACAAGTACAGTAGCAAATTTATCGGTTTCTGCTGTTCTCGCATCATTCCTTAGCATCAAAACAGAATGTAGAGTGAATCAAAAGTGACAAAGTGTTTTGTTATCAGGAAGTCGATAGAAGAGCGGGCGGCGAGTGATCATGTGGAGCACCAGGCCGCCAATGAAACATCATTCAGGTATCAATCATTTATTGGAGAGAGTTTTACAATCACTCCGTCATCTTCTTAGCAGCGACAGTGCTGAGTCCACATTGGTTGAAAGAGCGAGACGGCACGTCAGTGACCGGCGAGAGACTTGTGCTCAGACGCTGCTGTTACCACACAGCTCATGGGTGTGTGCGGCGGCCGTACTGTCTCAGCAGCCCAGCGTGACTGTGGACTTTTGTCGGAAGCTCAGCGATCTCGATGAGTGAATCTGTGCTTAACCTCCTTTCCAGAATACTGCATACCCCTGTAGTCACTTGTGGATATGGCGGAAGGCAGAGGACCCGTCAGCAACACAAAGGACGACACGAGTGGCTGTCCTAGCATACAGCCGGCAAGGCGGTTCCAGTAATGCCGACGCAGTCACCCAGCGCTCAAGTGCTTGCAGATGGACTGATCGGATCTTCGCCCACGGAAGATTGGCCCGGTCCCCATCGTCAGCAAGTCACCATTGTGACCGGCATGGTTGCGGCTTGCAGGCGAGAAGACTCCTCCACGGCCGGATGGCTGTGCAGTTGAGCAATGGCGACTTGTAGCCACTTGTTTAACTTAGCGGAGGTGATGTTCCATCGGTTTCCGTGATGCAGGTGGAATGGCCACCGCCTGAGAATGAGCTTGAGGAGAGCAGAGGTTTTATAGCTCGCAATGAAATGATCTCTCCCCACCCCCTTCCCCAACCGCAATAGTTACCACATATGCTTCCAGAATGAAATTTTCACTCTGCAGCGGAGTGTGTGCTGATATGAAACTTCCTAGCAGATTAAAACTGTGTGCTGGAGTGAGACTCGAACTCGGGACCTTTGCCTTTCACGGGCAAGTGCTCTGCTAACTGAGCTACCGAGGCACTACTCACGACCCGTCATCACAGCTTCAGTTCTGCCAGTGCCTCGTCTCCTACCTTCCTAACTTCACAGAAGCTCCTCTGCAAAGGTCCCGAGTTCGAGTCTCGGTCCGGCACACAGTTTTAATCTACTAGGAAGTTTCATATCAGCGCACACTCCGCTGCAGAGTGAAAATTTCATTCTTGAAACATTCCCCAGGCTGTGGCTAAGCCATGTCTCCACAATATCCTTTCTTCCAGGAGTGCTGGTTCTGCAAGTTTCGCAGATGAACTTCTGTGATGTTTGGAAGGTAGGAGACGAGGTACTGGCAGAACTGAAGCTGTGAGGACGGGTCGTGAGTCATGCTTGAGTAGCTCAGATGGTAGAGCACTTGCCCGCGTAAGGCAAAGGTCCCCAGCTCGAGTCTGGGTCCGGCACACAATTTTAATCTTCTAGGAAGTTTCATTTCAGTGTTTCAGGGCGTTCCTTTATGTGACCTTTACATCATGCAAGGTTTTCTTGTGATATCTTTAGGGGAATTTACTACACTTGGGTCCGATACAATAGAGCATACCGTCTGTTGCACACTGTCGTCAAAGTAATGAAATAGTTATCCTTGCCTGCACTATCGATGGTCAGATGAAACGAGCTCTTGGCTGGTTTGTACTTCGGCCTTCTCTTGTTGACATTCAATTACAACACAGTTGCATAGCCAGCAGATGTTCCCCACGTAGCGAGGTCCCAAGCGGTTTCAAAAAAAATATTCCTTCACTTACTTCCAATTCTAACGTACAACGACTTGTAGATAAATTATCTGCTCACTGTTGTGGTATGAAATTAGTTTGCGCCTGTACATAGGCAACGCAAAGAGCAGAGTTCTATAGTAGGCTACTGCCACGCCTTCCCAAGCAATTAATTAAAAAAACTCCGTCCGAACAGACCTCGGGAGACACCACGGTACCGACAGAGCCGTGTCATCTACAGCCGATAGGCGTCACTGGCTCCAGATATGGAGAGGGGTGTACTCAGCACGCAACTCTCCCGGCCATTGTCAGTTTTCGTAACTGCAGCCTCTACAGCTCAATCAAGTAGCTCCACAATTGGTTTCACAATGGCTGAGTGCACGCGACTTTCGTACAGCGTTCGAGAGACCCAGACGGTCATCCATCCAAGCGTTAGCCAAGCCCGATGGCGCTTAATTTCGGTGATCTGACGGGAATCTCGTCTAATCACTGTGGAAAGGTCGTTGGCCCCATTAATGAAACGGAGTGTACGTTCAGATGTTTGCCACGTCACAAACGCCCTTATTAAGGACTTGGGAAGATGTTCAGTCGACTGCTGTTTGCCTGTTCTCAAATTGCTCTGCGCACTATGGGACTTAACTGCTGCGGTCATCAGTCCCCTAGAACTTAGAACTACATAAACCTAACTATCCTAAGGACATCACACACATCCATGCCTGAGGCAGGATTCGAACCTGCGACCGTAGCAGTGGCGCGGTTCCAGATCGTAGCGCCTAGAACCGCTCGGTCACAACGGCCGGCTGCCTGTTCTCTGTATGTCTCCTAAGTTTTGCGAAATTGTCGACTGAAACTCCACTGCTTAATTCGGCTACATTAAAAGTTTGAGGATGTCTGGCTGTCACAGTTAAAGAGTTTGAGTCTGACATCCAATCTAACTGGAGATCAGTATTGTAGCATAGAGCTTCGAGTGAGTATTAAACTCGCGGTTTAGCGGTACGATGCGCGCTTGTCAGTGCACAACGCCAGCCAACTGTGCGTCCACGGCGGAAGCTGTTGTGCGATTCCAGACCGTTAACCTGCCTGCGCCACTGTCAGTCACCCAGATAATTTCCCGCGTCCTAAACGATGCAGCGCTCGACAGCATCGGCGCTGGTCGTGCGAGCAAAAAGGTCCAATGCAGTAACTCACGGGGTATCTGCAGAGGCCGCAGACGCGACGTCTGCAACAAATATTGTCAACGGTACACATTTCAGACAGAAAATTAACCGGTGGCGTAATTACGGCGTGTAATTAATATGTCATTGTGTTTGAACTAGCGCTTTTGCCGTATACGGATGCAGGAGAGGAAAAGAGGGCTGAGTTAGGGGTGAGGCAGAGTAGCAACGAGAAATACGATCGTAATGTTTAATACGAATGCGCAGACGAGTCAATTAATACAGTCCCACTGTCTGCATGCGAAGTCCGCAGACACCGTACGTTTAGTGTGTCCCGGGAACAAGTTAATTTGTCACTCGTACGACACACAGCCGACTAAACAAACAGTTATGTCTAATGGAAATTACACGCCCTTCAGTTGCCTGAAAACGTATCCGTTTTCATAATTTACCACTGGGCGACACAAAGGGATATACAGAAGCGTTGAGTGTTACTTTCAAAACCCAGACGATTATCTTTGCCGTCATAAAGCCAGTTATTGACCGCGTTTATCTCACAAGCACTAACATTCGAATCGGACAGGAATATATTGCTCTGACATTGAACAAACACTCTTGCATCCCACGTCCGTATGAGTTGTGTTCTTATTTAGATCGCGGCACTTACGTACGGTGAAAGGTGAAATACGACTCCCCGCAGCTCCTACCCTCCCCCCTCCCCCTCAGCATTTACAAACTTGCCCCGTCCGTCATTGTTCAATGTGATCATATTTCTTTTCGTTTTTGCGGTGCTCTTAAATGTCTTGTGGCAGCTGTTTCGCGGCGGTCACCTTCGTTCTCTGAAATACGTTCAACGCCGGCGATTCAGATTGCTACCCTAACTCTAACTGGCCGTATTCCGCAGGTACTACATCTTCGTTACCAGCTCTGCGAGGCTTCTTTCAGTGGGAGATATTTTCGTAAAATGTGTCCGGAAGGCATATGTTCGGTTCGCTTAGCGTAATTACATAGAGTTGTAGAACTCCTAGAGCAGAAGGAGGTGAACCGCAAGTGAACCGTGTCCCCCCGCTGTATTACCGACCTCCTGTTTCATAACAGGTAGTTGTTATAATTTGAATCTGTTGCATGGAGTCATGTTACCTGAGGTCAGTAAAATTGCCGAAAGACTTGACCTGAGAAAATAATTGATATAATGGTGACTATGGATTGCGCATCATATACGATCGACGGAGGACATCGAAAAAGTTCAATGAAATGCAGCTCGTTTTGTACTAAAGTGAAACAGGAAAGACAGCGCCACAGATATGATCCTTGAATTGTGGCGGCAATCATTAAAACGAGGAGACCGAGGAGAAGGCCACTGCAACCGTGGGCGAAACGTTCGTTTCTCTACCAGTGATTTTATACAATATGACGCGGTACCATGTCGAAAGCTGCAGGATCTTCTCTTGTAATTTCAGTCACCAACTGTCTCCTCAGAATGTGAAAATATTTTGTTGGTGAGAGAGGAATGAGCACCATAATAAAATAAGAGAAGTCAGAGCTAGCACAGAAAGATTTTTCTCGCTCTACGTTCGCGAGCTGTAGAGAAATAGCTTGAAGGTGCTCCGATGAACCCTCTGCCAGGCATTTAATTTTGAATTTCAGAGTAATTATGCGGATCTGGGTGTAGATGCAGAAAATATTGTTGCGAAACACTGTTAGTTTAAGGGGAACACGTTTATGAATAACAAATGTCACAAGAGAAGTTTGCCACAATATATAGTTGCTGGTTGTTCGCCTCAGTATGACTAGGTTTCACTGCACCCTTCGCATTAAGTAAAGATTTGTGCATACAGGAGGGAGATTTTTATCCAAAGCATTCTACGTGAAAGGACGAATGTTTTGTTCCCATCTTCATCTCCAACGTACAGGCCTTATAGGCCTTATAGACGTGTCTATTCCAAGGAGTTTCAAGCTCTGACTAGTGTTCTGCATACTGCTATCCCAAAAAGGGTTCAGCCCATTTTTACTTGTAGTCTCTGATGATTATTGAATTTCTGGAAAAACAGAATTTGTTGACGACGCATATCTGTAACGAAATAATTCGGAATTTATTCGCTGAGTGATTTCTTTGACATCAGCTGTGTTAGGTATAGATGTACTACCTGTTAGTGGCATATGAAAACTTGTGCCGGATAGAGACTCGAAACTGGATTTTCCATTTATTCCGAGTGGTCGCCTAAAACACTTCGGCTAATCATGCATGCTGTCCAGACCAAAACAAATTTCCATTTACCACATAGTCTACATCCATATACCACGGCCCACTTATTAATCAGGTAATGGGCGATAACGTTATTAACTGGATTCCCGCAACGCACCAGGTAGAATGAGACAACGAGGTAGCGAGTCCAATGTTGTTATTTTTTGTATGTCCAGCCATACTGATGGTTGCACGAACAGCTTCGCTGTTACGGTATTCTACGGAAGCCAGATCACATATGTTGGCCAGTGATGGGATCGTGTATACGATTGGGGTTCACCCCATCACTTAAGGCCTGAAGATGGTGTATTGAATCAACGAAACTGATTTCAATGTAATGAAATAACGACAAAACGCCGGCAGCAGGTGTTTCATTTTAGTACGCAATTACGCGCTGTTGACATTGTCCTGTGTACGTCAAGGCATGTATTCTTAAGGTGCGTTTACACCAGTGCGTCTTGCGCCTAATCGCCGTGCGACTGTGCTTGTCCCTCGCGCAAGAAGAGGCACGCTTTTAGGTGCATACTTCTTCCTCAGCATGCGCGTGAGAGTGATTCCATACAGACCTGTGTTCACACTGGGTGCCTGTACTTCCATGTGGGGCAAGCTACAATCGCACGGCTACTAGCCGCAAGGCGCAAAGATATTAACGCACCTTTACATGTTTGTCTGAAACAACGGTCGTCGTTGACAATCCACATTTGTAACGAAATGGTAGTACATACAGCTGGCGTCAAAGAATTTATAGTGAGTGAATTAATTTCGAATTTCTGACGCTTTCTATTATTCGTTTTATTTCTACCTATTTAAAAAAAATATTGCTATCGGGGGTCTATATAAAGTACCTCCGAGCATTTCCGCTTCTTGTGTTCTGCCTCTGATCCGAATACATCGCCCTCTGTAACCGCCCTGTTAAAACTGTTAGAAGCTTAGTCAGCCGGTGTCGCAATTTTCAAATGAGAATTGTTATTTATGTCGCGTACTAAATCTTTGGCGTGAAGTGCCGTTGCGACACACGCAAAGGTCAACTGTGGATACTAAGTCACTTAATATTGAAAGTTACATTAGTAAGAAATACATGCGACTGGCTACACAAAGTAAGACGGCACGTACATTCGTGAGTGACTACTTAAAAAAAATACTTCGTTTCAGCAGTTGCTTTCATTATTTAGCACAATTTCACAAGTAATTACACAGCACGTCTTATCACTAGGACATGAGAACAACGAAAGGTAACTATTACTAAAACTGAGAAACGAAAAGCGTAAATCTTCTTTTGGCCGTCAGTGTTAAATATTTTTCATATTAATCTTTGGTATGAGATCGAATGATTATCTGTACACTTATGAATAAAAAAATTTCGTTACACCTCGTACTAGCAACAACGTTTCTAACGAACTCATTGTTCTTTTTTTGTCTTCCTTATTTTTCACAATAACTTCCTTACTCTTAGTCTAAAATTCTACTTGTTAGGCGTATCTTAATTTGTCTTAACATATCTTAATTTACACTTTAAATATTGAAAGAAATGTGAAGTTATCTTCAAAGACGACGACTTATAGAACAATTTCTGCTCACTCATTATTTAATTTTAAAGAATAATTAGCGAACCCAAATTTTTTGGTTAGATACGAAAATCGTATTCCCTGAAAGTTCATTCGATAGGAAGATAAAAATGTAAATCGTTCTCAGTATCTTGTAAAATTAGCTTCTATGCGAATGAAACTGGCTTTGCGAAATAGTTTCCTTTTTCCCGATCCACGTTTTCATACAGTTGAGTAAAGCTGGGAAGGGACAGCATCTTCCCATTATAAATCCACTCTGCTCTTAACGTGGTTTCTGTAATTGTTATTAACAAACGGTTCATCACTTTTGACAAATATTTTTTGATCTTCATTTAAAATGTAAGTTACTCTGCAGTTCAAAGTTAGTCTTAAGTCTCACTTATAGAAAGTAAGGGTTAGCGTTGCTACTTTTCCCTTTTGGATTCATAATTCCACCAGTCAACATAATGAATAATACGAGTTTTATCAGCAATTTTCAACAGTCCAAGAAGAATGGACACAATTATTTATCGTATGCAAACTATGTGTAGTCAGAAACAGTATGTCACACAGGGATTGGTCACCAATCACCGAAAATCACTGCAGCATATACTTAACTGAAAGATCTGCCTATCTGGGCAGCTCACATAATTAAGGACAGTGTAACAACAGTTACATTTCTACACATTTCTCTAATAACGAAATTTGTCAAGACCTGTGCTAAGAGAACGATACTATGGTATCTATAGCAATTTCTCTAAGCTGATAGATGCTGCTCGGTACACATATTATTGCTAATGTCTAGGGTGAACGGTTATAACACGCAATCGTGAAGATAACGATTTTAGTTTTGCTGTTCAAAATGTGTGCCTAATCCTTCACTGTATACTGAATAGACTACTCGCATTACGGGAATTTCCGGGTGTATGTGACCGAATGGTTCAGATTATTATTGCGTGACAGATGATCTAAAAGTATAATAAATAATTTTTCGATGCTTCGCGGTTTGAATAGGAGGTACGCGATTGTTGCTAACGGCAGTTACCTTCAAAGGCGATTCCAAGTTTTGCGAATTTGTGGAGGAGCTACAAGTCCACTGGATAACGATCAATCACGTATTTTGTAAATGGCTGTTCCTGTTTCCCAACATGGAAGAAAATCTTTATTCCTTATTCAGTCAATTTGAGGGACTCGTCAACGAGCGTCAGTGTGTCACTTGCACTATGTCGCAAAGAAACCTAACTGGGTGTTCCAGAACCGCCACAAGAACAGATCTCTCCGGTGGCAATAGCATTACATATCTCGTTGTTGTTTCAGTGCGATGCGAATCAGTTCTCATGACAGCCCTGCAGACAACGATTTTGCGCTGCGTTAATGTCGAATACTTCTATGAAAGTTGTTTGTGCATTAATTACAATTTGACACTTCTATTTACCATCTCGTTTCTGCAGACTTGTTCACAGAATAAAATTTTGTGAATCTCTCCGACAGATAATAAAGTAATGTCATCATTTCGGATACAAAAATTATGGTATTACAATTAATGTTAGAACACCTCCAGTCCTCTTCATCAATAGCTATTATAAAGCAAAACACTAGGTAAGAGCCCTAAGGTACTCTGACGGGCTAGTTTAAGAGTTAGAAGAGGCGCATGAGTGAATTTGTCTCGAACTTTTCTGAGTGGAAATTTCATCTGCCGCAAACTTCACTGGTCGCAGGTTGCAGGATACCGTACCGAAGTAAATCGTACATAGATGTCGTGCACCGAAATGTGACGTTGTTCGCTTATGACACCGGAAGGTCGAAAAGATTTCGTCTGACCCTGTTAGATGACTTTAAATCTGGTAAGACAAGCTATCAATCTAGGATCAGAATGCAGGTGTGTTCTCCTTAATTTAAGTATAAAACTTAAGGAACTTCGGAGGCACACTCAGCATTGTATTCGACGTCATTACGGATGGAACAGCATCTCCGACGGAAAACCAATTGAAAAAATTTTTATCAGTTCCTGCATGCTCTGCACTTCCCATTCAACATTCACTTACCAAGTTTACGTACATCGTTTGCAAGTAAACAGTGTGTTGCAGAACCTAGTCCTCCAAATGTGGTTTACGCTAAGTCCGCCGTTTCCCTGCACATTCGTCTGTCTGAAAGGAATTGAAACGTTAGGTGATGTGGTTGGAGTGTGTGAGTGTATTTGTTTTTGTATAGCCGTGCTACCTCTCGACCGTTTCCACCTGCTTGGTCGTACACAAACACGATCTCGGCTTGTTCCCGCAAAAACCACCGGACCTTTCTGCTGCCTACAAATCACTGCATCAATCGCCAAACCTACACCATACAAGGAACACAAGACGCGTGTTCAGAGGAACTGTCATTCGTCAGAGCCAACCAGTGTGGGAACGATGCATTTCCAGCCACGTGTTCATAGGACATTTTTTCTCTATTTCCAGTCAGGAATCTGTCCCTGCAGTTTATCGGTTTTATTAATGTCCATTGTGTATACTCCAATCTTCTATTAGCCTATCTTCTCTTTGCCCCTCTCTCAGTTCATCTCCCCTTTCACCCCCTGTCTGTCCATCTCTATCACACCATCTCTCTGTCCATCTTCTCCTCCACTCCTCCCTGCCCATCTCTTTCTCTTTCCTTCGTCTGTCTATCTCCTCTTCGTCCCGCTCTCTCTCCACCTCCTCCTCACCATATCTCCATCCATCTCCTCCTCTCCCTCTGTCCACCCATCTCCTCCTCCCTTTCTCCATGTCTGTCTCTTCCTATATCCTTACTCTGTCCACCTCTTCCTCTTTCCTCACTCTGCCAATCTCCTTCATTTTCTATGCCCACTTTCCCCTCCCCATCTCTCTATTAATCTCCTCCACTCCCTCTTTCTGCCGATATCTTCCTCACTATCGATTTGACATCCATGCCTGTTGTTGTTCACTTCCATCACCTCCGCTCCTGTCTCTTTCTGTCCACTTCCCTCTCCTCCTCTCTATGTCCATCTCCTCTGCGCCCATCTGTGCCCATATACTCCTTCCCCTCTTTGTTGTCCAGCTTCTTCTCCCCCACTTTCTTCCGTGTTATCACCGTCTGCACAGTAGGAGGCTGGTGGCCCTTAACCCTCACAGTATTTCCTTCCAGATAGTAACTATTTGTTTTCAGTCCATAATATACTGACTGGTTTTGAGCCGTGCCTGGCTTGTGTTCGCCCCATCTCTTATTTAACATCCTGTTTCTGCCGTACTGCCACCTCGTTATGTTAGTTTCAATTACTTGTGTCACTGAGCTGCTGCTTTCCCTGCCCGTGAGCGGCAGCAGCGGCGCTTATCGATATAAGCCTTGCCGTATTATCTTTGATGCACTGCGATTACTTTCCGGTCGTCGTGCGTCGTGGAGGAGTTGTAACGTGCCAGCAGCGCATTTAGGATCTAGCAGTGTTTGAGTTGGCACGCGGTACAAGTTCAGTCGGAGCGCGGCAGCAGTGAGGCCAGGACCGTCATGACTCGCCTGACGGTTGCTGACACACATGATTGGAGTGGGAACAGCTTTGGTTGGTCGTCGGTCGGTCGTCTTGCCGGACGACGTGTATTTGGCCGGCGATCGCTTATGGGTTGGCTGTGTGTGCCGACTCGCGATTCGTCCTTGTTATTGTACAGGCACTGTCGTTTCCATTGCCTAGTTCTTCGTGCAAGTGTTCGTGAAACTGTGTGTAGTTTCTATAATCCTGACTGAGAGGTTATTTTAAATGTCGTCTGCGTACTGGCTCTGACTGTCGGTCGGTGGGCGTGGAGCAGCGAGGAACTCTCGGGGAGGCATAGTTTGGCCGGGGCCCGCTGGCGGTCTCTACGCGGTGTCGGAGAGTGTGGCGCTGTTCCCATTGCTACGAGGTCCGTGGCTCACCCACCCTGGACACGAAAGTTGAGTTTTGATTTAACCTACCAACAAGTCAGGACTGTTCACATTGTGTCATTTGGAGTTCGTTGTCGCTGTTGGGATATTCCCGGGAGCAACAACGTGGTTTTCACGTTGGAAAATTCTAGCCACCCTCCAATGGAGTTAGACTGTATTTGGTTACTTGAATTGAAGTGCACCAGCAGAATCTTCTGCCTTGTGGCCGTTAACGTTCCGGTTACCTGCCCTGGCCGTTGACGTAAATTTCAGGCAGTGTAGTTTCCTCATCATGTTGTTGCTGTCCAGCAAGTTGTGTAGTTTGACAGCTCCGTGTATGATTGGTTGTGGGTGCCAATATCTTCTACCTTGTTCCGTTCAACTCCCTGTTGATCCCTGGTCGGGTGAAGTAGAAGTTATCTTGTCGCTGGGTCCGCTGGCCGTCGGTCGGTTGGGTTGTCGTCGGATCGTGAATGTTTGGCCCGACTGCCTGTCTCACCTAAGCGAGCGATAGTGTTTGAATGACAGGCCGACCCTCGAACATCTGGCCACCCTTGTGTGTACTGCCTATTTTTTTTTTATTTGTTCCTGTTGTTTGTACTTGTATGGCTTCCAGCCGATTTTTATTTTAAATTAGAGGTGTTTTCCTCTCAAGGCCTTCAGCCTAGTTTAAAGTACTGTTTCACGTAAGCCCTTTGACATTTTAAAAATTTTAATGATGTGGAATTTTTAAGTCTGCGGCCTTCAGCCGATTTCGAGTTTCAGTTGTTTGTTCTTAAGGCCTTCAGCCTAAATTAAAGAACTGTTTCACGTAAGGCCTTTGGTATTTAAAAAGAATTTAATGTTTCGGAGTGTTAAGTGTTAGGCCTTCAGTCGATATTAATTGAACTTGTTTACTTCAGCCTAACTAAAGAACTGTTTTAAGATAAGGCTTGCCTTTTAAATTTCTGATTATGCTTCCGTTTTAAGTTATTGGCCTTCAGCCGTTTTTAAATTAAAGTGGCTTTCAGCCGCTAATCAAAATATAAAGATTAAAGCTGTGTGTTTAAAACAGAAAATTTTTATGGCTCTTGTAATGTTTGATCAAATACTAAAAGTTGTATGTTCGAGTGTAACTGACAGCCCCTTAATGTAGCCCCTTTCAACAATTTATACTATCTGTCCTGTCCTGTGGGATTAGCAGGGCACCTCAGGTTTGTTGCTGTCTGTCACGAATTCCTCTCCTGTGACAATCTCTTCGTTTCAGAGTAGCACTTGCAAGCTACATCCTCAAAGATCTGCTGGATACATTCCAAACCCTGTCTTCCTCTGCAGTTTTTATCCTCTACAGCTCCCTCTACTACCATGGACGCTATTGCATGTCCTACCATCCTGTCTCTTCTTCTTGTCAGTGTTTTCCATGTATTCCTTTTCTCCTTTCGGAGAACCTCCTCATCCCTTACCTTACGAGTCCACCCAATTTGCAACACTCTTGTGAAGCACGTCACCTCAAACGCTTCGATTCTCTTCTGTTCCGGTTTTCCCACAGTCCACGTTTCACTTCAATGCAATGCTGTGCTCCAAAGATATATTCTGAGAAATTTCTTCCTCAAAGTGTGGCCTGTGTTTCTTACTAGAGGACCTGCATGCTAGTCTGCTTTTTATGCCCTCTTTTCACTGCCCACCAAGGAGTACTTTTCTGTCTATGTTGCAGATTTCCTTAACTTTATCCATTTCATGATCAGCAGGCATGATGGTAAATTTCTCACTTTTATCACTTCTACTACTTCTCATTACTTCCGACTTTCTTCGATTTACTCTCAGTCCACATTTTGTACTCATTAGATTGTTCATTTCATTCAACAGATCCTGTGATCATTCTTCACTTTCACAGAAGATAGCAAAGTCATCAGTAAATATTATCATTAAAATCCTTTCACACTGAATTTTAATTCCCCTCTTGAATCTTCCTTTTATTTCCGTTACTGCTTCTTCGATGTATAGATGGAGCAGCAAGGGTGAAAGGCTATATCCTTATCTTACATACTTTTTAATCGGAGTGTTTCGTTCTCCAATTTCGGTTAAGATTATTCCAGTGGTTTAGTATGAGTTTTTTACATTGGCGTTGTCCATGTTCTCACACACAGATATTTTTAACATACGTGTAGCATACCGCACACGTATCTGTGCACATATTTCACCTGCATCCCTACTGAATTTCGTCCTGCAGTTTCATTTCCTCGAAGATCTATTCTTATCGCACCGTATCTCCTGAAATATGAGTCCTGCAGTGACATAATTTCGCAAGTACATCCAGTGGTATATGTGCTACTGCCTGTGAAATGTGTTATGAATGCAGTTGGTAGTAAAGGAATAACAAATTAAAATGTCATGCATGATGCGACAGTTTTTCACGCATCTCGGTATTCGACGTCATATCTCCTGAACTAACGGTGGTGGCATGTCATGAGGTAGGTTACATTTTCGCCCTCATCCCCAACGACTTCAAGGTACGTGGTTCTCATTTCCACATAGATTTTTTTCACACAGTAAGTGTTATTAAAAATAGTTATTGAACAACATGTTCACTTACCACATAATGATAGAAAGATTTTATTCTGCCTGACACATACCTTGAAGTTAGATTGACCAACAAGGTTGGTTCAAAAACATTTTCCCCCACAAGCGAAACATAATGTGGCGCCCACTCCAACCCCTACCTCCCTCAGCAGTACGTTGACTTCCCTTGGGCTCTTGATAAAAACTTCAAAATAAAAGCTAAAGCTTGTTATAGTAGACTGACTTCTTATTTCTTTGAAAATACGTACTACATAAGCTTTCCTCTGTAACAGACGTAAGTTCCTAGGTTGTTTTCCAGTGCTAAATATGAGAAGAAGCGTGAATTCAATTCCAGCTGAGATAATACTTCAGATGATTGAAAACTTTTAGTGAAAAAATTGTAGCTTTTGTGTATATACGGCCGATCACATTTAGCAGTGAAAACTGATGTTTGTGAATCTATGTGACAGCACAAGCAAAAATGTTCCTATAAACCCGAGTCCACTAAGGAGCCATTTGAGAGATAACTGAGAGTGTATGATTCAGAGCCATCACTGATATCAGTGTAAAATATTGTCCTAGTTAGCACAAATGTATTTAAAAAGTAAATTTTTCTGTACAGTTTCTATCTAAATGGGCTCAAATTTTACCCGTGACCTATCTTACTACGTGCAACATTCAAGATGATGAAACGCAGGCACATACATTTAACACACCTCACCCTTCTTCTCCTACCTGTGTCCACATCTTCCTCCCTCTCTTTGCCCACCTCATCCTGCCACCTCTATCAGTCTATCTCCTCCTGCTTACTCTCTTTATCTCTTTGTGTCTTTCTTCCCCTCTCTTATTCTGTTTACTTAACCCACTTTTTCTGACCATATTTTTCTCCTGCCTCTGTCTGACCATATCCTTCTACCCCCTCTCTTTCCATCTCTGCCTTCTTCTCTTCCTTTCCCACTTGCCCTCCACTTTTCTACACCTTCCAACTGCCTCATGCATCTCCTCCTCCTACTCCACTCTCTTTCTCTATTTCCTTCTCTTCCTCTCTCTGTCCATTCTCTCAGCTACTCATCTTAACCTGATTCCTGTTGTGCTCTCTGGCACATGAAACTTCTGCAATATAGTTCAACAAAGCAAGTGATACTATTCCCACAGTACACCTGTTATGCAGGGCAAGCTACATCTCTGCCTTCTTCTCTTCCTTTCCCACTTGCCCACCACTTTTCTACACCTTCCAACTGCCTCATGCATCTCCTCCTCCTACTCCACTCTCTTTCTCTATTTCCTCCTCTTCCTCTCTCTGTCCATTCTCTCAGCTACCCATCTTAACCTGATTCCTGTTGTGCTCTCTGGCACATGAAACTTCTGCAATATAGTTCAACAAAGCAAGTGATACTATTCCCACAGTACACCTGTTATGCAGGGCAAGCTACATATCAGGGGCTTGAAAATCATTTATTTGCCCCTGATATACAGGCTGCCATGCAAAGCAGGGTGACTAGGCTCACCATTACCAATCAAACATGCTAGTCATGCAGAATGGGCTGTGCACCAGGGGCTGGAAAAAAACACATTTTTGCCTGAAATCCTGCTCCTATTGGAGCTAGGCATTTATAAACCCCAGACTGCTTGTGCCCATGAGGCTCCTGTTTCTGTGCCAAATTTAACTGAAATCGACCCAGGGGTATGGGAGGCGGTCCCAGATATACTCACATACACTCTGCTTTATATCTTCCTGGTTATAAGAAGTTATATGACGCATTTACAAGATATCGATTAAAAGACACAAAACGTGTTTTGCAGCGCCTCACATCTGTATGGGAGCGAATCTTTGCCTACACACGGTAGCAATTCTAACGAGCTAGGCATTAAATTCCGGGAAAAGAGAGTTCTGAGGGTTGATGTTGCTTCTGTAATGCCACGCCGTTTAAAGTTCGTTTTGTAGTACAGGTAGAGCTGCAGTTGATCAGTGCTTGATGCGAAGACAACCAGCTAACTGTCGATAGGAAGAAAAGTTCAAAGGGCGGTGGTTTATAGCGAAATGTTTCTATAAATCATGATTTACATAACAGATGTATGTCGCTTTATTACGACCTGGTTTAAAGTACATATGATGAGCTAAATCCGACTGCGTGACCCATCTGAAGCCGTATACAAGAAATTAGAACACTACAAATCTTTTGACAAGGTTTGCAATACATTAAAGTACAGAAAGCGTGGAAAGCATGATATGTTCAGGTGTAAAAGTGTGTGATTAGATAAAATAAATGGATATTATTTGAGTGAGTTGTCGATAAACAGTAACGGGAATTCAATACAATTATTAAGTTCGCAATACCGGCTGCTAGGGATTTATAGGTAGAATAATTATATATATATATATATATATATATATATATATATATACATATATATATATATATAAGGAATACGTACGCAGCACAAAAGTTCATCGTAAGAATCCATTGTAAGAATAAAGCTCACATCAATATAGTCCTTGAGCATCGTTCTCCAAAAAATGGTTCAAATGGCACTGAGCGCTATGGACTTAACATCGGAGGTCATCAGTCCCCTAGAACATAGAACTACTTAAACCTAACTAACCTAAGGACGTCTCACACATCCATGCCCGAGGCAGGATTCCAACCTGCGACCGTAGAGGTCAGGCGGTTCCAGACTGAAGCACCTACAACCGCTCGGACACTCCGGCCGGCAATCGTTCTTCCCCTGACCCTTATCAACTTCGTTTAACAGAAGAGACAGAGAAGAAGGAACGAATAGTCGCATACTTCGTCAACAATTTTTTAAAATGGAATTATGTTTGAGAAATGGTTGACAAACAACAGTACTAAATGCTGAAATAACAGAGCCATTCAACTAGCGGAATATTACTCTCAAAATACTTACAACCAATATCTCAACAAAAGAGAAAGATAACTTATTTTCGAGCATGTGTATCACTCTGGTAATGATGACAAAGATAAAATTGGAGACAATTTAATTAATGTAAAGTACTGGAAATATTTTCCCCTCTACTCCATCACGGTGGCTGGCGAAATCAGCGCGTAGGCTAAATCTCTGAAGTGAGCAAGTGTTCTACTTGTTACGTTTTAACTGTCGACGTTGTATTTAAACCTACAAAAAAGAAAAAAATTACTTGTGTTACTATAGTAGATGATCGTGCACCCGGATTGCCTACTTTAACTATATTTAGTTAAAAAGTCTCTTGCTATAAAGAAATCGCCATGGCATACGCAATACGCAGTATCTACTTGTCCTTGAACTAGGATGCTTTACGGCGCCATTGTATGCTAAAGTGTGATTCATGTAGGCAGGTAAAGTTGTAGTTTAACAGATTACAACTTTCAAAAACACCAAACTATATGCAAATTATGATCGAAAGTGGACAGCAAGTTGTCAGTACTCTGATGAAATATTAGCATTCTCGGGGTGAACGGTTACCACTTAATTATCGTAATAGCACTATACTTCGGCGCCTCATGGATAATTATGTTAATTATGAATTAGAAGGTCAATAAAGACATTCTCTTAACTAATCATTATCCGCCTTTTGGATCTTGTGGACATTGCTGAATTGTCATAATACTATTGAAAACTCCAGGATTTTTCCTGTATTTGAGAGAAAACGTATTGCAACCGCGCTGCATGTAACTATAAAGGCTATAAACATATTGTTAGAACAGCAGGCTTCTGGGGTCCAGAATGAGATTTTCACTCTACAGCGGAGTGTACGCTGATATGAAACTTCCTGGCAGATTAAAACTGTGTGCCGGACCGAGACTCGAAATCGGGAACTTTGCCTTTCGCGGGCAAGTGCACTACCATCTGAGTAACCCAAGCACGACTCATACCACGTCCTCACAGCGCAGTCCCGACTTCGAGTCTTGGTACGGCACACAGTTTCAATCTGCCAGGAAGTTTCATATCAGCGCACACTCCACTCCAGGGTGAGAATCTCATTCTGGAAACATCCCCCAGGCTGTGGCTAAGCCCTGTCTCGGCAATATCCTTTCTTTCAGGAGTGCTAGTTCTGCAAGGTTCGCAAGAGAGCTTCTGTAAAGCTTGGAAGGTAGGAGACGACGTACTGGCAGAAGTAGTGCTGTGAGGACGGGGTGTGAGTCGTGCATGGGTAGCTCGGATGGTAGAGCACTTGCCCGCGAAAGGTAAAGGTCCCGAGATCGAGTCTCGGTCCGGCACACAGTTTTAATCTGTCAGGAAGTTTCAGGCTTCTGGGGTGTTTCATCCGAGAGTTATATGTCTGATACCTGTTCAGCTTCCTTTTGCGAAAACTGAGTATTATAATTGCTGAAGCATATAAGGTTTCCCATAATGCGACGGCGTGCTGAAAAGTAATTCTTAACAATTTATTATTCGGTTTTGAAGACTGGTTAAGGTATTACATGTTATGCGTATTACTCTGTCGACCTTTCCACTTCCCTGACGGAAAATGCAACCCTCTGCTGTTTGAGGATACCATATTATAGTGTGGAACATGGCGATGTGTAACATAATTATGTCGGTGGGTGACAAACGCGCATTACAACTGAAAGCATGAAAGTACCAGACCACACACGAGAGCAGTGACATCTGCAACAATCCGACGCCTTGGGTTCACTGTCATCGATCGGTAGTCAAACCTTCTACAGCGACGGTATTAACAAACTGGTCCCATATTGGGAGAAATGTGTTCTTCGCCAGTATGACTGTGTTGAGAAATAAAAATATAGACATGTTAGAATGTTAGTAAAGTTGGTTTTATTTAAAAAGCTTGAAGAGTTTTCACATAAGAACTCAGGGCCTTTGCTTTTCGTCACGCCCTCGTTTGTTTTCTTTCAAAAAATATCTCTGAGCACTATGGGACTTAACATCTGAGGTCATCAGTCCCCTAGAACTTAGAACTACTTAAACCTAAGTAACCTAAGGACTTCACACACATTCATGGCCGAGGCAGGATTCGAACCTGCGACCGTAGCGGTCGTGCGGTTCCAGACTGAAGCGCCTAGAACCGCTAGGTCACACCGGCCGGCTTGTTTTCCTTACTCTAGTTTACATACTCAGACCCGTGGTCTAGGGGTAGCGTCTTTGAATCATAATCAAAACGTCTTCGGTCCCGGGTTCGATACCCCGCCACTGCCCAAATTTTGATAAATAATCAGCATTGGCGGCCGAAGACTTCCGGCATAAGAAGTCAGCCTCATTCTGCCAACGGCCTTGTCAAAGAGGGCGGAGGAGCGGATAGAGGTTCAGGGCACTCTCTTGTCCTAGGGGTGGGAAATTGCCCCTAAAGGCGGAAGAATCAGCAATGATCAACGACATGAGGATGCAGAAGGCAATGGAAACCACTGCATTAAAGACACGTAACGTGTATCCACAGGACATGTGGCCTGTAATTTAAGAAGTGTCGTGATGATCTCTCCATTGGCAAAAGATTCCGGAAGAGTCCCCCATTCGGATCTCTGGGAGGGGACTGCCAAGGGGGAGGTTACCACGAGAAAAACATTGAATAATCAACGAAAGGATAACGTTCTACATGTCGGAGCGTGGAATGTCAGAGCTTGAACGTGGTAGGGAAACAAGAAAATCTGAAAAGGGAAATGCAAAGGCTCAATCTAGATATAGTAGGGGTCATTGAAGTGAAGTGGAAGGAAGACAAGGATTTCTGGTCAGATGAGTATCGGGTAATATCAACAGCAGCAGAAAATGGTATAACAGGTGTAGGATTCGTTATGAATAGGAAGGTAGGGCAGAGGGCGTGTTACTGTGAACGGTTCAGTGACCGGGTTTTTCTAATCAGAATCGACAGCAGACCCACACCGACAACGATAGTTCAGGTATACATGCCGACGTCGATAGCTGAAGATGAACAGATAGAGAAAGTGTATGAGGATATTGAAAGGGTAATGCAGTATGTAAAGGGGGACGAAAATCTAATAGTCATGGGCGACTGGGATGCAGTTGTGGGGGAAGGAGTAGAAGAAAAAGTTACAGGAGGATATGGGCTTGGGACAAGGAATGAAAGAGGAGAATGACTAATTGAGTTCTGTAACAAGTTTCAGCTAGTAATAGCGAATACCCTGTTCAAGAATCACAAGAGGAGGACGTATACTTGGAAAAGACCGGGAGATACGGGAGGATTTCAATTAGATTACATCATGGTCAGACAGAGATTCCGAAATCAGATACTAGACTGTAAGGCGTACCCAGGAGCAGATATAGACTCAGATCACAATATAGTAGTGATGAAGAGTAGGCAGAAGTTCAAGACATTAGTCAGGAAGAATCAATACGCAAAGAAGTGGGATACGGAAGTACTAAGGAATGACGAGATACGTTTGAAGTTCTCTAACGCTATAGATACAGCAATAAGGAATAGCGCAGTAGGCAGTACAGTTGAAGAGGAATGGACATCTCTAAAAAGGGCCATCACAGAAGTTGGGAAGGAAAACATACGTACAAAGAAGGTAGCTGCGAAGAAACCATGGGTAACCATGGGTACTTCAGTTGATTAATGAAAGGAGGAAGTACAAACATGTTCCGGGAAAATCAGGAATACAGAAATACAAGTCGCTGAGGAATGAAATAAATAGGAAGTGCAGGGAAGCTAAGACGAAATGGCTGCAGGAAAAATGTGAACACATCGAAAAAGATATGATTGTCGGAAGGACAGACTCACCATACAGGAAAGTCAAAACAACCTTTGATGACATTAAAAGCAACGGTGGTAACATTAAGAGTGCAACGGGAATTCCACTGTTAAATGCAGAGGAGAGAGCAGATAGGTGGAAAGAATACATTGAAAGCCTCTATGAGGGTGAAGATTTGTCTGATGTGATAGAAGAAGAAACAGGAGTCGATTTAGAAGAGATAGGGGATCCAGTATTAGAATCGGAATTTAAAGGAGCTTTGGAGGACTTACGGTCAAATAAGGCAGAAGGGATAGATAACATTCCATCAGAATTTCTAAAATCATTGGGGGAAGTGGCAACAAAACGACTATTCACGTTTGTGTGTAGAATATATGAGTCTGGCGATATACCATCTGACTTTCGGAAAAGCATCATCCACACAGTTCCGAAGACAGCAAGAGCTGACATGAGCGAGAATTATCGCACAATCAGCTTAACAGCTCATGCATCGAAGCTGCTTGCAAGAATAATATACAGATGAATGGAAAAGAAAATTGAGAATGCGCTAGGTGAAGATCAGTTTGGCTTTGGGAAAAGTAAAGGGACGAGAGAGGCAATTCTGACGTTACGGCTAATAATGGAAGCAAGGCTAAAGAAAAATCAACACACTTTCATAGGATTTGTCGACCTGGAAAAAGCGTTCGACAATATAAAATGGTGCAAGCTGTTCGAGATTCTGAAAAAAGTAGGGGTAAGCTATAGGGAGAGACGGGTCATATACAATATCTACAACAACCAAGAGGGAATAATAAGAGTGGACGATGAAGAACGAAGTGGTCGTATTAAGAAGGGTGTAAGACAAGGCTGTAGTCTTTCGCCCCTACTTTTCAATCAGTACATCGAGGAAGCAATGATGGAAATAAAAGAAAGGTTCAGCAGTTGAATTAAAATACAAGGTGAAAGGATATCAATGATACGATTCGCTGATGACATTGCTATCCTGAGTGAAAGTGAAGAAGAATTTAATGATCTTCTGAACGGAATGAACAGTCTAATGAGTACACAGTATGTTTGGAGAGTAAACCGGAGAAAGACGAAGGTAATGAGAAGTAGTAGAAATGAGAACAGCGAGAAGCTTAACATCAGGATTGATGGTCACGAAGTCAATGAAGTTAAGGAATTCTGCTACCTAGGCAGTAAAATAACCAATGACGGACGGAGCAAGGAGGACATCAAAAGCAGACTCGCTATGGCAAAAAAGGCATTTCTGGCCAAGAGAAGGCTACTAATATCAAATACCGGCCTTAATTTGAGGAAGAAATTTCTGAGAATGTACGTCTGGAGTACAGCATTGTATGGCAGTGAAACATGGATTGTGGGAAAACCGGAACAGAAGAGAATCGAAGCATTTGAGATATGGTGCTATAGACGAATGTTGAAAATTTGGTGAACTGATAAATTAAGGAATGAGGAGGTTCTACGCAGAATCGGAGAGGAGAGAAATATGTGGAAAACACTTATAAGGAGAAGGGACAGGATGATAGGACATCCGCTAAGACATGAGGGAATGACTTCCATGGTACTAGAGGGAGCTGTAGAGGGCAAAAACTGTAGAGGAAGACAGAGATTGGAATACGTCAAGCAAATAATTGAGGACGTAGGTTGCAAGTGGTACTCTGAGATGAAGAGGTTAGCACAGGAAAGGAATTCGTGGCGGGCCGCATCAAACCAGTCAGTAGAGCGATGACAAAAAAAAAAAAAAAAAAAAAAAAAAAGAAAAGAAACTCAGACCCTGAACACCGGTCGCAGCCATACGGCAACTCTTCTACTGAATTCTATTTCCTAACTTCTGCCGCCATTTCCTGTCTCCTGTCTATTCTGATATGCAGCAAGTCATGTATTCGATCTCTCCACCTTTCCTTCTGGCTGCCTATTGATCTTCTTCAGAGAGAAGTAAAATGCACAGATTTCAGACGTCATCGGTGTTTATCCATCCGAGGAACATGTCCTGGCCGTACAGACGGTTTGGTTCTCAACAGACCTGCAGTGTTTGGTCTGCTGTAGACCTCATCCACCTCACAATTAATCCAGATCCACTATTCCCCAGTGATCGCATCTTGTGCCGGATCATAGACCTTCCTTAAAATTTCGTGCTTGGAAAGGAGCGGGTTACTAAAGTCTTTTTTAGTGATACCCCAAGTCCCGCAAGCAACGAATCTGTGTTTTGTACAGCTGGAGTTTGGAATTCCTTCAGAAACTGACGATTTAAAAACCTGATCCTGACTGAGGTATTGCGTCTTGAATACTCACTTTGATTTATGCCTCACAAGACATGACGTGTGTAAAAATTGGCGCAGGATGTTTAAAATTATGAACCATTCTATAGAATCGTGTCCAGATGACCAGTGGCAGGTGTTGGGTCTCTTGAACAGGCACGAGTCCTGCCGATCATCAGACATTCGGTCTTCTATTCACTCACAAGAGGATCGATCTAGCTCTCTACCAACGCCACGGTATCGCTCATTCGTATCAGTTCCTCCTTACATGGGGACAGGGCGGCAAATGCGAGGCATGTTATTTTCGTAAGCGCTCTCTTGTGCCTTCGAAACACTTGTCAAAAGCATACCTCATTTTCTTCGCGTGTGCCAGGTTGAACAATATCAGCGACACATCTTCTTGTCTGGGCTCTGTTAAAGCTCTCTGTATGTTGGTTTTCGAGTTTCACTTGCCTATTGATTCAGTGAGACAAACTCGAACTAATCGGATGAGTTTCTTGATTATTCCGAACTCGGCTCTCCTGATCGATGCATTGATATGCCTTTCTGAATTTTATAAAGAGCATACGAATGTATACGTCATAGACCTGCCTAATGCCAGTGAGATGTCGCGGTAAATAGTTGTTGTCCACAATGGAACGGCCCAATCTGAAACCGCACTGATGTTCGCCAATCACTTCTTCATAAATATCTTGATAAATGTATAAGAAGACTTATTTTTGAATGCGAAAAGATGTACCTGGAGCAAATTTAAATATGTCCTTAATATCGTGAACGAGACTCTCGACTCCACATTAAATACACTTCTGAAGGATCGGTGAGCACTTCTTCCGGAATAAAGTTTACTCTTTGATTGGATGCCACAGAAGTTATAGTGTGACACTATTCTCAGAGTTAGGTGCCAAATCCAGTTCTACTATGTTAATAATTAGTGCATTATTACGTATTACATGTAGCAACCATGTCGCTGCGATTTTCAAAGACTTTATTGTACAATATGTCATGAAGTCTTAACTATCACATCAATAAAATGTAAAGAGTGATAAAAAAGCTTCCGTTCGAATTCCATACAGCCCGGAATCAGTTTACTAGTCAAGCAAAACCGCCTTGAGCATTGAGGCAATCATCCGCCGACACCCCAGGGTGAAGATACCCGTTTGGTAAAACACCGCATCCGGCTGCATGGAGATGTGAGGACTGCCTGCTGCATATTCTTGTCCGATAGGAATCGTCAATCCTTCAAAGCCTTTTTTATGGGACCGTGGGCGTGGTAATCGCGGGGGGAGAAATCAGGATTGTAGGGCTTGAGTTGCAGTGTCTCGCACTTGAGTCGGTGTAAGTTCTGCATTACGATTTTTGCGAATCGGGAACGTGCGTTATAATGAATCAGCAGCCGTTTTGGCGGAGGTTTCTCCATAACTGCGCGCTGTAATTTCTCCAGCGTTGCGCAGTTCCGTTCCCCATGGTGGAGATACTAGGTTTCGTAATACATTGACGGAAAACAAAACGCAGGACCAAGAGGGAGTTGTGCGACATAAACGAAAGTTGGTAGGTGTGTTTCTAAATCTGAAAGATGATGTCTGTTCCAATTTCATGCCAGTAACATAAAATGGGCGCTACAACCGCCACTATGAGGATGCAAATCATGTTTGGTGGTGGTGGTGGTAAGTTCCCTTTGGACCAAACTGCTGACGCCATTTCATGCCAGTAACATTAGAGGGGTGCTACAACCGCCACTATGTGGATGCAAATCGTATTTGGTGGTGGTGGTAAGTTCCCATTGGACCAAACTGCTGAGGTCATCGATCCCTAGGTTAACACACTATTTAATCTAACTTAACGCTAAGGACAACGAGCACACTTATGCCTGAGGGAGGACTCGAACCACCGACGGGGTAAACCGCGAGAACCGTGCAAGTCGCCTAAGACCGCGCATCTACCCCGCGGCAAAAATAATCTTGGCTTTAAATATATGCTGTAACGGTCGTTATCTTCGATAGTGGACGTGGTCAGTTGATGTTGCTGAAGAATGCCTTTAAAATGACGACGACGCCATTATCAACACCACACTGAGTTTGAACGAAGTCCTGCCTTTAAAAGGGCTACGAGAGGCTGGGTGATTCTTCTGACAAAGACTTGGGAGGAATGTACCTGATTGCTGCCAACGTTGAACAGAAGAATGTACGATCGAAAGAAGGCGCTACCGAGAGCGAGGGCCATCGTATTCATTGTATGGCTCTGGCGCATCGTGCTGCATGTGCAGTGGCAGTTTGAGCAGCAGTTGGCATCACACACAACGAACTGTCACTAATCGGGTGCTTCAAAGTCAGCTCCCAGACACATGCTCTGTAAAGAGAATTTCACTGACCCCGAACCACCGGCATTTGTAATTTCAGTTGTCTCAGGCGGTAAATCATTGGAGGGCACGGCGTATGTATACTGTGTTTTCTGATGAAAGCTGGTTGCGGCCAGTGATGGCCGTGTGTTGGTTAGAAGGAGACCAGTTGAGGGTCTACAAACAACTTGTCTGCCTGCTAGACACAATGGACATGCATCTAGACTTATGGTCTAGGGTATGATTTCATATGGCAGCAGGAGCACTCTCGCGGTTATCTTATGCACCCTGACTGCAAATCTCTGCTTCAATCTAATGATACCACCTGCTGTGCTACGATTCATGAACAACATCTAAGAAAGTGATTTCCAACTGGACAACGCTCATCCACACACCGCTGTTGTAACCTAACATCCGCTACAAAGCTTCGACATGTAGCGTTGGCCCGTTCGATCACCAGATACTTCTCCGGTCAAGTACATACGGGACATCATCAGACGACAACTGCAGCGACATCCACAAACAGCATTAACCGTCCTTGTTTTGGTCGACCAAGAGCAACAGGCATGGAACTCCATCCCACAAACCGACATCTGGCACATGTACAACACAATGCAAGCACGTTTTCGTACTTGTATTCAACATTTTGGCTGTTACACCGTATATTAATGTACCAGCATTTCGTATTTGCTATGGCTAATTTTGCACTTACATTAACCTGTCATCTTGCAATATTAATCTCTTAAATGCGTTACTTAGGCAAATGTATTCCCGAACTTTCATTACTCTTCATTATTACTTCTTGGTGTCCCCAGCTCGCGGTCTAGCGGTAGCGTTCTCGCTTCCCGATCATGGGGTCCCGGGTTCGATTCCCGGCGGGGTCGGGGATTTTCACCTGCCTCGAGATGACTGGGTGTTGTTGTGTCGTCTTCATCATCATTATCATTCATCCCCATTACGGTCGGAGGAAGGCAATGGCAAACCACCTCCACTAGGACCTTGCCTAATACAGCGGTGCGGGTCTCCCGCATCGTCTTTACGCTCTGTCAAGGAGTATGGGACTTCATCATCATCTCATTACTTCTTGGTATTGCGATTATTTTTTCTCCATCAGTGTAGATGAGGTTGGCCTCCCAGATAGAGTGGCGTGTTGTGTCGAATCGCGGCCATCACGAAACTTGGCGCACCATTCCCGACATCTGCCCAATACTGAATCTTCATTCTCCGATGGATATCTATCAGTATTTGTCCCCCGGCAGATAAAAAAAGGAAAGAATTACAGCGCTTTTGGCCTGTTTGGAACCATTTGGTAATGTTATCACTATAGTTCGCGTTCCTAGATTTCCTACACACACTTCAGAAAGAAAAGAATGCCAGATTAATACCTTTCCTACATGTCAGTGCTTACATAACCGTATCGAAATCGCTCTTACGTTGCACATACGCTTCAGATACATCACCGTACAGACACGTTTTTATCGCCTTTTATAGTTAGGTGAGACTGGGACACATTGGCTGCACGGACACGATGGCCAATTGGTATAATTTCGTTAAACTGTCGTTAGAATAAGCCATCAAACAAGGAAGTTGGTAGCAATAACACCGTCGTCTTTCTAACAAAGCGTCAGTGACTCAAATTGCCAAGCGAGCAATGGCGCGTATGCTATGTTTCCCTGTTAGTGAAAGTAAATATTATTTTTCAGATATTTCTTTGTGTTCTCCGAGGAAACACTAATACTTAACAAGTAAGTACAAGGATTTAAGTCCATATACTGATCATTATTTTGACACTACGTGCAGTTATAATAATTTGTACGTTTTAATAAACGAACTGAAATAATACCAATATGGCTATGTGCCACAATGGCCCACTTACACTGATAAGCCAAACCATTACAACACTGCCCACCGCGATGTTCGTTGCCACCTGGTGGCTTTGCAACCACGTGACGCGGAGCCAAAAGTGTGTTCACGGAGAAGATACGGACCGGGAGATCACCCTAGCGAATGAATGGGCTGCATTTGGGGAAATCCATTGAGATAAGCGACTTTGACAAAGGGCAGATTATTATTACGCAGAGCCCGTCAACGAGCATCTCGAAAATGGCGAAGCTGATCGAATATTCACGTACTACTGTCGTGAGCATCTAAGGAAAGACGTAGGACAGGAAACCACCACTCGGACCTAATGGCTGAATGTGCACACCTCTTCACAGAGCGTAGGGTTCGGAGTCTTGTCTACTCTGTAAAGTAGGATAGATGGTGATCTGTGGGATCTCTGCCGAAAGAGCACAATACTGGTGGATGCAAAAGTGTTCTGGAGCATACCGTTCATCATAGATTGTTGAACATTCAGCTCCGCGGCACACCATTCTTACGTGCGCACATGTTGCCACAACGACACCGTCAGTTAAGATTGAAGTGGGCACGGGATCATCGGGATTCGACCGCAGATTAACGGAAACGTGTCGGCTTTTCGGGTGAATCACATTTTTGCTACAGTAGGTCGATGGTCGTCTCCACAAACGCCGCCATTGTGTGAACGGCGGCTCGAGACGTGCAGGGCGCCACCGACGCAAGATGGAGAGAGCAGTTTGATGCTATTGGAGACATTGTCCTTCGCTTGCGTTGGACCTATGTGGTAATTGAAGACATGCTGACAGCCACGAACCACCTGCATTCCTTCATGCTTGATGTCTTTCCCGGCGGTGATGTCATCTTTCAGTAGCATAATTATCCGTGTCTCGGAGTCAGAACCGTGCTACAATGTTTTGAGAATCATTATACTGAAATGGGGTTGATGTCTCGGCGACCATATTCTCCTGATATAAATTCTATGGAATCCATCTGGGTCGCTATCGGGCGCCATCACAGCGTATGCAAATTAGCTTGAATTACATGACCCGTGCTTAGACATCTAATGCCACAAACATCCACAAACCTACCAAAAATCTGTCGGATTCCAGATATGCAGAATCAGTGATGTATTCCGGTCCATAGTCGTACCTGTTGAAGCTGCATCAGTGCTATCCAGATGATTTCTTCAGCAAAGTAATTAGTGGAAACATGTGGAAAGATAGCTGCCAAAAGAAGATGAAGGCATATAATTGGGCAGGGTGGTGCTGTGTAACACGGGAGTTCAGTGGGTTTCGTTAGATGGTGCTGTAGTGCACAAGGCCATCAGTCTGGACAGAAGGACGACATGGAACTTTGGAAACGTGTGTCTTAGAGCGTGGGGTTCTGCTGATGTGGTACAGCGTCACCCACCTGGAGGAAACGTCCTCGCTAGCTACTGCTTGACAGCATCCTAACCGTACATGAAAAATCCATTGTGCAATGCTGACATACTAGCATCCTTGGACAAAAATTTAGTCACCCCCAAAAAATCATTACAACGATCATTTGACACCGTGTAATTCTGCCACTGGACTTCATAACCGCCTAGAGTTCGTTAGGAAGTGAGTCCACGGGTTTCTGAAGATACGTCGCAATCAGACTAAACCAATCGCTGGGCATCTGACCGTGAAATTCCGCCAAATAGTGGGGACTCTGATAACAGTTTTATACCCACCGTTGCAACATTCCCCACAGATTTTCCGTGGCGATCAAGCTAGGTAACTTTGCAGGACAGGCGAGACGTAATAGAGTGAGGGAGTGTTCAGAAAACCAGTCACATATTCTTTCAGCCCGGTGAACTTTGCTGTTTCGTCTTGAAAAATAGGGGTATCAGTAGCAAACTCACCATGCAGACTGAAAGGCAGTAACTGATCACTGAGAAGGTTTAAATAACATGCTGGTTCATGTCAGTGATCACCTAAGTGAGTGGACCCACTTTATGCTACGAAAAAGACCCTCAAATCATCACAGACCAACTTCCGGCTTGCGCCTGACCTTGCACCTATTTAAGATGAAATACTTCTTTCGACGACGTCATTTGAATTTAAGAATAAACGTGAATTCTCAGATGATATTACGTTACACCTGTCTCCTAATGTCCACATTTGATGATTACCATTCCTCTGAAGACGCACCGTGATCGTGTCTGAGTGAGCAATGGCCTCTAGCGAGGTGAATGACTGACTGCAAAGGCTCATAGCATACAGTTCCTGTCGTCATGTTCTCTCGCTAACAGGTAAAATTGACCTTCATGCACTGTCTGCAGCGATTACTGTCGGATTTGGAAGTGAATTTGATCACAAGCCGTGGAAGGCGTCTCCGGTCCCTCTTAGTCAGGATCTGTTTCCGACCACCACTATGACGTTGTATTTGGTAGCCACGTGTGTTACGTCACTGTTTGTAGATACGAAGAACAGCTCTCCAGCAACACCAACAAATCCAGCAACTTCACAAACTGTAGGGCCATGGGCACGAAGATTGCCCCTATGTCCCACTCTGTCAAGTCCTAATGTTTACCCATGTTTACATGCAATGTCCGCTTAAGACATTAATGTCTCACTAATAGCTTATGTTTAACACACAGGTAGTACGCGTGGTTGAGCACGTGACAAGTGGCTCGATCGCTGCGGCACCTGTAAGGGCTTAACCACTCATCTCAGCATACGCACTGGGGTGACTAATATTTTGATCCGATGATCTTACATTCGTAAGGTCCAGACCGTCACAGGATCACCCAAAAATATATTTTCCTCAGGAGGCTGTGAGAGGTTGTCAAGGCGAAGCTTGGAGTTTTGGTATCATCATTGTATGATGGTGTACGTGTATTACCTCGCAGGAAATATTTTCGCAGTTGCGAGTATGAACCACCATTGGCCGTATACTGAAATGACGACAGTAAAAATTTGTTCCTGATCGAGACTCGAAGCTGGATTTCCCGCTTTACATGAGCAGTCGCTTAACAACTTCGGATATCCGTGCACGGGTCACTGCCATACCCAAACTTCCATAAGTGGTCGTCCCGCTGTCACAATTTGCAGTCTTACGTCCTGTACACGCCCATCAAGGAAGGACATATTTATGGAGACTCGAGGGCCTGGTACTGGCACATTAATACGATACAGGACTGCCTGTGTGATGTAAGCACATCCGAAGAAACGTTCAGTCGTGCTTCTTAATAACACAGGCACTGCTACAAAAAGGCTCTGAGGACTATGGGACTTAACTTCTGAGGTCATCAGTCCCCTAGAACTTAGAACTACTTAAACCTAACTAACCTAAGGACATCACACACATCCATGCCCGAGGCAGGACTCGAACCTAATTACTTTATTAATGACTGAACGTTTCTAAAACTGGAGACACTTGTCCGTGCTCTCAGCTCTGCACTGCAGTCAATCTCTGGCAACGTCGTTCTCTGTTCATTGGCTGACTGTGTTTTGTGTCGTCAGATTCGCAAAACGAGCCTAAAATCGGCCGCCGTCGTAAATGATGTGCACTATAGTTCCAGTTTAAGGCAGCATGACTGCTGCAGTGTATGAAAACAACATTCTCCGATCCATAGTCAGTGGTTTTGCAGACACTGTAGGAGAAGTGTTAACTCTACAGGATGATAACGCACAACCTCATCGTGCTCGCAGTGCTGACAGGATGTGGGATCAGAAGAATGGACTGGTCATTGTGCTCACTGGATATAGACTGCACAGAGCATCGATCTAATTTTCTCAAAAGAGCGATTTCTAGTCGTCAACATCCTCCATTACGACTGGAACTCTCAGGGCACCCATTGAGGAGTGGAACAATATGTCTCAAGAGGCCTGCGATGCGTTGGCACTGAGCATGCTCTATCACATTCAGGAGTGTCTGAGGATTCGTGGAGAACTTGCACGTTGTTGAACAATGCACTGAACACACCACTTTACCCTTTTTGATGTTGTGGGACATAGCAACTATTTTGTTTTTTGAGATAATGTTTCTTTTTCATTTCATAATTGATTCAAAGAGGACATATAGCGTTGTTTTCTCTGAGTAATATATTTTACTATCAAGAAATCCAGAATATAAGAACTATATGATTCTGAGATACTAGAACCAATTATATGCTAAACTTTCTTTCGTATTACCTCACAGTTTTGTATTTACTGTTTACTGCGGTAAGAGACGTAAGGAACACGTTGTTTTTATATTCGCCTGGGCAGTGTCATGCTATAACCGTAGGAGACATGACAGCAAGTTCCTGTTGGCAGCGTCTTCGACAACCGATCATCGATCAGTATGAGTGACAGCACAGCGGCAAAAGCTCACTCCGACCTGAAGTGGCTCAATAGCGTAGGCGTCAGCGAGAAGGGTACGCCAGGTGTGAAGTCATTATACAGAGGCGGGGCGACGGGCGGTTCGAAGCGGGAGCGTCCAACCTGCAGAGCATCTCAAGGATACAGCGTGGACGGCTGCTCTACATCCATCAATCTCCAGCGTCCGATTACGAGGGCAGACCTCGTTCTTAAAGAGATAATCTCTAGTCCTTCTCATGAACTGCGGTGATTAAGTGACGGCCGGAATATGAAGAACTGAGCTTCGATGTGAATTGCTGCGCAGTGCCCATTAGTTACTGGTAGAGGAGGGGGCGGCCGATATATCCGGCTGATCTGTTGCGCTGCTCAAGGCCGGAACGATTCGGTGGCTGCTGTTCTTCCCCCGACACGCGGTTCAGGGGCAAGGCTGCGACGCTGCGCCCCCATAAATCCGGAGCCGGGCCTGCAGGCTGGAGGCTGGCGGTGTAATTGCCGTGTCACGCTCCGATGCGCCGCCCATCTGTCGCCCAGCGGCTGCTGCCTGTGGGCCGCGACGGGCCGCATGCCCACCGCTCGCTGGCCCTGCTCCCTTTACATGTACACTGCAGAGGAGCGTGCTGCTGGTCGCATTCCATCCGCCAAAGATTTACCGATGGAGGCCACAAGAGAGTGAAGGTGCGTTGGAATGGACGTCGTGGTAATATCAGAGCCTTACACTACCATCTATCACCTTTTTAATGCATTTATTTATTTGTTGTCATATACAGGCTTGGATAAGTGTTTCGGTTCAGGAGAAGGAGGGAGGAGGCATCATGGGTACTGATTCAACTCCCTCCCAGTTATAATTTATCGTCACAAACGCATTCACTCGAAACTGCATTGGAAAAAAATAACAGTATTATAAACTTTACGATTTCAATTATTGCTTATGCCTGAGAAATTAACTTTGTCGCCGATTTAGTGCACCTGGTTGAAGACATACATGTTATAAAAATGGCTCTACATCAACTGATCAGCTAGAACATTATGAGCACCTACGTAATAACTGGTATGCCCACCTTTGGCACGGGTAAAAGCGGCGAAGCGTCGTGGCATGGAAGCAATGTGCCCTCGACAGATCACTGGCGGGAGGTGGCACCACATCTGCATAAACAAGCCACCTAATTCCCGTAAATTCTGGGCAGGGGGGTGATGAGCTCCAGTGCCACATTCAGTCACATCCCAGATGCTATCCATCGGGTTCAGATCTGGCGAGACGAGAGATGTCACCCATTATCTTGCTGAAAAATGCCACTGGCGTCGGGAAAGATGATTTTCCTGAAAAGGTGTACGTGGTCAGCAACCAGTGTCCCCCAGAGCATAATGGAGTTACTGCCAGCTTGTCTCCACATCGCAGCAAAGGTGTCAAGGAGCTGTTCCCTGGAAGACACCGGATTCACGCTCTTCCATGGGCATGATGAAGAACGCATCTGGCTTCATCAGACCATGCAACACTATGCCACAGCGCCAACGTCCAGCGGCAATGGTCACGTGCCCATTTCAGTAGTAGTAGCCGATGTCGTGGTGTTAACATTTCCACATGCATGGGTCGTCGGCTGCGGGGGCCATCACTTGTAGTGTTCGGTGCACTGTGTGTTCAGACATACTTAAACTCTGCCCAGCATTAAAGTCTGATGTTAGTTCCGCCACATTTCGCTGCCTGCCCCGTTTTAGCAGTCTGCCTAGCGTACTAAATGTGCCATTTGTAGTGAGGAGTGGCCGCCCAACCCCATGATGTTTGGACGTGGTTTGACCTTGGTTTCGCCACGAACTGAAGACACTCACCACGGCACCTCCACAAAGACCCGAGAAGTCGTCCTCCAGGAAGACCCTACAAGTCACACACTTTCCTAAATGCTCGTGCCGAGCCTCTGGGCCATCACAATGTGGCCGGCCGTTATGGCCGAACGGTTCTAGACGCTTCAGTCCGGAACCGCACGACCGCTACGGTCGAAGGTTCGAATCCTGCCTCTGGCATGGATGAGTGTGATATCCTTAGGTTAGTTAGGTTTAAGTAGTTCTAAGTTCTAAGGGACTGATGATCTCAGATGTTAAGTCCCATAGTGCTCAGAGCCATTTGAACCATCACAGTCTGCCCTTGGTCAATCTCAGATATATCGCTCGTCTTCCCCATCCTGCACACAGGCAGCACGCTCGCTGATACTACATGCACTGAGCGGTTGTCTGACTAGCAGTCATCCCTCACCAGCTCACGATGCTGACGGCTGGACGGGTTAATATCGATAGTAGGTCGGTGGTCATAATGTTCTCAGTGATCAGTGAAAATACGATGTGTGTACGTACATTCCAGATATCTTCTTTAAGTAATGGACTGATTTCAACCAAACGTATTACACGTATCACTTACCGTCTGGAAAGAATCGCTTGGTATGTACCACCCACCTATCAAAGTTGTGCGGGTGAGGGTCGAAAGTAGCATAGCCCACCACGCGCGAAAAGTAGTTTTTGAGAATGAGAGCATTTTCAACAGACTTAACAGATAATTTGAAAGTTTTACAAAACATTTTCACGGTTGCCCACCGCCACGAAATAATTAAAGGAAATAAGTTCATCGTTAATACATTTGCGTTGTTCATGCAGTAAAACTGCCACATGAAGCATGACGTTTCATAAATTCGCTGAATGTGAATGTATTCACCTTAAAATCACTGTTGTAAGACTTTCGCACTTATAAACTGTTAACTGATGGTTGTCATGTAATGGCACACAGTGTCTGGCAAAAAATGTGAAACACGCAGAAAGTAAGAGGTTGAGAATGTGTGTGATGTTATTTCAGTAATTACAAAATCTATTACATCTACAAAGAACTTTCAGTAAGCGCCCACATCATTATTACTTGCATCTCATCTGCTCTGTATGCATGCACTGATTCGACTGGGAAGGGTGTCATAAAACCGATGTATCCTGCTGTGAGGGGAACCAACTCACAACTGTCACACTGGCCTATGATATTCTGGATACGGACACTGAGATGTTGACGCCCAAGCTGGTCCCACACACATTCTATTGGGGACAGATCTGGGCCATGGGGAGCATCAACATCAGGCAGACAGTTCATAGAGACGCGTGTCTCTGTGGACAAGCATGTCCTGTCCAAAAATGTCACCACTCTCCCATGAGAAATCCAGGATTTCCGCGAAGTACTTTTATGCCGTTAGATTTCCCTGAGACACTAACAACCGTGACGCAAAGCCATACCCTACAACTCCTCAGACCATGGCGCCAGGATTACGCTACTGTGCCTCTCCATGTCACTGGAGTAGACGGAACTCTCTCCAGGTCGCCACGTACTTAGCGACGGTGGTCATCCTGCACAGTGCAGGCTGCGTTCGTAGCTGAACATTATATGAGGCCATTAATGAGCAGTCTGTACTTCCTGGTCACTGCAACAACTCAAATTCTTCCGTTTGTTTTGTGGTGTTAACATTAACCCACCTATAGGATGGTAATTACCTATTCCACCTAATGCTTGTTTCCGAGCAGTAGTGCGAGATGGCAGAGACTCTAGCAGGGGATCCTTTACTTGTTCTCGGACGGCAGGCCCCTCTGTGAAAGGGTTTGGATGTGCTTGGTGCGTCGTACAACCATCTTCCCTTGTGGTGGCCGGACGTGGTAAATCAGAATCTTGGCGACGAATAGGCAGCCCGACGTTCTCGTTCAGTCAGACATCGAGCCACTGTCACATTCGAATGCCCCACAAATCTGCTTATTGCATGATTTGACCAGCCAGCCAAGTGTCAGGTGCCGATAACTCTGTCTCATATGTGCACGTAGCATCTCTGTGTCCTGAACATTCATCACTCAACGTCTGGCACTGTTCGCACCCGCTGTTTAACACACCAGGCGCCATAATAACACGGAGAATTGCCACCCTAATGATTTGGATGTCTCCCAAAGTACAAAACCTCGCCGATGTTACCGCCAGACGCCAACATCAGTTCTGCATCTATCTACATTCTACATCTACATTTATACTCCGCAAGCCACCCAACGGTGTGTGGCAGAGGGCACTTTACGTGCCGCTGTCATTACCTCCCTTTCCTGTTCCAGTCGCATATGGTTCGCGGGAAGAACGACTGTCTGAAAGCCTCCGTGCGCGCTCTAATCTCTCTAATTTTACATTCGTGATCTCCTCGGGAGGTATAAGTAGGGGGAAGCAATATATTCGATACCTCATCCAGAAACGCACCCTCTCGAAACCTGGCGAGCAAGCTACGCCGCGGTGCAGAGCGCCTCTCTTGCAGAGTCTGCCACTTGAGTTTGTTAAACATCTCCGTAACGCAATCACGGCTACCAAATAACCCTGTGACGAAACGCGTAAGTGAGTGTCCCTGAGGAGGTGAAGTACAGTACAGTGTTTGCGGGCCCCAAGCCCACTATCGTAGATGTGAAGGCTCTGCAGGAAACCTGAAAAGATGATGACTAAAGGGAATCTGGTGAAGACTCAATGGCAGTATCGGCGAAGGGTGGACTCCGTTACACGGCATTTGCGGAAACGTCTTTTCCTTTTGCACATGTATAGTGTGCCTTGCCTCGCCCGTCCTGTCTGGTGCTAATAATGTTAATTCTCAAAATTATGTTAATAAACTTGGATATCAGACTTCATGAACGAAATACACGTTCTAGCTTGTGTCGTGAAAACAACCGTACAACAGGATTTCGTTGTTAATTAAGCACACCAGATAAGAGTACGATGCTGAACACACCGCAAATTTAACAGCAAACAGAGACAAAGGCCCATTAATGTACTTTGCACTTGTATAGCTGAAGGCTCTTTATGAATTTTATTTATCACGTAAGGTGATCGGAAATTCGTCTGTTAATTAAAGGTCTAAGGTCAATTCTCAGTAATATTGTGTAAGATCCCACTCACTGGCTTACTCACTATCATGTCTAGTCGTTCTCCATTTACGAAGACTGCTGATTTTTTTTTTTAGGTTCTGTATGTTTTATCATGCAATAGACGGTACTATCTTATTTATGTTTTCTCTTTTCTGTTAGTATTTCAGTAACGATACTGTTTTAGTAGTTATACTACTCAGTGTCTGTACTGAATATTGAGTGGTCATGAGGCTGGATGCTTTTGACGAAGCCAGAATAATATTATTTATTTACCTACACATTCAGGTGCAGTTACAATGGAATAAATTTACATTTGATTAATGTTTTTTACAATTTCAACATATCCATCAGATCATCATAACGAGTTCTTTTTCTAAATATTTTCAGTTTGTATCTGATAGACAAAATAACAATAGTTCGTATATGCGATTACTGTTTTTCCCTTTTTTATACATTTTAGATCTTCAATTCGGATTTATTAAAATTTTATATCAGTTGTTTGAACTATTATTTTAAGAAGTTAAGATTGAAATTACATAATTTTTAATTAATCAAGACCGTTCATTCTCTTCGTTACTTAAAAATTCTGATATACAATGGTTTTTATGCTACAAATACAAAAAATTCTTTCAGCGCTCTGCTCCTTTGTTCTTAAAAATGTACGCTCGTCTCGTTTATCTTTATATTTCACGACATGGCTAGCTTATGAAGTGCTTCTTCCTGCAGTTATACCATTTCAGAAAGAGCCAGCCGTACCAAGATTCATGCTCAAGGGAAGCTAATAATTTATTCAAAACTCAAAGATAGACATGAAGACAGTGCAACCATTTCCTGCATCTATAGGTTGTCAGAGTTCTTTACTACACTGTACTCACGAGCTCATATATCCATAGCAGCAAAGCTACTTCACCACAATTTTATTTTGACTTCTAATTCAAGCGAAATAATATATATGTCATTTGTTCGCAAATAGCACACACATGTCTATGTATAAATAATGTTTCTTCTGTATTCACAATAATACTCAGAAGAAGAAGAAAAGTTATTCAACTAAAATTCAGAACAATTCATTGTAAATCTACATTTAAATAAACCAGAGTGGCCTTCTAGTATTGAGAGTCATGTGCTTTTTTATGGTGACGTAATTCTACATTCTTCCTAGGGGATGGAAAGAAATTTAACACATACCTTTTTATACACAGTAATATTATATCTAAAACATACAAAAAAAGTTCATATAAACATTCTATAGTTATTTCTACATTTGTATCCACACATAGATTCGTGATATTATACATTGCCTCATGCAAAGTCATGATATTTTTTAAATCTTTGCAGGCGTATAGTTCCATTATCCCCAGTGTACCCATATAAGAGATTAGGCAGACATCAACATACGGTGTACCACTTATAGTGTGTGGGCCTAGGTACGTCATTTGCTACTCCTTTTCAGTTTATCTTCTGTTGGATCTCTTTTGCTATACCTGTCCCTTTCAACAAAGGAATCGGGTTAGTGGGAGGACAGACGGATCATGATGTAGAATGGTCAGATGACAAAAATAAGCTTTTATGATAAGAGGTCTTTCTTAGAATAGAAGTACTCTGGCATGTCACAACATGTGACTAAATCTATTCTTTGAATTATAGTCAAATACGGAGTTTCCGACAACTTTTAATTCAATTTGCTGTTCAGTATTGAATTCAGTGGCTGTTTCGGAATACTGCTGAAATGATTTTGTGTTCTTCTTGCCTGGAGCTCTACTTTGATTGCTCGGAAATATTTGCCATGAAATAGATCGGTTTTGACAACATCAGTCTCTACTGTGCATTCATCAAAATAAAATATGCATTTCACCGTGCAGAGGTCTACAGTAGCCTTCTTCATACGCAAGAAATCAAGACCTAATAAGTAGTCTGCGATTAATTCTTTTACTCCAACGAGAACATGCATATCATTGTCATATTTCCTGTATTTAGCTTAATGCGGGTCTGCCGTTTACCAATATGAGATCGCATGCCTACAGTTGCTTCGATCCTAGAATCATCGATAAGCAAAGTGGACTGTTTTTCAAACAAACCTAGGAAGAATACGCAAGGTATAGCACCCGTGTGACATGTATGTGAGACAGGTATGTCTCCTACTAAGACAATTATAGCGGACAGTAACACAATTTGTGACATCACTACTATTAGGTTCATCTAAAGCAGCAATCAGCCACTACTGCTAATGCTATTTATTTGCATAACCCGTGCCGTAACAGGTTTCGAACTGAAAGGTTCATCTTCAGACGGTTTTTCACATCTAAATACATATTTTTTTTGTAGTTCACGTAAGTTTTTTGCTCCTTATTACTTGTGGAGAAAGATACGAGTAGTTGGGATTGTAGTGCCCTACGGTGGAGAACAACGTTACGAGTATTCTTTATCAGTATGGGCTATGGGGTCTTTCAATAAATCTCACCAAAACTGAACATCTTAAAGTGAGATAATACGAGACAATTGGTTTTAAAACTGATGCTAGTAAGATAGAAGGTAGTAAAGCTTTTAAATATCTTTGGGCAAGGTAAGCTTCTAATGGACAGAACACAGTAGAAAGAAAAAATAAAGGTAGACAGGGAATGAAGGTGAACCGATAGCTAAATTCTGCCATACGGAATAAAAAAACTAATAACGAAAACCAAAAAGAGCAGTATAACATACAACTGTATTGCACCGTACACTATATGATCAAGAGTATCCGCACACCTGGCTGAAAAGACTTACAAGTTCGTGGCGTTCTCCATCGGTAATGCTGGAATTCAATATGCTGTTGGCCCACCCTTATCCTTGATGACAGCGTCCACTCTCACAGGCATACGTTCAATCAGATGCTGGAAGGTACCTTTAGGATAGGCAGCCCATTATTCACGGAATGTTGCACTGAGGAGAGGTATCGATGTCGGTCGGTGACGCCTTGCACGAAGTCGGCGTTCCGAAACATCCCAAAGGTGTTCTATAGGATTCAGGTCAGGACTCTGAGCGGCCAGTCCATTACAGGGATGTTATTGTCGTGTAACCACCCCACCACAGGCCTTGCACTATGAACAGGTGCTCGATCATGTTGAAAGACGCAGTCGCCATCCCCCAATTGCTCTTTTTGAGGAGGAAGCAAGAAGGTGCTTAAAACATCAATGTAGGCCTGTGCTGTGATAGTGTCACGCAAAACAACAAGGTGTGCAGGCCCCCTTAATAGCAAACACGACTACACCATAACACCACAGCCTCCGAATTTTACTGTTGGCACTACACACGATGGCAGATGACGTTCACTGGGCATTCGCCAAACCCACACACTGCCATCAGATCGCCACATTGTGTACCACGATTCTCACTCCACACAACGTTTTTCCACTGTTCAGTCGTCCAATGTTCACGCTCCTTACACCAAGCGAGCAGTCATTCGGCATTTAACGGCGTGATTTGTGGCTTTTGAGGATGAGATCCATGTTTTCTCACCTCCCGCCTAACTGTTATAGTACTTGCAGTGGATCCCGCTGCAGTATGGAATTCCTGTATGATGGTCTGGATAGATGTCTGCCTATTGCACATTACGACCCTCTTCAACTGTCGGCGGTCCCTGTCAGCCATCAGATGAGGTCGGTCTGTACGCTTTTGTGCTGTACATGTACCTTCACGTTTCCACTTCACCATCAGAACGGAAACAGTGGACCTAGGGATGTTTGGGAGAGGAAAATCTCGCGTACAGACGTGTGACACCAGTGACACCCAATCACCTGACCACGCTCAAAGACTGTAAGTTTCGCGGAACGCCCCATTCTGCTCTCTCACGATGTCTAATGACTATTGAGGTCGCTGATATGGAGTACCTGGCAGTAGGTCGCAGCACAATACACCTAATACGAAAAATTTATGTTTCCGGGGGTGTCCGGATACTTTGATGACATAGTGTACGTGTCAAATGTCTGGGAATTTGGGAGAACAGACAATCAGAGGACTCTTGCAATGGAAATGATTTACTGGGGAGAGGAGTAGCGGAATATCAAAATTAGATAATGTAAGAATTGAGGATATACGGAGTACGACGTTGAAGGTACTGTTATCGATATAAATAAAACCAAGAGGTTACTTTGGTTGAAGGATGGATGGTACATGATGTCTGAATCGAGTACGGCAGTGAATAGGTCCTGGAAGAAGAAAAATAGGCCGACTAGCAATAACATAGAATCAGGATGTAGATGAGCGATATGGAGACCGAATGGACATGCACGAGGTTGAAGATAACGTAACTGCCTCCTATACACCGTCGTCCGGCAGTAATCGTCGACCCATTAAGGTCTTTTCTAAGAGGCTGAAGGAGTGGAATTAGCATACGGGGGGGGGGGGGGAGATAGGAATATAGCGTTGGTGCTCGAGTATCTCCCACTTGAGTTGGCGTAGTTTATCCGTTACGACATTTCCGACGTGGGAACATGCTTTATTATGAAGCAGCTGCACCACCCGTTGGGGCAACATTCCTCACCTTTGTTTTTCGCCAGACATTCTGCCTCATACATTCCTCATTATCCGATGGATGTCTACCGGTGTTCGACAGCCAAAAAAATAATAACCGCACTTTCGTAATGTTTGGACATATTTAGAAATAACGCCGCCTTTATTCGCTGTTCCTTATTTAGTGCACAGACGTCTTGTCTTCCATCTATAAATTGAAACATTTTGAACACCCTTGTGTAGACTGAAGATCCAAAGAAACTGGTACAGCTGTCTAATGTCGTGTAGGGCTCCCACAATCACGTTGAAGTTCCACAATACGACGTGGCGTGGACTCGACTAATGTCCGAAGTCGTGCTGGAAGGAATTGACACCAAGAATCCTGCAGGACAATGCATAAATCCATAAGAGTACTATGGGGTGGACATCTCTTGTGAACAGCACGTTGCAAGGCATTCCATATATGCTCAATAACGTTCTTGTCTGGGTAATATGGTGGCCAGCGGAGGCGTTTAAACTCAGAAGAGTGTTCCTGTAGCCACTCTTTAACAATTCTGGACGTGTGGGGTGTTGCATTAACCTTCTGGAATTACCCAAGTCCATCGGAATGCACAATGGGTGTGAATGGATGCAGGTGATTAGACTGGATGCTTATGTAGGTGTCACTTGTCAGAGTCGTGCCTAGAAGTATCAGGGTTCCCACATCACTCAAACTACACACGCGCCACACTATTATAGAGCCTCCACCAGCTTAAACAGCCGCCTGCTGACATGCAGGGTCCAGGGATTCATGAGGCTTTCTCCATACCTGTACACGTCCATCCGCTCGATACTATTTGGAACGAGACTTGTCTGACAAGGCAACATGTTCCCATTCATCAACACTCCAATGTCTGTGTTGACAGGCCCAGACGAGGTGTAAATAAACAACAATTTTTTTTTTTTTGGTCATCAGTCTACTGACTGGTTTGATGCGGCCCGCCACGAATTCCTTTCCTGTGCTAACCTCTGCATCTCAGAGTACCACTTGCAACCTACGTCCTCAATTATTTGCTTGACGTATTCCAATCTCTGTCTTCCTCTACAGTTTTTGCCCTCTACAGCTCTCTCTGGTACCATGGAAGTCATTCCCTCATGTCTTAGGAGATGTCCTATCATCCTGTCCCTTCTCCTTATAAGTGTTTTCCACATATTCCTTTCCTCTCCGATTCTGGATAGAACCTCCTCATTCCTTACCTTATCAGTCCACCTAATTTTCAACATTCGTCTATAGCACCACATCTCAAATGCTTCGATTCTCTTCTGTTCCGGTTTTCCCAGAGTCCATGTTTCACTACCATACAATGCTGTACTCCAGACGTACATCCTCAGAAATTTCTTCCTCAAATTAAGGCCGGTATTTGATATTAGTAGCCTTCTCTTGGCCAGAAATGCCTTTTTTGCCATAGCGAGTCTGCTTTTGATGTCCTCCTTGCTCCGTCCGTCATTGGTTATTTTACTGCCTAGGTAGCAGAATTCCTTAACTTCACTGACTTCGTGACCATCAGTCCTGATGTTAAGTTTCTCGCTGTTCTCATTTCTACTACTTCTCATTACCTTCGTCTTTCTCCGATTTACTCTCCAACCATAGTGTGTACTCATTAGACTGTTCATTCCGTTCAGCAGATCATTTAATTCTCCTTCACATTCACTCAGGATAGCAATGTCATCAGCGAATCGTATCATTGATATCCTTTCACCTTGTATTTTAATTCCCACTCCTGGACCTTTCTTTTATTTCCATCATTGCTTCCTCGATGTGCAGATTGAAGAGTAGGGGCGAAAGGCTACAGCCTTGTCTTACACCCTTCTTAATACGAGCACTTCGTTCTTGGTCGTCCACTCTTATTATTCCCTCTTGGTTGTTGTACATATTGTATATGACCCGTCTCTCCCTATAGCTTACCCCTACTTTTTTCAGAATCTCGAACAGCTTGCACCATTTTATATTGTCGAACGCTTTTTCCAGGTCGACAAATCCTATGAAAGTGTGTTGATTTTTCTTTAGCCTTGCTTCCATTATTAGCCGTAACGTCAGAATTGCCTCTCTCGTCCCTTTACTTTTCCCAAAGCCAAACTGATCTTCACCTAGCGCATTCTCAATTTTCTTTTCCATTTTTCTGTATATTATTCTTGTAAGCAGCTTCGATGCATGAGCTGTTAAGCTGATTGTGCGATAATTCTCGCACTTGTCAGCTCTTGCCGTCTTCGGAATTGTGTGGATGATGCTTTCCGGAAGTCAGATGGTATGTCGCCAGACTCATATATTCTACACACCAACGTGAATAGTCGTTTTGTTGCCACTTCCCCCAATAATTTTTGAAATTCTGATGAAATGTTATCTATCCCTTCTGCCTTATTCGACCGTAAGTCCTCCAAAGCTCTTTTAAATTCCGATTCTAATACTGGATCCCCTATCTCTTCTAAATCGACTCCTGTTTCTTCTTCTATCACATCAGACAAATCTTCACCCTCATAGAGGCTTTCAATGTATTCTTTCCACCTATCTGTTCTCTCTTCTGCATTTACCAGTGGAATTCCCGTTGCACTCTTAATGTTACCACCGTTGCTTTTAATGTCACCAAAGGTTGTTTTGACTTTCCTGTATGGTGAGTCTGTCCTTCCGACAATCATATCTTTTTCGATGTGTTCACATTTTTCCTGCAGCCATTTCGTCTTACCTTCCCTGCACTTCCTATTTATTTCATTCCTCAGCGACTTGTATTTCTGTATTCCTGATTTTCCCGAAACATGTTTGTACTTCCTCCTTTCATCAATCAATTGAAGTATTTCTTCTGTTACCCATGGTTTCTTCGCAGCTACCTTCTTTGTACGTATGTTTTCCTTCCCAACTTCTGTGAAGGCCCTTTTTAGAGATGTCCATTCCTCTTCAACTGTACTGCCTACTGCGCTATTCCTTATTGCTGTATCTATAGCGTTAGAGAACTTCAAACGTATCTCGTCATTCCTCAGTACTTCCGTGTCCCACTTTTTTGCGTATTGATTCTTCCTGACTAATGTCTTGAACTTCAGCCTACTCTTCATCACTACTATATTGTGATCTGAGTCTATATCTGCTCCTGGGTACGCTTTACAGTCTAGTATCTTATTTCGGAATCTCTGTCTAACCATGATGTAATCTAATTGAAATCCTCCCGTATCTCCCGGTCTTTTCCAAGTATACGTCCTCCTCTTGTGATTCTTGAACAGGGTATTCGCTATTACTAGCTGAAACTTGTTACAGAACTCAATTAGTCTTTCTCCTCTTTCATTCCTTGTCCCAAGCCCATATTCTCCTGTAACTTTTTCTTCTACTCCTTCCCCTACAACTGCATCCCAGTCGCCCATGACTATTAGATTTTCGTCCCCCTTTACATACTGCATTACCCTTTCAATATCCTCATACACTTTCTCTATCTGTTCATCTTCAGCTTGCGACGTCGGCATGTATACCTGAACTATCGTTGTCGGTGTTGGTCTGCTGTCGATTCTGATTAGAACAACCCGGTTACTGAACTGTTCACAGTAACACACCTTCTGCCCTACCTTCCTATTCATAACGAATCCTACACCTGTTATACCATTTTCTGCTGCTGTTGATATTACCCGATACTCATATGACCAGAAATCCTTGTCTTCCTTCCACTTCACTTCACTGACCCCTACTATATCTAGATGCTGACTTTTAATAAAAATAAACAAATTGTGTTTGCATGAGGCTGAATTTCAAAACAACCCTATTGTAAAGTTTTGTGTCCTGCAGTGATCAAGGTACACGACTGGGCCTCCGGTACCAAAAGTCCATATCGATGATGGTTAGTTGAATGGTTCGCACACTGATACTTGTCGATGGCCCAGCATTGAAATCTGCAGCAATTTGCGGAAGGGTTACACTTCGTTCATGTTGAACGATTCTCTTCAGTCGTCGTTGGCCCCGTTCTTGCAGGATCTTTTTCCGGCCGTAGCGACGTCGGAGATTTGATGCGCGCCGACTATAACACCATGTTCAAACTCAGTTAAAACTTGATAACCTGCCACTGTAGCAGCAGCAACCGATCTAACAACTGCTCCAGCAACTTGTTGTCTTATATAAGCGTTGCCGACCATAGCGCCGTATTCTGCTAGTTTACACATGTCTGTAATAGAATACACATTCCTATGCCACTTTCTTTGGCACTTCAGTGTAAATACAATGCCGGGAAAAAATTAGTACACCTCCAAAAACCACGTCGATTTTGATACGATAACGCATATGCCACTTGGGAGATAGTATATATACTGTTAATGGTTTCAACGTCGTCCACCAGTAGATAGCGTAGTGGAGCGGTTAGCAAAGCGCCATTTGTACCTACCCTTTAATAGGGAATGCCCATAGCCAGAAAGCTCTGTATGGCGCACACGTATGGAGCAAATAGGCAACCATGCCACGGAGACACACATGTGCATCCTACCGCCAGCTGAGCGAGTTTGAAAGGGATCAGGTTGTGGCCTTTCGAGCGGAGCAATGGTCTTCTTGGAGAAATTTGTAATAAAAAGTTCTAATTATAGCGCTCGATTACAATTAAAAGCCAGAGTTAAATGGCTACTTACAAAGTATGTGAGTCACTATGGAAGCATCAGATACTTTCTTCCTGAGTCAGTCTGTGCTTTAGTTGTAGATATGTTCATAGATTGTAGTGCCCCTCCATTTTTTATAATATTTATAAAATAGTTGTACGACTTGCATCTCAAATTTTTTTGAGTAAATCTGGTACAAGTGCAAAACATTTTATTTACTATGCTATATTTTGGAGATCTTTTTGTACAACACAAACGATACACACAGTACAATACATGTTTATTATAAAACGAGGATATGTGGGTAATTAAAGCGACATTATTGCAAGAAGATGAAAAACAATCGGTAAATAGCAAATAAAATTAATAAAAGAATACACTGTTCGTTGCAGGATCTATTGAGCTTTATATGAATTGGGTGTTTGCTAATTTCGGACCTGAGCCATTTTCAAGCGCATTTCCTGGATCATGTATTACACATCTTGCTCATCACATTCTTTTATGAGATGTGCACGATATTTAATACATTAACTAAGAGACACCAATGAGCTACCACTATTAATTCTCAAGTTATTTATTAAAAACCAAATTTGGTACGAAAACGTCCTCATTCACGATACATTAAATAGTATTTTTATTTGTAATAGGAAGTTCTAATTACAGCACTCTATTACAACGAAGCAATAATAGAGCTGTACGAAGATTTAAGACTGTATTGGGAATGACTATGAATACAAGCAATCTTAAAGAGGCAGTTCAGAGGTAACGTTCTACTGTTGATGCCGTTCTAAAACTTGTATGTTGCAAAGTTTAAATGCAGTCGAGCCTAAACTTCTTCAAATGACTGAAGCATGCTTAATTTTGTTTACATAAGAATTAAAATGATTTTAAATTGTTTAGCGACAGAGATATTAATTAATACGAGTCCGAGAAAGGGGCCGTTTAAATACAGCTAACTGTGCGTAGGTCGGTTGATAGCACACGTTATGTGTGGAGGTCCACTGCACTCATATATGAATACGGCCAGAGAGGCAGTGGGAAGAAACATTTCGCAACGAGATGTCAGTCTGTTCGCGTCAGTCCAACGCCTGCTTTGGATGACGTCAGAGCTGGGCAGGCTTGAATGCTTTTTCCACAAAAGTGGCAAGCGAACTCCCGAAGGCTGCACACATCCAAGATCGCTTAGATTTCATGGAAGTAGCTTTTCCTGTGCCGCACATAATGTTGGAAAAACCGAGTGGCGAGATTAAAGCAATCAGCTTTAGGTGATTAGAAGTCAGAGTGATACACCATTTTACTTGTGACTCGCCGAAAAGGTCGCCTCTTAACTGTTAATAGTGCTCGGAAAGGGATATTATTATTACTAGGAATATTGTTATATTTTGTGCGTACGAGCTTTTGCAGGATATATCAAGCAGTTATAACATAAAACTTTTATTTTCAGCCGTAGTTTCTGACCCTGCTGAGTAAATAGAAAGTAGGAATATTTTCTTTCAGAGAGCACAGAGAGTTATGTGGACTTGCAGACTGGAAATTATGGTCATAGTTCCTGACCCTGCTGAGTAAATAGCGACTAGGAAATTATGGCCTCTTACTCGCTGATCGCAAAAACAGTTTTCAGGCACTTGTTAACGGTGAAGGTATGTGTAAAGCACTCACAAACAATTTAAGAGTCTTTCGATAACAGAACAACGAAGTAACGACCATTTGGATTATTTACCCGCCACCCCACTCACTAGCGGTATTATCTTCAGCCGCTGTCGAATCGAGATGCACGTTATTTTTGGGGGTGATCCGTCCACCATGTAGGCTCTCTGTGTAAAATGGTCTGGTACCTAGTTAGTGCGGGACATTGACAATGAGTGTAAAAAATGTTGTGAAACGGCAACGGTAATGGATCGTATTTCAACTATTCCGACAAGTGTTTTGAGATTTAACAGTTTCAAGGTGCTCTTAACGTTTAGTAACACCGGAAGCTCTCTGGCTACCCTCCCTCGTGGTTAAAAGTAAAATTAAATTTTTTACGAAATGAATGTGCCATATCCTGTTACGTAACCGTGTAAAAATCGCAGTGTTCCAATTATTAAAAATTATTTTTCATTTCAGGTACAACATTAGATAGCAGAGACACTCAATTTTCTGGTTTGTAGACGTAAATGTAAGCAATTTTTCTTTTCTCCTGGGAAAGCCATAAAAGAACTTTCACATAGTAGTTAGAAACCTTATGGGAAAAGGATCTTCCCTACAGCACTCCCAAAAACGGAGTATTTTATTTAAAAATGGAGCATATAACCACAGAAAATGAAACCCACAGTGGGTGACTCACACCAACAGGCCATGCTTTCCGTTAGCTGCTTCTTGAGGGCCGTCCAATATGCGTCAAAAAAATCGATAAGGTACTGGACACCAACCGGGAGCGTGGTTGATATCTTTGATATGAGGCAGTGTTAGCTACGTGACTACCGAAAATTTGAGAAGTAAACAGAAGAAGGCAAGGAGAGACATTCAGAGCCATTTCTCCCCGTTTTGTTGCTGTCCATTTAGCTCGTAGACAAGAGTTTTTCTCTTGTTTAGTGACAGGAAGAAGTTTGGCTCCAGATATACGATCGGAAACTAAAGATAAATCAAAGCATTGTCACAAAAGTGGGTGAGTAGGACCTAAAACTTTCGGCACACAGTAGTAAAGTACAAAAGTCATGGCGGCCGTTTCCTTGGACAGTAACGATCGTCGATTGGTGAATTGCCTACTCCGTGTCTGCAATAGGCCAAGAAAGTGTTACGTCTTCCTTCTTAATGAGCAAAAAGGCAATAAAGAAGCAATGCCGTTGAAATTTAACCAAAGCGATCCTGTACTTGCAGGGTAAGTCACCTTCACACGCGTCTCAAGTTCTGACTAGCAAATTTGAGTTCCTGTGTTTGCGGCGTCTGACTCTCTGTCCTGTTTACCGTCTCTTGCCATTTCTGACTACCATGTGTTTCTTAACCTCAATGAACACCTCGAGGGTGACAATGAGGATGTCAAACTTTGTTATTGGGAGCTACTTTGGTCATCAATGAAATGACTTCTTTTTTACAGGACCAGAAGAACTGCAACTGTGATAACGATGTAAATAAGTGCATAATTCTAGGAATGGAGGGCGTTGAATAAACGAGTTTCGTCAGAACTCTGACTCTATTCTTCCTGCACAAATAGTGGAATTCTACTGCCCTCCTCGTCTACTAGGCAAGACTCGACGTTTTCCGGTCACACTTCTGAAGGTAGCACTCAGAAGGGGGAACATGAAAGGAAATTACAGAAACGAAGTAGAGCATTGCCGCAACTAGGTTAAAAGCCTCTCAACAATACGCGTGCCATTGTATATAGAAGCAGGGCATTAACTTGACTTACAAGAGGGTCTATTGCGCTCTTGACAATTGAAGAGCATTAGGAAACATGCCGCGACACCGATCTTAATTACACAATGCACGAGAAACTCTGAGGTAATCCGATACGCTCTTTACTAAGCGGGTCATGTAATATGGAACTCATTTAGGTTTATCAAGATGTGTGTGGTGGAGAAAGCAACGAGGCGTCGCAGAGCGGAACAGCGGTATTAGCGGCGGTGGCCTGAGGGCGGACAAGGCTCTCAAATTAAAGACAAATATGACGTAATTGTCTTCTGGCTCGGTCGTTACGGAAACTTATGACGGTTATGTCGTACGAATGGATTTAGCTAATCTGAAGTAAGGAATACGAACACCATTGTACGTCTTTCAAAAATAGAAATGAGACTAGGAAATTTTGTTTTTCCTTGGTACTCGTTTTGTTGCCTTCGCGGAATTTAAGTTGGACAATGTTTTTACTCATCTAGTAGGCGCACAATAATTACAGAAAACCATAAAATTTCGATATTTTGAGAATAAAAAATATACGTATAGGAAAAAAGAAAATATTAGCAGTGTCAAGAGACTGTAATGTGATTTGAAGGTGAGTGACAGACATATGTGGAATTATCTTACGTCAGTTTGTGTTGAGCTCTAAGCTCACCATATGACATGAATGTATATATTAATACCACCATTGTGTAGTAAAGTGTTTTCAAAGGTCACATTCTTGCAGCTGACAAACATAAAGGATACTGCAAGTGTATGGTGTATAGTAATTTTACGCACCGCTACAGTATTATGCTTTCATCTTCGTGAGCTTGGAACCATGAACTGAAGTATCTCCTGCATAAACACACGATTCTGAAGTAGAGATATATTTGTAGAAGGGGTATCATAAACAACTGAGAAATAGGACACAAGTTAAAGTATGGGATAAATACTAACTTGCAATTACGTGCCACTCCTGACGTCAGTATGAAATGTTTTCTTTGTTATGAAAGCCGGCCTGAGTGGCCTAGTGGTTCTAGGCGCTACAGTCTGGAACTGCGCGACCGCTACGGTCGCAGGTTCGAATCCTGCCTCGGGCATGGACGTGTGTCATGTCCTTAGGTTAGTTAGGTTTACATAGTTCTAAGTTCTAGGGGACTGATGACCACAGCAGTTAAGTCCCATAGTGCTCAGAGCCATTTCAGTCATTTTTTGTTACGAAAAATGCACTGCCTGGCTAAAAACGCTTAGCACCCAAAACACATTGTCGGATGTCGATGTAATTTGGTGCACGTACACACTATCCGCGGATATAGGTACACAGCCAGAAAAAAATAGTGCACCCTTTTAGAGGTTTCCAGTTCACGAAAGCTTTATTAATGCATCAGTGCATATACGGTATATGAAATGACTATATTTACAGATAAATAGTTCAAGCCGTTCTGAGAGACCAGGTATCGACCCACGCTAGAACACTCGTGGTAGTACATGATGTAGTATCCGCGGGCGGCACCGCAGACGCTGACTCTGCCATCCAGTCGATCGTACCCCTGGCGAATACTGTCCTGGGATATATTTTGTTATGCCTTCTCGACCACGTAGTGCTGTAAGAGTTGTTGGTTGGAGAGCCACACGAGTCACTTCTCGTCCCGTCATACCCCACAAGTGCTCGATTGGAGACGAGTTTGGAGATCGTCCAGTTGCTGCACATCTTACAGAGCACATTGACATTCAATTCATGGACGAGCATTGTCCTGTTGCAACAACACAGCACCTTCCTGTTACAAGAACGGCAAAAGAACGGGAAGCACGAACTTATACCAATTTTACTGTACACATCAGTTTGTACGCTTTCTGACGTTTTTCTGTTCGTTCTATTATGGATGCCATGTTTGATCCTCCTATTTGCAAATATCCCCCAAGGTATTTGAATTTTTCTACTCTGTTAACATTCCCGTTTTTGTGTACATGGCTTGGTTGCTGTTGATTTTTCGTTGTATGTATCGTGTTTTGTCACATGATATTTGTAGACCTGTTTTGGCAGACACTTCATTTGTGTATTGCAGTGCTTCTGGTCTGTTCTTGCTGAGTATTGTCAGTTCATATGCAAATCCCAGGCACTTTATGATCGTCTTGTTTACACATCTTCTTCCTAACTGAATCACTTTTACTTTTTCTTCCCATTGTTTATTGATTTTATCCAAGAATATGATGAATATAAGCAGTGAGAGACTTATTTGACCTCTGTATGTTTCTCGAACGGGTGTGAGATTTTTCCCATTAATTTTATTTCGGATGTGGTGTCTGTAAATGTCTGTCAAATGACTGTACTACTTTTTCTGTCTATTCCATATTCTCCATATGTGTCAAACAGTATGCCTGTCAGTGGAGTCGTAGACCTTGTTGAACTACACAGATGTGGCTGCAGTGTTGTTCGACTGTCTGACCTTCAGGAGTGTTCCCAAGTTCAAATTCTGTTCAGTACAGGACACTTCTTCTTTTTATTGTTATTAATATTATTACTATCATTTTTATTATTATTATCATTTAGCGGTTGTGGCCAGACGCCTACAATTGTCAGCATGAATTCTTCAAATTTCTGCCACTTCACAATTAAGAAGTCCAGCAATAGAGTAATTTACAAACGATAAGTGTAGTGTACGCATTTTAAGTTGGGTAATTTGAAATGAAGAACGGTGGTTACGTGAAGCATGTGTCGTTAGGAAGAGGAGCGGTGTAGAGATAGCATGTTTTGTAGCAAGTGGATGGCGATCTCTCTGTTTTGAGGAGGAGTTGCAGGTAGCACTCAGGATGTGCTTAGAATTGCTTCAACGTTCAACAATTAATTTTAATTTTTATTTTTTTAGAAGTAAGCAGCATCAAGTATCTCATTGTCTCATTCGTTCATGGTTTAATATAACACCTACAAAAACTAAATAATATTTATCTTTCATCATGAATTTACTTTGGGCACTAATGTTGATAATGGTGGCTTGAGGAAGGGTTTGGGGAAAGGAAGGGGGCGTGGTATACTAGCTAATACATGACTGCAAAAACGGTTACGTGCATCTGCGGCTCCTGACAGTTCCGTAATTTCAAGTATTAATAAACGAACAGTAACTGTATTAACAGCAAGTAGTGAGTAATTTTGTCAGAGGAGATCTCGTAAACAACCCGGTTGTTATGTCGTCAAAGTAGTAGCAGTCAACTATGCGCCTCTCAGTCGTTAAGATCATCCAGAGGAATCATTCATTTATTACGCCAGTGACATTCGACTGCTCTGCTAGCATGAGGCTTGGCTTACAGTAATCGCAGTACTAAGAAGTAGCATCTGACGGTATACTTGGTAATTCCACTCAACTATTTCATGCAATAACTGGCGTTTTTCCCACAACGTAGCTCAAGCTACGCTTATATCAGGTATATTTAAGGTATTTCACACATATTCTCAAATATATTTCATCTCCCATCTGTGGAAAATTCCTTCCTCGACATTCATCTGCCTGGATAAGAAGTAGGCAAAAAGGCGTGAACAAGGATTAAACTTTTTAGTTGTTAAAACGGAACAAACATGTTTCATATTTCTTCACATTCACCCAAATTCCTTCTTTCTACTAGTTTCGTTTATCTTAAGAGCCTGCGTTTAAAAGGAAAGTCGAAGAGTTCTGAAAATAATATTTATATCAATTTACAAACAATACTCGAAAAGGAAGTACCATGTTCGAATTGTATCGATCCAGCGGCTTAGAAGGAGATGTGGAATGCACCTGCATATATACTGTGACTTTTACAACAATGTATACTTCGCAAAACAATTAGGAGGCTGCTTTCTGGAACCCCACAGTTTTCTGAGTTTGTGACGTATAAGTTTGAAACTTGATTCAAAAGTGCCTACCACCTTCCTCTGTAGTGGTACGAAGACATGACACCCTGTGATGTCACCCTCATAAGCACCTGCCCACATTCATTGAGGATTTTAAAAATATGCCTTCACAGAGAAAACTTGCTAGTCTTAGGCGCCTTGAAGCAGGTAAATGTTTGAGAGCCCTCCAATTCCAGTTGCCCACCTGCAGCCACCTAGGAATAGCTTGCAGGTTTCCACTATGAAATCGCTTTTTTTAAATTCTCATTAAGTTTGGGCTGCTGCCACCGATGGTGTTGCCGATCTGGGGTGTCTTAGGGGGACCGATTGCTAGTTTATTCATGCAAGTGTCAAGTCGAACCTCTCTGTGATCACGCCTCGTGAGGGGGAGAAACAAGGAGGCAGAAAGGGGTACACATCCTTTGCTGCTTCGGATCACGTTCAAATTTCGTCAAATGGTTTTAAAATCATTCCTAGTGCTCCACCTTGTAGACCAGACCAAAAAGTTTGATTTCACTGCACGCTAAAGGGTGTGATCACTTTCAGTGGTAGCCGCGCGAGGTAGCCGTGTGGTCTTGGGCGCCTTGCCACGATTCGCGCAGCTCTCCACGTGGGAGGTTCAGAACCTCCCTCAGGCATGTGTGTGTGTGTGTGTGTGTGTGTGTGTGTGTGTGTGTGTGTGTGTGTGTGTGTGTGTGTGTGTGTTGTCTTCATCGTAAGTTAGTTGAAGTTAGATTAAGTAGTGTGTAAACCTAGGGACCGATGACCTCAGCGGTTTGGTCCCATAGGAAGTTACCACAAATTTCCAAAATTTCCATATTCAGTGGTACTGCTAGCCCACGATGTCCTTAGTGAAGATCTGAAGCGTGATGGAGATGTCAGCAGTGCCAAAGATAGTCAAGAACGTAGTCCTGTTGCTGATCACACCGCAAACTGTCGTTCTCGCAGCGAAATATGTGGGACCCAACGCCCCAGGGAGATGGGTGGTTTCATTGACAACCTTTTTGGGACCCCCTGAAGCTTTTTGGTGTCGATTTTGAGCGGCGGTATGTTTGAAATGTTTTCACCGGCCACCCTTAAGAAAACTTGATAATTTCAACGCTTGCGGTTCGTTTCTGATCTCCATCACAGAGGCTTCAAAATAAGGTGTGTAATATGGGTAAGAGTTCTTTCCACTTTGTGATACGACCACTGTGGCGTTGAGCTTAATTGTTGTAAAATTTGGCACGTATGTGACACCAGTAACCAACTTTACACGTCACTTTTATTTCTGAGCTCTGGCCTTTTTTCCGCACGTATCAACACATTGCTGTCTGAAGCGGCTTCGAGCCCGAGGGTGGCGTCGCAGGGCTCCTGCATCATTACAGAAGAATTTTGTAGGCGCCTTTGAGTCGAATTTCAAACTTACGCGTCGCAATGGGAGACAGTAACGTGGTTTCGTAAATGTGGTCCTTTAATTGTGTTTGGCAGCGTAGATACATATATTAATGCCAACTGTAATTATCATTCCACATCCATCCATGTGTGGAAACTGCTGTTTAATTAAGCACGGCCATATGTTGTGATGGCAGTTCAAGTAATTACTAATTACTATGGCACACAATTCGTGCCTTGGTGTAGTATTGTCTTACTTCTTTGGAGGTTTGAGCGTGCAGTGGCACAAACATCTGTTGTAAGTTCTTCGGATTTCTTGCAGCCGACCTTGTCTGTCGAGAGGAGTGAGCTTCATGGTAAACGAGTGCTACAGAAAGGGAGTGCGTTCGCGATGCATTCTGTCCTTCAGTTCACAGGACACCAAGGCAGCACTTTCAACTGATTAACAACACAATTTACACTGTGTACTAATCCCTTTCAAATAAGACCGCCGCCAACCCCAGGTTAATTCGATATCTAGCTTGACATTTATGAGTCCAGCCGCACAGCTGCTCCCGGAACCTGCCAGGTTCGCGCGCTCTGGATTGCAGGTTTTATTGCTCTTGCAAGACGCCGTGATGGCCGCACGCGCTAATGCACTGTTCCCTCGAATCCGCGGGGCATGACGCGCCCAGGTCAAGCGGGCAACCCCAGGCCGGCACGAAGGTCAGTCCGCCCTTTCTACAGCTAGTCTCTGCACCTGGCTATGCAGAACGTGTTCATTAAATAAGCTTCAACAGTTTCTGATGGAACAGCGTCGAGCGTAAAGTCGATGTTAGTCTCGAAGGAGTCCCCTCTCTGTATTGCTCCGGTATTATTGCCAACTGAGATCTGAGACGATACGCTTTGATTGGAAGGCAGGTTGGAAATCTCTCGAATATAAAACACATACCAACCGCCGGCACAATTTTGTTAAGGGTAAGTTCCTCAATCGGTGAAAAATGGAACCTTTATAGGATCTCTTTCTTGGTCGTTTGTTGACTCCCATTTTTCTCAGGAACGTTGGAACTGATGTCAAATACTAGGATATTCGGTCTCTTGGCGATGTAAAAAATTCAAGTTGCTAAGTCAGTTCAATTAAAAGATACGTCCATTCATGTCACATATTCTTTATACTCGCGAACTTCTTCATCAAAACCTACAGATGAACTATGAGGATCATTTAGAATTTAAGGTCAAGCTCTTATAAAACGTAACCCATCAGAGATATTTTGAAAATACTGTTTTTATTCAATGTCTTTTACACTACTGGTCATTAAAATGGCTACACTACGGAAATGACGTGCTACAGACGCGAAACTTAATCGACAGGAAGACGATGCTGTGACATGCAAATGATTAGCTTTTTAGAGCATTCACAGATAATGTTGGCGCCGGTTGCGACACCTACAACGTCCTGATATAAGGAAAGTTTCCAACCGATTCCTGATACACAAACAACAGTTGACGGGCGTTGCCCGGTGAAACGTTGTTGTGATGCCTCGTGTAAGGAGGAGAAATGCGTACCATCACGTTTCCGACTTTGATAAAGGTCGGATTGTAGGCTATGGCGATTGCGGTTTATCATATCGCAACATTGCTGCTCGCGTTGGTCGAGATCCAATAACTGTTAGCAGAATATGGAATCGATGGGTTCAGGAGGGTAATACGGAACGCCGTGCTGGATTACAACGACCTCGTATCACCAGCAGTCAAGATGACAGGCATCTTATCCGCATGGCTGTAACGGATCGTGCAGCAACGTCTCGATCCCTAAATCAGCAGATGGGCACGTTTGCAAGACAACAACCATATGCACGAACAGTTCGACGACGTTTGCAGCAGCATGGACTATCAGCTCGGAGACCATGGTGGTGGTTACCATTGACGCTGCATCACAGACAGGAGCGCCTGCGATGGTGTACTCAACGACGAACCTGGGTGCACGAATGGCAAAACGTCATTTTTTTCGGATGAATCCAGGTTCTGTTTACAGCATCATGATGGTCTCATCCGTGTTTGGCGACATCGCGGTGAACGCACATTGGAAGCGTGCATTCGTCATCGCCATACTGGCGTATCACCCGGCATGATGGTATGGGGTGCCATTGGTTACACGTCTCGGTCACCTCTTGTTCGCATTGGCGGCACTTTGAACAGTGGACGCTACATTTCAGATGTGTTAGGACCTGTGGCTCTACCCTTCATTCTATCCCTGCGAAACCCTACATTTCAGCATTATAATGCACGAGCGCATGTTGCAGGTTCTGTACGGGCCTTTCTGGATACAGAAAATGTGCGACTGTTGCCCTGGCCAGAAAATTCTCCAGATCTCTCACCAATTGAAATCGTCTGGTCACTGGTGGCTGAGCAACTGGCTCGTCACAATACGCCAGTCACTACTCTTGATGAACTGTGGTATCGTGTTGAAGCGGCATGGGCAGCTGTACCTGTACACGCCATCCAAGCTCTGTTTGACTCAATGGACAGGCGTATCAATGCCGTTATTACGGCCAGAGGTGGTTGTTCTGGGTAGTGATTTCTCAGGATCTATGCACCCAAATTGCATGAAAATGAAATCACATGTCAGTTCTACTATAATATATTTGTCCAATAAATACCCGTCTATCATCTGCATTTCCTCTTGGTGTAGCAATTTTAATGGCCAGTAGTGTATGTTTCTCTATTCTTCTAAAGAGTTTCCATATTTGTTTAAACATGTGTCATAACGTTCTACAAGCTTTTCTGTCCCTAAGTCATAGATGGCTGTGAGGGTAACAAGTCTCCGAACTGCTTTTTCCACCTCGTCGTCTGTTACGAAGCGCTTACCGCCGAGAAACTCCGTTAGGTAGCGGAACAAGTAAAAATACCTCCGCGCCAAGTCTGCACTGTACGGTGGGTGAACAATCTAATCCCATTCAAAACATCTGATCAGTTTTTGGGTGTGAATGCAGAATGGGTTCTGGCATTTGCATGCAGCAACAAAACTCCAGAGTCGTAAAGCCACAACGCTTATTCTGCATTGCATGTTGATGTATATTCAGGGTAGCGCAACAAGCGGCTGCTTGTAATGTGGTTCCTAGCTGCATAAACTCGACTGACATGACGCCATGCCTATCCCAAACCGAGGCTGCCCATATCCGTGCATGTTGAGATTGTCCCCTTGGCCTTGACTTTGACCGGTGGTGTTGTTAGACACCATTCCATTGACTGCCGTGTAGACTCTAGGGCCATGTGAGAACCCCACGTCTCGTCCCTTGTTACAGTGTTCTCTAAAAATTAATATCCTTTCTTATGATATCGTTCCTAAAAATCGAATGCACAAGCGTTTCCTTCGATTTTGTGTTTCTCATTGACCAGCCTGGGAAACCGACGTGCACACTATTTCCGAAAATGGAACTTTTCAGAGACAGTTTTGTGGTACATTGTCCTTCCCACATTCGGAAATACAAACTGGCTCTAAGCATTATGGGAATTACATCTGAGGTCATCAGTCCCCTAGACTTAGAACTACTTAAACCTAACTAACGTAAGGACATCACACACATCCATGCCCGAGGCAGGATTCGGACCTGCGACCGCAGCAGCAGCGCGGTTCCAGACTGAAGCGCCTAGAAACGCTCCACCACAGCTTTCGGAAATTGCAATCCTAAAGTTGAAACAGTGAATCGCCCATCTTCAAGAATCCTTTCATCCACAGATTTCACCAAAAACTTCTGAGATGACTGGTGGTCGGCCTGATCGCGGTTCATCATGAATATTTATCGTCCGTCCTTCAAAACTATCGCTCACTTACGCAATTTACTGTCACTCATCGCGGGGGGGGGGGGGGGGGGGCATACGCTTCATTTATGTATTGATGAAATATCGCTGCTGCAACGTTACAAGGTGTCAAAAACCGGCTCACTGACCGTATTTCACATTCGGTGGCTGATCCATAGTTTTAAAGATTTTGAACTTACATCGTAAACAGCACCCTGCGACAGAACCTATGCAAATGGCGTTAAAAAAATAGTTCATATGGCTCTGAGCGCTATGGGACTTAACATCTATGGTCCTCAGTCCCCTAGAACTTAGAACTACATAAACCTAACTAACCTAAGGACAGCACACAACACCCAGTCATCACGAGGCAGAGAAAATCCCTGACCCCGCTGGGAATCGAACCCGGGCGCGGGAAGCGAGAACGCTATCACACGACCACGAGCTGCGGACCAAATGGCGTTTCTATGTTATCGCCACGTTTGGTTACCTACAGGAATTAGGACCTTAATTCCGAAAAACCCTCGCATCTTTATACAAAATACTATATTTGTACGAAACTCTCAGAGCACACGTCCTTCTCTCACACGTCTTGCTTTTTATCGTCAGTCTTCTAATGGTCTGACTCAGCTTACTAAGATTTCGTCTCCCACGCCAACCTCTTCATCACACAGTAGGACTTCACCCAACACTCTCAATTAACTGTTACAAATATGCAACCTCTGCCTTCCCTTATAGTTTTCACACTCTTGAGCTTCCTCTGGTACCGTGGAAGTTATTCCCGGTTTCAAAACACGTATTATGTCATCTTGTCCCTTCTTCTTCTTTGGAATCACTATATTTTCCTTAAGCCTCGATTCTGCAAAGAACTTCCTAATTTCCTATCGACCATGTAGTTTTCAACATCCTTCTATAGCAACACATCTCAGACGCTTCGAATCTTTTCTTTTCTGGTTTTACTACTGTCCAGTTAACGTTTTGGTCCGCAGTCTTGACACCAGTAAAACCTTTAGGGTCACGTCGGCCATGTCAAGGAAGCAGCGAGTTGGGACTTCTAGTCTAACTATACCCGCACTTCTCACTCCATGTGACTGGAGATAAAAATGGGATACCTGGTTTCAGCGGGGCAGGTTGCGTCGTGTCGGGTCGTATCGACTGTGATCTGTGGATCTTATCTCCTGTTAGGTTTTGCTCTGGTCGCTAGGTGGCGCTCTTGCGCCTCGTCTTCTGGTTTGAATACTTGCGAGGCGAAAGTGGAATGGACAGTCACTAGGGGACGAGCAGAAAGGAAGTCGGTTGGAGTAAGTACACTATGTAACCAAAAGTACCCGAACACCCCTCTAAAACATACGTTTTTCTTATTAGGTGCATTGTGCTGCCACCTATTGCCAGGTAATCCATATCGCTGACGTCAGTAGTCATCAGACATAGTGAGAGGGGAGAATGGGGCGTCTGTAACCATTATGTTGTCTCAAAATGGTTCAAATGGCTCTGAGCACTATGGGACTTAACATCTGAGGTCATCAGTCCTCTAGGACTTAGAACTACATAAACCTAACTAACCTAAGGACATCACACAGATCCATGCCCGAGGGAGGATTCGAACCTGCGACCGTAGCGGTCGCGCGATTCCGGACTGAACGCTTCGCAGAACTAAGGGACTTCGAACGTGGTCAGGTGATTGGGTGTCACTTATGTCACACGTCTGTACGCGAGATCTCCACTCCCCTAATCATCCCTAGGTCCACTGTTTCCGATGTGATAGTCAAGTGGAAACGTGAAGGGACGCGTACAGCACAAAAGCTTACAGGCCGACATCGTCTGTTAACTGACAGAGACCACCGACAGTTGCAGAGGATCATAAAGCGTAATAGGCAGAAATATATCGAGACCATCACACAGGAATTCCAAACTGCATCAGTATCCACTGCAACTACTATGACAGTTAGGCGGGAGATGAGAAAACTTGAAATTCATGGTCGAGCATCTTTTCATAAGCCACACATCACGCCGGTAAATGCCAAACGACGCCTCGCTTGGTGTAAGGAGCGTAAACATTGGACGATTGAACAGTGGAAAAACGTTGTTTGGAGTGATGAATCACGATACACAATGTGGCGATCCGATGGCAGGGTGAGGGTATGGCGACTGCCCGGTGAATGTCATCTGCCAGTGTGTGTAGTGCCACCATCAAAAGTCGGAGGCGGTGGGGTAAAGGAGTAGTCGTGTTTTTCATGGAGGGGGCTTGCACCCCTTGTTTTGCGTGGCACTATCGCAGCACAGGCCTACATTGATGTTTTAAGCACCTTCTTGCTTCCCACTGTTGAAGAGCAATTCGGGCACGGCGATTGCATCTTTCAACACGATCGAGCACCTGTTCGTAATGAACGGCCTTTGGCGGAGTGGCTACACGACAATAACATCACTGTCATGGACTGGCCTGCACAGACTCCTGACCTGAATCTTATAGAACACCTCTGGGATGTTTTAGAACGCCGACTTCTTGCGAGGCCTCACCGACCGACATCGATACCTCTCATCAGAGCAGCACTCCGTGAAGAATGATCTGCCATTCCCCAAGAAATCTTCCAGCACCTGATTGAACGTATCCCTACGAGAGTGGAAGCTGTCATCAAGGTTAAGGGTGGGCTAACACCGCATTGAATTCCAGCGTCACCAATGGTGGACGCCACGAACTTGTAAGTCATTTTCTGTCAGGTGTCCGGATACTTTTGATCACATAGTGTATGTGTTGTTACAAACTGGTGGCCGGTGTCTTCACGGATTAGCTCTGAGGGAATCGTGGCAACAGGAACGACTTTGAGTATGATTAGCTGATTCCGATGCCATGAAAGAACACCTCTCTCCTTCTGTCAGGCCGTGTTATTGTTGCTGCCCTGCCCCATGTGATTTTTCCATGAGTCGAGAATTTGTGTTTTGTGGGAAGTTCGGATCCGCTGTAGTGTGGTCTGTATTGCTTGTAGAAACTGTTGAAGCCTGCCAACCCCTGTGTTTCATTAGGGCGCTGTGTTGCTGTCCCGGAAGTACCTTAGTTCTGGTCCATGGGTGTGAAGATTGTGGTGATACTTTTTTATTGTTTGGTTTTAACAGCGTTTCTCCTTGCCAAATGATACCTGACATTATTATTACCACCGTCTGTGCAAGCGATGAGAATGTGACGGCTGCATGTGTTATAATGAACATTTATGAATAGAGTGCTCTTTTCATTACGTTTTAGATTCTTATCGGGCGAGATCTATTAGAACACTGGATGTACTACTAGATGGCTGTGAAATTTTCTATTTTGCAATCCTTGGGTTCCTCACCAGATTCTTGGAGCCTCATAGGATCTGCGGGCCATCTTATGCTGGTATCGGACCGTTCTATTATTAACAAAACAAGGTTTTCTACTCAGAAGGGAAGTTTCAAAATTATTATTTAAAATATACTTATACTATGTTTGTGGCTTGGTTACGTTAATATACCCATTATTGGTTCTCGCCAGTGTTTAAAATGTACTATCCCTGAAATTCATAGTTTAATCTTTTAATCATTGTTTCTTGGGTGTCGTTGAACCTTCCTCTGGATTGCTTCTTCAGGCAGGTATCTGCTGAAAGTGTGTTATCGTATTAATTGATCTGTTGGTGTTTCTAGACATCTTCTTGTCGCATTTTACGAGCGTCCTGATGATGTCTGGTGGGTCGTCTACTGCTTCTGCAGTCTATCCGTGCAATTAGTCCGGCCTGACAAGTGTAAGCGCGCCGGCGACACGATATTGCTGGATAGCATTTGGGATATACCGGTGCCATTAGCTTGTGTGACGCAGCAGTACGGCACGGTGACTTCTGTTTCCTTCCATGGTTCGCGTGGCCCAAAACCTTTTCAGGGTTCATGTATTTTTGTCTTTAGGCTTGGATCTCTTTTGGTGCCCTGCCCTTTCTGTGTCCCTAGTCAGCTGGGCCATTTGCTGGCCCCTATACCGTTTAAATTTGTCAGCTTTCTGAAAAGATTGCGTTAAATTTTGATTTGTAATTTAAAACCAGTCTATTAGCTCGGACATTAAATTTTTTTAAATATTTTTACATGTTACTAAATTTGTGATAGTCGTTGTTACAGTCGACCTTGAAAGATTTTGCTTCAGATTTGTAAGGTCTCTTAAAGGCCCATGTTGGATCTTGGTTCTGTAATTTAAAACCATTGTGTTAGCATGGTATCGTTTTGATATCGTTTTTGAACTGGTTAAGCAAGGGCGCTCCTTTGAATTCAAAGCACTCCACTCATTGTTCTAAGAACTGCTGATTTGTAAAAGATTATTTCATTTTGTTTTACTATCGCTGTTTTTTTAAGAAAATTATTTTATAAATTGGTAAATGATGAATGGTGTCATTACCTGGGGCCTAGGCCTTCCATTAATTTCTGTTAATCTAGCTTACTGGAGCTCAACTGCCATACATTCTTGTGCTCCAAACGAACATAATCATAAATTATTTTCTTCTATTGAGAATGGTGTTCCTACTAGTAGAATTCTTTTTGTCAGGGATGCCCTCATTGCCTGTGCTAGTCTGCTTTCTATGTCAACCCGTATTTGTTTGTCATGTGTCGTGTTGCTTATGTAATAGCAGTATGCCTTCCGTTCATGTACCTTGTGGTCACCAGTTTTGATGTTATATTTATCACTAATCTCATTCCCTCTGTTCCTCATTACTTTCATCTTTCATCAGTTTACCCTCAGTCCAGGTCACTCCAGTCAAGTGATCCTGTAACTTTCTGTTACTTTTCACTGGGAACAGCAATTTTGTCTGCTAATTTTATTATTGATTTCGCGTCGTCCCTGATTTTAAACTCACTCCTGCAGCCTTCTTTTCTTTCTGTAATACTGATAATGACATTTAAACAAATAATAATGTGCATGCCATATGGTGGGTAGTTGCAGACATAACCGAGCCCGATTCACGCTACTAGTGCAAAATCAGAGTTTGCGGAACTTTATGGTATAAAGAGAGACCGACAAAAAGAGTGCACATGTGGTACTGCTGTAGTATGTGCCGACGACTATGTTCCTTGACAAAACGACTGCCTAGCAGTCCGACGGATGTTACTACTTTTTTGTCAGCGAGAACTGGCATCCTCCATTAGACCGCTATACCCGATGAGTTGTTCGTATGGCCTGTAGAAAAAGAGTCCAAGTTCACTAGAATTAAGATTTTGGGGACAGAGAATCACTTCAAGTAGTGAAGCAAACTACAGCGGGTCGACTACGGTTGTAACTAATAAAGGCTAACATCGAATATGACTTCTGAGTGTAATAAGAGCATGACTTCATGGTTCCTTAAGCCAATATGATTGTGAGGCGATTGGTTTGGTACATGACGAGATGGTTTACATAGAAGAGGTCAGGAGACAAAAGAAGGTATCAACTGAATTACGTCATTGTTTTAACTGACTTTCAGAAATCAGATACTGTGGTAAAGGAAACCGAGGTACAGGTATATAAAGCGTATGAACTAAAAAGGAGACATAGATGAAAAAAGTAAGTAAACAGTCTATTGTCTCAAAAGCAGTCGCCATAACTGTTAATTTATTTACCCCACTATGAAACAAGATGGTCAGTACCTTCATAGGAAAATATTTGCGGTCGCCTATGGAATACGACTGTGCTCATTCGCGCACCTTTTTGCCCGAAGCAAATCCACGGCCACGAATGTCTTTCTCCAGAGCTTCGGAATCATGGAAATCGCGTGGCGAAAGATGGAGACTGTAGAGGATGTGTAACGTCTTACCAGAAAAACTTCTGCAGCATAGTGGAAACATCTTTGTCAAGATGTGGGCCACTGTGGAGCTTGAGACTGGATTCCTTGTGGTCCTGTTAAATGACATTGCTACTGCACGCGCTGTTTCACGTCGATCCCTTCCGGCCTTTTGCAAAATGCAGCAGTCATCTTCTATTGTAGTTGACCGTGGCCGACCTGAATTCCTTTGAGCAACAGGATCTTTGGTTCGGAACGCTCTCCAAGCACATGGAACAACGCTGTGCGCAGTAGCAAACTCCTGAGCCAAACTCGTCACTCTTCGTCCTCCTTGCAGTTTCCATATGATTCTCCCTCATGTGAAGTCTTCCACATGTTGTTTTCAGGCCGTGCCGTAATGAAGAAATCGACCACAGTGCGCTGTAATTTCTCGCTGATCGACACACAAGTCCCGCTATGCACACTATTCAGGTCGCTACGTGCTGCCTGAGACTGAGACTCCGATTGCGTCTGCGACTGATACGGACTGCAGGTGACTGGACTGCGACGACTCGACTTAGGGACTCACTGGAGAGAGCGTTGGTGGCGCGTTTCTTGCGAGTTTGGCCTCTCCCCTGATAGGCTCACTTGCTCCGGTGTCTATTATCGATCTTCTCGCTACCTCTCTGCCGACCGGAGTGCTGGCAACAGCTTATGCCAGCACAGTAACTTCCTGGTAACGGGATACAAGAAAGAATTAATGTCGATGAAGAGGAAATGGGCACCATGCATTAGAGCTGCAGAGAGAACTTGATGCAAATGATCAAACAACCAGAACTGACAGATAACAAATGAGCGGAATTTGTAAAATTGTTGGACGAAGTGACAGCCAAACAGTGTTTCAAGTCACTGTGAGAAATGTAAAACCAGCTATTGTGCTATAAGGTAGGGTCTAGAGAAAGCTACAAAACATGGAGATCGAAAGAGAAGTACTCGAATTAAAAAGAGCATTATGTAGCTTTTCTCTTCGACTGTTCAGCTTATATATCGAAGAAACAAACAAGGAAATGAAAGCGTGGTATATAAGTGGATTAAAAATTTAGTATTAGAGGATATCAGTCCCAACATTCGCTGATGAAATTCCTGTTCATTGTCAGAGTGAGGAAGAATTTGAGTTTCTGTCGAATTGAGTAGTGAACTCTCTAATGCCAACAAAGCAGGGATTGAGAGTAACTAAAATACAAACGAAAGTACTGAGGAGTAGTAGAAACGAGACTTCCCATAAATTTAAGATCGAAACTGGGAACCATCTAGTAGATGAAGTGAGGAGATTCTGCTACACTAGACGACACATGACGGACTAAGCAACCAAGATAGAAGAGAACTGGACAGGCAAAGAGACTTTTCCTCGCCGTAAACGGCCTTGTAGTGTGAAACATAGACCTTCATTTGAGAAAAGTATTTCTGAGGAGGTAAATCTCGACAGTAGCTTTGTATAAAAGAGAATTATGCACTGAAGTGTGTTGTACCTAGTGGTCTGTGTACCTACATCCACGTCATGTCTTTTGGTCGACAATTGTGTACGTACTGATTTCAGAATCACGTGAAGAAATGCATATTAGAGACCAACAAAAACAGTTTACACCATATGCTAAAGTTTGGTATTGAAGGACGTGAGGCTGTGCTTTCTGCATTATTTATAAATATTTAGAAAAAATGGTTCAAATGGCTCTGAGCACTATGCGACTTAACTTCTGACGTCATCAGTCGCCTAGAACTTAGAACTAATTAAACCTAACTAACCTAAGGACATCACACACATCCATGCCCGAGGCAGGATTCGAACCTGCGACCGTAGCGGTCACGTGGTTCCAGACTGAAGCGCCTTTAACCGCACGGCCACACCGGCCGGCTAATATTTAGAATTCTGCACATTTCAGGGCTGCATTTCACGTAAAGGGTAAGGAAAATATGCCGGCATTTGATTCCTCATCTTAGTTAAAGAAGAAGTGTTAACGGAAATATGATTTAACACTGTAACTACGTGCAGTGTAATCAAGAACAGGTAGCATGAACTCTGCACTGCATCGGAGCCTGCGTTTAGCTCAGCCAGACAAGAAAATGCTGTGGAGGACGGATGTGGAGCCTCGCGTTCGCACCAAACTTTTGTTTCTTAGTTAAGACATCAAACTGCTTCCAATTTACACTTCCACAATGTCATATCTAGTGTGTTTCTTTCTCCTCCTGTTATCTTTATTTACACAGTAAGATATAACATGAACTTCTCACTGACGTAAGAGACCACTTTGTTTCGACCATGACACAAATAAAGCGAAAAAAAATAGTGGATACAGTAACATCGTCTGTGTCCAATAAGATATAAAAACCTCAATAGGTAGGCTGCAGTATATTGAACATTACGTTATGCACAATAATTCTACTCTGTACGGTTGATGATGCGGCTTACCTTCACAGAGCCGGTACTTCGTCGAGGTCATTGATGAACAGTTTAAAGAGTTACATCCTCTGTTCGTGGAGTACGTCTAGTCTTTGCAAGACATCTGTCCATTATACGTGGTCGAAGGCGACGAAAAATACTGTTATCGCATGGCACCTTTGAGGGTACCATGCACCGTACGCACGAGCAGCAGCAGCAACTCAGTAATTGGACGCAGCCACCACCAAAACCATATTGACATATTCATCGTTTGTGTACTCTATCGGGAAGCCGCCCTACATAATCCTGACAGTAGGAGCTGTGGTTGTGCAATGCGCAAACGCAGTTCAATGGATCCCACTGTCGTGAAAAAAGGCTATGGTCATGTGACGAAATGATGTCCTGCGTATAAATGACGAGGAATAGGGAATGGACGTCTAAAAAATAAAAATGGAGCCTGATGAGGATTCGAATCGTAGCTCCATGCTGTATGGAGGTTTGACGTCGTAGCAGTCCTCTCAGTGAACTAGGACGGTTGGTATAATAGTGGACGGTAAAACACGTTACTCTGTACATCCCGATGCTAGATTCTCATTTTCAAACATGTCTTTTCAAAAAGCACACGATCTGATTTTGCTAGTTAAACCTTTGTCTTGTATTTGGATGAACAAATGCATGCCGATCTTCGAGGGCAGCAATTTTTCTTCACCCCGTGTACTGAAGGTAATTGGAATTTTATGGTAGTAAAATTCTACTAATTTTTAAAACTCATTACAGTACGTACGGACTGGTAGGCCCTACTTCTGTGGTCGGAAATCACCTTGTATCTTGAAACAGAAAAATATCTTTCACCATGGAAGTGGCATATTTTCAAATTAAATGAATGTCCTAACAATTTTACTTGTCTAGAAAATGGAAAATTTGTTAATTTCCAGTAACTTCAAGTTTCAAAATGTATTTTACTTCTAACTATTTGCGAATACTTCCGCTTAATTTGATTTCACTTAACGTTTATTGGTGTGTAGTGTAGTAATAATGTAACAGATAGACGACAAAATGTAATTCCCCGGAATAAATTTGTAATTTCAGAAATATTCTCCTGCACATGAAAATTGAACGCCATCGTTTAAGAATGGAACAAGAAAATGCATTAAAGTTCTGTTACATGACTGGCTAGAGGCAAAAGTCTGAGACGTGTTTCGTCCACACGTCCTCACCTCACCACCAGATCTGCCAACCAGGGGTAAACAACCATTAATGACATGTTCTTGCCACATGGTTTTGAGGATACTAACCAACCTAAAATTTACGACTTGTGATAGCTATCGCTGATATTTATTGTAGTGCATTAGTCTACAGATGATATAAATACTGATGTAATGTTTTTCTATATACTGTCCTCAGTCACCAATAGCAATATCTGCACTTATATTCGTTACACCCTGTGTAGCTAAATTTCGCATCCTTAATTAAATGTCACGTAAACCACTATTTTCTTAAAAAATTACAGTTTGTTCAAATGGCTCTGAGCACTATGGAACTTAACTTCTGAGGTCATCAGTCCCCTAGAACTTAAAACTACTTAAAGCTAACTAACCTAAGGATATCCCACACGTCCATGTCCGAGGCAGGATTCGAACAGGTGACCGTAGCGGTCGCGAGGTTCCGGACTGAAGCTCTTATAACCGCTCGGACACCCTGGCCGACGACAGTTTGTGATAATACATTTATTCTCAAAAATTGACAGTTTGTGTAAGTTCTAATTTATGTGGGGAATGTTAAGTTTTTAGTAAATAATGAAAGATGGACGTGGAAAACCGAAATGTGATAATCATTTGAAAATATGAAGTCTGTAAATGAGTCCACGATTACGTCATGGCACTTTATTTCTGACGGTCCACCTTGATCACGTACATTGTAGAATTCACAGTTACCGCCTTCGGATGTTGCCATCTTCAGATGATAAACATATCCTGATATAAGTATCAACGTTAATATTTCTGCACTTAGTACTTATTATATACCAAGAGATGCAGGTTTTAACGTTCGTACTTAGATCAGAGAATGTTTATGACTTGATGAGAGCAACAGCCGAAATTGGTAAATGTGAATCGGAAACCTCGCGTGATGAAGACGGACTGCTACAGTGAAAGTATCGTGGTTATAATTCTTTAAGTAACAAAATGAGGAACAATCTTTCACAAGAGATCGTTTACTAAATTATATGTCAGTCATGAATTTCTATACGATTGAAATCACGAAACATAATGAAAATATGACCAAAAGTTTCAAAAGTTATCATGCGCGTTCGTTTAGGACAGTGCTGGTTTCTCTTTCGCTCAGTATGGTGCTGACTTTGTTACAGAGTCTATCCGCTTGTAAGGAGAAAGATTTGGATTAATGAGTGATTTGCAAATTATTCACCTTGTACAATAAACAGATATTGTACTCACAGTGTGTCAATTTTTTTGTTTTACGAAACCACGACCAACTGAATATTCGCTGGTATCGTATTTGCAGCGTTGTTTCTCTAGATACTGCTTCCAAAGATAACAAGCAGTGAGCGTAATGAGCGATTTTGGCACAAAAATCACCCTGCTGAAAAATTTTATTTACCAGATTAATCAGTTTTCTATATTATAAGGTGGTGTAGTGATATGTTAAAAAATGCTACTGTGATACGCAGAGTTTGGCACGGGAGTGAAATTCGTGTTGTTCCCCGTCAAACCCACCAAAAGACTGATAATCCGAAGAACAAGAGACAATAATCGTCACTACGTCTGTCAAAGGCTTGAATGTGAAAGGAAGTGATGCCCCTCCTTACCGCTGACAATTTCTCGGCATTAGCACACTGATGCTAAGTAATACGAGAGTCGGCGACAACTCCCGTGCCGACTGACGCCACAGGGGTCTGGCGTAGTTTAAGGTCTTCCGCTGACAGCAATTAAAATGTCTGACCTTTGCACGTTGAAGGAGCTGACCGAGTCTCCTTGACGAAAAACTCCATTGGCAAAGGTTGTCACAAAGAGATGGACTGTGGTCTTCTGCCAACAGATGCGAGATGTTTTTGACCATGAACTGTAAGGAGATAAGTCATGGGCACACGACAGATACAGAAAGCGGATATGCTTCAATCGATTCAAATATGAGTATCATCACTGTTTTCTAACTTTTGTCGTATTTACATTAGTGAAGATAAGGGCTTGTGTGACAGGCTTACGCAATAATTACTACAATACACTTTCTAAAATGCAGAGGAAGAGATGGAAAAACATTGTAGACTGTCATAGTTAGCATGGATTTGAGGATATGTTGACCGAACTATACTTCCACCACAACTGTCAGCTGCTATTCCACTGGCAGTCAATATTTCAAAAACAACACAATGAAACTTTAATCGGTATATATATATATTCTTAAAAGCTTTATTAAGTCTCATAAAAGAAAAGAACCTAGTTCGATGTATAAATTAAAAAAATAATCCTGCCTCAAAACTATAAATATAATGAAAGGTACTAGGATGGACTACCAGACACGTAACTCCAAAATCAGTTGAGCATAATAGCTTAAATTTCATCCATCTTAAACATAAATTCTTCTTTAAAATCACTCAACCCAGTTACAACTAGGGATACCCATTCGTCATTTATTGAGCCAATATCTTTCACTTGTGGTTAACAAGACTTCACTCATTGTTTCCGGTGATATTTCACATTATATGTTTTACCTGAATGACTGCCTGAACCACAACAGCCTGCTGTTTGAGCAATGTATGACTGACATTTACTTATCTTTGTTGTTCACGCATTAACAAATACAAATGAGCCTTCATCTATATACGATGGTTAATGGTTATAATCCTTAGTCCCACAATGCCTTTGGTATCAACCATGTTTAATAAATTGTGTATCTGTAATCCTGGAGTAGCGATGACCAGTGGTCGAAATAACCAAGTAACCCCAAAACACAGTAACTGCGCACGTGACCTTAAAAATCGTAACATACTGGCAGAGATATAAATGAGAACAAAAAATTAATAAATGGTCTGTTCTGAGAATTCATCGCGTAACATACATGATATAGTCGAAAGCGCCAGTGGCTTTGCAGTTAAGTGATATCGACGGATTTCGTGCAACCAGATTTTAATACACATATTCGTATAAAATTATTAGTCCAACAGGTTCGCTAACTTTTGCACAAGAAAATCGCGACTGGATGGCGCCATCTGGTGTATATTACTGAAAGTTTACGACCAAACAGCATGTACTAAACACTCATCTGGCAGGCAATAGAGGGCTGTAACACTTTTGGTGTATGGGTAGTCAAAGTAACAACGACAGTCGAAGTGTACTTGGTTTACGGTAATGGATATTTTTGTTTTGTTTCTGCTAATATCAATAACACCATCGTCGTTATGGTTGAATTCAGGTCTTATAGAAAATACGTACAAGTATTATATAGTTAAAACCAACGTGAGAAAATAAGGTACGTATGTAGGGAGGTATCTACAATGACCGCGGGGGAGCAGCGTGGTCCAGGGCGTCTTGTCACGCTCCTCACGGCTCTCCCCGTTTCAGGTTCGAGACCTCCCTCGGCCATGGGTGTGTGTGTGTTGTCCTTAGAGTAAGCTAGTTTAAGTTAGGTTAAGTAGTGTGTGTAAGCTTAGGGACCGATGACCGCAGGAGTTTGGTCCCATAAGATCTTACCAAAAATTTCCAAATTACAATGACCATGACGAAGGTGATCACATACCCGGTGGTTTAATCACTGTGTAATTATGCTGGTTTTATCACTGTGTAATTTATCATTGTGTAATTATCACTGTGTAATACTATGTCACAAAGTTTAACTGATAACTAATCGTTGTCAATGTAAACCAGGACTTACTGTGATTCCTTAAGTTTCGTAAACGTTTCATGAGCTATTACACAGAGAACAAAAATTATGGTAGAACTGTTATGGATAAAGGCCTAGTACTGACCAAATTCACTGTGCAGATAGCAGGCCAGCTTGCTAGGGTGAATAGACGACTGTCCAAATTCCATGAACGTCTTCGTAAAATATGTCTCTCTAAACTGGTTGCTGAGCCGTTTCCTACTGAACACGTTATCGAAGTATCAGTTACTGTTGAGAAAGACTATAGTTGGTAATTAAAACAAGGTGGCGTGATGATTACGGCATTGCAGCTTTATCGGAGGAGCAGAAGAGTTAGGTTTCCCGTAATACGTGTAACTTAAGGCGAAAGCTGGGACTGTTATTTTCGAAACACATGGCCGATTTCTTTTACCGCGATTGTTCTCATTTAGCGAGTGCATAATCCGCAGGGACCTCTTCGCCGACATGGAAGTTAAACGTTAATTTTTCTTCCTTTTATTGCAAATACAACGACATTTATTTGTGTGTGTTTTCCACTCTCCGATGTTATTTCCACTAGCCGCGAATTCCTGTATTATGCCAATTTCTGTTTCTCAGAGTATCACTTCCATCCCTGTCATCAATTTTTCAATTTTTAGTCGACTATACTACAGTCCCCGTTTCCCCTACAGCCTCCCCCCCCCCCCCCCTTTGGCACCATCAGGGAACGTGGAAGTAGGAAGTAGTTCCTTAACGTCTTAACAGATATTCTACTTGCCGGCCCCTCCACATGTCATGGGTTTCCACATGATCCACACCTCGCCGATTCTGTGGACAACCTCCTCATTGCTTGTCACCATCATTCTTTAGTACCACATCTCAAATGCTTCGATTCTCTTTATTTACGGTTTCTCACAGTCCATGATTAACTTTCATACAAAGCTGTGTGTTGCAAACGCACATTCTCAAAAATTTCCTTCCGAAATGAATGTCGACGTTTTGTACTAGTAGGCTTTTTGAGTCTGAAATACCCTCTTTGCCTGTGTTAGACGGCTCCTTGTCTCTTCCGTCATTTGTTACTTTTCTTCGATTAGTTGAGTTCTTCTACTTCATCTACTTTGTGGTCTCCAAGAGCTAATCTCATTTCGGTTGCAGTCTATTCTTTCTTCTGTTTTCTCTTACTGGACAGTGTGTGCTCACGAGACTGTTCATTCCATTCAGCAGGCTCTGCAATTCCACCTCACTTTCCCTGCATACAGCAACGTTCGCAGCCAGTGTTATCCCCGGATATCCTTTCAAACTGAATTTTAATACCATTCCTGAACCTTTCTTTTGTTTCCGTCATTGTTTCTTCGATATATAATCGGCCTGTAATTGTAATTAACCATGTAACCAGAAATCCATCAAATATGCCGATTGAAACTTCCTGTCACTAAAATGTCTCTTCTGCTCGCATGTCATAATGGTATCTGAGCTAACCTAATGAACAACATAAAACAGGCTTCATTTACTTCACGCTCCGAATAAACAGGGCACGGAAGTTTCCTAACAAAATAACTTCCATTTGACACTGGAAAAGTTTAATATATCCCACTTTACAGGCATAATATTTGTAGCGAGCACGCTTGGATCATAAAATGTGATCCTAAATATCTTTCTACAAGGACCTGCAAGTATTGAGCGTTCGAAGTGAATTGTCTGCAGTGTAATGTAACATCTGCTGCTCGGAAGATCTCGACGAAAATTCAGCTGCACCTCTAATATTACGCTGTCTGAATTAATACTTTACATGGAAAATAACGGCACTGAAGGCAAATGATACGGTCTGGACCCCATTACTGAATAATTGTAACACCATGGGTACATGATTCCTTCAAGAGAACTGTTGTATAGATACAAGTATATTCTCAGTTTAATGATGGGATGGTGCATGAATAAATACAGAACAATCTCGTATCCCTAGGTAGTTACTGTAAGTCAAAAGTATTATCTTTTTTCTAAAATATATAGAATCAATGTTATAAGAATCACGTGGTGGCTATACCAGGACAAGACATGGACTTCGTTCGCAAAGTATTCATGAAACCCACAAAATCAGAATGAATTGTTTGGTAAATGAAAAACGGATATCACTTAGTTTGGTTGCCAGTCAATTTTGTCAGATTCGGACTCACATTACTGGAAATCGCGTGTCCCACCACACTACAGACAATGGCTCAGTACGTGGAAATCTTGCATCCACATGGCTTACCAAGTTATGCACTGCAGCAAATACCGCATTACCTTGTCATCCACGTCTCATGCACAGACAAATGCAGATCGCATCTCTCGTTATAAGCTTTCACATACAACCTCAGATTGTAATCAGCATCCACTGCCCTTCTCTCGCAATATACGTCAGATCAGTCACGCTTCCTCCATAAAACCACAGCACAGGCAAGAGCGGAATAGGCCTCACTGCAATCTTTTGCTTGGTTTCAAAGTACGGTTCACGCTACTCTCTCTGACCACGTGAAATTCCCACTGGCCAAGACACAGATAGCCCCAGAGACCGTCGTTACGACAAACCACCGCAGCTGACCCCACAGCAACTACACCACAGATGTCGACCAGTGAGCACTGATCAGCATAGAGTTCATGGACACGTGAATCGTGAGGAACTGGAAGTGGACTAGTTTAACAGACAAATTGCAAATGTATAGACTGAACAGCAGGGACAGAAAAGACTGCATCTCCTGCCTCCACTCTTTTTTAATCTGAGTGCTTCACTCTTGTCACACTTATAGCTTAATGAGCTGCACGCTATTTTGTGAGACAGCGAGGTGCACCAGACCTGGATCAAGTACTCACGGCAGATTAATGACCGTAGGCTGGTACACCATCCAGCGTGAGTGAGTTTTTTATACGGTTTGCGTCGATCGTTAACGGTACTGCTCAAATTCCTCCTAATGGAAAATTATACAAAAACAGTGACACAGCAAACAAAATTTACACGATTCACAGACTATTGACGCACATGTCTTTTCTCCATTAGGTTAACTTGTTGACTGTAGCATCAGGAACGGCATCCGGCAGCAACTTTAAATGATAGTAACTTTTTTCCACATCTGGGAAAAGCGAACCCCAGTCTATCTGGGATAAATTCAAGGGATGAGAAAGACAGAAAGAAGTTTGTCTGGTGCAAAGTATTGTATCGAAGTGAATCATACGCTGTGGAGAAAACGGAAAAGAAGAGAATTGAATCGTCTCAGAATACTGAAAATTAGGTGTAGTGATAAGAAATGGGAATGTTCCCCAGAGAACTGGCGAGAAGAGGACCATTTTCAAAACATTGACAAGATGAAGTGACAAGATGCTTGCATAAGCGTTCAGACATTAGCGAATAACTCTCAGTTACTTGAGGGAGCTGCTTAGGGTAAACACTGTAAGCGAACACACCTAAAAAACTATAAAATACGTTGGGTGCAAACGATACTCTGAGATTAATAGAGTGGCGCACACGAGGAATTCGTGGCAGGCCACATCAAACCAGTCATAAGACTGATGACCCAATAAAAAAAGACGCAGCTTAGAGGACAGAGGCTAATCTACAAAGACAAATGATCCAATACCCATGCAGAACGCAAGCACAAGTAATACACATAAAAGTGGGAAGACAAAAGAAGTTTAACTTGTGCTTGTTAATAAGTATTCATGGAATAATGGAGCTTATAACACTGTTATTCAACTCACTGGTCGAAATATCAATACATGAATGGAAAGAAAATTTCAGAACCGGAATTAAAGTTCAAAGAGAAGGAATATAGATAACGAGGTTCTCAGACTACGTAACTCTTCTGGATTGGTGCAAGAAAGACTCAGCAAGAACGAAGAAAAGAAAACGGTAGTTGTAGAAATGACAGAATTCTTCTACCTAAGATGCAAGATTACACAGGATACCCGAAGCAACGTAGGTACCAGAAGTATGAGGGCTATTAAGGAAGTATGGTCCGATCGGTCGCGAAATGGAAATCACAGTGAAAATAAAAAAAATTGGCATTTGCAAAAGCTTCTTACATCTTACATCTGTTTCTCTACATAGTCACCGCTCCGCTGTACATACCTGTCGTAGCGTTGCACCAAATTTCCAGTGCCCTAGTCGTAGAATTCGGGCGTCCGTAATTTCCGCCACTTCTCTACTTTGGTCTGCAGTTCGTTGTCTGTGACAAGATGTCTTCACAGCCAGCCGTTCATCTGAGCAGAGATGAACATCAGAGGGAGCCAAGTCCAGGCTGTGTGGTGGGAGATCGAACACTTCCCACCAAAAACGCTGCAGCGTCGTTCTCATTGCCCCTGCAATGTGCGGCCGAGAATTGTCATGAAAAGAGAAATGAACTACCAAATGTTTGCCCTTCCACCTGAACCTTCTGTCTACCCAGCGGAGCTACTTGCAACCGGGAAAGCTATTCATTTTGGTACCCGAAAATTTCAGTTCTTCCTGATATTTACGGACTCTCAAAGTGTACTGCAGAAACTGTAAAATTCCGCATCTGATAAACAGACCAACAGGTATGTTCTGGACGTCTTTGCGGCCATAAGAGACGCGCACACCTTTGGCATCACCGGTCATTTACTCTGAACCTCATGGCATTCTTCATAATGAAACTGTTGACCGCCTCCCCAATAGGAGTATTATAAGAGGGCCTGTTACGCCCAACATCGGTCCCTTATACGGATCTCACATCGATGATGCGGAAGTTTGCTTATCACGCTTGGAGCTGTGAATAGCATGTCCCTCAGCACTTTAAGGCCGGCCACCTGGCGGCTACACAACCGGACATCTCTCCTCGCCCATGGTTCGCTTCGGTGCAGCTTCGTAGACGTGAGTGACTTCTATCATTCGAATGATGCGAGAGCACGGCTGTTAGCCCGCGCACCTACACTAAAGAGCAAATGAAACTGGTACACCCGTCTAATATCGTGTAGGACCTCCGTGAGATCGCAGAAGTGCCACAACACGACGTGGCATGGCCTCTACTAGTTTCTGAAGTTGTGCTGGAGGGAACTGACACCATGAAACCTGCAGGTCTGTCCATAAATCAGTAAGAGTCTGAGGGGGAGGAGATCTGTTCTGAACAGCACGTTGCAAGGTATCCGATATATGCTCAACAATGTTCATGTCTGGGAAGTTTGATGGCCATCGGAAGTGTTTAAACTCAGAAGATTGTTCCTTGTGCCTGTAGCAATTCTGGACGTGTGGGGTGTCGCATTGTCCAACTGGAACTGTCCAAGGTCGTCGGAATAACAATGGGCATGAATGGATGCAGTTGATCAGACAGGATGCGTAAGTACGTGTTACCTGTCACAGTCGTATGTAGACGTATCAGGGGCCCCATATCAGTCTAACTGCACACGCCCTGCACCATTACAGAGCCTCCATCAACTTGGACAGCTCCCTGCTGACATGCTGACATGCAGGGTCCGTGGATTCATGAGATCGTCTCCATACCAGTACACATACACCCGCTCGATGCAATTTGAAACGAGGCCAGGCAACATGTTTCCAGGCGAGGTGTAAAACTTTGTGTCGCGCAGTCATCAAGGGTACAAGTGGGGGCCTTCGGCTCAGAGAGCCCATCTCGATGGTGTTTCGTTGAATGGATCGCACGCTGACACTTGTTGATGGCCCAGCACTGGAATCTACAGCAATCTGCGGAAGTGTTGCACTTCTTTCACGTTGAAGGATTATCTTCAGTCTTCTTGGTCCTGTTCTTGCAGGATCTTTTTCCGGCCGCAGCGGTGTCGGAGGTTTGATGTTTTACAGGTTTCCTGGCATTCGTACGGGATAATCCCCGTTTCATCGCTACCTCGGAGATGCTGTGTCCCATCGCTCGTGGACCGACCGTTACACCACGTTCAAACTGACTTATATCTCGATAACCTGCCATTGTAACAGCAGCAACAGACCTAGCCGCGCGGTCTGGGGCGTCTTGTCACGGTCCTCGCGGCTTCTCCCGTCGGAGGTTCGAGAGTCCTCCCTCGGGCATGGATGTGTGTGTGTCCTTAGTGTAAGTCAGTTTAAGATACATTAAGTAGTGCGTAAGCTTAGGGACCGATGACCCCCCAGTTCAGTCCCATAAGACCTTACCACAATAGTAACAGACCTAACAACTGCGCCAGACACTTGTGTTATAAAGCCGTAGCCGACCGCAGCGCCGTATTCTGCCTGTCTGCTCATCTCCGTGTTTGAATAGACATGCCTATACCAGTTCCTTCGGCGCTTCAGTGTATATCGGCTGAAGATTATCACGTCTGGACACTGCGATACGGGCACAACGGCAGTAGAACATCACATTGGCATGTTCCAAATACACGGTTCTACAATCAGATTTGTGTAAGAAATTGGTTGTGAGAGGTTCCCTCCCTACCAATGTTCCTGTTTTAATCCACCGTTTTGATAAATATAACTTGCTAACAAACTATTTAAAAGCCACCGGCATCCAAATTTAATTTATGATTTGCCGAGGTCTTCATTTTCAAAGGGCATTATCCAGGTTCGTAATTGGACGCGTAATTTTGTGTTTTAATTTGCGTACGGACCTCTGTTTGTACATTAGATTTTCATTGTAGCTCTCTTGTGCATTTTATGCCACTGTTCTACTGGCATTGTTGTACATTCCTTTAGTTATACTGTTTTTGTTACTTCGGGTTTTCCTTCTACTTAAAGTACGTCTACGTCTATCTATATGCTGTTATTCCGACATTGTTATATTATGTTGTTTGCAGTTCTGTTCTTCAGATATGGTTGTACTTATTGTACGATGTGTTGTGTTTGCACTTTAATGTTTTGTCTTTTCAATAAGAACACATCTATGTTTGTCATAATGTTGCTGTTGTGTCATTTCGCTCCAATGTCACTGTCATCTCTGCCGTCGGCTCTATGAGGTTTGTCTAGTTGCGCTTTTATTTTTCTTTAAGAGTGTGTGTATATGCTAACTTGGTCATTTTGTGGTATTCTGTTTTTTTGCGACTATGTTTCTTAAGCACTTTATACCCGTTGTCGGCTGTGTTGTTCTTGTAACCAAAAGCTGAAGAAGACAATATTGTTCTAGGAATTTTACGCGTTCACTGGGTCCTGAAGTGAACGACAGCAATACTAGAGTCACTGCCAAATGCATCTGTGTGAAATTTCATCGGATTTTCACTCTAGTCTGCATTTCGTGACCTATCAGACCTTACTTTCCTCGTAGATCGGCACAGCTGAAGAAAGCTTCCTTTATTAAAAAGCTCTACTGAAGCCAGATACTGATGTGGAGCTGTAGTTCTGAAAGTGTGCGTACAGTGCACAACATTGTGTAGACATGAAATAGGGGCCATCGAAAGATAGGAGAAGAAGGAGCGGAACCCATCGGAAACGTGGTACTATCGAAGAATGTGAAAAATTAAGTGTATAAATGAAGCACGAATTGCGACAGCGCTAGAAAGAACAGGTAACGATGGAGATGTATGGAAGTCACATACGGGAAGAATGGAAAGCTTAGTCACACATCTGCAATGGCATCCAGGAATGTTTGACCTGGCACTGGAAGAGCAGCAGAGGAGGAAAAAATAGAGGCAGGTCAAGCTTTATTTGTAGGTGACTAAGGAACATATGATGCTGGTGTTATAGTTACGTATAGAGATAAGAAGATCAACACTGAACTGGAACAGGTGGAAGACAGCAACTAACCATCTGAATTACTGAATATAAGGAAATGCTCTACTTACCAGTTGTGTCAGCCACATAAGGAGAGAGTCTTCCCTACTCGTGATAATTTATCTCCTCCTATATGAGAAACGGAAGTAGATTGTCACTAGCTAAACATCAGCTCTTCAACTGAACGAAATACATTGATCCATTAAAAGAATGAGAGTAAATTGATTAAAATATAATAAAAATCATAACAGAAGGTGAAGGAATTTAAAAATCACAATTGGGGGAACAGCGGATAATGTGAGTTTTGATTGTTTACATTTGCGGAAAATGTCATCTTAGACGAATCTATAGAGGGTGCAACAACGTAGATAAATCACGTGCGATGGACAGCTTTGAAAGCAGGCCTATGTATATATTTTTAAAAACTCAGTATATAACAGATACCAAGGAGGCACCAAAATACACAGAGACTACAAAATAAGGTACTAGGCGAAATTACACAAGAAAGTGCTTTGAGCAAAGAAGGTAACTTAACAAGGACAAGAAAAGTGGATGGATTTTCAGCTAACAAGAAAGCCCGTTAACAAAAAATCTACTTCCATACACGCAAAACTCCGGCACTACAGCCCTTATGATTCGAAATTACTTTCGTTAAATAGAGTTAAACAGTTAGGTGAAATAGAAGAGAAGGAACGAAAAGAAACCAGGGAAATCCTGGGACCAAAATATGATAATGGGAAACGGAAGTTTAGAACTAATAAAGAAAGTTATAGAAAAATAAAACCAATACCTGACACAATGAGCAAGATAAGGGCTGTATCCGCGTACACCAGAAAAGGCTACATGAAAAGAGGATAACAAAAACAACTAACTTTTTTGACAAAAACACGAAAACATCAGTAACCTGGATGAATGTAGTTAACACAGACCTGAGAGAAATGGAAGTGCCAGAGGAAGAAATAAGAGAAAGAGAAAAGTTCAGAGCAAAAGAAAATTCTTTCAAGGGTTTCCAGGAGAAAGCAAAGGAAAAGACAGGAGCAATATGGACAGAAGTATGAATAGAAAAACAGATGGAAAGAACGAATAACTACCGGAAAGAAAGAAAGGATTACGGTCCTTAGTAAGCTAAACCAATTAAAGAATGTCAGTAATATCTTCAAATAGAGGTAGCTGTTACGATATGTTTACGATGGTTATGGTTTCAATCAGGTGGTGAATGTTATTAAACATATTGGTTAACTCCAAGTATGGGGGCAAGGAACTTTTGGTGACGTAAAGAATGGTGATAAGGCTCACTGCATCTGTGATATTGGAGGAAAGAGGGAGTAGGAAATAGTTTTGGGTTGTTAGAATATTGTGGCAGACTATGAGATCGGACGAGATAATTGGCAAGGCAAGAAGTTATAGGACTCCAAAAAGAAATTTGTTAAAGTTGCTTTGGATTGTCAAAGTCCCTCCACAGGGAAGTATTGATGCGTTGGTACTGACTGAGATGCCAATTGATGGTAAGGAATAAGAAAACAATGGGGTTCTGGCCTGCGAGTTTTCAAAATGGTTCAAATGGCTCTGAGCACTATGCGACTTAACTTCTGAGGTCATCAGTCGCCTAGAAATTAGAACTAATTAAACCTAACTAACCTAAGGACATCACACACATCCATGCCCGAGGCAGGATTCGAACCTGCGACCGTAGCGGTCGCTGGGCTCCAGACTGTAGCGCCTAGAACCGCACGGCCACTCCGGCCGGCGCGAGTTTTCAGGAAGTAAGGGATATTGAAAGGCATTCAAGTAAGATCTGGAAATTCGTTACTTTAATTATTTGTTGTAGGTTATGTGTGGGAAAATGATACAGAAGTCAAGAAGGCAGGGCTAATGGTTTGGAGGTGGCTTGAGGCAGAAAAGATTGAACATCGTAAAGTAACTAGATGGCTGTCGGAAGAAAAATGTAAGCTCAAGCAGTTCTTTAAGAAATCAAATACAACTGTAGCGCCTGGGTTAAGGTTCTTTGGGGGGGGGGGGGCATTTGTCTGTCCGCCTAGAGAGCGATACCCCTGGCCCCCTACGTACACTCGATTATATGTTTAGCCGGCCGAAGTGGCTGCACGGTTCTGGCGCTGCACTCTGGAACCGCGAGACCGCTACGGTCGCAGGTTCGAATCCTGCCTCGGGCATGGATGTGTGTGATGTCCTTAGGTTAGTTAGGTTTATCTAGCTCTAAGTTCTAGGGGACTAATGACCTCAGCAGTTGAGTCCCATAGTGCTCAGAGCCATTTGAACCATTTTTGATTATATGTTTGCTCGTCGAAGCAGCCATAAGAGCGGGCGTCATTCTCGAAAGCAAGAGGATTTTCAGTGAACGTAGGCATCTTGGGAATAGACTGTTGCACCAAGTAGTGAGTCCTAAGCCACGAATTGAATTATTAGCGCAATAAGCGATATGAAGTAATTCGAAAGTTCGTAAAAACGACTTATATTAATGTATAGCGTATATATATTTTACGATCGATCAGTATCTAGCAACTAGGGAGATGTCCTGCCTGGTCGTGGAAGGTTTGCGAAAGCCGGTTGTCTCAGTTCAAGATCGCGATACAGACACCAGCCCGATAGGGCCCCATGGATACCAATTGACTTGGAACAATGTCTTATTGAGCACATAATGTGGCAACCTGAGAGTCAGAATGGAGAAGATTTGGAAGCACTACCCTAATAAATGAGCTGGTATTCAGAAAACTGCCACATTACCAACCCCCACTATCACATAATCCCACAGCCCTCTCAGACGGGGGTGCAAGCCTAACGAAACATTATTTTCGAAACCTCGATATGTTAGTTTCTCTGCAGGAATGCCGAATGCAGTTCGTATCGCGGTACGGCTCTCTGACAGTCAGCAGGCGAAATGTCGAACAGGACAATGCGCCTTCAGGCGGGCCGGGATAATTAGCTTGTTGCCGAAAGCCTCGCTGCCGCTAACGAGGTGCACGCGCTCGCGAATAAACAAACAGAAAACAGCCTGCGATGCCCGCCAGACGCGCATATCCGGTCCTGGCTGCCTAATCCGGCAGCCGCCGTCCTCCGCCTGTTTGAGTTCTGCGCACGTAATTAATCCACCAGCTAGCTACCCGTGACCAGATAATGCCGCCGGTCCCCGCAAAATGGCGCCAGCTGTGACGGAGCACGTTGCGGAGAACGCCGAAACGCAGGAAGCTCTTCGAAAATCTGGATGTATTCCGTGGTTTACTTGGGGTTGTATTGTCACCCTTTATGCTCAACAGTCACAGTTTCCCTGTGAGCTATGAACACGCACGCAAGCAACCTAATTTCCACTTGTTTATGTGGGTGAAGACTGGTAGTTTCTGCATATCGGTGCTGCAAATGCTGTGTTCAAAAATGGTTCAAATGGCTCTGAGCTCTATGGGACTTAACATCTGTGGTCATCAGTCCACTAGAATTTAGAACTACTTAAACCTAACTAACCAAGGACATAACACACATCCATGCCCGAGGCAGGATTCGAACCTGCGACCGTAGCAGTCGCTCGGTTGCGGACTGAGCGCCTAGAACCGCTCGGCCACTGCGGCCGGACAAGTACTGTGTGTACCACGTAATTCTGACGTGATTAATTGACCAAAAGTTGTTTCTCGCCTGGTCTGTGGATTATATTAAATCAATTCTCTGCGCCATAGCATATCTGATCGTCCTATTCATACACATAATAACCTCTGAGGCGATAAATCGACGCACACGAAGAAATTATCCGAATGGGACGGAAATCGGTAGCAGGGATATACATATAAAGACAAATAAAATGCAACAATTTCAGAAAAATTAGGTGATTCATTCACGAGAAAGAAGTTCAGAAATCAAACAAATCAACAAAGCGTTGACCCACGTATGGCCCTTAAGCAAGCATCTATATTTCTTGACACTGACTGATATAGTTGTTGGATGTCCTCCAGAGGGATATCGTGCCAAATTCTGTCCAATTGGCGCGTTAGATCGTCAAAATCCCGAGCTGTTTGTAGGTCCCCTCCACTAATGCTCAGAATGTCCTCAGTTGGGGAGAGATACGGCGACCTTGCTGGTCAAGGTAGGATTTGGGAAGCACGTAGAGAAGCAGTGGGAAATCGCTACTTGTGTGGGTGGGCATTATCGTGCTGAACGTAAGCCCAGGATAGCTTACCATGAAGGGGTAAAAAAAAGGGGGGGGGGGCCGTAGTAGAATATAGTCGACGTACGGCTTTGTTATAACGGTACCGTGGTTGACACCCAAAAGGCCCCTCTTACGAAAAGAAATAGCACGCCAGCCCATCACTCCAGGTTGTTAGATGTATGGCGGGCGACACTAATGTTGGTATCCCACGTGTTCAGACACGTCTTCGCTGGCGATCAGGGCCCAGTTTGGAGTGGGGCTCATCACTGAAAACAATTTCACTCCCGTCAGTGAGGTTCTAGGCTGAAGAACTGTCTGGAGACGTCCTAGCCAACGAAGGAAATCCACCTGATTGTCGCCCGCCATACACTCCGACAACCGGAAGAGATCATCTGAGCGTCATTTCTTTTCATAGCAGAGCAACCTTTGCTTGTAATCCGCAACATCCTTACAGCACAGCGGTACGTCGACGCCATTCTAATCTTTGTTTTGTTCCTCTTCATGACAAACCACCCGTTACTTTCCCTATTTAACACGTTATAACACGGAAACTAATTACCGTATGCGTACCAAACTTGGTAACATTCATATCAAGGACATAAGGAAGAGATATAATGCAGAATCAATTCAGGTGAAACACTTTTAGGCCCGACTGTATAAGCATCGCTGACTAGAGATCAAATTTGACATTAGATCAGAAAGTGAGCAACGTTCAGGACTCACATCTATTGTATAACGCTGAACTTGAGTTCATCGAAGCAAGTTCAGATTTGGTCGGAGGTAGCACGTAACATGCTTGGCAACACGTCTGCGCTTCGACCGCAGATATTTATGGTACATCATAGATACACGTATTTACCATCGAAGACGTCGTGTCATAACCGTGGAAGCAAGTAAACAGAAAAAGGAGCGATCCTCAAACTTTTCTCAATACGAGAAAAATTTGCTGCAGGAAATTGTATTGGACCAGTAGAAAGATATAACTCAGTGGAAAAAAAAAGAAAAAAAATAGATAAAGCCACTTCTGTCAACAACGGAAAGGAATGGAGAAAAGTTTCTGTTGATTTTAATTCTCGTAACATCGGGACAGATTTTGATTGGAAGAGTTGGGAAATGTGTTACAAAAATGTTAAGGAACGGATCAAGAAAGCATTTGCGCACGGCTAGGTACAATTTCAAGACGTACTTTCTAATTATTTTATTCCATGTTTTTATGCGTTAGTTGTGTAAACTGGAGCAAAATCAATCACAAGTCTTTGAAAGGTTTAAATGCATAAAATTGGAGTCTTTAATTTCTTAAAGTGCCCCAGAGAAGTGTTTTGGTACCCGTGCTGTTCATGTTGTATATTAAAGACCTTGCAGACAATATTAATAGTAACGTCACGATTTTTGTAGGCGATGTTGCTATCTATAATGAAGTAAAACCTGAGAGAAGCTGCGTAAATATTCAGTCAGATCTTGATAAGATTTCTACGCGGTGCAGAGACTGGCAGCTTACTCTACATGTTCATAAATGTAAAATTTTGAACTTCTAAAAACGAAAAAACATAGTAGCTATGACTATAATGTCAATGAACCACTCTTGGAATCGGCCAACTCATACAGATACCTAGGTGTAACACTGTGATATGAAATGGCATCCTCACATAGGTTCATTCGTGGGTAAAACAGGTGGTAGACTTTGGTCTATTGGTACAAAACTCGACAAATGCAATCAGTCTACAAAGGAGATCGCTGACAAATCACTCGTGCGACGCATCCTAGGATATTGCTCAAGGGTGTGGGACCCGTACCACATAGGACTAACACGGGATGTTGAACGTATATACAGAAGGGCAGCACGAATGGTCACAAGATTTGTTTAATCCGTTGGAGAGTGTCACAGAAATACTCAAGGGCCAAAAATGGCAGACTCTTGAAGACCGGCGTAAACTATCCCAAGAAAGCCTATTAACAAAGTTTCACGAAAGGGCTTTAAAAGATAACTCTAGCGATATACTACAACCCTCTACGTATCGCTTACACAGGGATCGTGAGGACAGGATTGGAGTAGTTACTGCACGCAAAGAGGAATTCAATCATTTTGACGACATACCATACGGGACTGGAATATTAAGAAAGCCTAGTAACTAATACAATTAGACGGACCATCTGCCATGCTTCTCACGGTGGCTTGCAGAGTATAGATGTAGATGTAGATGTAAGACTTACTGTTACAGAAAGTGGATAAAAGCTAATTGCAACACGGAAGAAACAATTTTTGCCCATTTCCAACCCCTACGACGGCGATACAGATTTCGTACTGAAGTTATGTGCAGCGGTTTGTAAACATTTTGATACAATAGCATAAATTCTTTTGAAGCAAATTAGCTGCATAGAAGGTAGTTTATAATGTTATTCGTTACGTTCTTGTTCTGATACAGTTTCAGATAACACAGACGGCAGTTCATTCACAACGTTAGAAAACGAGGAAACAACTGCAACTGCAACTTCAAACGGAAATATTGCTGTTGTTGAAGCAGTGAAAATGAAAACGAAGGAGATAAGGTGTACATTGAGCTGGTAAGAACGATACTGCACTAAAGTAATGTCATAACTTTACTTTGGGAGTACAATATCGCGTATTTTGCACGGAAAATAACCTCTAATTAGCAGTAGATGCGCAACGCCCCAACTAGTACTGTGTTATATTATCAGAATCTCATCCCAAAGCAAAGGAGCAGGAAATGTTCTCGAAAAGGTATAAGTTTTCCAAGACAAGTTTAGAATGCCTCGAGCGCAAATATTAAATTACGGCGTTTGCTTCCAGAACGGGAGACAAAATGAAAACCCTCAAAATAGACAAAGAAATTGAAAACTTGAAACACTAAAAAATGACAATAAAATCAGACTTTTAATCTGTCACATTGTAAATTTTTCCAATCTTGTAACTCTTTGAATAAGTACCTTGTTAATAAATTTCACACACATTGCATTTTAAGTGCTGTTACCTTCGTTTTCTGTTACTATGTAGCCTACTGGAATATATTCGCGGACAGATTTTCATCCCGAGGTTATTTCCGGTGTTTAGCGTACACTTTAATATGCTCTGCATAATCTCTTGAGACGAAAAAAATGTTCAAAGGTGTGTGAAATCTTATGGGACTTAACTGCTAAGATCATCAGTCCCTAAGCTTACACAATACTTAACATAAATTATCGTAAGGACGAACACACACACTCATGCCCGAGGGAGGACTCGAACCTCCGCCAGGATCAGCAGCACAGTCCATGACTGCAGCGCCTAGACCGCTCGGCTAATCCCGCGCGGTTCTTGAGACGAATTTGTTATATATTTTATAATACTATTTGTGGTGTTCTTACTTCGTCACAGAGTTCAATAACCACGAGACAGAGAAGTAACTAAAACTAACAGAAAAGAAAAGATCTGGTTTTAAAATTGACAAATTATTCCAATTATAAATACACCCCCCCTCCCCCCGAACCATAGACCTTGCCGTTGGTGGGGAGGTTTGCGTGCCTCAGCGATACAGATGGCCGTACCGTAGGTGCAACCACAATAGAGAGGTATCTGTTGAGAGGCCAGACAAACGTGTGGTTCCTGAAGAGGAACAGCTGCCTTTTCAGTAGTTGCAGGGGCAACAGTCTGGATGATTGACTGATCTGGCCTTGTAACACTAACCAAAACGGCCTTGTTGTGCAGGTACTGTGAACGGCTGAAAGCAAGGGGAAACTACAGCCGTAATTTTTCCCGAGGGCATGCAGCTTTACTGTATGATTAAATGATGATGACGTCCTCTTGGGTAAAATATTCCGAAGGTAAAATATACCCCCATTTGGATCTCCGGGCGGGGACTACTCAAGAGGACGTCGTTATCAAGAGAAAGGAAAACTGGCGTTCTACGGATCGGAGCGTGGAATTTCAGATCCCTTAATCGGGCAGGTAGGTTAGAAAATTTAAAAAGGGAAATGGATAGGTTAAAGTTAGATATGGTGGGAATTAGTGAAGTTCGGTGGCAGGAGGAAACAGACTTTTGTTCAGGTGAATACAGGGTTATAAATACAAAATCAAATAGGGGTAATGCAGGAGTAGGTTTAACAATGAAAAAAAAAGGAGTGCGGGTAAGCTACTACAAACAGCATAGTGAACGCATTATTGTGGTCAATATAGACACGAAGCCCTAGATATGGTGGGAATTAGTGAAGTTCGGTGGCAGGAGGAAACAGACTTTTGTTCAGGTGAATACAGGGTTATAAATACAAAATCAAATAGGGGTAATGCAGGAGTAGGTTTAACAATGAAAAAAAAAGGAGTGCGGGTAAGCTACTACAAACAGCATAGTGAACGCATTATTGTGGTCAATATAGACACGAAGCCCACGCCTACCAAAGCAGTACAAGTTTATTTGGCAACTAATTCTGCAGATGACAAAGAAATTGATGATTTGTATGGTGAGATAAAAGAAATTATTCAGGTAGTGAAGGGGGACGAAAATTTAATAGTCATGGGTGACTGTAATTCGATAATAGGAAAAGGGAGAATATGAGTTGGGGGTAAGAAATGAAAGAGGAGGCCGCCTGGCAGAATTTTGCGCAGAGCATAACTTAATAATAGCTAATACTTGGTTCAAGAATCATAAAAGAAGGTTGTATACATGGAAGAAGCCTGGAGATACTGACAGGTTTCAGATAGATTATATAATGGTAAGACAGAGATTTATGAACCACGTTCTAAATTGTAAGACATTTCCGGGGGCACATGTGAAATCTGACCACAATCTAGTGGTTATGAACTATGGATTAAAACTAAAGAAACTGCAAAATGGTGGGAATTTAAGGAGATCGAACCTAGATAAACTTACATAACCACAGGTTGCAGAGAGTTTCAGGGAGAACATTAGGGAACGATTGACAAGAATGGGGGAAAGAAATAGAGTAGAAGAAGAATGGGTAGCTTTGAGGGATGAAGTAGTGAAGGCATCAGAGGATCAAGTAGGTAAAAAGACGATGGCTAGTAGAAATCCTTGGGTAACAGAAGAAATATTGAATTTAATTGATGAAAGGAGAAACTATACAAATGCAGTAAATGAGGCAGCCAAAAAAGAATACAAACGTCCCAAAAATGAGATTGACAGGAAGTGCAATATGGCTAAGCAGGGATCGCTAGAGGACAGATGTAAGGATTAAGAAACATATTTCACCTGCGAAAGCTAGATACTGCCTACAGGAAAACGAAAGAGGCCTTTGGAGAAAAGAGAAGCAGCTGTATGAATACCAAGAGCTCTGATGGAAAACCAGTATTAAGCAAAGAAGAGAAAGGAGAAAGGTGGAAGGAGTATATGGAGGGTCTATACAAGGACGATGGACTTGAGGACATTATTAGGGAAATGTAAGAGGATGTAGAGGAAGATGAAATGGGAGATATGATACTGCATGAAGAGTTTGACGGAGCAGTGAAAGACCTGAGTCGAAACAAGGCCCTGGGAGTGGACAACATTCCATTAGAACTACTGACAGCCTTGGAAGAGCCAGTCCTGACACAACTCTACCATCTGGTGAGCAAGATGTATGCGACAGGCGAAATACCCTCGGATTTCAAGAACAATATAATAATTCCAATCCCAAAGAAAGCAGGTGCTACCAGATGTTAAAATTACCTAACTACCAGTTCAATAAGTCATAGCTGCAAAATACTACCGCGAATTCTTTACAGACGAATGGAAAAACTGGTACAAGCCGACCTCAGGGATGATCAGTTTGGATTGCGTAGGAATATTGGAACACGTGAGGCAATACTGATCCTACGACTTATCTGAGAAGGAAGATTCAGGAAAGGCAAACCTACGTTTCTAGCGTTTGTAGACTTAGAGAAAGCTTTCGACAATGTTGACTGAAATACTCTCTTTCGTATTCTGAAGGTGGCAGGGACAAAATACAGGGAACGAAAGGCTATTTACAATTTGAACAGAAACCAAATCGCGTTATAAGAGTCGAGGGACATGAAAGGAAAGCAGTGATTTGGAAGGGACTGACACAGGGTTGTAGTCTCTCCCCGATGTTATTCAATCTGTATATTGAGCAAGCAGTAAAGGAAACAAAAGAAAAATTCGGAGTAGGTATTAAAATCCATGGAGAAAAAATAAAAACTTTGAGGTTCGCCAATGACATTGTAATTCTGTCAGAGACAGCAAAGGACTTAGAAGAGCAGTTGAACGGAATGGACAGTGTCTTGAAAGGAGGATATAAGATGAACATCAACAAAAGCAAAACGAGGATAATGAAATGTAGTCGAATTATGTCGGATGATGGTGAGGGAATTAGATTAGGAAATGAGACACTTAATGTAGTAAAAGAGTTTTGCTATTTGGGGAGCAAAATAACTGATGATGGTCGAGGTTGAGAGGATATAAAATGTAGACTGGCAATGGCAAGGAAAGTGTTTTTGAAGAAGAGAAATTTGTTAAAATCGAGTATAGATTTAAGTGTCAGGAAGTCATTTCTGAAAGTATTTCTACGGAGTGTAGCCATGTATGGAAGTGAAACGTGGACGATAAACAGTTTCGGCAAGAAGAGAATAGAAGCTGTCGAAATGTGATGCTGCAGAAGAATGCCGAAGATTAGATGGGTAGATCACACAACTAATGAGGAGGTATTGAATAGAATTGGGGAGAATAGGAGTTTGTGGCACAACTTGACAAGAAGAAGGGATCGGTTGGTAAGACATGTTCTGAGGCATCAAGGGATCACCGGTTTAGTTTTGGAGGGCAGCGTGGAGGGTAAAAATCGTAGAGGGAGACCAAGAGATGAATACACTAAGCAGATTCAGAAGGATGTAGGTTGCAGTAGGTACTGGGAGATGAAGAAGCTTGCACAGGATAGAGTAGCATGGAGACCTGCATCAAACCAGTCTCAGGATTGAAGACCACAACAACAACAACATATAAATACATTGTTAATGAACGCCGCTCTCACTGGATCATGACCCCCGTGGACTCCATATTCTGCAGAAACTGAAATTTCTGCATACACTCTTCTCCCAGCAAATACAATGTCATCGGTTTCGAGCTCCTGGTCTGATGCGTTGACAGCTATAGAGAGAAATGTTGCAATTATTTTAACTGTTGCACGACTTACTTTCACTTTTAGTCCTAAATTCAAATAGGGAAATCGTGTTTTTACCATCCAAAACATTCTCTGAACTGTTGATCTTATAGATTAGCTCAGCCGCCGTTTCTTCATGAAGTACCGGTGTCAACAAATACCTACAACAGAGATAACCACAGATAGCCAGAAGTATGCCTTCCGGCAGAATTTCTCCTATTTACAACTGAGCATGTACATGTGAATTTCCGAAAATATTGCCGTCAAGGGCAGTTTCTTTCCTTCTAACTACGAAATTTAAACATCGCAGCCTAGCGTCTGAGAACGCTTGTACATTTAAAGAAAACCACCAGTGACGATTTCAAAATTCTCAGCATTGTCGCCACCGAAGCGATTTGATGGGGATGTGAGTGCAATCAGTAGCGCCCAAAACGCCTGTAAAATACGTCATTTGATAAAAATCTCGCTGGTTGTTCCTTACGTCATTTTCATCCATTGGCATTTTGATAAGTTCGTTTTTCAACGAGGCATCGCAGGCCGATACCTTACGGACAGCTCTGCATGCTTTTGTTATGTCTACTTTAAGCAAATTATAAACCACTGATTGAAAGGTTGCTGTGACTAAACTCTTAAGGTTAACAGCAACATGCGCATTGCGGCCAGTGACTGGTTCTTTCGGTTGGTTTCATCAGATAGTCTCTAAACCTTAGTACCAACTGTTCTACAGCACGATTTTCCAAACGAAATCTTAGCTGAAATGATTTGTTTTTTAACTACAAGAGTGGTTCACCCTTTCAGGGTACGTGCGGGGAGCTCGCCGGACTTCGTCGTCGCCCTCCACAGTGACAAATCTGAATATTCAGATAACTGCAAAGTAAACAAAAGGAAATAATGTAACTCACATCGCGTAGGATTGATGCACACATAATTTTGCCCTGAAGTGGTCCAGAATACTCGGAAAACAGAGAGTATGCTACGGAATGGCATGGCATGCCATGGTAATGTTATTATAATTATCTTTACGACCAGTAAAGTGGAGAGAATAGTAACAAACGGGGAAAAAATGTTTCAAGATTTGACGTGGATTCGAACGTAAGAGTAGCTACATGATAGTCAACAACGCAACCTCCGCTCCGAGGCTTTTGTTTTACTACACACTATTTTTCGACATGCGTTAATTCGTCATAGCAGTTTAAGGATGTATTCAATAGTTAAAAATTTAATAGGAATTGCATAAATACTGCTACTCGAGCTGAGAGAGAACATATATAAGAGATACTGAATACTTATTAATTGCTGTCAAAATTCACGTACTTCTGTTCACTGCAAATATTTCAAATTTTGCCTTCCTACTCTGCTGCTAAGTATCTATAAAATGCCTTTGAACTTATCACACAAATTACGAGTCGTCTCCCAAGTGCTCTTACGAGATTGGTCAGTGGCTTAGTCACGTATTTACTAACCATTTTTTGTGTTCATAACAACTTTTTTTACTATTTCAATTCGTATCCGCATAAAAGGGAGTGAATCTCAATGCCACAACACTAAAAAGTGACGATTAGAGCTGAACCTGACTCTGAACTGCGAATTTTGTCAGTCATATGTTATCCGAATGGTTCAAATGGTTCTGAGCAATATGGGACTTAACATCTGTGGTCATCAGTCCCCTAGAACTTAGAACTACTTAAACCTAACTAACCTAAGGACATCACACACATCCATGCCCGAGGCAGGATTCGAACCTGCGACCGTAGCAGTCCCGCGGTTCCGGACTGAGCGCCTGAACCGCTACACTATGTTATCCGGCTTCACGACAATATGATCTGGGATTAACATTTACACAGCGCATACTTCCAGGTTGAGCTTGATCTGAGGTCATTTTCTGCCTTAATTTACGGTTGAGAGCATTGTTAAATCGGCCCTTAATGTGCTGCTACGGTACATCATACCATAACGGAAGGGTACCATTACTGCTTCAATAGGGTCTCAATATGGCGCCCATCAGTGTACAGAAGAGTCTAAAAGCTAAGGGTTGCATTCTACACAGCAGAACGAAGCATGAAATTAGATTTGTATATTAATACCTTCAGTTGATGACGGGCGTTGATATATATCAATGGGGAAAGGTGTAAATATGTGCCATGACCGGGACTCAAACCCGGGATCTCCTGCTTACATGCAGACGCACTATCCATCTGGGCCACCGAGGGCACAGTGGATAGTGCGACTGCAGGGACTATCTCGCGCACGCCTCCCGCGAGACTCACATTGTCACCTTATATGTCCACACACTACATTCGTTGTGTCTCTTCCCAACACACTCATTAATCGTGGAAGACATTCTTACGAAGTCCCGTAAGAGCTCGGGTAATATGTGTGCATCCGCACAGAAGAAGAAGGTCATGACCGCTATTGCCAGAACTACATACTTATATGGATATGGTGTCTGTTTTTTCGGACATGTCTGAAAGAACAGACACCATTGATGACCTGCAGCCGTCTAGAATGAAATTAGAATTATATATTAATATCTTCAGATGCTGACGGGCGTTGATATGTATCAAAGGGGACAGGTGAAAATGCAGGAGATGCCGGGTTCGAGTCCCGGTCAGGGCCTCTCTTAGATGCACTGCCCTGGGTTGAGCCCTCGTCGAGGGCTGATGGGATAGCCGGTCGGGTTGTGGCAATAGACAGTTTCCCATCTAGAACTATGTGAATAGCGGGATGCTATCTACGTCCCGCCTCAGATACTCGCCACGCAAACATTTCGAACACGTTCGCAGACTTTAACATGAGATTTACTCCAGATTCAGACGGACAGGTTACACGAATTTCGTGACGGGTGGGAGAGAGGGTGGGTTGTTGGAGTCAGGAATGGGGGAAGGGCATCCGGAAAGCATCTCCCACTATCATTACCAAAACACATATAATAACTATGCCAACCCAGTAGAGAAATGTAAAAGGCAAAGAAGAGAGAAATACGAGACAAATGGTAAGCTACTAACTTCTAATTATACTTGGGCTGTGGCATTAGGAAACTTAACATCAAGAGCCGCTAGTGCACTGGTTGTAAAGCTCAGGTGTAGCTTGTCTGTTAACACTGACAAGTCTACGCAAACGCCGCTGCTCTCGGTCGTAGCATGTCTTTTGTTATAATTGTGCTAGCAAGAACTGCTTAAACAGGATAATACAAACGCTTATTATTATGTATGTGTGTCATCTAGACATAATTTGAGAACATACACTTTAGTGCATCGTACTCGCATTCTCGAGATCGGCCATCAATATTTACGTTTTCCATGACCTTCCTCGACTGATTATGGAGGCGAACGCCACATTGGTTCCTTTAGAAAGCAGACGGATGAAACCATTTCCTGAAGATCCCTTTCGAATTTGTGCTACGTCTGTAACAAGCACCTCGTCAACGATAGGTTAAAAATTAATCCTCATGCTTTCTATCTCATTTGACCATCAGGTCAAACGATCATTGAAGGTCGGCTTTTCTTGCCCTCGATAATTCGTCAAAAGATATCGATTAATCTCCATATTATTCCACGTAAACAGTTTCCACAACCGGGAATCTGTGCTCCACGTTCATTCTAACACAGCACACCATACATACACAAAAGAAAGAACACGAAGTAAAGAGAGAAAATTGCAGAAATTATTGGCTGCTGAGTGAGGATAGATTGGTAAACACCTCGTTCTCGAAAGGCCCTGCTGCCGACCCCGGCCTAACTCATTTATCTACCCTCGCAGCGGAGAAACGGAGCGAATGCAGGCTGACCACAATTTGAGAGCGAGCAGCGCAGGTCGTTACAGGGAATGAGAAAACATTACTCCTGCCCTCTGAGGTTAATCAACATCCGTAGCGAAAATACTAGTGCTCTGTGGACGAGGTGAGTTGTCGGGGCCACCACCTCTTCGTTCCTCAGCCACGTACTGACCTCATTGTCGTGATGTATTACTCACAAGAGAAGCATAATACATCTGTATCAAATTTGTGTTCTAGGACCAGTACGTTTCTACCAATGTAGTGGTGTCATGTTCATGCAACACTCTGAAAACGTGCTCTACATGTCACTGAGGAAGCCAGACGCAAGGCAGATACCTTAACGATAATTCCAGTTGAGGACTTTCAGTAAAAGATCAGAGCAAAATGAATGATTACGAAACGCACAGTGAATAAAAGGGAGTTAATCACATGTCATGACTGCGCATTCTGCACTGCGATGCCACATGTCATCAGATAGTGATATGCTCATATACAGATGACGGTAGCATCGCGTGCACAAGAAAGGGCAGAGCATTGGTGGAGCTGTCTTTTGTACTCAGGTGATTCATGTGAAAAGGTGGACATCATGATTGTGGCAGTTCGACTGGAAGTAACAGTCTTCGAACGCGGAAAGATGGTTGAAGCAAGACGCATTGGCCATTCGATGTCGAAAATCCTTGGGGAATTGAGTATTCCGAGATCCACAGTGTCAAGATTGTGCTGAGAGCAACAAATTTCAGGCATTACCTCACACCACAACAACACAGTGCGAACCGCCCTCACTTAACGAACGACAACAGCGGCGATTGCGTTGACTGGTTAGTGTTAAGAGACAAGCTACACTGAGCGAAATTACGGCAGAAATCACAGTAAGACGTACGACGAATAAATCCGTTAGAAAAGTGCGGTGAAATTTGGCAACGGACGACCGACGCGAGTTTCTTTGCTAACAGCATAACATCACTGCAACACCTCTCCTGGACTCGTTACCGTACCGATTGGACACTAGACGACTGCAAAACATGGCCTAATCAGATGATGGCCGATTTCAGTTGATAAGAGCTGATGGTAGGGTTAGAGTGTGGCGCAGACACCACAAAGCCATGGACTCAAGTTGACAACAAGGCATTGTGCAAGCTATTGGGGGTGTCTCAATAATGGTGTCGGCTGTGTTTACATGAAATGGACCGGGTTCTTAGGTCCACTGGAAATGGTTATTTGCAGATATTTAATGACTTCATGCTCCCAAAAAACGATGGAATTTTTAGGGATGAATCGGCCACGTCACTTGTCCTCGGTTGTTCACGGTTGGTTTGAAGAACATTCTGGACGACTAGAGCAAATGAATTGGCCACCCGGATTGCCCGACATGAGTCCCATTGAACATTTGAGGGATATAATCCAGAGGTCAGTTCGTGCACAATGTCCTGCACCGGCAATACTTTTGAATTTATTGACATCCCCAGGATCACCAATATTGTTGCCAGCGTTCGGCCACGAGTAACCATGTATTGGTCTATATATTGCTTGTAAATCACAGAATTCATTTTCATGACAAGGAATCTGTCATTCAGTTTTGGCTGGATGTTACTGGAACGTAGTTTAAGAGTGTCTGCCATTCTTTTGGCATATATCTTTATAGCATAAAACTATCTCGGAGTTCAGTTCAGGGCAAAACCTAGAGCTTTCGACGATTTCCACCTTCGTCAAAGTCAGGAGGAACTGACTATCAAGTTTGCTGCTGTGGTGTCCTTACACAGCCCACAGAGGCTTCTGACTGGTCGTTAGTTACGCCATACTGTCTTAGATGGTGTTAACATCTGCGCTGGTGGCACTACCACTCCCACCGAAGCGTAAACGTAGCGGCGTAGGTCTCTGGCTCTTCTCTTCATCGAGAGCTCGCTTCCATGCACCGCCGTCACGGTTGAAGGTTTTCTCACAAAATCTTATTTCTACAGCGTCTCTAATTATAAAGTTGCAGGATATGGGCTCCTGGGACAAAACTTTTAATTCATCAACATTATTTCATGTTTATTTGTGAGTCTCTGGTCAGCAACTGCAGATTTCTCCAGTTATCGATTTATAATAAGCCGCTGATGTTCTGCACAGCGGTCGGAAAATTGTGAGTGGACAGACCAATGTAAATGCTTCCTCACTCCCATGGAAAGTTGTAAATCCCAGGAATCCGCAGGCCGAGGCTGTCCTTATCGTTCTTTCGGAATTCATACTTTAGATGATTAATTTCGGAATCCAAGTAGTCGTCGTCAGACCAGGAGTCACAGAGTACTAGTGACTTGGTCGGCGAATTTCGATACTGTACCTACAGAGAAAATGTCTTCAGACGTTCTTTCGTCATTTTCCCGCCCACAACTGCGCGGAAGAAGATACCGTTTTCCTATTTCCCTTGACACACGGTATCCAAACTTGCTATTCGGTTCTTGGATGCATATATGTAGTTTTTCTGCCTATCGTCCGTCCATTGATACAGCAACATCTATCACGTAGCTGTGTGTTGCACTATTAACTGATTGCATCGAGGATACTGTTTTTCTCTCCCATTTCATTGATAACGTTCTCTCGGAAGAGTAGCTGATCTGACTCTGATGACATTTCCATACAGAACCCATTTGGATGTTTTCTGGCGTGATATGCGTATTGGCTTCAGCAAAATATTTCTGAGAACTTTCAATCACATTTTCTTCGTCGTCATTATATTTGGGTGCTTGAAGCGTAGTTATACGGCGTGATGTTATCCTAAATTCCTATTCAAAATTAGTACTAAGTCTCAGTGACGCTTTAAAGTTCACACTAGAGATTTATACATACCTCCAATTATCAATGTTGTAAACGCCAATAATGAACAGAAGGTCCGTATTCTCTCGCTTTATCAAACATCGCCATTGCACGCTACTTGATACTGAAATGCAGCGTACGATTTCCTTTGAAAACTGTCGTGACTTATTTTTTCTTTGTCACATAGTCACATAGTCCAGTACGCTTTTAGTATTGCTTTTAGCTTTCAAATTAGGTTATTTTTTTCAGAAACATGACACATGTATTGAAACTTATGAAACGACAATCGTCGAGTATATACTGCCATCTTTACCAAGAAGAGTCCGTTGTAATTTCATCTAAATCAATTGCAATACATTACCAGGGTTAGTTACCAGTCGCCGAGCCATCTGACGCTTCACTGCATAAAAAACTTCTCAAGATGTAGCTTCACATACATATTGCACCCTCTCTAATGGTCTCGACCGGCGTAGTGACAGGCTCGCCATAGCATATTCAGCGACCTGCAATGAACGACTACAGAAGTCTCCAGATAAACGAAAATCAAAGGTAACGGACCTTTAAATGAGCCCTCACGCGATTCTGGTGTAAATGAGTTAGTTCGAGCCCAACTACTTCCCTTTCTCAGAATACTGCAGTCCTAAATGTAAAACAGTCGAATACTGTTCCCATATTCAACAAATTTTCACACTTTACGTAATACAGAGCATCTTATGTTCGGATATCACGAACAAAATTTCTGAAGTGAAAAGGCCATTAACCGTTTCGGACTGATTTCACGCTAAGAAATTATGACTCTTAAGTTCCCTCTCACATTATGTTGTTTAAATTGTATCTACCGTTTTAATCATCTCCTTAGCCATTTCCTAAGCATTAATAGACACACATAAATTACGTAACTATATTTCGACTTGTCCTTTCTGCCTTTTTTTTCCATCCGGAGCTTGATTTTACAGACATACTTGTTCACACAGTTGTCTTTACTGTGTGGTTACCTTCACGTAGAATATTTTACGTGGCATCAGATTCACCATTAGCTGTACTATTTATTGCTGTTTCCATGGCTGTCATTTTCAAATGGTTAATAGGTGTTCGTTCCTACGGAGTCCAGTAAACATGAATCCCACTTCAACATTTTTAACCCCATCCGTTACATACTTCTGGTGAATGTGGCAAATGCTGACATGAGCTACCGAACCTCACATCCTTTCAATTAATTATATTAATATTGAAAATTGCTGTGTTTTCAGCACATTTAATCGCTTTAGAACGATCTACGATCGAAACTGCTAGTGCGGAAATTTTAATAAAGGATACAGTTGAAGGATAATTCGAATTTTAAGAACTCTTGCTTTCCTTTGTTTGGCTTTTCATTACCACAGAATGCCACACTAGACACCTTTACACATATTTTACAGTAAACATGAGAATCTATCTTCTGCTTAGAACGGTAAGTACCCGACCTAATCAGCAATTATTCTCGCGAAATGGAAGGATGTTTCTTAGGTCAAACACTAGCCGTTCGAAAAATAATATTTTCTGTTCACAACAATAACTGATGCATCGTGCTGTCTAATCACCGTAGTTGATATTGGCAATTTGTGCTTGAGCATGACTTTCTCTTTGTAAACTTGGTTATATAATAACCTACAATGTCGTCACATTCCAGGGTACACAAAAATAAAAATGTCGAAATCAACATCCGATACTATTTGAAATTAACAAAAATGTTTTTCAAGGCAAAATGAATTCATCATATACTGACAAGATTCAGCACAAGAAGCATAGTAATCTTAAGAAAGCTACGACTATGTATTGAAACCATTAAGTCCAACGTTTACTGATTGACGTTAGAAATAGGCTTAAGAGTGAACAGAAAATCCCTTATGCTAGACTCGATTAAGGCCCAGGGTCCGACTTATCTGCAGTTCTCACCTTGTAATATTGAACAAATTGTTTTACTTACCATATTTGTGTTCACTAATGAGATAGTTTATTGGAGGCGTGGGGGAGAATGTAAGAACAGGAAGGAGAAAGGATGTTTGACTTACCAAAGTGAAACTATGAGAGTACGTGATCTCTTCTCAGAACTTACGTTATTCGCACCAGAGCACCACGTCAATCTAAAAGATAATGATGCTTTGATAACTTAATAACATCTGCATGTAGCAATATTTTTTCCTGCCAAGAAAAGATAAAAGTGTGTTTATTGTACTAGGGAAACAATATTCACTTTAAGACTTCTAGAGCTAATCGTAGAACAAACAGGTCAGTTACAGGAGGGGTGGGGGTGGGTTTGGGGCGGGAGGAGTGCGCTTACAAGGTGACACAAAACTCACTGAGTATTGAGATAGAGAGGTAAAAATTGACACACGTGTTGAAATGACATTGGATTTTATTGAAACCGAAAACGAATGCCGAAATTGGCCAAGAGACGGCACTGGACAGCTGCACGTCAGTGACACCGCGTGAGAATCGTGTATTAAATGAGCTGTAGTGTAAGAGGGAGTTACATCTTCCCGAGCCAGGAAGGTAAGAGTGCTTCATGTGTGTCAGATGTCTTGCGCCCATCGTTTGGTGAGGATCGCGTGCTGGGCCGCCATGTCCTTCAGGTTTGGCCTCCCAGGTCCCCAGAACTCAGTCCGTGTGAATGTTGGTAGCGGGGTTATCTGAAGTCGCAAGTCTACCGCAGTCGTCCACCCTCATTAGGGATTCTAAAAGATGGTATCTACTGAAATGCTGTGCAGTGCTGTTCTCACCATTGTCCTTCTACTATAGGAACTGTTAATGATTGCCAGGCGAAATACTGAGCATCTGTTATAAAGTGCACCATCTTTGCTAAAAATCAATTGTTACGCTAATTATTCCTTTTGTACGATGTGAAGTGCCATCTGTTGTTCATTTTATGCACCTTTTTTGTTTCAGTATAACTCCATGTCACTTCAAGCATGCGTGTTCATTTTTACTTCTCTACCTGTATCATTCCCTGAATTATTGTACTTCCTGATGTTAACAGATTTTGAGGTCAGGCTGTATATTCAATGACTTTCCAAAGTTTATTAAATATGTTGTAACATAAGTGACGCAGTGTAATAGAAAACTAAGAAATTTCTAATTCCGAATATCTTCCACTTCACTGAAGGCCACCCTATATACAGCGCTAAATAAAGTGATCTAACGCCCACTACAAATTTGCTAGAATTTGTATAATAACATTTCAGTAATGTTAGGACGTAACGAGCAGTTATGATAAAGAGACTGTAATTCGTCAGTTTTCCAGAGTCCGTTTGCAATGATCTATTCGATTACGTTCAACAGGTCTTGTACATCATCTATTCAGAAAATTACGTACCGGATGGGCGTGAAGTCTTTCCTGATTACAAGCATTTATTTCTGACGAACTATGCTAGATATAGCTATGCGGTTTGTTGCAAATGGTAGCTTTATTCCGAATTTTCTACGTGTGCTCTAAATGAATATCATTAATTTTCTCTCTCTCTCTCTCTCTCTCTCTGTTGCTACAGGTAGTGTAATTTAAGTGTGCTGCTGTCACAATGTCTGTGCAGGAGGAAGTTGAATGTGTTAAGTGGACTATTGAAATACGTTCGTCTATCACATTTCAGCGACAGTTCCAATTTGCCTTTGGCTGAGGTTCGTCAGATGAGAAAAGCTTCGGAAGATGATCTCAGCAGCTCTCGGTCTTGTGGTTAGCGTTGCTGACTCACAATCACGGGGCCCGCCTTTCATTCCCGTCTAGATCGGGGATTTTTCTCATCTCGGGAATCTGCGTGTGTTGTCCCATCATGGTTTCATCTTCATCGACGCACAAGTCGTCGAAGTGATGTGAAATTAAAAAAAAAAAATGCACCAGATGGCCGAACCCCACAGATGGGGACGCCAGGCAAAAAATTCCACAGGCATATTTCATTATCAGAGGAAGGAAAAGCTAAAGTCTGTGGCACAAGCCCCTGTCTGTGCTAGCAATCTAAGTGTAGGTACTGTGCAGCCTTTCTTCGCTTAGTGAGATTGTCATTGTTAGAGACAAAGTAATAAAAGGATGAAATGGAGTGACGACACTACTGATGCCGTTTACAGCATTTAAACGAAGTTCAGGAATATCGACACGTCATTTTCCCAGAGAAAAGGCATAACTCGGTTTTTACTCGACCGGCTACATTTCCCTGCGCACACAACGAAACTCTTACAAGCTTTGTAGCCCAACGCTAGGCCCACAGGTACTGAGATTTCTGGGAACATGCAGTAACGAATCGATGTAGACAATACGTTCAAATATGAATGTAGCGACTTTTCACTTTTCTTGCAAACCAAACAGGATAGTGTCCGGGTCTGAGGGTTCGAAAACTGACGTATCGTGTTACAGAAGATGGGAAACAGCCCATAAGTGAATGTATTCTGTGGTTTAATGGGCAATGCAGTTACATCTACATGGATACTCTGCAAATCACATTTAAGTGTCTGGCAGAGGGTTCATCGAACCACCTTCACAATTGTCTATTATTGCAATCTAGTACAGCGCTTGGAAAGAAAGAATATCTGTATCTTCCCGTACGAGCTCTGATATCTCTTATTTTTTCATGGTAATCGTTTCTCCCTATGTAGGTCAGCGTCAACAAAATATTTTCGCATTTGGCGGAGAAAGTTGGTGATTGGAATTTCGTGAGAAGTCTGCTCCGCAACGAAAAACGCCTTTGTTTTAATGATGTCCGTTCCAAATCCTGTATCATTTCATTGACACTCTCTCCCCTCTTCCGCGGTAAAACAAAACGTTCCGCCCTTCTTTGGACTTTTTCTATGTACTCCGTCAATACTATCTGGTAAGGATGCCACACCTCGCAGCAGTCTTCTAAAAGAGGTCGGACAAGCGAAGTGTAGGTAGTCTTCTTAGTAGATCTGTTACACCTTCTAAGTGTCCTGCCAAAAAAGTGCAGTCTTTGGCTAGCCTTCCTCACAACAGCGGTCCGTATTCTCAGTAAGCCTACCACTGCGGCAACAGTTTAGTTGAATGTCTTGAAACTTAACGTTGGACTTCAATTACAGGAATTGCAAACATTTCAGCAAGATGGTTCGCCATTTCTTGAATGTAACCTTTCCCGACAGATGGCTCGTTAGAGACGGTTCAACATCATCGACACCACGTTCACCAGACATGACCACATTTTCCTTTTTTGTGGAGTAACCTTAACGATAAAGCAGCAAGATGGTTCGCCATTTCTTCAATGTAACCTTTCCCGACAGATGGCTCGTTAGACACGGTTCAACATCATCGACACCACCTTCACCAGACATGACCACATTTTCCTTTTTTTGTGGAGTAACCTTAACGATAAAGTGTTAAGTTCACCAGTTCCTGACGCGCAAACATTAATGGCACGAGTACGAGATGCTGTAGGGGCGGCGATGGAAGAGATGTTGAAAAAGACATTGAGAGAATTTGAGTATTGCCTAAACGTTCTACGAGCATCATACCGGCAACTGTAGAAGTTTATCCATAAAAGAACTACACTACTTAAGCTACCATTTGCAGCGAATTGTATAGCTGTATGTGGCATAATTTCTTAGACATAAATTGTTTGTAATCCAGAATGGAAATTATTGCTGATGTTTTCATCCATATCCGACTGACGGCAAACGCGCCATATTTGGTTTTGTATTTTTTAATGTAAAGTATGATGTTTTGTGGTTTTGTATTCAGTCTTCAGTGAAAAAAAGCTATTTGTAGCCATTTTCGGATTAAAGATGCATCAAAAATGCGTCCTTTTTTAAAATGAAATAATAGTTTATAAAATGTTTTATTGTTCTATCGTACAGACTACACTGTGAATATAGTTGGAGTTCAAGAGGTAATACGCGTGACGCTCAATGGGTTGCTTCTGTTTCTGCTGGAACGTACAAGATCGAGAGTATTACAGAAGACAGCGCTAGTAACAAAGCTCTTTCAACCAGTTTGCCTCATTGCGAATAGCGTAATGCGTCTGGTAGAAATCTATACGGAATCAGAGAGCGAAGCCTTAACACGGCTGTTAACGGCAAATGTGACCACCTTCAGTTGATACAATAAACAGCCAAGCAGTTATAAGAAGTTTATGGATTTAAACTTTATTCACGTTTCAGTACTACTACGAGTATCTTAATTCACAAGTACATGCTCTTATTTTGGTTACGTTAAATCACGTGACAAGAATCACGAGCTAACAATCTCAAGTAGTATGCAGTAGTTAAAATTAAAAAGCTCATAGAAACTGCAGAAGTCAGGTAGGTTATGGCGGTTGAACACAGGCAAACGTTGAACTAATGTGGGAGCTAGTTCGAAACCTATAATCGAAATGTTGGTCAAATTTTAGTAAATAAACTTCTAACAAATGGTTGGTTGTTGGTTTTATTAACTAGAAACAGAAAAGAGTTCCAGAAGGTTGCAGTTACAGGTGCACCTGGTTTCTACATCGTGGAACTTATAGGGCTGATCTTGTGCATCTCGTTATACAGCCGATTCGTTGTTTCCATTTTCTGTACAAAATTTCGACGACCTACCCAGACATTTCGTCCAGTTGCTATGAGTTTTGCTGTTATGTGTACTCGCTTCCTGGACGCCAACCAGAGTGTGAACCTGTAAAATGTCGTTCTGTGAGACCTGCGTTTACTGAGGGGGACAGAAAAGTTGTTGACTGTGTGAGAGAAAAATAATTTAATAATACTGAAAATCAGATATGACCGAATTTGAGGATATTCTTAGTGGAATCGTTAGTCTCAGCACACAAAAGGGATTTACATTAGCGACAGAGGTACGAACGGGTTATTTCCTAGTGCCACACTTCATGGTTATGGCTAGTTTTACGATCTAGAGAAAAAATATCCTGTTTCGCTTTAGATCAGTATGCAGCAGGCAGAGGGCTTCTCTGAAAGCTGACCTGGAGAAAACTATTTTCCTTTTGTGTTTTGACCGTGAAATGTGAATGTTAAAGGCTAAAAGCTCTTGGAAAGAGTGAGAATTGTAGTCGTTTAATTTTTACGCACCGCACAAGACGCCATTTTAACATAGTCCAAGACAGATAGGAATTAATCCATTTCCATTTAACCCCTTTTACCGTCTTGAAGAACAGCTAAACTCCTTCGCCTTCTCTACGGTAACAGATACTACGGGACAATAATAACTGTGTACTCCGATCTCTTCACTTGAATGGTCATTATTCAATAACGAATCTACGTAAGCTCTGTGTAACGCTAAAAATCTAAAGATACCACAATGTGACGAAACAGGATCAACATTAACGTATCTCCTGTTTTTATGCAGAGACCATAATATTCCACCTGACTCTGAAATTATTTATTGTAACTCTTTAAACTATCATTGGCCTCAAGCCACCATTTATAGACGAGGTCGTCGCAGCCTTTAGTGCTCTTTTGTCTTACAGAGCTCGCAGTGATACTCCATGAAGCGCAGATTCCCTCACCGTATTCCATAGCTGCTGGATGTGTTGGCCGGCGAGATTTTAATGAACTGGGCGCCTACCCCAGCCGTTGTTTGAAATGAAACCTCCGTCACTCTTTATTAGGTTTTCTGACATATTTATTTCGATGGAATCCTTAATTTGTACCACACAGCTTTTTATTTGTAAGTTCCACTATCGATATCCACTACGACATATGACGCTTTTTTGCTTTTCAAGGCACTCACTGATATTCGGTGAAACGTACAATCTCTTAACCTTTCAAAGGTCTGATGGATTTTAGGGGCCACTAGATCTTAATAAACTATGTGTTCCATATTGATTTCTGTGATTATTGCAAGCAGTCTTGCTTGTCTTTTGGCACTGACAATTCTACGCAAACGCCGCTGCACTCAGTCGTTAAGTGAAGGCCATCGTCCACTGCGTTGCCCTTGGTGAGAGGTAATGGCTAAATTTTGGCGTTCTCGGCATATTCTTGACAATGCAGACCTCGGAATACTGAATTCCCTAACAATCCCAGAAACGGAATGTCCCATGCCTCTAACTCCAAGTGCCATTCGGCGTTCACAGTCTGTTAATTCCTGCCCTGCTGCCACAATCATGTAAGAAACCTTTTGACATGAATCATCTCAGCAAAAATGACAGCTCCGCCAATGCACCGCACTTTTATAAAATAGGTATGCGTTATTACCGCCGCCAGCATACGTGCATATCGCTATCCCACAACTGTCACCTCAATGTAGATACGGTCCCCGTCAAAGGCGTTATCACGCGTTTCGCTCAATCTACAGTCAATTGTCATTTTGGACGACGACACAGGCACGTGATGTGTGTAACTCCTGCATACGTTGGGGCGATAGCAATGATCTCTCTCCAACACGGCAACTATCAAGAATTCAGCTGCCGAGAAGCGCCACATGTGGCCTCGCATTATACTCGTTCCGTATGGTATTCCCAGACCTCTCGCCACTCATTGCACCTTGATTTACGAGAGAAACACTTGCTGCTAACCGTTGTGGTTTTCGCCGGCAAAGCGCGCCCCACAAAGTTAATTTCGTGGACTGGGATGACTGGGCAACTAATCAGTGCACTGTGGCGTCGTTCGGCCTACTACAGCTACCATTTCTGTTCGGCAAAACTGTTCGTGGAGACGGGAACATCTCAGGTAATATGACAGGCCCAACGTCAAAGCAGCGACGCAATATCCGCCTCCACCAACAGCAGCGCCTGCGGTGCGCGCAGACAATTACTGCCAGATTCCACAGCAGTCTGGTCTCCAGCTCGGCTGCGTGCTGACAATCAAGATGCTCATTAATGAGGAGGCACGACGGGGGTCTCCCTGGAGTTTCGGGGACAGTGGGAAGGTTGTGACAGGGTTGTCTGTAGGTATGATGTGCTACAGATCGATCGTGAATAATTAGAACCACATTTTTACATATCTTAGGAATTCAAGAAGTTTGATTCACTTCAGAGATGGACTGGGCGACTTTATAGAACCATCCCAAGTATTTCATTTATTTATTTAACCTACGTCGGATCGGACGATGTAATTTGACGTCTTCCTACCTCTCTGACCTGGGTCGAGCCGCATTCACGTATCCGTGCGTGTTAGCGCAACATGGTTGAGTGTATGTTTGCAGAATATACCGATATGGTCTTTCTGAATGGCGAAGCTTACGGTAATGAAACAGCTGCTCGTCGCCTTTAACAAGATCGTTCTCCACAACCCCATCTCATACCCTTTTCGTCACAATCACACAACTGCTTCGAGAAAGGGTAACTGCAACGTCAACATCCGTGACTGTGGTGCTCCAAGGAGACGCCCCACGCCCTAATTAGAAGAGGCAGTACTCTGACACGTTGAAGGGCACCTGTCAACGATTACACGAGCAATTTCTTTGGCTATTAATGAGTGGAACTGTAAAGAAAGTGATACACTCGGTTACGCCCAATCAGTTACTTATAAAGCCGGCCGCTGTGGCCGAGCGATTCTAGGCACTCCAGTCCAGAACCGCGCTGCTGCTTCGGTCGCAGGTTCGAATCCTCCCTCGGGCATGGATGTGTGTAATGTCCTTAGGTTTGTTAGGTTTAAGTAGTTCTACGTCTAGGGGGCTGATGACCTCATATTTCAAGTGCCATACTGCTTAGAACCATTTGAACTTGTAAATGTTGTCACGTAACCAACAAGTTTTCAAATGATTGTAACACGGAAACGGTACGTTTGTGGACATGGGCTCCAATCCAAAATAGTAACCTACACTGTCCCCTCTAGAAGTCCTAGAAACTTGTAACGAAGATTTCCGTACCCTCTGTATTTAAAAGTAAACGAAGAGACAATACTTCACTGACTGCAAGGTATGCACATAGTTAACCAACATTTGGTCAGAGGCGATTTGATTCTAATTTAACGAAATGTTTTAAACGTGATGATGATGCTGAAAATTGTGGCCTGACGATCAGGATTACCTACAGAGCGGATAGTGCAATATGTGCTATCTCGAGCGTCACATTTGTTTCACACTTGGCCTGAGTCTGTGGAGGGTAGGAGGGAATCTAGCTGAATTTTGTTTTCATTCTGCTGTAAGTAATTTATGTTGTTTTTATATTGTTGCGCCCTGAATTCAAGAACTCTATTGGGCAGTAAATTAAGTTCGGTTCTGTTATCATTTCTCTATCGTCATGAACAGTATTATTATATATTATAAATTCTTTGTAATACTGAACCCAAGGCTGCACAACCGCCAGTCTAAACCCCACCCCTGTACGTCACAGATATTCAGAGCTACATATACAACTTAAGAGTAAAAGAGAGCTATGTAGGGCAATATGCATAGCACCATTCTAACAGGCTTTTGAAGGCCTGGAGTAGGTGATAAGTGAGAAGGATAGAAGCAGACCTCAGGGAAAAATCACTCCCTCCAGGACGAGGTAGGTTTTAGGACACTTATATTTATCTGAAACCATTTTGCAAAACAAAACTGACGTACAAGGTGGACTCGGTAGTAACAGTGTACGAAATTCACGAAAGGAGAGTGTGGACGTCCACCAGCAATGAAGTAATTAAGAGGTAATAGCGTACATAATTCATGAAACATCGATATAAGAGGGAAGAAATTAAGTGTATTTACTTACTCATATGTTCTTCAGTTCCACAGAGAAAGGCAACTACATGATAACAATTCAATTCAGTGCATAACAGATAGCTTCCAAAGTCATTTCTTAATTTGCTTGCAGCTGAAAGAGGCTACATATACATTAATTAAATACGGATGATGATATGTGAAGTGGGCATCCTCACCCACATTGATGTGAGGCTTAAATCAATAAACATATTATAGAGTTTCGTTTCATACGAGACGTCAGTAACAGATTGAGTTTACCGTGTATGAACGAACCATCAAAAGTAGAATGGTTCAAATAGCTCTGAGCACTATGGGACTCAACATCTGAGGCCATAAGTCCCCTAGAACTCAGAACTACTTAAACCTAACTAACCTAAGGACATCACACACATCCATGCCCTAGGCAGGATTCGAACCTGCGACCGTAGCGGTCACGCGGTTCCAGACTGAAGCGCCTAGAACCGCACGGCCACACCGGTCGGCTTCTCGCAAATCTGTACAGAAAAGTGACACAGCATTTGGTTTCCTATGTGCATGAGGATTAGGCGATCTCACAAATTAAACCAGCATGTGACTCGATCAAGATTTGCATTCAACAAATCCACAATTTCTAACTCGAGTGCCGGGAAACAAAATTGTCTCTATCGAAATTTTTCCGCAAAAGCACTGATTGGCTGCCACTCCAAAGAGATCCACTGGACATTACTGTCACACTGCCACGTGTCGGCCAAAGGATAACCGCCGAGGGTGTATTATCGACTGATTTGTGTGGCTCTCTTTACAGGAGAAAATGGAAAGAACATTTTAACAGAAAGAATGAAGGGAGAGTGTTAAAATAGATAATGATTTATAAGCTGAAAGGAACAATTGATTCTGGAAGACCCAGGAAAAACTGAGAACAACTCTGAATGTGATGTTGTAACAGGTACTTTGCCTAGCCAATAAACTGCAGAAGAAGGAACAGAGCTATACTCTCTGAATCTAACACTACCATGGGACATAAAACGAAATAACTGTTCTATAGATATTAATACAATCCACACAAATCGTAGGATCGTAAGGACGGCATAACTGTCTATAGAGCTGTACTAGTCTTAACTGTTCTTCGATGTGTAACGCACACTGTACCAGTCAATCGTGAGACATTCTTATCGTTTCCCATACTATCAACTAAGCGACATATCCGTAAGTTAGGAAACAGTAGGACTCGGTCCTCGTGATTATGCTCGTACCGAGATCTCATTAGTCACATGTAGCAACGTGCTATGTCTCGTGTAGTGCTGATTATGACCTTGTGTTTAGGATTTGGGTCAGTGGAGGTATGATTGACTGTGTGCGCCCTGTGGTATCAGGTGGGCGTGCGCGATTCTAGCAGTTTCTTGGTGAGTGGTACTTACATGTCTATATCATTGCGACGGTGATATGATTGCTTGAAGGAATTCCGCCAAGTAATAAATCAATTCGAGATTACATGCTGACGTCCAAATGAACTTAACTAATCAGAAAACGATTTTAGACAAGATTTTCCCGACTCTTTGGCAGCATTTTGGAATCATAGCTTGTTGAACTAGACCCTGTACACGAAGAAACAAATATTTTGTTGTCGGTCACCGAAGACTTATGATTTGCTAAAAGATCAAAGCCGCACATAATCGATTGTTTAGGGGATGAAGAAGTGTGTTGGGCATGTGGAAGATCAGTTCGCTTGCGGGCCTTCAAATAAAATTAATGGTGGCCCTTAACTCAGAGTTGAAATATTGAAAGATTTGGTTGGTTCCGTAGTGTAGGGGGTGGGATACGTAGTTGCCGCGTTACATGCCAAATACTGCTGAGTCTACAGAATACAATATGAATACACACATCTATCGAAATGTCGATGGTTCTTATCACTCGGTAATTGCGGATTTTGAATATAGCATGGAAATTTATAAATAAAAGATTGCAATTAAATAGAATCTGCAGGTCCTATTTTAACGACTGTAAACGATGAGTACGATAGCAGAAGTACTTTTAAGAATGCTGTTTATAACTCCAAAGCACTTATTGGTGTTGATGGTCCAGCATTTAAATAAAATGTTAGTTGAACAGCTGGGAAACAATAGATTCCTACTTCCCGTAATTAGTTATGAGCAACAACATAAATCGCGAGATATTCTCTTCTAAATGCATACTACGTCTTTACTGCAGAAGCCACGGAAATGTCACAAGTGTACAGGTCGGCACTACAATATATTTCTATCTCCGGCGACCACACGCAAACTGCTCAACATTCTCTAAGTATTTCCTGCGACAGACCGTCGCGCCTTACCGTCCAGCACTCACTATGTCCTGTGCCACCCGATGCTCCTCCCCCACTTCCATACAGTCTCTCCATTGACTTCAGTAGTCGCTTACCGTTGTAATGAGCGCTGTGATTGGCTAAAGCGCTCCCACCATGTCTCCAAGCCAACACACACTCACAACCATATTGAAACACATACGAAATTCTGGATTTACATTTAAATTACTTGAAATTAAATAAATATTCCTATGGCTGGACCATAAACACGCTCTAACACACATTATTAAATACATAAACAAATCAAATAAACATATATCAAAGGAGTAAAAACAAAACTAGGCCAACAAAAATAGGCCAGTAGGCTAATGTCTCTGTGCTTTATATAACACAGTAAATATTTGACCAATTTCTTCATGAATAGTATATATCGGATATAAACAAAGACATAGACGAATAAATATATTTATAAGCATGCTGATACCGTTTTTTCGTGCCACTGTGGAGTACCTATGGCCTGACGCGATCGATAGTAATTGGCCACTTTGACCTCCAATAACTCATGTACTATTCAAATTTCATGCATGTAATTCATACTAATTTAGTTTTACACCACTAGCGTTCTCAAGACATGTCGGTCGCGAAAATCGGATGAGCCATTTAGATTTTGGAAATTCGTTGCTGGTTGTTACTTGTATAATTTACAGTCAGATACTAAACCTTAAACTTATAAAGGTATTGAAAATCTGATTATACCATCAGCATCATCGTGAAAATAATGTTAATGTACATGTTTCTTTTTAAGGTGTCATGATTCCTCTTCCTATTATTAATTTCTACGTGAACTGTGAAATGTCTGCCATTACGGTTTCACAAAGTCCGCCATCTTTGGCACTCCCAGTGCGCGTATCTCCTTCATCAACAGAATGAACAGTCTTCAACACAGTGTCAACATGGAATTCCCAGCAACGCACTCAATCTGGACCACACGCTTGGGCTACCCCTCTTGCTCCAGCTAAAATTCGTCACCATGCAGTTGGTGACAAGCCCCGACCAATTCCGAACTTAGAATATTTTCAGGGCGCCCCAACTCGCCAGTTACCTCACACAACTCCACTTAATTACATTCTGGCTTGCCATAATGTTGAGAAGTAGCACCCTTCAGTTCATACAAGTACATATAAAACAAATTACAAAGAACAGAATTAAATGATTAAATGATACCAAAATTTTCGAAGTGGCGTGGGAACTTCATCAATTTCGAAATAAACTTAAACTAACACAAATTATGAACAAAACGGCATATTAAATCAACAGTTATCCATGAACGATTTTCTTTTTTCTTTTTCTTTTTTTTCTTTCTTTTTTTTGAGAAGAAATGAAAATTTTTAATGCACTTTCACTTATGTGAGATTTTGTAAGCACTTCTTGTGTCACTCACTCAGCGCTAAGGCGCTTTCTTGCTCTAATTTTTTCCGTTGCACTGCACAAGCTCACACGGATTTTAGAACGAAGTATTGATCAACTCAAATCAGTCTTTTGACGAAATATCTGACAGAAATCGTGTCTGCCTCTGAATTCGGAGTTCCATCGTTTATCGTGACAAATCGGTCTACAACGAAAACCAAAAGTAGAAACCCATCAACAAACCATTGCTCAAACCCAGCCAAGATCGTTTGCTAAAGATTCCCTTCAGTGGAAAACGATACTTTAGGAAGAAAGTTACAAGGCAAACGACGGAATCACAGTAAGCTCAAATTCCCACAAGTTCTAATTAATTGACTTTAATAAATTCAAGCACCAAAAAACGCATGCACATACGAGTACAACTTTAATACACTTCAAATTGACCTCTAAATTCTTTGCCACACTCTTATACAAAGCATAAATCAATACATATTTTACTTAATCCATTAGGTCACTAACCTCCACACACCTTCAGTGCCTAAACTTCCCCCTCTTGCACGCGTACAGCGCCACAATAAAATAAGGAATTACCAATGAATGCAAAGTAAAACATAAAAAATTATCCCTCCAGAGTTACTACCACTCATTACAAATTAGAACAGCTTTTCATTTGACCCTTTCTCTGTATACAGTCTCAACACCATCACATTTCTTAGACCCAAATGTTTTCCTGAGACAGGATATTTTAAACGGTATGCATTTGGTTGAGAGGACTCTGCCACAATAAATGGTCGATAGTATAACTCGAATAATTTCTTAATCTGCCCGTCCATTTAGCTGGAACACTCTTTGGTGCATACAAGCCCTTTGTCCCCCACTTTGTACTTCATTGGTTTGTATCGCCCATCGTGTAGCCTATTCCTTTCAGTGGCTTACTTCTTCATGTGGGCCATGACTGCCTGTTGTCTTTCAGCAGCCGATTCAGCTTTTCGCGAAGGGAATTCTACCGTTTCTGTGAGTGGGAACATTGTTTCACCCTGGTCACGACTTTCAAAGTAAGTACCCCAAAGCCTTACTTTTTACGCTGTTCAGTACGTCCTCAAACGCGCTCACGTATTCCACCCACTTGGAATGACGATTGCTGGCATATTCCCTACATAAACGTCCTACTTCCCACACATATCGTTGCTACGGGTTGATCGCTTGGTGGTAGACGGATATATGGTTATGTTGTGCACACTGGTCGTTCATGAACGTGTTCCAGTCGTTCGAAGTAAACTGTGATCCGTTGTCAGACAACAGCCTTACTGGTTTTACAATATTCTTGAACAAATCCTTCTCCAGTTTGGCGATGAGAGTTTTAGTATTTGCTTTCCATATTGGATACAGTTTAATGCACTTAGAGAACACATCCACAACAACAAAGATGTACTTCATGCCGCCGCGTCCAGTGAGTAGGGGCCCAAAATTGTCCACAGCCAGTAACTCGCCCAATTTAGTAGTTATAATGCTTTGCATTTCCCCCTGCTGCGCGGTCGTGCAGTATTTGACCTGTTGGCAAAGGTAGCAAGCCAGCAGCTGTGCGCGGACCCATCTCGCCTGGTTATTTACGTGGGCGTATTCCTCGATGATTTCAGTGCACTTTTCGGCCCCGTAATGTCTATGGCCTAAATGGACGTAGTCTATTAACTGTTCCACATACCTGTTGGGAAAACACGGTCTCATTTGTCCGTCTCTTCATCCTTCCGCCGGAATAGCACTCCCTTGTGTATCTTAAAATATTTCGGTACTTTCTAGTATCCCTTGCTATTGAAATTCACCTTAATGTGTTTCAGTTCAGGATCGTCGTTTTGTACTCGCCACATATCTATGCACACCGCACGAATTTTTTTCTCCCCCACTACCCCCTTCATATACAGAAGCTCAAATTCGATCGGCTCCTCGCTTCCATCGTCTTCCGTCCCCGCTGGTAATCTGGACAGAGCATCGGCAACACAATTTTCTGTACCCTTGATGTAGCAAATTTTGTTTTCGAATTGCTGCGTGAACATTGCCCAGTGCATTAAGCGGTCGTTCAGTATCCTGCAGTCCTGCAGATAACTCAGGGCCTTATGGTCCGACAACACCGTCACTTTACTGCCCTCTTAATACATGTGTAATTTCTTAAATCAATGCACAATCACGAGCATCTCCTTCAATATGCTGTATCCCCGTTCATGCTTATTTAGAATGCAGCTCTAGAATGCCACATTGTGGTGTTCAGTTTTCCCATCTACTAGTTTTTCCTGAAATAGCTCATAACCTATTCCGTAGTCCGAACTGTCTGATGCTAAACAGAAAGGGAGATTCATATCTGGGTAGTACAGCATCTTACTACTGCACAATTTATCCTTTATACCATTGAATTCCGTTCACATTCCTCGATCTACCTCCAAGCTGCATTTTTCTTCAACAATTTGCCTGAATTTGGAATATTATTCCTCCCTCCCCCAAGAATTTTCGGTAGAAACCGCACAAGCCAAAGTACGACTTCAGTTGTTTCCTAATTTTGGTGCTGTTATATTTGGCAATGGACTTTAATTTTTTGGAACAAGGTAAAAGTCCTTCCGAAGTAAGGATACGCCGCAGGAATTGAATTTCTGCTCGAACAAACCCACATTTCGCGAGCTTCAAAGTCATTCCACCTAGTCTGAGCCGGCCGATGTGGCCGAGCGGTTCTTGGCGCTACAGTCTGGAACCGCGCGACCGCTACGGTCGCAGGTTCGAATCCCGCCTCGGGCATGGCCGTCTATGATGTCCTTAGGTCAGTTAGGTTTAAGTAGTTCTAAGTTCTAGGTGATTGATGACCTCAGATGTTAAGTCCCGTAGTGCTCGAGCCATTTGAACCATTTTGAACCTAGTCTCAGAACCATGAGTACCTCCTCCAAAACTCGACAATGCTCATTCCACGTTTCTGTAGCGATCAGTATATCACCTACTTATATCATGAGTTTACTGATTACATTCTCCCCCATGTTTCTTCTCAAAGTATCATGATTCTTCTGGCTATTATTAATTTCTACATAAACTGTGAAATGTCTGCCATTATGGTTTCACAAAGTCCGCCATCTTTGGCACTCCCAGTGCGCATATCTCCTTCATCAACGGAATGAACAGTCTTCAACACTCCCGGCATATAAATCTCCTTCATGGACACAAAGCACAGTCATCGACACAGCGTCAACATGGAACTCCCAGTCACACAGTCGGCCCGCACCACGTGTCGGGGCTACCCCTCTTGCTCCGGCTAGTGTTTGGCACCACGCGTTTGCTGACTAGTAGCTTCAGCTAACCGAGCGGGCCGTGTGACAAACTTAGAATATTTGCAGAGCGCCACAACTAGCGTGTTACCCCATATGCTCAAAGAGACATTCAGCCATAATTCACTATGGTTTCTAAATTATTCATTGTTCAGTATGTCGGAATGGATAAATATTTTCACCAAGATTAGCGTCTCTACTAATTTTCTTACGTGTTGAGTGATGATGTCCTGTGAGCAAACAATTACTGGTGTCCGGAGAATCTTGGCGTCGTAGTATTTGTTTTACCACCAAGTAGTTGACTCACGTGTAATTTCATGTTAGTTTTCTATGTATTACCTCTTCACACCAGTTTTTACTAATCGCGCTCTTTACTACAAAAGGTATTGGTACATTAGATGTATATAATGACTGCTAGCAATAATTGTGCCAGTTAGTTAAACTATCAACATGTATCAGAATGCTTTATTCTGCGGCAATGGACTAAACTGACAAAATGTAATCATTTCCGTTGAATTACAATGCGGCATTTTTCTATCGTGCTTTATTGATATCTAAAAATCGGTAAAAAGTGACGTCGCTAGATCGCGAAATAAGTGGCCTATTCGGAAAGTAAGGTCCAATCGGTCGTGAAATGGAAAGTGCTGTAAAATTCAAAAATGTTTTATTTGGAACAGTTAACTACGGCTTACAGCTACTCCTCTACACAGTTGACACTCCGACATAGACATCTGTCGTAGCGCTGTACCAGTTTTCCAATACCCTCGGCATAGAAGGCAGCCACCTGTACTTTCCGCTAATGTTCCACACTGGTCTATAGCTCGTTGACTGTGCCAGAATGTCTTCATACCCAGCGTTTGATGTGGGGAGCCAATTTCAGGTTGTGCTGTGGGTGGTCGAACACTTCCCATCGAAAACACTGCAGGAGCATCTTCATTACCACTGCACAGTGGGGCTAAAAACTGGCATGAAGAAGGAAACGCATGGCATTTACGTTATGGGGGCCGTATGAAATCAGGTTAAACCTCTGACCAGGCCCTCGTACTTGGCAGGAGACACCATTTTCTAGGCATCTTCACGTGCTCATTGAGCGCTCAGAACTGACAAGTGAGACGTGATGCGGTCAACGGGCATACCAAGCATTTCTCATCTGTGAAAAGATTCATCGGATTTTCGTTGTGGTTTCCATTTCACGCTCGATCGGACCTCACTTTACAAGTAGCTCTCTTAGTTAGGAAGCTAGTATCTGAAACACAGTCGACCACTATTCATAGATTGGAAATAGATCTCTGAAAGAATTACTCCTCAGTATTCCCATATTTGTAAGCATTGTCTACTCTTCCAAACCAATTTATTTCAAAGCGAGTTTACACAATAAGTAAATAACGATCCACAATATAAGAGATATTTCCTCGGTTATCTCCTCCACTGAGAATGCAAATAAGTAAAGGCAGCATCAGTGCGAACAGTAACACATTCTGTACAGATTCGACACTAGATCCACTTTCTAATATCGGGAAGATGACTCTGGAGTGTACTGTATGTGCAGGTCACAAACTGGTAGGATAGTACAAAATTAATACTTCAGAGAAGTATTTGGAAATCTGATCACTACAAGTTAAATCTCTCTTCAGTGGTTGATGGAGCCATGATAGTCTGCAAGTGAGGAACTGAAGTGTTGCATATTCACTTGCTTCCCAATTAGATGAGCGAGAAACCTGCGTCTCGCTTGCAACACGCACAGTAAACCAACCACCTAAGTGCTGCGCATTTTACTTCGAAACATGAATGTCATGCGGACGCAGTCCTACATGCACAGTCGGTGAAAGAATTTTACGAGACTCCTGGCCTTATCTTTGTGCTCTACTGTAGAGTTTTACTGTTTCTTTCGCTGCATAGCACGTGAGTAGACAAAGTGCTACCCAACATTTTATCTACAGGCGTGAATTCGAAAATACACCTGAACATTGTCAGACTGTTTTACACAATGTGAGATACAATACTGCTGCTGACTAGTATATCTATTAAGTTTATCTGTTGTGTTCAATAAACTAACGAAATACGGTATTTAGCATGCACGTGCCAAAAGAAATGAATTACAACTTATCACGATAACATTTTGAAGAAAGTCTTTCTTAATAAAAAAAAAAACATCCAAAATTGTCAGAAATTACCAGAAAATTCGCAGTTTTGGTTTCGAAATCGTCTATGTCTTCGTTCGGCCCATGGTCATTCTGACGTGACACAGAGGAAAAATTACAAAGGAAGTGTGTAAATATAACAGCAGGGGCAGATGTTGTTGTTGTGGTCTTCAGTCCTGAGACTGGTTTGATGCAGCCCTCCATGCTACTCTATCCTGTGCAAGCTTCTTCATCTCCCAGTACCTACTGCAACCTACATCCTTCTGAATCTGCTTAGTGTATTCATCTCTTGGTCTCCCTCTACGATTTTTACCCTCCACGCTGCCCTCCAGTACTAAATTGGTGATCCCTTGATGCCTCAGAACATGTCCTACCAACCGATCCCTTCTTCTAGTCAAGTTGTGCCACAAACTTCTCTTCTCCCCAATCCTATTCAGTACTTCCTCATTAGTTATGTGATCTACCTATCTAATCTTAAGCATTCTTCTGTAGCACTACATTTCGAAAGCTTCTATTCTCTTCTTGTCCAAACTATTTATCGTCCATGTTTCACTTCCATACATGGCTACACTCCATACAAATACTTTCAGAAACGACTTCCTGACACTTAAATCTATACTCGATGTTAACAAATTTCTCTTCTTCAGAAATGCTTTCCTTGCCATTGCCAGTCTACATTTTATATCCTGTCTACTTCGACCATCATCAGTTATTTTGCTCCCCAAATAGCTAAACTCCTTTACTACTTTAAGTGTCCCATTTCCTAATCTAATTCCTTCAGCATCACCCGATTTAATTCGACTACATTCCATTATCCTTGTTTTGCTTTTGTTGATGTTCATCTTATACCCTCCTTTCAAGACACTGTCCATTCCGTTCAACTGGTCTTCCAAGTCCTTTGCTGTCTCTGACAGAAAGGTAGGGGCAGATACCTAACGAAATCCAGTTAACGAATCATTCGTCGCCACTATTAAGTCAATGTAATTGACAGGAGTAGAAATTAACAACTGTACAATTTTTCAAGTTTTTCACCTCTTTCGAGGGAGAATCGCAGTTAATTTTCTTTACTGATTGTCGATCTCGATGCTTGTGTCTCCTTATCTTCAGTGAGCTTATAATCGAAAGTAATGCAGTCTTCACCTTGATAGAGCAGAGCTAGCACGCAACTTTAGCAAAGAGTGCTCGCTTCTTGTCCCAGTGATGCCTAAGACGGAGAATTTGAATCGTAAATGGGATAAGTTGCAGTTGTTGTTGGAAGGAGCGTTCGGGACTCAAAAACATAAATTTTCTGCACCTATGGCAAACCTTTAGCGAGAATCTTGCAGAAAATTTACACAAAATTACAGGAAAAGATCTAGTAAATTTCCCAGGATAGTCCTGAACCAGGAGTCCAAGGCAGCGGCTGATGTGGCCTGGAGCGAGGCATTATCTGTGCGCTCAGCATTGGTAGCGTTGCCGCTACGGCTTCCTACTTTGGTGATGTCTTTTGTGGGGTGCCATATTTTCCCCTTGAGCGAATGTGTCCGTTTCTCTAGCGTGGCTGTTGTGCTGTGTTTACGGACCCTCGACTGTCTTCTTCTGTTGTTCCCTGGGTCAGGGTCGCTGTCGGTGTAGTAAGAGCACTATTGATTGAGCTCTCCGCCGGTTGGGCGCCTGAACGCGGATATTGGGCAGAGCGGCCAACCGTCCTCTTGGGTAGCAGGCCATTCAAAGAGCCACCGCAGCTTGAGAAACCTTGCAATCGTGATGGCTCGCAACGTGGTTCCCGTCGCAGTTCTTGCATCTAGGGGGATGCTCGCATGATCTCCAGCGCACTTGAATTGCCTTCAGAGTAGAACGGTGGAGAGCCACATGTCCCACTGTTGGGAAGCGAAAGCCCTGCTGGCAACGAAAGAACTGCGTTTATGCTTCAGTGGTTCTGCGGTGATCCATAACCTGGCCACCAGTGTCGCTTGATGGAGCTTCGGGTTCACTGCAGTGCCCTGTGCGACTGCAAGCAGGGACGGTGACTCTCTCTCTTCAGCGATTTGAAGCAATGCAGAGGTTTCATTAAGATTTTGCGTTTTTAAAACATAAACAAAGTCACAACCTTCTTCGAGATACATTAAATTTTCAAGAAAAAAAAATCCTTTACGTTTTTCCTGTTAGCTTAACAGTTTGCGCGTAGTGGACGAGAATTTCGTACTTGGTTTCTGAAGACCAGAGATACAGGGTATCTCACAACTCATGTTACACACTTCTAGAATTTGTAGAAGGATCCTAGTAGATCAAGATTTAGACAGGAACTCATAACCGGAAACATCCAGCGACGCTATAGAGCGAAAAATTTATAGGCGCGCCTGTAGATGCATGTGTATACAGTGTGATTCCGAGGTGATGTTACAGACCTTCAGGAATGATGGAAAGGAATAAATGTAATAATTTGAGGTGAGGGTCTCTTGTTAGGAAACGTACGAGTCGAAAGTTACAGCAGATAATCTTCCTGATACCTCTGACAATGGGGTACAGATACCGGTACTGTTGTTGCTATGAATGTAGGGTATGTAACTTTCAGAGGTGTTAGTATAGACCACGCCAATAAAAAATGTCGATTAAACATGGGGTGTAAAATTCGTACCTGAGGAGCTATGAATACTTTTTCATCTTTGTTAGCGTGAAACACATTTCCTAAAATGAACAACTGCTGAGAGATCATAAGGTAAGAATTTTAGAGCCCATGTTTACTGTACACTTTTTCTTCTTTTGGACCACACTACCACTTCTGAAATCTTAGTAACAACAGTATCGGTATCTGTGTTTCACTGCCAGAGGTGCCAGTATGGTTTTCGTTTTTAACTTTCGATTCATTCGATCGCGGTACATGGACCCTTACCTCAGATTGATACATTTATCCTTCTACATCATCCCTGACAGTGTATAACATCATCACGCAATCACCCTGTATATACATACATTTACAGGCGCCGCCCCCTCTAACTTTGACGCACAGCATCGTCGTTAAATGACGTTCCCGCACATAAGTTCCTATGTAAAACTAGATCTACTAAGTACTCGCTGCAACCTCTACAGGGTTCCATAAAGTCTGGATACATAGGCAATTCTAAAAAATAATAATAAAGCATATTTTATTCACTTTAATGTTAATAAATAATATTTTCAATCTCCACGCTTTTCAACGCATACTTTGATGCAGAAAAAAAAATCAAGTGGAGAAAGGTGTGCTGAACCAGGGGAAATGTCGTCTTCTCCCAAACCACTTAGGAAAATTGTCATTTAAGCGATATCTAACAGCAACAGAAAAATGGGCAGGGGCACCATCCTGCTGAAAACAGTCTGGAGGTCCGTCACCAAAACGCTCAAAGTGAGGCATAAATTTGTCTCTCAGTATGTTCAGGCAAGTCTTAAACGTTACATATTCGTAAAAGAAGGAAGGTCCCAGCACATGAGCTTTCCAAAACCACACCACACTGTCACATTTTGGCAGCCTGCTGTTTGGATGGCTGATCCATTGTGGATTGGCTTGAGACCAATATCGAAGTTTTTGTCTGTTCACTCCTCCACTGACGTGAAACACAGATTCATCACTGGACGACACACAGTCTTTAGTAAAAGGCATCTAGTTTATCTGCAAACCATTCACACATCTGCATGCGTAAGCCCGGGTCACGTTCGTTTAAGTGATGCATATGTGTAACTCGTACGGGTGAAACGTCCCCTCAGCCAGGATTTTGTGGATAGTTTACCTAGGAACACCTAACTCTTTGGATGTCCAACAAAAAGATTTCTTTGGCTAGCATAAACCTTGGCCACGACAGCTACATTCATTTCCTCTGAAGTCTCTGATAGTCCGGGATGGGATTTGTCAGGCACATTGCCTGTTTCTATAAACTAGGTGATTAATTTCACGATGTCAGTAAAACAAAGAGGTTGACAATGCGGATGTCAAAGGTTAAATTCTTCCGAAATTTTGTGATACGACCACCCTTCTCGTCCACTGAAGATTCCTAAATCCGCTCGTTCTTCTTTAGGCAGAGCCATCATTCAATATGGATGAAGCAAAATTTATTAGATTTTCCAGAATTTATTTCATTATTATCCATTTCTTTATTAATATTCATTAATATCTATAGGATATGAAGTATTTATTAACATTTATTAGAATTATCTATGTGCCTAGTCTTTGCGAACACAATATAGAACTGTGTAACATGAATTGTGAAACACCCTGTAGAGCTGCGACTTGCAGAAAACGACACTAGTATTACGCAAAAAGGGGGTGTAACAGATGAGACTTCTGCAGTTCTGAGTGAAGCTTTATGCGCTGTTATGCCGCATCACGTGCGTTCATTACCTTGTCGTTGGTTAGGCAGCGTCAGTGCGCGGCGGGCAGCGCAGCTCCATACAGCTCGCCGTCTCGGAAGCAACTCCCTCCTAACTTCTCCTTACTACAGTTTACCGAAGTTGGTTTAGAAAAAAAACTATCTGCCTGTGTTTTCATCTGACCAATCAGGGTCTCAATGTTAACCTTAAGCTCCGCCTACAAAAATGAGAAACGTTATATTTTTCGTGGTGGGGCAATGTTTTTAACGTTTGCAATGTAACAGAGACGCGAAAAAGTCTCACGCTAAAACTTGCAGCTGGTGTGGCCCTTTTAGTGTTATCGTAAGGTCTATACTGTTCTTCTGGAGGGCTCTATCTTTTAACATGGGCTGGGGGTTAGTCCTGGCGGTTGGCTGGCAACATGGGTGTCCGTCCCTTATCGTAGGGCCTTCTAGCTTAACACGGTTCTGCTCTCAGCTTCTTTTCTCGTTTCTCCCCTCTGAACTGTGTCTGTTTCACGGTGGGAAGGTATGACATGCATTTAGGCATTCTCGTGTTAATCTGTGGTATTCCATTTGCTCACTCGTTAATCGTATTACTTTGGTTGATTTAATCTCACGATTTATTCGGAGCTATGTGACATACTGCTGGATTTGCTTATCATGTCAGGGTTTTCATGGAAGGTGTTGGATTTGCCTGACACCTTACAAGGCCTTTATGGGTATTCGAATGAGTTGCATGGACTATTTGGAACAGATTTCGTAAAATAATTTCAATATCGTACTGCAACGAGAAAAACACATTTACTTCAGAGACCGCGGTGAGAAACATTCATTCTTTTTTTACCGTTTTATTGTATGACTACGGTAAGATGCTTTATCTCGTAATGAAAATCCACTATTTTACATCTGAGGTACACATATCGTCCATTGTGCATGTTACAAACCTGTATAAGGCTAACTGGAGTAAGAACGATCACCTAAAAAAGAAAAATGCAAACAAGATCACCAGAGATTTTCGTCTATCGGACGTGTATGAAGCACGTTGCCACCTTTCGCAGCCACTCTTTCTGCTTTATCGGATACTACTGCCACAAAAGAAAACATGGTTCTGCTGGTGAAGGCAAAGAGTGTCATACGTGATGGATCACTGCCGACTGTACGCCCGAAAACCAGTCTGGCAAAAAATACTTCTAAATGCCACTTAAGGTGTACAACGAGGTGCCCTGCATCAAATACCGAGCGAGGTGGCGCAGTGGTTGGCACACTGCAGTCGCATTCTAGAGGACGACGGTTCAAACCAGCATGCGGCCATCCTGATTTAGGTTTCCCTTATTTCCCTAAATCGCTTGAGGCAAATGCCGGGATGGTTCCTTTCACAGGGCACAGACGATTTCCTTCTCCATCTCCTCCCTAATCGGAGCTTGTGCTCCGTCTCTAATGACCTCGTTATCGACGGGATGCCGGCCGCGGTAGCCGAGCGGTTCTAAGCACTTCAGTCCGGAACCACGCGGCTGCTACGGTCGCAGGTTCGAATCCTGCCTCGGGCATGGATGTGTGTGATGTCCTTAGGTTAGTTAGGTTTAAGTAGTTCTGCGCTAGGTGACGATCAGTTTGGCTTTAGGAAAAGTAAAGGGACGAGCGAGGCAATTCTGACGTTACGGCTAATAATGGAAGCAAGGCTAAAGAAAAATCAACACACTTTCATAGGATTTGTCGACCTGGAAAAAGCGTTCGACAATATAAAATGTGCAAGCTGTTCGAGATTCTGAAAAAAGTAGGGGTAAGCTATAGGGAGACCCGGGTCATATACAATATGTACAACAACCAAGAGGGAATAATAAGAGTGGACGATCAAGAACGAAGTGCTCGTATTAAGAAGGGTGTAATACAAGGCTGTAGCCTTTCGCCCCTACTCTTCAATCTGTACATCGAGGAAGCAATGATGGAAATAAAAGAAAGGTTCAGGAGTGGAATTAAAATACAAGGTGAAAGGATATCAATGATACGATTCGCTGATGACATTGCTATCCTGAGTGAAAGTGAAGCAGAATTAAATGATCTGCTGAACGGAATGAACAGTCTCATGAGTACACAGTATGGTTTGAGAGTAAATCGGAGAAAGACGAAGGTAATGAGAAGTAGTAGAAATGAGAACAACGAGAAACTTAACATCAGGATTGATGGTCACGAAGTCAATGAAGTTAAGGAATTCTGCTACCTAGGTAGTAAAATAACCAATGACGGACGGAACAAGGAGGACATCAAAAGCAGACTCGCTATGGCAAAAAAGGCATTTCTGGCCAAGAGAAGTCTACTAATATCAAATACCGGCCTTAATTTGAGGAAGAAATTTCTGAGGATGTACGTCTGGAGTACAGCATTGTATGGTAGTGAAACATGGACTCTGGGAATACCGGAACAGAAGAGAATCGAAGCATTTGAGATGTGGTGCTATACACGAATGTTGAAAATTAGGTGGACTGATAAGGTAAGGAATGAGGAGGTTCTACGCAGAATCGGAGAGGAAAGGAATATGTGGAAAACACTGATAAGGAGAAAGGACAGGATGATAGGACATCTGCCAAGACATGAGGGAATGACTTCCATGGTACTAGAGGGAGCTGTAGAGGGCAAAAACTGTAGAGGAAGGCAGAGATTGGAATTCGTCAAGTAAATAATTGAGGACGTAGGTTGCAAGTGCTACTCTGAGATGAAGAGGTTAGCACAGGAAAGGAATTCGTGGCGGGCCGCATCAAAACAGTTAGACTGATGACAAAAAAAAAGAAAAAAGAAAAAAAGTTGTTCAAAGTTTGGAAAAAAATATAGTGTCGCCTTGCGCGTCGAGACAGCAGGTTGTCGTTAACTTCCGCCTGTACCGCAGCGCCGCTTCTGTCCAAGCTACTGTCTTGTTGGTGTATCGGCCGGAGTCACATCGTAGTTGCGTAGCGGAGTTTTTTGTCGTTTTCCTCTTGGCGGCGGTGTTTTCTGACCGCTCATTGTGTCGGTCGAGTCTCCTAAATCTTTTCCTCGTCAAGCTACTGTTCGTTTCACTTTTGATCAGAGTATGCGTCGTATTCAACCTGCCGGCACGGTAGCTCTGCGTGTTCGGTCAGAGGGTTTAGATACCCTCTGCAATAAAAAAAAACTGAGTGAACGGATCAACGAACAACCTGAACGAGTGTCATCCGGCGTCCACTACGAACAAAGACAACGAACAATATAGAACAAAATGAGATTAAAAAAAAAAAACCTGGCTCCTTAGAAATTCACGATTGATTGGCTGATGTTATCCGTGTTACACCTGATCAGGTAGATACTGCTTACTTTGATTCTGATTTGTATGTATTCTTTGTGAAGTTTTATGATCCCGTTCAAGTAGAAAGACTTTTCTCCCGGGTTGGTTCTAAAGTGTTGTTTACACATCACGATGGTTCCGTTGGTCAAGTTTTCCTTGAAAATGCGGCGCTCGAGTATACTCCGGTTAGAATTTATAACCTTCCTCCTGAAGTGGACGATTCATTTCTTAAAACAGCGCTGTTTCCGTTTGGAGTTATACGGCATATCCGATGGGAACGCTGGTCAGCAGAACATCGCTTCCAATGTTATAATGGTATCCGCACTGTGGACACGTGCGTTAAAAAGAATATTCGTTCCCACTTAACTGTTTCTGGTTACCGAATCCATATTACTTATACGGGGCAAGAAGGAACTTGTTTTCTCTGTAACGAAAGCGGTCATCTCAGATCTGATTCCCCTCGCCGTACTACTGTTCTGACGTCGTCTTATCAAAAACATCTTCCTTTAACGTTAGCAGACATAGTAACTTCGCAGGCAGCTGTCAGTTAGTCTCCAGCTTTCAGCAATGTAGGGGCAACATTACCCCCTACTCCTCGCGAATTTCCACCGTTGCCGGTGCGTACCAGTGAAGCCTCTGTCCACGAGGGGACTACGGCTCCTGCAGCGCAAGTCAAACGCCGGCGGGCTGAGGACGGTACAGATTTCGAGGACGCCCCACTCCAGTCTCGTTCTTCTGACACGGCGTTGACAGAGGGTGCATCTTCTGGCGGTATTACCAGAGAGGATGTAGCTGCTTCTGTAGGGCTGTAGTTTTTATGACCTCACCATAATTTTTCTTTACGCTCCGTCTGGATCCGGTCGTTCAACCGATCGCGCGCGATTTTATAAGGAAGAAGTTGTTTATTTACTCCAACGGAACCCGCACGAGGTTTTGTTAGGGGGCGAGTTTAACTGCGTCTTACGCCGTGTTGATCAGATCCCCAATTATACATTTTGTCGTGAACTTAATGATATGGTGACGTCCTTGCATCTCCAGGATGCTTGGGATTGCAGATATCCTACATTGGTGCGGTTTACGTTTTCTACAGCTTCTTCAAGTAGCCGATTGGACCGCTTTTATTTATCTGCCCCCATATGCAGTCAGCTTCTATCGATTGATGCAATTCCTGCCAGTTTCACTGATCACTGTGCTGTTTCAATGACTTTTTACCATGTCCCGCAGCGGGTCCATCTTTCGCGCCCTTTATGGAAGCTTAACACTCTACATCTCACGGACCCCTCTCTGGAAGACATCATCGCAGACGTATGGCGGCGGACAACCCAGTCCCAGACGCGATATTCCTCACTTCTCGAATGGTGGGTTACCTTTGCTAAACCCCGGATTCGTAATACACTCAAGCATTTTAGAGCTGAAAAAGCGATCCTTACGATAACGCTCGTGATGCCCCCTTTAGGGTCGTCGACGTCCACAGTGTGAAGGCAAAACTTCTCCAACCCAAACGTAGGCAAATGGATGGGGTCCGACTGCGTTCCCAGCTTCGTTCAATCGTACAGGATGAGTTGACCTCTATCATCTTCTCCGGCTTCACAAGCGTTCTCAAAGGACGTGGCTTTCCACCATTCGTTCTCTACATGGGCGTGAGTGGTCCTTCCAATCTGATATCATGCGTGAACTTTACCAGTACTATTCCGAGCTTTATGCTGAAGTGGATTCAGATGGTCCACCGTCTGTTGATTTTACCTCTTTCCTTGATCGTGTTGTTACACCAGTTGTCCAGGTAGAGTTTCTCTCTCTATTCCATCGTGATATTACACTTGATATTGTGGCTCGTTCTCCCTCCCATAAATCATCTGGCCCCGATGGCCTTCCCAAAGATTTTTATATTCGATTTTGGCCGCTAATAGGAGATACCATAACTTCCATGGTGAATGAAGTGTTCCACGGAGGCCTCCTCCCGCCCAGCTTTAAGGTTGCTAAAATAGTTCTGATTCCCAAAAAGCCGGGACGTTTGCGTGTGGATCAGGTCCGCCCAATAACCCTCTTCAACTATGACTACAAAATAGTGGCGCGAGCGGTCAATAGCCACCTATCGGTATTGTTGACTATCACCATCGCGTGCCATCAAAGTTGTCTTCCGGGTCGTACTCTCCAGACTCCCTTTGCTGAATGTTGAGATTTAATTTGGATTGCTTCCACAATTCCCGTGCCAAACGCTTTGCTTTTCATTGATTTTCACCATGCGTTCGACCGCGTCGATCATGGATTCCTTATGCGAGTGTTGACGACTGTTGGTTTTAACAATGCTGCACGACGGCTGTTTAGCTGTCTCATCACTGGTATTCGGACGTCCATCGCGGTGTGTCAGGGCGTCTTGCAAGGGAATCCATTATCAATGTCGCTCTACGTGCTATTTCTGGAACCATTATTGCGAACTATAGCTGCTCGTTTGAGTGGCTGGTCGCTGCTGGGAGAAAGGTTTACCGTACGTGCATATGCTGATGAAGTTATGGTTCTTCTCGGTATCCATGATGATATACCACTGCTGAAGGAGGTTTTGGATGCCTTTTGTCGTCTTACGGGAGCGCAGGTTAATGACCAGAAATGTCGTTTACTGAATTTGCGAGGATTTGACGCTGTTGAAATTCTGTGGCCTTTGAAGGTCACCCGACAACGATCGTTGGGTGTTATAATTGACAGCTGTCCGCTAAAGATGGCTACGATAAACTGGAAGTCTGTCACGGATAACATTCAGGGTGCAATCATTGAACACGAGCGTCGCTCCCTCTCACTTCTTCATAAGGTTCCGGCCATGGAAACGTATGTGTTAAGTAAGGCTTATTTTATTGCACAAATCTTTCCACTTCCTGCGATGAAGTCCCGTAAGTTGCAAAGTTTAACTGGCAGGATTATCTGGCGCCACTCTGTATTTAGCGTGCGTTATGGGGTCATGGCGCGACCCCGTTTGCAGGGAGGTTTGGGCCTCCCTGACATTCGGGTTAAGGCTTCTGCATTATTCATCCGTCGCACCGTGTCAACGTGTCAACGTCCCCCCCCCCTCCCCTCAGTCACTTACAACTCGCTTCTATGACTGTATCCGACCGGCGAGTTTAACACCTCCAGTAGATATTGGTAGGGTTAGTTATAAATTACGGCACGTCAAGGAATTTTTTCTTGAGGTCAGTTATTTATCCTTTCCCAAGCGAATCTCTCCCTAAAAAGGCTGTTAAGCCGCTGGTCAGTTCCTTATAGTCCACCCTCTGTGGAAGCCCTGTCGCCAGAAACTAACTGGAAGATTCTTTGGTCTAACATCGGCGGCCCGATTTTCCCGATGGAAGTGGCATCCTCGTGGTACCAAGTTGTTCACGATACTGTACCTACCAACGTGCGACTTTTTCGTATTGGCCTCAGTGTAACGGATCGTTGCAATCGTTGCCGTGAAACTGATACATTATCTCATCGGTTGATTTCCTGCGGTCAGGACCATTGGAGATGGCTTCGCCGACAACTGGCTTTTCTCCTCAGGACGTCGGAGGCGGCTATCTTGGGGGAGATTCTCGTGTGTCCCGATTCATCCTTCTTTCCTCGATCGAAGAACAATACCATCATGTGGCTTGTTGGTCTTTATGTCCACTACGTGATGGTGAGTGGATATGACGCAGATCCTTGTGCCTTTTCCCAATATATGGGCACCGCACATTGGACGTGGCTCAGGATGCCCCGTTATCGTGAACTTCTTTCTAATATGTTGTATCTTGTGTTTCATCGACAAAGCGTTGGATGAGTTGCCATGCCCCTTTTTATATTTTTTTTTATTTTGCGGACACTTCTATGGATTTAGATGTTCCACCATGTAGAAGTGAAGGGAGAAAGAATGTGTGGACATATTAAAATTGACTCCCCATTCCTTCCTATACGTTTTACTGATTTCACCCCTTTGTTTTTGTCGAAGTGACTTCTTTTGTTTTATTTTAATTGATTGCCTTCAATAAGTACTTTGGAGAAAAAGAAGTGAATATTTTCGTTTTTTTGAAGGAATACACTGCCATTTGAGTGTATAATTTCGGTGTGATCCTGTGTCGCGGGAAGAAAAAAGAGAAAAAAATTAAACTGGCCGCGGTATTGTACTGTGGGGTGAGCGAGCATTGTAAAACAAGAAGAAATAGAGCGTCTGCCATGTAAGTAGGAGATCCCAAGTTCGAGCACCGGTCGGAAATAAAAAAAAAGAAAATGAGCCGTCAGTTCTAACCGTGTTAGGGACCAGCGTGTGCGAGCTTTTTTCCTGATTTATTTTACGGAGCTGAAAAAAAAGGTGGTCTGTTGGATTGATAATAGGTTGATATAGTTATGGTCTGGGTTCGATTCCAACTTCAGCCGATGATTTAAAAAAAAAAAAAAACTGGACGTTAAGCTGTAATCTCCTCCCCCTCCTCAAATACATACAAGCAACGGAGGACCAAGCATACAAGATTTATACTGATATAATATGTTACAGGTTTTAGATCACTGGTTTGAATGAACAGGGAGTAAATAATTAAAGTTACACTTTCAAAAAGCTGTAGAAAGAGAACCATTGCTCAGAATGGCATCAAATTCAAAAGCACGTTGTTGACGTATGGGGAAACATCACGGAGAGATACAAAAGAAAACGAACATTCGATGAATCGATGGTGCTGTAAGCTTCAGAATACGCACATCAATAGACACGCTGCCCACTGCTGTTCCTCAGTTCCGTCTGAGACGACCAAGATTATAGTCTCCACCACGAAGTATCGCCCGCTGACGGTAAAACACTTTTACAAGGACGGTCACTCTGCGCCAGAAGCCATACAGAAATTCGGGACGCTCGAAGGTATGAAAAAATCCGTTGGTCCGATGTTCGCTAAGGGCCTGGAGAAAATGATTACTAAATTCGAAAATACATGTTCTTTTTAAGTGCAATGTGACGGAGGGAGTTAATCAGTTGATCTGACGTGGCCACAGCATTGCAGGAAGTATGCAGTGCACGGGCGATTTCCCGACATTAGACATACTGCGAGCACGGTGCATAAAATACTACGAAACATTCTGAGTTCCTGTGCATACAAAATCGCCCATGTTCAGGAATTGCTTTTTTCTGACTTGACAGTAGGACAAACGTTCGCTCTGTAATTCCTTGCTTTTATGGAAGTGGACAATGAATGGCCATGGAACATTCTGTGTACAGACCACGCCCGTTTCCATCTAGAAGAACATGTCGGTACGCAGAATTGCACAATACTGGCAACGGAAAATCTACACGTTCATCAACCGGTACCGTATCATTTTGTTAAGCCGATTGTGTGGTGCTGCTTGACGTCATCGTTGTTCGTAGGGCCGTACTTTATCGAGGGTATAAGTCCTGCTGGTCCTGTTATCTGTACCGTCAGTGAACACAATGAGAGTCTTTGCGCACCAACGTCTTTCTAGCCGTCAGCAGGATGGATGCGTGGGTAGGATCACTTTTATGCAAAATGGCGCTCCTCCGCTTACTGCATGCCCAGGAAGCGGCTGCTACTGAGGCATTTCGGCTATGATAGAATTATCAGCCGTCGTTTCGCTACAGTTTGGCTGTCCAGACCACTTGATCTTGATCCGCGTGACTTCTGGCTGTGAGGTTACCAGAAAGACGCTGTGCTGAGCGCTCCGATTACGAACGTGGCTGAACTGCTTTGTGCAACGCATTCTGAACGTGATTCTAGATTTCAACTTGTGAGAGAGAACGATGGGCACCACATTGAACATGTCTTTCGCCAATCTTACGGCAGTTAAACCCAGAGGTCATTTTGCTTATTATGCGGTTTTTAGCTCCAGGTCAGCTAGAAGCCGATTTTTGCCATCTGATGTGGTAAGATCTTGCCATGGTAGATGGGCTAACTAATAGTGCCACAACAATAGACTGTTGAATTTGTGCATTTGTGCGCACTGAAGAGTACGGATAATGTAATATGCAGGTCTCACCACGGCCGCCATATTTTGGTTCATCGGTCATTTGCAGCTGACGGCATTTACGTTAAGACCCTTACAGTACCATCTATTGGTAAGATTTTAGTTATTTTTCTTTTTCTCTTCTTTTGTTCCTTGAGGTGCTCCTCTGCTTCAATAATATTCTGTTCAAATCGGACGCCATAGCGAGCTGTGGGACCCTTTCTACAGCGTTTTGAAACTGCAGTTCCAGTTATGGACACCCTGAATACAAATGCCTTAGCAGTCGGTTCGGTTCTCGTCTTAATAGCTATGAAGCATTACACAAAGCGCACAGAAATGTTATCGGCGTTTTATCGCTCACCTTACTTAACAAGTATAGTGCCCTTTACACAAAGCAAGATAAATAACTCGATGTTGACCCAGTGCTCTCACAAGTCGAGCAACTGGTTTCCTAACAGATTACAGGCTCCACCGGCTCCATCCATTAAGCACTGGCTAAACTAACAAAGCCTAATACCATCTGATATCCTCTACCTCTGCAGCTACAAGGAAGAGTTATAAAATTGGACCAGTTATCAGATCACTGCATTTGATCCTTCACAAGGCAGCCTCGTCGTAATAGGTCCTCCATTAAGTGATGTTATCTACAAAGCGTACAGTGATGCCAGAGTCGTACGACGCTGTTCCGTATCTGTCGTTAAAAGAGTGATAGAATGTGTACTTTTTACACAGCCGGGATAAGTTTGCGAAGTAGATCAATAAATACCTCCCGGGTGAAGAATGAAGAAAAGTAGTCCGTATGGAACCAAAATAATACATGCATACTTCGTTTAAGCGCCTTTTAGTAGAAATATAAATAGCTATTATAACATCCAGACATTTCAAATTTTGGTAGCAAACTTTTCTGTTCTACATATGAAGTGTTTGGGATTTCTTTTACTGTAATTTTACCATTGTCGGAATCATCATTGTAGAAGTGATTTTATGAGAATTCAGAATTATTATTAGACTCCTTTTCTGTACGGCCAGGAATATCAAAGGTTGTTCAGCGTAGATACGAGAGAACGGAACCACGAATGGAACCTCTAATTGATATACTGGCAGCTAGCTGCGAAATGAAATCCCCAGTTAAACCAAAAATTAAACGATAACGGTGTTAGTCAACCATACTAACATTAATGTAAATAAAGATGGAATGTGACAATCGTTATATGTTGTCTCTAATTTCGTGGTCGCGAATCCATGTTGCCAAATAATTTCTCCATATGAGTGACATGGAAGACGGGTTAAGCATTCTCTCCTTAGATGTATGTGGAAATGTGGAAAGATAACATGCAGATGCAACATGCAAAAATAAAAAATTAAATAAAAGAAATCAGTAACAAATACAGTCTAGGGCCGCCTGTCTAATGGAAAACAAACAGAATTTTCCAGTAATCTGTGGATATAAATGTTGTACTAGCGCAAAGGTGCGCTGTGTTATTCATCATGTGGAAAATCTGTCTGTTCGTTGACAGATGCTTCAGGAATATAATGAACCTTTATTTTTTCGCAACAAATTACAAAGTGTTGATAGTCTGGCGATTGTGGAGGAAATCCAAGTTATTTTATTTTACCACCATGTTACTAAACTGATCGTTGAGATATTCAGCTGAAAAGAATGAAATGTCGTCAGCTTATAGGATTTAGTCCAATGATGGGAACAATACTCTATTGCAAGAATATGGCCACCGGAAACCATTTCATAGACTTTATTAGCTGGATTTCTTTTACGTGTTGCCACGCGACACATTTGAAATAATAATTAAAATGGAGAGCTGCATCAAACCAGTCTCAGGACTGATGACCACAACAACAACAATTAAAATGGTCAAAACCTTTACAGACCCTCCAACGCGCTTCACAACTGTTAGAAGACAGAACTCAAAACTTGTCCACATTAGGTTTTGTAGGTAATCGTGTTTCGCAGTACATTGTAAAAATAGACGGAAGAGACTACGTGAGACGTTGTCAGCGATAAGTAAGCTTCTCTACTGCTGGCACTACAGAAATCTCTCAGGGTTATTCATCATCTTTAGAGGAGGTTTGTACCTTATACTAATTGTTTGGTTATTTAGTTGCTGGATAATGTATTCGACAACAATTGTCAGCGATAAGTAAGCTTCTCTACTGCTAGCACTACAGGAATCTCTCAGGGTTATTCATCATCTTTAGAGGAGGTTTGTACCTTATACTAATTGTTTGGTTATTTAGTTGCTGGATAATGTATTCGACAACAATTTTTCTCTAAACGAATATCAATCTGTGCATTTCGAAGCAGTGATGCTCTTTTGTCTACCAGTTCTCTGTAACGAGATCCTGCCTCCACCAGTAATATCTTGCCTCTACCAGTAAATTTCGATTATCCTGTACTGAAGTGTTTGAGAGACGAATTTCACCTATAATGTCCATATTCTGTCAAGATAATGCGTGAACTACGCGGATATCATTATTTTGTCCTGGTTGTAAGTGTGGTATGTCCATCGGAAGAGGATGTTAAAATTATCCATCTATCCCGCTAAGGGAGCCTCCAGAGTATCCGCTGCCCTTAGCCAAGTCGTATTAAAGAGGAAATCAGTATGAAAGCCACCAGTGAAGATCGTAATACAAAAGCATCAGCTTTTCTTCCCTACTAGACGTATGAAGCTGTGCCCAGTATTTCTATTCCAACAAATTTGACTTTATTAGCGACAAATAGACATTTACAAGACAGAATGGAAACTTTGGAAACACTAATCAAGGGACAGTCGTACTTAGACAAAAAAAAGCAGACATAGGTTCCAAAAGAACCGATAGTTAAAATGGACAGACTGGGTAATAATACCCTTGGAAACATGGCAAAGCATAGATCACTAGACATGATTACAACAAGAAAATCCAGCAGATATGGTTCGAACAACTGACTAATTAGAATTCACTGGTAACAAGAATTAGCAAATAACATGATAAAGCGGGAGAGAGATGATCACTAGTAATGATTCAGCGACAACAGAAATCTATTTCATTTACATGGACGGCAATATGGCTGATCTCAAGACATAGCCGTGATAATCCATTCTTACCGTGATTTAGAATTTTTTTTCTCATTGGGGTCCATAGCCCCAACATGTTTCAAGAAAGTTAACATAGTCGAAAGAGACTGTAATACATTTATTATCTATGCTATTAGCTAATTTTGACTGTTAGTCATTTCCAAGCACTGATCATGAGCCTGAATGTTCCACATCTATTTTGACTAAGTAGACAGTACATATGGATAGGAACACATCGCTTTATATGCATTTGTGTTACACACGCACATGTAAGTGATGTGTGTTCCTTTATATGTACTGGCCATTTAGTCAAATATGATGTGAAGCTAGAGGCTTGTGAAAAGTGCTTGAAAAGGACAAACAGCCGAGATCATTCAATATCATGGACAATAAATATATTACGCATATTTGAACCATATTTTCTTTCTTACTGGAATTGTTAAATTAGCATATGTGGTGTCGCGACTACAGAGTAATGGAAAGAAGGGAATTATGACATTCCCTTTTTTCTGAAGCTTCAGCACTCTGAAGTGGCCAAACGCCAATCGGCTTTTTGTAATTTTCTGTTTGTGTCACATGATGTTCAGAACTCGAATATTAATCCCGGAAAATAGTACTATACAACTTGGAACAATTCTCGAGAAAATCGAGTTAGAACATTTCCGACTGTCCGAAATGTGCTAAAGCAAGGGCGATTGTTCTCGTCACGCTATGGGACTGTGTAGTAGAAAGCTCACCTCCCGCGTAGCGGCTTTAGATTAGATCCCTGGCTGATGCAGATTTTTATAGAGAGATACTAGTCTGCTAGCAATTCCGAGAGGTTTAGAGTCTATAAAGATGGGAAAAAAACAATCGAGTTCGAGACTGGTAATCGCTGACTCCAGTCTCATTTTGTAATTTTTTTTTCGTTTCTTTTCCTCTAAGTCGAAATATTTAGTTCATTTAAATATGAAATTAATGAAATATAGGTCTTACTAAGAAATATGTAATTGCTGTTTTTATGATAAATGCACGGCGTTACATTTATAATTACATGTCACACTCAAAAATTCAGTTTTTTTTGCAAATATACATTCTTAATATCTGATGTTATACAAAAGATTGTTTACATTAAAAAGTTACAAATTAAATTCTTTTAGATCAGTATGTACTTTATGCTTCATGGAAATTTTGGCAGGAGTGAGAATCGAACCTGTGTCTCACAAAGGACGGAAAACGTCAAGGTCGATTTTCTCCAGGTTTTTTTTATATAGTTGCATTAAATTACTTTTGGTAACTGATATTTCTGAACTTCAAAAATTATAAATATAAAAAGAGTACAAAAACCCGATTACCATGTGGTCTCCTTGCCAGTAAATACTTCTACCAACATAGCGTACTGTAGGTCTGTGCGGCCTGGTCAAGGACTCTATACCGAGTGTGGTAGCATATGTAGTCCTTTCGAAGCCTAACTGAAAGTTTAGGGTGACTAAACTCTTTGGGTCCTATCATAACCCCTATGTTAAGAAAAACAGTCGGCTGAGAAAAGTATAGGTACTTATCGTGACAGACATAACAGTCTTTTTGCAACAAGATCTTAAGCACCTGCTCTGTGATATTAGGTTGTACTACTGGACGTTTGCTTTTAGTTCCATTGTCCAGACGGATCCTAGTTCATACAAGAGGATTTGTTTTCATAAAGGTTTCATATATGTCACTGGAGGAAATTTATTTTTGGATTAATGGCCTTTTCTTGTTTCTTTTTACATAATGCTTAAATATACACCTGATATCGCCAGCCTGTGAAAATGAGGCATTTGAAGGAGGTAAGCACATTACAAGGACCACAATCGAAGCGTATCCTAGGAGACCGTCATGTTATACTCCAATAAGAAAATCAACGGCAACTCCAGGCAGTTAAAGGTAAATTAAAAAACATATTCCGGATATCGAATGTTCCAATCTACAGCCAGGGTACCACACTACTCTAATATGGCTAGGGCTTTCCATCGCTGAAAAATTACTGCAAAGTACATCCCTTTGAAGCTGCTTATTCAAGCGTTGGTTGCCCTCTACATCTTCACCTCCCCCCCCCTCCCCCCCACACACACACACACTTTCCTTCATTCCAATTCCACAATACCTTTATGCCTCAGAGTCCGTCCTATAAACCGCTCTCTTCTTTTATTCGTCCTATAAACATATTTTTCCACCATTTCAAATCAGTACCTCTCCATTAATCACTCAATCTATAAACATGGTCCTCAGAATTCTTCTGCAATACCCATTTCAATAGTATCCAGGCTCTTTTCGTCTGAACAGCTTATCGTCTACATTTTACTTCCATTCAAGGGTGCACTCCAGATAAAAATCTCCAGAAAAAAATTTCTAACACTTAAATTTAAATTCAAAATTAACAAATTTCGAATATTCAGTAACGCTTTTATTTTTGATATCAATCTGCGTTTCATGTCCACTTTACGTCTGCCATTATCAGTTATCTTGTCGCCCAAATAACAAAACTCATCTGTTACTTTTCGTCGCCGGCCGGAGTGGCCGAGCGGTTCTAGGCGCTACAGTCTGGAACCGCGCGACCGCTACGATCGCTACGATCGCAGGTTCGAATCCTGCCTCGGGCATGGATGTGTGCGATGTCCTTAGATTAGTTAGGTCTAAGTAGTTCTACGTTCTAGGGGACTGATGACCTCAGAAGTTAAGTCCCATAGTGCTCAGAGTCATTTGAACCATTTGAACTTTTTGTCCTTCATTTACTAATTCCCACAGATTCCCCTTATTTAATTCGATTCCCTTTCTTTTGATTTTGTTGGTGTTCATGTCATAACCCTTGCCAATACATTGTCCTCATCGTTCAACTTCTCTTCCAGTTCCTTTGGGTCTCTGAAATAATTACAATGTCTTTGGCTAACCTTATAGTTTTTATTCCTTTTTCCTGAACTCTAATTCATTTTCCAAATTTTTTGTTGTTTTCTTTACTGCTTGCTCAGTTAACACATTGTCACATCACAATGGATAGTGCATCTATCGGAGTTTCTATTCCTAAAAGTTAACGAGGGAGCTGGCGCAATGGTTAGCAAACTTTACTTTCTTCCCTAATCCGACCTTGTGCTCCGTCTCTAATGAGCTCGCAGTCGATGGGACGATACAATAATCTCCTCTCTTGCTACTACAAGGAACCGTGGTGTAGTTCCAACAGAGGCCAGGAGTGACATACATGTAGACAAATCGTCGTACTAATTGTGCCTCCACATATGCAAATCAGTAAACTGATGTCCGAAACAGGCTGCTGTCGCGCCCTTCCAGGCAACGACTTCAGTGAATCACACACAAACAGAGTTGTAAAACTACCATAGACTATCGTTACTAACTGTAGACTATGATATTTTTCCTTGCAGCTTTAGTGAGTTAAGATCGCAGCTACGTTACCTATATGCAAGGTGTGCTACATACCAATTTGGTGCTATCTCATTTAGATCGCTTTCTCTGTATATGTGATCAGTGTCTTAACAGATTCCCCTATAAATAGGGAGCGGTAAACCGCCTAAAATGTGAGTGTGGGTACATAGAGAGCTGCATAACCCACTGAAAATAATTATTCTAAGAAGGCTGAATGAAAAGCAATGCCTGTAACTTCGTTAATTGGGTATGGACGGGAATATTTTAATATATCAGACGCAGAAATAATACTTAGAATGTGATCTTTAATTAACAATATTCACTTTTCCACATAATCAACAGCCAATTGGATACATTTCTGCCAACGCTGAACAAGTTTCCTGAAGCCATCATGGAAGAAGTCGACACTCTGTTTCCACAATCTCACAGTTCTGTCAACGTCTTCATCAGGCCATAATGGTATACCCACGTTTCGTCTCCTGTCACAATTGAATGGAGAAAGGCGTAACCTTCATTCTTATACGAGAGAGGAGTTCCTGGCAAATTTCAAGTCTGCACTTTCATTTCAGAAGTCAGCATCCAGGGTACCCATTGTGCACAGATCTTCCGATAGCCAAGCAAAGAAATAATGTGACCCACAGGTTCTTGTGCACTGCCAACTATGTTTGCAATTTCTCTCTGAGTGATACAACAATCGTCCTGAATCAATCTGTTAACATTTTGCTTGTGAAACTCGGTGGTTGCTGTCACAGGACGTCCACCTCTTTGTCACGCAGATCAGATATTCCCGCCTCAACATCTTTAAACTTACTCGCCCAACGACGCACAGATGTCACATCAACACAATCACCATAAACTGCTTTCGTTCTCTGATGAATCTCCTTTGGGGTGACACCATCTGCTGTCAAGAATTCAATGACTGCACGTTGCTTAAATAGCATTGACCGACCGTCTGCGCAGGATTCCATACATTACACTGTGACAACACAACCGTTCAATGCTAAGGCTTCTCGCCAACTGGAGCTGTAGAGAGGAGCCTATGGAACAAGCCAGTACCTGCCACACACCAATGATACCAACTGTCGAAGAGTTACGAAGGGGGAGGCATTACTTTTCAGTCAACCCTCGTACATAATTTTCCTCCTGTCTGTTACTTAAAAACAAACAGTATTTAAAACAAAATTGAAACTTGCATTGTTTAGTTCAGAGTTTAATCGAAAATTTTTCTTTTGTAATATGAAACAGAGGGATATTGCTTTAAGAAAATACAGATTCATGATATAGCGCTAGAAATCGGGATTTCCTAAAACGGAAAACTTAAAATTTAAAAAAGGGCAAAGCATTTCCAGAATTTCAATGACTGTATTTCTGTCAAAATCGTCAATAACTTTCCCTAATGTACAAATGCTACAGTTGTGAGCTTGTCTTCATTAAACCTATCTTCCACAATGAGTCGTAGGGTCAATATTGCCTCATGTGTTTCTTCATTTCCTAGAATCCAAACCAATCTCCCCGAAGTCGACTTATACCAGTTTATCCACGCTTCTGTGAAAAATTCAGTGTTTTGCAGCTACGACGTATGAAACCGATACTTGGGTAATAATCGCGCATGTCAGCAACTTGATTCTTTCGAAATGCAATTATTCCGCTCTTCTTCAGGCCTTGAGATATTTCACCAGTGTCACACATCTTGAGGCCAGAGGAGAGAAATCTAAAAAGTTAGCAAATGATTTACATGCCTTCTCCGTATCATCGCCTCGAAAGAGGAAAACAATAGACCAGCAGCCTTCGAGAAAGTATCGGGTATGGCCGGCATGGCTGGATTTGTTCCATTGTCAGTGGCTGGTCGTTATTCTTGTGAGAGCGGCAATCCATTGCAGAGGTCACCTGCTAACGCCGCAACAGAAACCTCCTTATTGCCCAATGGGTAACTGCGTTCTGCCACTACCGTGGCGTAACGCCTATTACAGCTATTAAAGGCTATTAAACTCAACGCCGTCGTGTAGTTTCGACGATTGAAGTACGGAAATGAAAGGAAAGAGGTACTTAAACGGCCGAATGATGAGATCCGTTTTGTAGCGATGTTCCTTGTCTACTACGTACCGTGTCATGGCAACTCAATCAGCTGCATTCAGGACAACGAAAGCGCAACCACAGAATGACGCTTCCTCTTGCAGTAAGAGGATGACTCTTGACATTATTTGACCGAGATAAATAAGGACAAAACAAAAATTGCCCGTCGAGTATGCGCGCCACAGTATACACAGGCACTGGGAGGTGAAATCTGTGTAGCGATACTTGAGATGGTCCTGGGATGATGCATTACACTACATACGTAGAAAGTTGGAGACACGCTATTGAAGCTACAGAGTTATCGCGTGTGGGTTTTCACATATCTCCAAAATTGTTTCCAATTTCTGAAATGGCTTAATGCTCACACTTACGTGTCATTTGTGCACCCGATCAAAAATACTGCGGAAACATCAACATATTGGTGCATTACGTGTTCCCATCTCACGCCACATGAGGGTGAAACCAGCACTGTCGAACATGATCGCTTTGGTAGCCCCGGTGTTACGATGTGGGGAGGCATAATGTTGCACTGGCGTACTGACATCCAAATATTTGAACACGGAACACTCACCAGTCAAAGTTATTGTGACACTATCTCTTTTCAGAGGTGCATTCGGCCCGGAGAGCTTTTCATGGATGACAGTCCGCGACCACGTCGGACTGACCTGCTGTAGGAGCTCCTGGAACGGGAGAACATTCGGTGAATGGACTGGCTTGCCCTCTCCCTCCGACTTAAATCCCATCGAGCACGAGTGTGAGACATATTGCAGCACGTCCACATGCACCTCATCGGTGGAGGAACAGAACACCCTATCATAAGAACTCCTTACCAGGCTTCTGGCCAGCAAGGATGCACGTTACAGACCACGCATTGCCGTCCCTGGTGATCACGCACCCTATTAAGAACCATGTGAGGGCCATTATGATACGTGGTGCCGTAAGTAGAAGTATTCTCTTTGAGGAAAAGAGCTATTTCTGTTCGTCTCATAGTGTACGTTTTCAACTACCTCCTGTATTATATTGTAGTAGTCCTTTTTTCCCGTAGTCCAAGTTCCATATAACTTTGCTACACGGCACTGTCCCGTCATGCGACAGTTACTTACAACCTTAAGTTTTGCGTAACAGCGCACACTGATAAGCTAAAACATTATGACCAGTGCCCACCACTAGGAAGGATGCAACCTGGTGATTTTACGGGCACGTGGCGCACTATGAAATATGTGTAGGTGCAGCAGAGACGGATGGGGTTCACCCTAGCGTAGACATGGGCTCCACTGAGACAAGCGACTTTGTCAAAGGACAGATTGATAGTACGCAAAGCCTGTGGACGAGGATCTCGTAAACGGCGAAGCAGGTCGAATGTTCATGTTCTACTGTCGAGAGCATCTTCGCATCTAGAACTCATCACTGAACGTGATGTTCGGAGGCTTGTCTGCTCTCTAGAGTAGAGTAGAAGGTGATCTGTGGCATCTCTGCCGAAAGTGCACAGTACTGGTGCACGCACATGTGTTTCGGAGCACACCATTGGCTCTGACCACTATGGCACTTAACATCTGAGGTCATCAGTTCCCTAGAATTTAGAACTACTTAAACCTAACTAACCTAAGGCCATCACACACATCCATGCCCCAGGCAGGATTCGAACCTGCGGCCGTAGTGGTCGCGAGGTTCCAGACTGAAGCGTCTAGAACCGCTCGGCCACAACGGCCGACCAGCACACCATTCATCGTCCATTGCTGAACATGTAGCTCCGCAGCAGACCACCAATATGTGTTCACATGCTGATCCAACGAAATCGTCGATTACGATTGCAGTGGGCACGGAACCGTCGGGACTTGACCGTCGAACAATGGAAAGGTGTCGGCTCTTCAGTTCAATCACATTTTTGCTACCCTAGGTCGATAGTCCTCTCCACAAACGCCATCATCGAAATGAACGGCGATTCGAAATGTCCAGCGCACCACTGACGCAGGCTGGTGGAAGCGGAATTATGCTATGAGAGACACTCTCCTGCGCTTGCATTGGGCCTTTGGCAGTAATCGAAGATACGCTGACAGCTGCGAACCCCCTGCATCCCTTCATTCTTGATGTCTTCCCCGACAGTGACGTCGTCTTTCAGCGGCATAGTTGTCCGGGTCTCAGACAGAATCGTGCTGCGCTGTTTTACGAACATAGTATTCGTAGTGAACTGACGTTGATGTCTCGTAGACCAAATTCACCTGACGTAAATCCTATGACACCCATCTGGGTCGCTATAGCGCACCATCACCATGTTCGCAAATCAGCAGTCCATTATTTACGTGAATTACATGACCTTCACGTAAACATCTAACGCTACGTGCCTCCACAAATCTGACAAAAAAACTACCGGACCCACGATACTCAGTATCAATGGCGCATTTCGTTTCAAAGACGGGCAAATAAACTTTGAAGCCGGTGGTTATAATGTTTTAGCTCATCAGTGTATATGTCCCTTTGGGAACAATGTTCGGACCACCAAACAGAAGCTGAATGACATCTAAGAATGGTATCCTTATAAATACTTCATAAGAACGTGAAGGAAAGACAATCTCATTGCTTAGAAGAAATCGAAATTTTTTGCGTCTTTAGCGACAGATCAAAGCATATCATTAACGAACAGACTGGCCACGAAGATAGGAGAATCTTAAACTGATTCCGGAATGTCTTATAATAGATAGATTTTTGATAGAGTTGGAATTTTCTCACTGTTGACCGTGTCAAGTATTCTTTGTCATGCTATACCTGTTATTTATTAGTTCCTGCTTTTAAACCTTCCTTCGTATTTTCACATTAGTGCATAAATTGCAAGGTATTACTTACGTGCGATTGTTAGCAAGCAGTTTAATTTATATTTATGATTCGCGAACCTGTTAGATTCGTATTTTAAAGGTGTCGTTTAGCATGACTAGCCAAGTCACTTCATTCTTAACATCTTACGTGTCAATTGCTATTAGATGTACACGTACTTCCGTATGTAAGGACCACCTTTTTTTAGTTAGTACACTCGCATTACCACATCATATACATGGTATGACACGTCGTGAGTGTTTTTATAAACGACCTTTACGCATTTGGACTACTACCTTCAAATAACATTTAAAATTTTGACCCTGTTACACTCCTTTCTCCTGTTCGATTTTACCATGTCACGCGTCAGTTAAATTGTACGTGCGTATGCTTACGTATGTAGGTATCACCTACTCTCAATTTCCGTTCGTGGTTTAACTCGCTTTATTCCTTTTACACCACTGAACAGGGCGTCCATTTTAACTGAAGGCATTGAAATGTCTCGGAAACTACACACCTCATAAGAGTTTTAGTTCCAATTTGTTTGTCTCGGAAGAGGGACATCCAACGATACCACATACGACCCACCATCCCAACGCCTGCGTGGATGGCAGGGTGCAACTTTGAAATCTTGCAGATTACGATTCTACAGCAGTATTTAAACACTTTTTGTGTGAAGTATTTTCTTCAATTCGCTAAAGATGGAGCTGTAATTGGAGGAACAGAAATAGGAACACAATCGTAATTTACGACATGCTACTAAATGGCCCTTGGATGTCCAATGTTACGTGGGACCACAACTCCATGCTGCGAAGGTAGGACAGGCCAAATATTTCGTAACTTCTAATTGGAAACTCCATTCGCAAAGATGTATTCCTCCGAACAACGGACTACCCGACGCTCCACCTTGGCAGTGTAGCGCACTACGACGTTTATAATAAGCAGTACACTGCGACTGAAGCTCATGCACCGCACAGACGTAAAACAGAGATCGGCTCCAAACTTACAATACGTTGCTCGGTGTTTATGGACTGCACACCTACCATTTTGAGAACAGACGTGCAAGTGGACGATGAAGAAAAAATGGAAATGATCCTGATTTTAGGAGAATGTAGGGGAAATGCTGAGGCTGCTGTTGCCTTGAATGCCGAGCGTTTTCCAGTGAAAGCTCGTTGTTCGTTTTCTTACAAGGCTGTGAACTCCTTCGTCTGTTTTGGCAGCTTACAGACTGGCTAAAGCAAACGAAGCAAACGTGTTTCCAGGAGAAGGTAATGAGATAGCGCTACTAGCGACAGTGCACCACAACGCATCGATAAGCGCCCGGCAATTAGACCGCGATTCCGGAATGTCCGTAGGTAAAGTTGTCACAGTATTTCATCGTCATAAGTATCATGCATAGCACGTGTCACTGCATCAACAACTTCATGGCGCCGATTTCCATAACTAGGTAGTGTTTTGTGAATGGGCACGTTAACAAATGCGAACGTTATTTGCCGAGGTACTATTTTCTAAATTCACAAACCATGGTAGCGTTAACCAGCATAACATACAATACTGGATGGTAGATACTCCCCGCTGGTTACGGCAAGTTGACCATCAGCCTTCTTGGTCGGTTAACGTATGGTGTGGCACACATCATTCGCCGGTGAGGGTACACATTTTACAAAGTTGTGATGTCCATTTGACATACTATTATCTTTGTACCCTCAAGTCCACACTCACGAAGTATTTACCCCCTTGTCATTTAACCGCTATTGTAATCCCACCAGCAAGTTGGCCTATCGAGCGATTCACGTCAGTGTATATTTTGGAGTGCTGTTTCTATTTTTATGCGTACTTGTCGCGTTATCGCAGTTACTACACTTACCACATGGTTCGTGCTCACTTGAGAAGAATGGATATATTTGCACCTCCATACATCTTTGAATGTAGACTGCTGGGAACTATGTTTTAGCACCTCACAACTTAACGGTGCAGAATGGGCTTTAACATTCCAAGTAAGTACCGTAATATTTTCAGCTGTTAAGTGCCATTACTTTATTATTAACTCCAGCGTTTTTTATGTGGTGACTGCTTGCCTTGAACGCTAGCCTTGAACGCTTGACAATGACAAAATGTCACAATTGCAGTCGCAGTACATTTTTTTAACACCGAGATGCGGAATGACTACTTTCAGTACGCACGTAATCGTAAGGGGCTACTAAAATGCGTTTACGACAGTTCCGAAAAGCGTTAACGACTGTTGCGTTAGACTATAAATCACCGAATGACCGATACCAAACTGTTTTTTCGTATTTTAGTTTTTTTGTTAAAAACGTTGTACGCTGTACAGTGCCCCCAAGAGAAGAAGTTGACGATACAACAAACTCAGTGATATGCTTTCACGTCTACCACTAACTTACTGTTACTATTTTTAACACATTACACTTGTGTGATAGCGCTGTTTAATTATGCGCTGATCAAAATATTTTGTATGTATGAAACACTGAAGGATTTAATTTAATTAGGATAAATAAATAAGGAAGTAGACAGCTTGACATGAGAATATGGAGTAAAAAGGCATTTAAAAACTTCGAATTTACGTTGTTCTTGCGGTGAGTTGACGCGGAGGAACTGTACGTACCGCCCTAAACGGTAAAGTGTCCACTGATGTGCAAAAATATCTGAGAAGCACTGTGTCAGTCTTTGTAGGATTATTCAGGTACAGTTGATCAACACACTTTTCGGTTATCATGAAAATATTTATGCTATCCGTAAACACTACCTATTAAATAATGTTCAGCAGGTGTTTGTGTACAAGAGGCTACTACACCGAAGTGAGAACTGGGCGGTGGCACTGCTACAAATCAGAATTACTTTCGGTAAAGGATTGAGAAGTTTCATAAAATTTTTGGGGTACAAACAAAATGTGAAATATCTCTGTATTGTAATAGCTGTTCATATCTCTACTAGCGGACCATTCAAACAAATGAGGCATAACCTTCTTCTTTGTGTACCGTAGTAATTTTCTAAAATGTTAACACCTATGAAATTTGTAACTGCCATCAATTTGTTGGGGCGCCTATATTGCTCAAAGTTCTCGAATCATTTTAAACTAGTAAATTATTTTTATATCTACTATCATTTCCACTAGTGAATATTTCAAATAGGGAACGCACATAGTGAGAAAAAAACTAGATTCCTTATTTGAATGTCCCAAAGAGATCATTAATTTCTTATTAAATAACACCTATACACAGTAGTATCACTCAAAAACTGTTGTTTTCCTTTAATTAAAACTATAGTTAAATAGAAAAAAAAGAAGTGATAATACCATGGTTCATAAACAGGGGGAAGTGTTGGGAAGGTGGCAAGAATATGGAGAGTGCCTATGTGAGGCTGATCAAAAATCAAACGATATGAACTAGGAGACGAGAGTTAAAGAAGATGACAAAGTATGCTGCTTCTTGGAAGACGAAGTAGGATCTGTGTTAAGAGAGACGAAAGGAAGTGGAACTGATGGATTACCAGCAGAGTTGTTTAAGCACCTTAGGAGTAGTGGTGCGAAAGAGCTAAGTTATCTATGTAATAAAATATATGAAAAAGGTGAAAGGCCAGATGACTTTCTCTAGACAGTACTCATAACGACTGAGAGGAAAAGCAACGTCAACAAATGTGAGGATTTTGAAACCCTAAGTTTGATTCCTCATGCAGCAAAAACTCTACTACTGGTGATAAGAAGATGGCTACACGGACCACTGGAAAAAAAGTATTACAGAGGAACTCTATGGACTTAGAAGAGGGAAAGATACAAGAAATGCAATTGCATTGCTGAGAATTACAGGTGAGAGATACATTGAAAGAGGAAGAGAACTTTGTACTGTTTTATTGACTTGGGGAAAGTCTGGTAGAGTACAGTATGGAGTAACTTAATGGGCATTGTAAAGAAGAATTGTGTCGATTGGAGAGATAGACGACTGATTAAGAAACTGTACCTACAACAGAATACACGAATTCAGATTGGGAATGAGAGAGAGGAAAGTACAATTGGAAGAGAGTGAGACAAAGCTGCCGTCTCTTCCCAACACTGTTTAACACGTATTTTGAGTATACTGTTCAGAAATGTTTTAAACGAAAAAGAGGAGTTCGGGTTGATGATGGGGGGATACAATATATTCGATTTGTGGATGATATGGTGATACTGACAGAGATGAGTGCAATGTTAAACGAATTTAATAAGACCTGTCAATTCGGATTGAGAATTAATAATAAAACGACGAAACGTATGGCGATAACTGCAAGAAAAGTAAGGGCAACTGTAAAGTAAAGACATGAAGATGTATAAAAAGCTGGTGCTGTTAGATATGTGGAAAGCGTAATTACGAACCACATGCGATGTAGTAAGGAGGTGAAAACAAATATAGTGAATGCCAAGAAGGCAGTTAATAAGAAGAGAAGGATTCTCTGTGGATGGATGGACAGGGACCTAACAAAGAGACTGGCCAAGCGCTAAGACATGGACACTGAGAAAGGAAGAAAGTAGAAAAGTAGCAATTAAAATGTGGGTTTGGAGGAGAATGAAAGGGATGAGATTGATAGACCAAGTGAGAAATGAAGAGGTGCTGATAAGAGTGGGAGAAGTGAGAGAAATTTTGAAGGTAATGAAGAGGAGGAAACATATTTGACTTGTATATGGGATGAGAAGAGATTGTTTACTGATTGACGCTATGGATGGAATGGTGAATGGCGGAAGAAGAAAAAGACGCGGAAGATACCAGATGGTGAATACTATAAGAATAGGAAACAAGTATGAGAACACGAAGAGGGTAGCAAATGACAGGAGTGCATGGAGAGGTTCATGTGATGACGTGCCCTAGGACAGAACACTGATGATGATGATAAATATAAGACATTCACGTGTTGCAGCGAAATGCACGCCATTCATTATCGTATATCTAGATAAGAGGGCCCTTTCGTGCGTCATTTGTTTCATGTAATGTTATTTCGTATCATAACAGTTTCACAGTCTATAGCATTCGTCTGTGATGTTTGCACTTTCAGCAATTCGTTTCGTATTGTCGTTCTCTGTACCATACTAACGAAAATGTGCATCGACGTAGAACTGGACTACAGTTTAGCGCCATAAATGCTGAAGAATAAGATGCACATAGTTTCTATCTTCTCCTACCAATTCTCACATTTCATGCATGAATCAGATTCTGTCGACAGTTGTTACAGCATAGCTGGGATTCCGATGGGTACGGTCTCTTTCTGATGTCGCAAATTTGTATAAGGTATCAAAAAGTTACGGCGGATCCAGAATAAATCAGACCTGGATGCTTCTTCAATAAACAAAAGCTAATAACAGTTTAAAATTTTCAGTAGTTGTTTGGAACGCTCCCATTACTGAATTATAAAATGTCTACATCTACATACGCTAATGTGCAACAAAATTACGAGCACCTGCTACCTAGTGTGTTAGTCAGCATTTCAGATGCAATACAGCAGCCATTCACCGTTGCATAGTTTCGACAAGTCTTTGTTAATATTCCGGAGGTTCGGGTTACTAGATGTCTACACACAGGTTACACAATTCCCGTAAATTATGGGCCGTTGGTTTGTGGACACACAGTTCACACCAGCTACCATCGACTTCAATAACAGTAATTTTTCATGATCGTTCCATTCGTATCTGTTTCTAAAAATTCCACTAAATACTTACGGGATGTGATGTGGTCCAGATGTTCACCCCTAATCATGTAATCTGATATCGTCACACGTATTATCTAGCCTCCATCCACATTTGAAGAGAGATCCATGCATTACACCAAGAGGAAATATTGCCAAATGTTTTCTGCAATACTTAACAATTTTCCAATGACAATTCTTTCCTGTGCACAACAGAAGTGGCAGCAACTAGCCTTATAACTTTACTCAACCTACTAGAAAGTCATTCATGCACAATGAAAACATTAGGGCATTCTGTAAGGTGCATCTCATGTTACACCTTTTGTGGATCATTCGCCGTCCAGTATAAAGTACTGGATTCGATTCCTCAAATATTACTCGAGACAGTCAAATATCAGCGAAAATATTCCATGTTATCTTATTTCGGTTAGCAGTCAGCGATGTGGTGCAATGTCGAAAGCCTTTCGAAAATCTAGGAAAGCGGGCTCTACCACACCACCTGCATCCACTGTTCGCAAGAGGTGGTGCACGAATAAAGTAAGCTGTGTTTCACACTAGTCTGTTATCCTGAATCCATACTGATTCTTTAGAATAACGTTTTTTTCCTTCATAAATGTCATAATGTTTGAGATTGTATTAAGCTCTTGGATCCTTCGAATATTGTGGATAAATGCTAGCGGTGAAGTTAAAATCTTCTGGCTTATTAGGCCGCGTCATGTTTCTTCTAAAATGTTCGACGTTTCGACCCCTCTGCTGGGATCTTAGTAGGGATCTTTTGGTGTCCACTACTGCTAGAACACTGTGTTCTAGCAGTAGTGGACACCAAAAGATCCTGAGGAAGATCCCAGCAGAGGGGTCGAAACGTCGAACATTTTAGAAGAAACATGACGTGGCCTAATAACCCAGAAGATTTTAACTTCAGTGACAATGGCCACAAAAGCCTGCAGACTTACATAAAATGCTAGCGGTATTCGCCGGCAATCCTCTGCATCCTCTCTTTTAGCATTTGTGTAAAGAGGAGCAACCTGCACTCTATAACATCACACCGGACTAAACGCTGTGAAAAATAGTCTCGATAAATTTAAGATAGGTAGGGAACTAATTCCGCAGCGTGTTCGAAGTTAATACTTACTGGAACTGTTTCAGTGCCTTGTCGCTTGTTCACTTTAACCCCTTCACTGCTGTGAGAGTGTATACATGTCCTGCTACCCGTTTTCCCAGGTGTTGTGGATGTGTGTATGCACGCCTTTTGGATTTTCCGACAGTGCTATGCACGTCTGAATATCTCCTAAGCCGCCGACCACTCACTGCTGTAGACGAGTTACTTCCATATCTCTGTGAATAAAAAAAAGTTCCAGTATTTATCTGACAACATACGTGCCATCATTTGCAGAAAACCTTGCTTCGATATCATATAACGTTTATGAGATTTGACAATTGTTATGGTCACATGATTCGTGATGCGGAATCATGTGAATGTTCGCTTCGCGCGCGGTCGTTCTTCGGATATGAAATCCAATAACTAGTGTACGACATGAAATATTCTATTGCTTTCGGTTTTAAATAAAATTGTCTACATTTCATTCACTGTAATGCATGAGCTAAAATCTACCATACGTAATGCTTTTACCTCTGCAAACACCTTAAAAATTTGATGTGTTGCAGTCACTATGATACACAACGAAAAGAAAGCCGGTCCTCTGTCAATTGAAAGTATGAGACTGTAACATACGCAAAAATCAATCTTTCACCTAACAATTTTCTCAAAATCGTACGATATGTATTTCATACTGGCTGGAACGCCATCTCTCAGCCAGGCACCAGCATTTGGCGAGTAGCACAATCAAAACAAAAGCAGAACCAGCAAGGAATGCAAAGAGCTCGTTTGTAGCAGCGAAAGAGTTCAGCAGCGTTGATTGTTTTTCAACACTGCATGTGAACTCTATGGATCTAATCTAAAGTTCTTGACCTGTGCGCTGAACACAGGTGCTCAGTCTATTACACTTATTCACTTCCAAACATGAAAGGGATGGCATATAGGTCAACAATTAAAAGACCACACTGGTTCACGCTATACGGATATATAGGTGATTTCGATTCTCTAAGTGGTGATTGAAATTGCATTAATTTGTAAATGTGATGTATCCTCGTTTTGTAAAGCTGATGATGTAAACTGTGTAACCAAGAAATAAATTTACGTCTTGGAAAAGCGGATACTGACTATACATGATCAAAGCCAATCGTAATGCGGTTACGTAAGAAGGGCATCTAACGGCTATTGTAGAGTCAAATGCTACATGCTTTCTTGCGAGAAAACGACGTTGCTAGCAAAAAATCAGAAATAGTTTTACCTAAAACATTCGTATTACTTAGTAATAGTACATTATTAGGAAAAGACGTAATGCAAGAATTACGTCCTCCCAATTAACTGCTTCCAAAACATTTTCAAAACTACTAATTTTTTTAAGTTCTGTAAAATTCAGATTTCAAGTATCCCTGAAAATACTGGATCTCTGGCGGTCGCTATGGATCGTATTCTATATATATTTTTGTTATGTAGTTGAATAGTATGCTGATCAGGTGTAGGTTACAGGTTCTAATCGCTTCTTTTATTAAATTGTGAATACAATTTTGCAAGGCACTCACGTGCATATATGTCTCATATTAAGATCTACATTTTCACCGCCTACTGGGGGCTACGTAGAGGCAGTTTAACGTTAAAGAGCTCTTGGCATGTGCTTTTTAAAATTGCGTCGTATTACAGTTGTCTATTCATGTAATTGATGTTTGTCTCCATTTCTTCCCCATTTTCCAGTTCGTCATTGCATTTGTCATACACGTAATAAGAGGCTAGAAAGTGGGTCATATGTGAGAAACTTCAATTTTTTCTCGTTGTGATACATCTAAGTACTATGTAAGGGTTAGTAGCACAATGGTAAGGTCACAATTTCTAAAGCTGCAAAGATCAGGTTTCGCTTAATAATTCCACCTCGTAGTCAAGGTCTGAGATCCGTGAAAGTACACGGTCACTTCAGAGCGATATGTCAACAGTAATTAAAAGCTCTACGTTGCTTTTCTCTCAGTAAATCGTCGACTTCGAAACCTATTACAGCATCTATTAGACCAAGGGTACGGTTATGTATACTAGCGGCGTAACTCGATCACAAAAGAATTCACTGAGGTGTGGCAGTGAGTTATGCAGGACGTGTACACATTTCTCTTGCGTTCATGCATTTTCATGGCCTGAATTGCAACGTAATTCTGAAATAAGAGGCGAAAAGAGACCGAGAGAGTAACTGATATTCGTAGTTAATCGACAGCTGGCCATGACGCGCTGGATTAGCCAGTGCTGAGTTCAGCCGCCGACGGGGAAAGGCGTTGATATTGCGGCACGTTCTCGCGAAACAAAGCGAGAGACGCGGGCGGGCGAAGCGGGAAATTTTTACGCCGAAGTAAAAACGCGGCGTTAGGCAAACACGCAGCTTTCACTTGGGGTGCGGCATTAATAACAAAGTGATCACCGAGGGCCGGCGCCGCGAGTCCCCTTGCGCTGTTGCTTTTCTTTTTCCTCTTTTTCCGCAGTAGAAGGTAGCGATGGGGCGAGTGGTTTCCATGCAGGTCGTTGTTCTCATCCTCGGGCAGGCGTAACCGACTGGGCAGGCGCCCCACCCACCACGATCCATCACTGTCGCTGGGCGCTGCACCATCCCCAGGTGATGTGTAAATTAATTAAAGTGGCGGCCGAGGCCGTTGTCATCGTTGCTCACGTGCATCGCCTGAAGGGTAGAATTTTTAACTGTCGGCTTACACCACACACTGACTTTTGTACACATTTACAAAATGTGTCTCTTTATGTGCTCCAGTTGCACCTTTTGAGTTAATTCTCACGACTGCACGTAGTGCCACTCTGTTCTACTGTGGTGTTGCCTGTACTTAATTACTTAATTGCCGAATATGAATTCGTTTTCACAGATCGATCGTGTTTTGCATGCCGCATACATTGCGTGACCGAAAAGTTGAAACTCCCTCTTTAGTTATTTTTTATAAACACTGACGTACAGAATTTTCCCTGACAAAGACAACTCAAACTTAACCAATTCGTTACCAACAATATACAAGCCCAACGAAATCTGACTGCTATACATTCACAACATGACTTCCTATAATTAACAAAAAAGAATGACCCTGAATTGCAAAAAATCCTAACAGTAATAAAATCCAAAAAATTTGAAATTAAAGAAATATGAAACTACCTCCAACTCTCTCAATTGCCTAAACTCATTTCAGTCACGGATCCTGATGGTGCAGACACCATTATTTTTTCGTAAGTCACATACCTCACAGAAAATCTTCATAACAGGAACTACAGCAATTACAGCAAGTAGCAACAACAGCCAGCTAAATAAAAAGATTCTAACTACTATACTGTAGCTACTAGGTGGCATATGGTTAGCAAAAAGAAAGATTTTGTTGAAGAGCAAACAATGTGTTTAGAAAATTTGACCTTATTCAGGTGACAACCAGTTCCAAAAATTATACAGTTGTCAATAATTCCAGTACCCAAAAACTATCAACAACATCTGTCATCGTGCATTTACTTGCTTATTTTCTTAAATGGTTCAAATGGCTCTGAGCACTATGGGACTTAACATCTGAGGTCATCAGTCTCCCAGAACTAGGAACTACAAAACCTAACTAATCTAAGGACATCACATCCATCCATGCCCGAGGCAGGAGTCGACCCTGCGACCGTAGAGGTCACACGGTTCCACACTAAAGCGTCTAGAACCGCTCGGCCACAACGGCCGCCACATTTTCTTACAATCACATAATTTCATCTCACTTTATATAGCATGTCTAACCAATACAGAGACTCCACAAAGAAAATCGTGTCCACACACTTCCTTATCCACTCCCTAACTGCTAGTCCGTCCAACTACAGAATCTCCGCTGTCAACGATATTAACACAGTCTATAGCGCGGCAAACATACAAACAGATTACTTACAAAGTGAAACACCCGGGAACAGTGGTTGGATGTCATTACAACTTCGTATACATACAGACCGTCGGTGCGTATGTAAATTGTTGGAGTTGCAACTCACTGTACTTACAGTATGCCAAACGGAGTGCATTAACACTGTTCGCGTTCATCGTCGTTACCAGACCTGGTACAGCATTTAAGGGGAATGAACAGCGTCAGTTGTTGAGTGATCACCTGCAGGACACGGAGATGTTGCGTACTCATGTGAGACAGCGTTATTACCACCTGATTTGTTCTTTCCGGCTGGTCGAACAGAGCAATATCCAGCCATGTGGGGCATTCAGAAGTGACTGTGGCCCGACTGGACCGTAGGGGAATGTGTGAGCAGGCATAGTCATTGCCAAGGCCCCAGTCGACCACCATCTGACCGTCACAAATGCTGACTGTCGTGTTGTGCTCGCAACATCTCGTAATCCCATCGCATGTGCGCCTGATGTCGGAGAAGAAGTAATGGACTCCCTGTGACACTGTGTGTCATCTTCCAATCTTAGTCAGAGACTGACAATAGTCGGAGTCCCATTTATAAGCTGCCCTTAACACAACAACACAATCGACTGTTTCTGGAGTGATGTCGTGACCCCGAAGCATGATTTTCGGATAAATGGCGTCACAGTGTGTTCAGCGATAAATATAGGCTCTGAACTACCTTCGAATTCCATCGTCGGCGAATGTGCGGGTTACCTGAGAGAGGCACAGTTGTGTTATTCCAGTGGTCATGGTGCGGGAAGGCATGAAGTATCGTGGCTGGTTGTGACTGAGAACTCAGAAGACAGTACAATGATATGTCACAGACATCCGACATCTTCATGTTCTACCTTTTATACAACATTATCGTTGTGCCATATTTCAATAGGAGAATGCTAGTCCATACACGGAACATGTTTCTATGAACTGTCTGCGTGATTTTGGGTATTCAATTGGCCAACAATTTCACCAGACCCTTCTCTGATTGAACATCTGAGAACCCATCCCTGGCGTCAACTACTCCCGGCGTCGGTATCCACGATATCAGGGACCAGTTACATCATTTGTGGGCCAGATTGCCTTAGGGAGAGGATAAAAATGTATTAAGGCGCCTTTCACAAGTGAACGAATGCATGGAGCCTGGCCAGATATGGTGCAAATCATCATAGTGATAAGTGGGTTAATGCTGCCACGATCTCTGTAAATTTGGCCCAATTTTCTAGTCACTGAATTAACATCACTTATCCTAGCAATCGTGACGTTTCATTTCTTTTTCTCCTCTCGTTTTGTATGTTTCACTTGTTTTGTTAGACTAAAGTAAAATCTCCGTCGGCGTGCAGGTTCCATAATTTACTTGAATGTAATATCTGTCCTTCCATACAAGCTCGTCTCTCTTCACTGGTTTAGAAATTACTTTCAGAATATGTAAGTCGGTTCTTTTACTAAGGCGAGAGAGAAAAACTCTTAGGAGGAAACCAAGAATGAGGACAGTGATTAACTTTTGAATACGAACCGGTGTCAAATAACTCGATTATTCACAAGACAGAGGCTAAGAGTTTGCATGTAAAGTTCCTAAAAATCACATCAAACAGAATTCTGTCCTCTAGTGCTATATAGCCCCCTCTTCTAGAGCAAATACTTCCTTATTAAGATATTCTGTTAAATGTGACTCTCAGTTCTCAGCTCGAGAGAATAAAACGGTCTCTTGAGAAAAATTAGCTTTGTCATAGATACGCCCTCTAGACCGGCTGGGAAGAACAGTTAATTAGGGTTGTGGAAAGGGCCAAATAAGGTTGGGGGCAGATTCACTTTCTAACTGTAATTTATTGTAATTTAGTAACACATTTACAACCAAAGCGGCACATAGCAGAACCTTTACCAAATGCAACTCTTTCACAGCTGAAGCCTCCTAACAAGAAATCTTAAAAATCAAGTAGGTAAAAATCCGAATAAAATACCAAATAAAATATTTAAAGAAACATATATTACAGCTAGGTGGAAAGCCTCAAAGCAAAGTAGATAGAAACTGGCTCCGAGCACTATGGGACTTGACATCCATGGTCATCAGTCCCCTAGAACTTAGAACTATTTAAACCTAACTAACCTAAGGACAGCACACAACATCCAGTCATCACGAGGTAGAGAAAATCCCTGACCCCGCCGGGAATCGAACCCGGGAACCCGGGCGTGGGAAGCGAGAACGCTACCGCACAAGTAGATAGAACAAACATATACAAGGTGCAATACAAATGGCTGAAGGCCACCATTAAGTATCAAAATTTTAAAATATATTACCATAATCTTTTAAAGGCTGAAGGCCGCAATGTTCAAGCTTAAAAGATAATTTTAAAAATAAAGTTGCAAGGCGGAAAGTCCACAATTAATTTTGCAAAATTAAATAAAAAGCCATAATCCTTAAAATTTAAGTTGCTGAAAACAGATAATTAAACACTGGTGGGAAAGACAATAAAGACAACGATACTCAGAAGCCTCCAGGGAGGTCGGTCTGCCCTCGTTCAATTAGCTGAGAGAGGCGGTCAGCCCAACTATACATGATCCGTCGGAACCCAACCAGGGGACAGCCACGGACCAACCGACACAAAGACTCGCTTCCCGTCAACCAGTACATGAGAACTCAAACACCAAAGGTTACAAACGTGATAATCCATAACAAAGTATGTATTAGCTGTCAAAATTACACACCATGTTGGTCAGCGACAGCAGGTGTGAAAAGGACGCTGCCTGAAATTATGTTTGTGGCCGGGGTAGGTAACCAAAACACTAACGGCCACAAGGCAGAAAATTCCGCTGGTACACTCGAATTGTAGTCAACCAAAATAGTTAATTGCACCGCATGACGACTAAATTTCAGCAATAGAAACACTCAATGTTGCTCACAGGAAAACCTCCCCAACAGCAAACCACCGAAACGAACGACAACAACATGAATGTAGTCCGATTGGGTAGTTGAAACCACTACTCAACTTTGATGTTCTGGGTCGGTGAACGGCGATGCTCGTAGCAATCGGACAGCTCCATACACGTTCCGACACTGCGCAGGAGCCGACAGCGGACCCAGCCGGCTGCACCGCTCGGAGGTAACTTCCTTGGTCCGCAGCAACCGACCGACTCCCTCAGAATGCCGACAACATCTAAAATAGTCGTTAGTGGACATAAGCCAACTACACACACAATCTGACAAACACTGCACGAAGACCCAAAGGATACCCAACAGTTACTAAGCATCGGGACTCGGGAGTCGATGCACACACACACACACACACACACACACACACACACACACACACACAGAGAGAGAGAGCCCTTTCATGGACGATCGGCGAGCCAAAACGCGTCGTCCGGTAGGACGAGCGACCGACGATCCACCAAGATCGTTGGCCGACTCAAGTGATATGTGGCGGTAATGGTCGGGTGAGCCATGTCGACGCAGACCCCACAGCTGCTCCAACCCGACTGCACTACTGCCGCATTGTAACTCCCAGACAGGCAGGTCCGGACTGCCCTCCAGACACGTTCCAATTGACTAGCAGACCCGAACTCGCGATCCGAACTCCTCACGGCAGACAGCGACCGGGAAGTAATAGCAGTCGAGCAAAGGTACTATGAGAGGGGATATATCGATACGCGCTGCTAGCGCCGGTTACGGTCAGGCAAAGCAGCAACTCAATGACAGTAGTAATTTAAATTAACGAAGTGATGTGGAAGCACGTTAAAAACGGGTGTAAAACACATGATGGCGGGAACACGAGCCACGCACAGCTCAGTCATATTAATAAATCATTCCACAGTTCTGCACGAAAGTGAGGATAGTAAACTTGTCATTGTATTAACTTTTATTCGCCCCTACGTAAATCTGATCATCTCTCTACAGTATGTGAATAATAATGGAATCCCCTTCATATGTCATAGAACAATAAATTTTACAACTCCATTTCTACAGACAATAGCTCTCAACCTTCCACAACGAATGGAAGTCCGGAGCACAATACACACGGGCTAGACTGAGGAGCGATGTCTTTCGGCGCATTTGCAGCTGGTGACCAGGAGCTCGGCACACCTCGGTCCTCAGAAGCGTCACGAATTCCTCCAGGGATCACCTACTACATGAAAAAGGGAACTGAACACCATCTCCTGCAGTTTAGAAGCAACAAATGTCTATTACTAGATATAATAATACGTAGCACATACATTTGTTCGGCTGCTGCTAAAAAACGAGTCTCGCAAATAAGCTTGTGACACTACAGTGTAATGTCATAAACATTAACGCATTATATGTTAGGTCTACAACTTTGATTCCACCGTTTTCTCTCTGAGCTAGTGGCTTTGCGGTGTAAAACTCAGAAAAAAATCAACGATTCCAAGTATTGTCCATTGCTAGCCGTTACTTTCTCTCATCTTTCGGGTGACATATGAATCTCGCTTGGGAAGAACTGAGCGTCTTTTGAGGAGATGCACTGATGGTCCAATTTTGCAGTCGTTCATACGACCGGAAATGCTTGTCAGCCAGACCGTGTGCCATCGATCGTAGAAGATGGTAGTCAGAGGGAGCAATGTCTGGAGATAATGGCAGGAGGAGAACGACTTCCCATTTCAACGTTTCCAAGTATGTTTGAGGGGTTATGCGACATGTTGTCGAGCATTATCTCGCAGCATAACCGCCTTTTCATGTCTATGGCTGAATTGTAGTCGTTTGCATTTCAGTACGCTCAAACGCATCTATTGCTGTCGATAACAATCTCCTGCTATTGTTTCTGTCGATTTTAGTAGCTTCGAAAACCTTCTCTCCTCCTCCGTCACGCCGGTCTTCGACGTCAACATCATTCCTTTCGGAGGGTTGGAACAAATCCCTGCACGTTCTTTCACTAATAGATGCACGTTAAAAATTAAAACTTACTGAAAATTACGATATTGGGCTCATAAATCGAAATATTCAGGCGAGAATAACTTCATGATGCAATCACAAATCGACAAATATTTTGATTGCGTCATTTTTACGAAGGACTAAGCTTAATGTATGACACTTACGACCTACCACCTACCATCTGAACCCACCATTTTTCCGATACTGTCATCTAGGCCAAACCGGAGGATGCAAAGTTGTAGACCTAATAGAGAAAAGAAAAAAAAAAGTTAGCTAGCTCGTCGATGGACCACGCTCTAAATATCAAAGTACTGGACACACATTTGCGGGGATAGAGGTTGATTTTTCAGTGTTTTTCTTAAACCTGGGGAAAGTAGACACCGCCTAGGTGTCGTTTTTATTTTACTGGATAACGGGTTTCGACACCTTTTTGCCAGTCCTCAGATCTATTAATATCTAAAAAGGAAAGAAAAGCAGGCACGGCATCATAAAAATGTTCTTAAAGTGACATTAATATACGTACAGCATGCAAAATAAAATTAAAAACACTTTAAGCAAATCATACTGTATTTCCGTCAAACGAAGCTCATTCACTGGCCAAGTTTCATTTAAAATCACTGAAATTAAAGAAATTAAATGCAATGTTAATTACGCACACATTTTCACGTGACTGATAACGTATTTTAGTGTGGTCATGTACTAAAGGACACCTTCATAAATTATTAACATTTTAAAGTAAACGGGTGAAGAAAATAAGAATTAGAATTACATATTTAAGGGATTAAAATTAAAATACTTGAATTATTTAAAGAACATTTAAGGAAGGTGACAACGTGCAAACCAAATGAAGGTATTCTCACAAAGAAAGCATCTGCAACAGGCTGAGCACCAAGCGTGGCATTGAAGTTTAGAGTCAGCATCCCAGGTGGTCGTACAGACCAAGTAGGAAGCACACGCTTATAGTCACAAAGTTATCACTCAATCTAGCTTTAGTATAGAGTGTTGTTGCCTATAGGGTGGCCAAAAACTGTCAGAAAAACTTGTAAGGCTCTTACAGGGTAGGTAGTTCTGAGAAATAATCATTACGAAAGCCGCGCGGGATTAGCCGGGCGGTCTGTGGCGCTGCAGTCATGGACTGTGCGGCTGGTCCCGGTGGAGGTTCGAGTCCTCCCTCGGGTATGGGTGTGTGTGTTTGTCCTTAGGATAATTTAGGTTAAGTAGTGTGTAAGCTTAGGGACTGATGACGTTAGCAGTTAAGTCCCATAAGATTTCACACACATTCATTAAGAAAAAAAATCGATACGTAGCGCCGTTTCCAAGTAATTAGCATCGAAGTTGCCCAATCAGGCATTTACGCGCTCATATTCAAGAGGCTCGCTAGATACAATTAGTGTCAGTAGTTCTCGTAGCGCAGATGATTTTTTGTATCGCTCTCTTGATCGGTTTAAAGTAAATAGATGAAGCACATGTTTAGCCACACCGTCATTGCCGGCCGGAGTGGCCGAGCGGTTATAGGCGCTACAGTCTGGAACCGCGCGGCCGCTTCGGTGGCAGGTTAGAATCCTTCCTCGGGCATGGATGTGTGTGGTGTCCTTAGGTTAGTTAGGTTTAAGTAGTTCTAAGTTCTAGGGGACTGATGACCACAGATGTTAAGTCCCATAGTGCTCAGAGCCATTTGAGCCACACCGTCACTGGCGGCCAGCGTGAATTTGCGCGCGCAACGGCCTGATTACCTAGTTTCAGTGCTAATTAACTCAGAAAGGGCGAAACGTACTGAATTTTTTTTTCTTAAGGGTTATTTCTCAGAGCAAAGAACCCTGCAACACCCTTACAAGCTTATTAGACTGTTTCTGACCAGCCTATACATTGAAACAGAAATTCTGTCGATATTCGTTGTGGTTGTTCAAAACATTGTCTGGATAATTTATTTTCGCGTAAAATATTTCAAGCTCTTTGAGCACATCTAGATACCGCCCCTTATTGGGTATGTGGAAGAGCTCCAGGTCTCTGTCTCTCTCCGAGATTGTATGATTGTGAGTTGACACTGCCTAGTTTGCTGTTATTTTGTGGGAAAGTGTGTTCTTTGAGACGCGTTTTAAAACTTCTATGCGTCTGCCGAATTAGTTGTTTTCGGCAGTCGCCACGTATAAATCTAAAGTTACGTGGTTATAAGTTCTAACACTTGTTCGACCACTTTTTATCGCATGAAATATTCTGTCTTACTCGCTGTGATAATGTGTTTCCTATTTCGAAGATCACTTTTATTTTAGTTCTTTGTAAAGATTATACAGTCTTGTCAGGCTGTGACGTTTAATGTTATATATTTTGCATTTAATTTAAGTTATTTCTCCGTCCATTTTAATCAGCTATATGTAAATATGTCTGTGGAAATCGCGGACCGATCTAGTAATTCGCTGTTTACAGTTACGTCCAACTTTGGTCTTGTTGGAACACGTACACTTGTCTGACATCCAACGTCGTACTTATATTAAAATATTATTATTGTTATTTACAGGTATTCAGTTTCATACCGTACTGATATAACGATAAAAGCTCAAATAACAAGTCACCGTTAAATTAACTATGCTTGAGGGATAATTCTGTAGGTAGTCAGTATGTCTGACTTCTGGAGTTTTTGCTGTGTAAACCTTTTGCAGTTTTTGTTGTGTAAGGTTTTCACTGTCCGTTTTGCAATATCGGCGGTGTTCGGTATCGGTTCAGGAACTGTGTGCGCGCTGACTCCTGTTTCCTCATCTGTCAGGTGCCTGGATTGTCCATCTTCTCGTAGAATCGGGTTTGTAAATTGTGGGTATTGGGTACGGTCATGTCTATAAGGTTGATGACTTGCTTAGATTTATTGATCACTGTTATGTCAGATTTATTATAAGAGATTGTCGTTTCAGTTATTATGTTACGTTTGCAGTTCATTTTCAAATTTTTGTTTTCTACAACATTAATATAGAGAGGATTGCATGAGTTGATACTGCCGTCCTAAGGTCCTAACGTCTTTCGTGACCTCATCTTGGTTTGTCAAATATTCCGTGGCTACCAAGGTTTTATTATATCATTATTGTTGTTCTTGTTTTTAACAGAGTTTGGCGTACATACGATAAGCCAAGCCATTTTACACGCGTAATACGTCTGATGATTAAAGCACATAATTCGACATAGCAGTTAAGAAACACATCGTAACAGCTGGTTAGAAATATACCATTCTCTTAGATTAGTGTACGAAAAAAGGAAATAACAGCAAAAATTAGTGTGAAATTATATATCTGTATAAATTTCCGCGTGCTGTTGTGACACAGTCAGTTTAGTTTGCACCGCAGAGTAAAATTGAGACACCTCACATGCCAGATGGAAGAACCCGTGGAAGCAGATAAATTCGGGATGGCCAGGCAAAGATACATGAGGATGTACTTGCCAATATGGCAAACACTATCTCTGAGGTGTCGAGGTGGTTACCAAGCGCTACGGCTAAGCAGAGGGACCAGCGGAGTGCAGCAGAAAGGCACAGCCATTCTTAGAAGGGTTACCCGCTTGCTCAATGCTCAAGCCGTGGCTCTGTTGTGGCTTACGAGATATTAACTGTTGCTTCAGCAAAACAGGGATGAGCCAAACCCCTATAGGTACCACCCTTTTCTAGCTACAGAAATTGCAGCCTGGCAGCCAGAATGTTCCATGGGGGACCTTCGACGGTCATGGTGTACACGAGCTTACATGGTTGAAAAAGTCAGCACCTCTGGATTCTGCCGCCGCTAGCTGTGTTTCTGCTACTTCTACTGAGTCCAATGCTGCTTACCTAGTGCGGGCCAGAAGGTGGGCCATCTGCGGGCCAACCACAGCCACTGCGGGACTCCTAAGGTGTAGGTCGACAATTTGAGCACTGGGCCGTGCAACCACTGAGCCGCCAGCGCCTGTGCGGGCAAACTCCTTGCTGCAGGCCTCTCCTCTCATGGGCAGACACCGCTGCTACGATCAGTCTCATGGTTTATGTGTCCACGGCGTGATTCTGCATCCCAAGGTGCCCCCCACACTGAGCAGACAGACTGCCTCTGGTCCGCATTGTGGACTGCCGCCCGCTGCTGGAGTCAGTCGAATCGCTGTTGTCGTCATTTCACCAGCCGTGCAAAGCTGGAGGCTGCCGGACCACCTGGTGAGGGCAGCTTCTCTGCACCGGCAATAAACAGTTTACATCTTGGGGCGCCGGCTTCTATGAGCACCTCCACGACTGTTTTGGCAGACGCGAACCCGAAAACTTTTAATGATCACAAGAAGAGAACTGGGAAAAGGAACACTGAGACTGGGGAACTCTTCGCAAAGCGGCTCCTGAGCGCCACGCACCAACTCGGTAACGTCTACCTGCTGCTGGCAGGTCAACTGCACAAATTCGGTAAACGCTTGTAAATCCGAACACAGTAAACGTACTACCTCCACCACTACATAAGACGTTCTTCAGGAGTATTGTAAATACTGAACAAATTAACAAGGTATAAAGAAAAATAAATAATACATACACACACAGATATCCTTTAAGAATTTTGCAAATAGTAGTGGAGATCACGCACTTGCTCCTTTCAGATTTAGAAGAGCATTCCGTGTTGGTGCAGTGACTCTACCAGAAGACGCGCTATTTTCTCCTCACGTTTGGGTGCTACCTTATGGCGAACGACTATCGCTTGTGAAAGCTTTCTTTCGCGTTTCAATGCTTCGTGTGATTCTCCTCAGCGAAACACCTTCGATTTTGTGAAAAGGCTGAAGTATGAACAAGCCGTTACCTACCTAACAAGTAACTCCGGAAAAACTGGCCACATCCTCAAAACGATTTCAAAAACAAGGAAGAGGCAAGGTTTACTACAACAGAAATTAGATTTACTCTGATGTGGTGAAACTGGCATGTTAGAACATTCAAAGTGCGTTTGGTACAAAGCAGCTGTGAGCAGAACATAAGGTAAAAGAAATGCAGTTGTTTTCGTCTAATAGTGGGGATAAGCTTCATCAAATATTTATAAGTGAATACGAAAATATTCTGCAATTATTTTAAATCCTTTTAATGGGAGAGAAAAGAAATTCTGACCGTCATCAAAAATAACGTTTCTCAGAACTGTTCTATATCATAAAAATTACTTCTATACAGAATATTTAAATTGAATAAAACTTACTCTTTGCCCTTGAAATGAAATACTTTCAGCTAACAGTGGAGGGAGAAAAGTTATACGAGTATGCTGAACATATGACTGATGATTCACCCTGGATACCAACCACTGATGCGTTATTGAATACAATGTAATCTTTACAATACTTCGCGATTAGCTCTTGCAGCAAATAAGACTTAGTCCATGTTACCTTCTTCCAAAGGTGTCCTCTCTTTGTGACATCATCTCAAAATCATCCTTTATCCTCAGTTACAAATCAGGCAACGTCTCAAATGAAATTCCATTCTCTGGGAGATACGTCCGCCATCTATGCTCGGCACTCGGCCATGACACATCGCTCTGTCTTTCTCTCTGGGCGACAACTCCTTCCCTCGTCCGCGCTAGCTCTACTCGATAATACTAAAACCTCTGATAGAATACGTATCAGTAGTGTATTTAGCCAGGCAAAGATGCTCATAATGGTGAACAACGCAAATAAACTGCCAATTATACCAAACAAACTGCCATTTCTGATGATATATACATCTCTCGTAACCTTTTCTCGTAATGTGTACATCTTTCAAGAGTTTGTCGCGTATGTGCATGTCGCTGAGGAGGCGCTTTGGAAACAGCTGCAAAATTCGAGTATTTCGTTTTCCGACGGCAGGTAGAAGTTGCCGAGTTCGGGTGAGCCAGACTTGTTGAATGACTGATGAATGTTTTGATAGTGATTCAGTGAAGTTACGAAATCATTAAAGGTACAATGAGGTTTGGTTTCAATTCAAATCGGGTCCAGTTTCGGATCTTACACCATTGTCAAGTCATCCGCGTAAGTGCTATCATAACGTGTGTACGCTTTGCTGCCTTGTTGTATGCAGACTGCGCTTTGCGCTTAGCCATTCACACAAGCAGTGTTGTCAGCGTACAGACTTTATGGGAGCACTCAAGCGGATGACTTGATAATGGACTAAGGTCCGAAACTGGTCGTTTTGCACAAAAAACGAACTTCGGCGCAATATTGTCGGTTTCGTAATTCAGTGAATCGTAGTAATTTGTTGCCTATTGACGCCCAGCATGCTGGAAGTGAGTATAATAATGATGTTTTCATATCGATACCTCGGACACCTAACAGGTATTAACTGGACGCTCTAAAGCTAACCCGCTCAGGTTGGTAAACTAGTGGCCCAGGACTACTGACAACCGAGTCTCACCACCACCATAGTGGCCTGCCACCCCAGCCTCTGTATTATTATGATGCTCTTAATGCGCAAGATAAACACTGATACAACTTAACGATCTCACAGTGGGATAGTACAGGAGACAACAGCGATTCTCTAAATTGTTGCAGTATCAAATGCGACGATATTGGTGACATTATGCGCAACTGATTTATGATAGAATAACTTAGTGGTGCCTAAATCATTCTCTGGGAATAAATAGATGATTTATGCCAACTTGTGATATCTAGTCGGGCGAACAAAAGGAGTTCTATGAGATTTACTGTAACTTAGAACTACTTAAACCTAACTAACGTAAGGACATCACACACAACCATGCCCAAGACAGGATTCGAACCTGCGACCGTAGCGGTCGCGCGGTTCCAGACTGTAGCGCCTAGAACCGCTCGGCCACACCGGCCGGCGTGTATTGCATCCTTTTCGACGAAGCCCACATACTCATTTTTTAAATGTTTTGGTGCATTTGTAATACAGATACTCTGAACGCATACTATACACGTGGCGCAGCCACCACGGCTGTCTACATCAGCCCCTGTCATAAAGAATGAGATCTGAATACAAGTAATTTAGTAATTTTAGTTACAGATCTGATTGTTTGCAAATTTCCGAGATCATTGATAGTAACCTCAGTCCGACTAATCGTTAATTAAAATGTCGTCAATCGATCAATTTATCTCATTTAACTAATTTTCCCCGGAAAATGAAAAAAATCTACGTGGGGGATCGTTGATTTGAATGGTTGAAGTAATTTCGGTATTGACCGATTAATTCATTTAGAAACAACGCAAAAGAGCGAAATTTAGTGAATCCCGAGACCGTTAAACTGGAAAACGAAACTTGAAGTGTCATGTTCGCTACCGGAACACTGAGGTCACAGTCGCAAACTGCGGTGTGCGATCAGTGTACAAATAGTACGGTGAGTTGGTCTCCGGCCAGATTAAGTTGGTGTCCCTGGATACCCTCATTTTGCACGTAATAGCAGAGCGGAAGTAGCCGCCCTTTTAATGTACCAGCGTTCAATAACCTTGAGAGCGGCCTTGGAGTAAGACTGTAGAGTTCGTTTAGCATGATTCGTCACAGGAAACTTAAGCAACCATGTTGACGCAAATCTGCTGCATAATTACAGACCACGTTCTATGCTAATTTATTACGAGGTTTTTGAAGAACGAAAATCCCATCTATAGAACTCAACATACGATCCGCAAACAGAAATCTTGCGAAACTCAGCTCGATCTGTTCCTAAATGAGGTCAACAGTGCTGTAGACATCAGCGCTCAGGTTGATGCTTTGGTCCTCGACTTCAGGAAGTCATTTGACGCTGTCCCACACTGCAGATAAAAAAAAATACTACCTTACAGAGTATCAGACCAGATTTGCGACTGGATTCAAGACATCCCTGCAAGTAAAACTCAGCACGTCGCTCTTGTCGGAACAAAACCGACAGATGTATAGGCAATTTCTGGAATATCACAAGCAAGTGTAATAGGACGGTTGCTGTATATGAATGACCTAGTATAATCCGTCGGAAGCTCTTTAAGGCTATTCGCAGATGTTGTGGATGTCTATAAGAAGATAACGATTTTGCGAAATAACCTACATGGGATTGACGAATGGCGCACGGACTGGTAGTTGATCCTGAACATAAGTAAATGTGGCACGTTACGCATGCACAAGGAAAGAAATCAGCTGCTGTACGACCACACTACCAGTGAGCGACATTGTAGTGGGAAGCACAGATCCCATACTGAGATACATAGGAAGACATCCACAAAAGTGTGGCTTGCAAGGCACTTATTCGACCGATTCTTGAGTATTGTTCATCAGAGGTAGACAATACCCAACGAAGAGCCCCGCGTTTCGCCACGGGATCGTTTGGACGTGGCGAGGGTGTTACTGAGATGCTTAACAAATTCCAGTTGCAGACGCTACAAGAGAGACATTATGCATCACAGGGATGTTTACTATCCAAATTTCGAAAGACTCCCTTCCGGAAAGAGTCGGACATCGTATGTGAAATTTAAGAGAACGGAAAACCCATAAGATTGGCGACAGTTTAGAGAGGCTCGAAATTTAACGCGAACTTCAATGCGAGTTGCTTTTAATAGTTTCCACAACGAAACTCTGTCACGAAACCTGGCAGATCACGCCAAGAGACTCTGGCCGTGTGTTCAGTACACCAGCGGCAAAACGCAGTCAGCACCTTAACCAGGTTATTACAACGGTAATGTTACTGACGACAATGCCATTTAAGCAGAGTTACTAAACACAGTTTGCCGAAATTTCCTCGACAAAAAATGACGAAGTAAATATTCCAGAACTCGCATCAGGAACAACTGCAAACATAAATAATTTAAAAGTATAACCAGTTTAAATCGCTTAATGAAGGCAAGGCCTCCACTTCACATTGAGTTCCAGCCAGGTTCCTTTCAGACTATTCTGATACAGTATCTCCATATTTAGCTCGTGGAAAGATCCGTATCAAAAGACCCAAGAAAGGAAATAGGAATTACAGATCCATATAGCTAACGTTGATTTGCGGTAGTATTTTGGAACGTGTACTGTACTCGAACATTATGAATTATCTCACAGAAAACTCTTTATTGACAAACAGTCAACAGGAGTTCAGAAAGTATCGTTTTTTTGAAACACAACTAGCTCTGTATTCTACCGAAGTAATGAGTGCTGTCGATAAAGAACTTCAAACCGATTCCATACTTCTAGATTCTCGGAAGGCCTTTGAGACCGTACCTCACAAGAGACTTCTAATCAAATTGCGTGCCTGTGCAGTATCATCTCAGCTGTGCCACTGCATTCGTGATTTCTTGTCAGGAAGTTTGTAGTTCATATTAAGGGACGGGAAGTCACTGTGTACAACAGAAGTAATACGTGGCGTTGTATAAGGAAGCGCTATAGTTCCCCTACTTTTTTCTGATCTATATGAATGATTTAGGAGACAATCTAATTAGCTCACTTGGATTGTTTACAACTGATGGTGTCATTTACCGTCTTGTAAACCATTTGCCAAATGATTTACAGAATATATATGTATGCTGCTAAAACTAGCAGTTGACTTTAAATAGTGAAAAGCTTGAACCCATGAGTAGTAAATGGATCCACTGAATTTCAGTTCCACTATAAATCGCCCAACTCTAAAGGCTGCCAATTCAACTAAATACTTAGGAATTAGAATTACGAAAAACTTAAATGGGAACAATCACACAGATATTTTGGGGAAAGCAGACCAAACACTGCTGTTTATTGGCAGAATACCTAGAAACTTCAACAAGGCTACTAAAAAGAATGTTTGCGCAACATTTGTCCGTCCTCTACCTGACACCAGAAAGAGGACGGACAAGCAATGTGTAAACGGAGCGGCTACAGTTAGAATCGACGGAAGATATCGAAAAGGCGCAAAGAAGGGAAGCTCGTTTAGTGTCATCGTGAAACAGGGCAGAGTGTGCCACGAATATGACACGCGAATTGGGGTGGCCTGTCATTAAAGTAAAGGCGCTTTATGTTGCGGCAGGCTGTTCTCATGAAATTTCAATTACCAACTTTCTCTTCGGAGTGTGAATATATTTTGTTGTCACCCACCTACATAGGGATAAATGATCACCGCAATAATATAAGCTAAATCAACCCACATGCGAAGATTTAATTGTTCGTTTTCACCGCACTCTCTTCGAGCGTGGAACGGTAGAGAAATAGCTTGAACGTGGTTCGATAAACCCTCTGACAGGCACTTAACTGTGAATTGCAGAGTAATCACGTATATGTAGATTAGGTGTACTTCCTTTCACATACGTCTAGCGAAATGACCGCAACGAGTGGTTTCAAGGAATTATAGCTGATAAGAGGCTTTCCGCCAATCATTTTACCCACGCGCCTTTCACGAATAGCACAGCGATGGGAGGATTAGTTAGTGGTATCAGAAGTACCCTCCGCCACACACCGTCATGTGGCTTTCGGAGTATTAATGTCGGTGTAGATATGCTAATCCGTACAGGAAATTGCCTTCTGCCAACTTCGTATTTGAGTACACTTCCACTCCAGCGTACTGAAACCAAGTCCATGATGAACACTAAACGGTTGATGCCTTATGTTTTGATGCTAGCAGCACATTTATGTTAGTCGTATGGCAGTACAGGGCATGAAGGTAGTAGCTTGTCAACAGAACCAATGAAGTGAGTTTCATGTTAACATCACCTACATTCAATTGGAACAACTAACAATGGGGGTGAGACTAAGAACTTCATGTTACTGTACGTCTAATAAAAGCAGCGCAGAGTGTTATTTGAACATTCCATGTAAGGAAAAGTTTAATTTATTGCTGGTACGTTCTGTTTCTGTGTGTTTCCCATGATTAAAATGATTATTACGAGAGGTAGAAAATGAAATGAAGCCTTTTCGGATCCATGCCCGTATAATACATGTTGTTTCTCTTAAGTGAGGGGAATGGTTCATGAAAGTTTGGCCAAACCTTTCTGTCACGCTCTGTATGTCAAGAGATCGTCAGCAAATTTCCGTCGATCGACTATGTCAAAAGTTTCAGAACTATGGAGTAGCATTAACAAGAGCATATACGATTCAGTGGTGATTGTGAATTGTATACTGTGTCTTTACTCAAATATAATAACAGTGAACTACATATCTCACCTGAAATTTCACAAGAAACTTAGGTTGAGTAACGTGAAAACTATAACATGTCAGCCATCGTACAAGGCTCCTACGTAGGCCGCACCTAACTGAGGGCGGTGGTTACACTATGCGAGTATTTAGAGTCTCTCTGTGTGATGCGTTTGCAGTACTTATTTGATGGTATCTACACTCCTGGAAATTGAAATAAGAACACCGTGAATTCATTGTCCCAGGAAGGGGAAACTTTATTGACACATTCCTGGGGTCAGATACATCACATGATCACACTGACAGAACCACAGGCACATAGACACAGGCAACAGAGCATGCACAATGTCGGCACTAGTACAGTGTATATCCACCTTTCGCAGCAATGCAGGCTGCTATTCTCCCATGGAGACGATCGTAGAGATGCTGGATGTAGTCCTGTGGAACGGCTTGCCATGCCATTTCCACCTGGCGCCTCAGTTGGACCAGCGTTCGTGCTGGACGTGCAGACCGCGTGAGACGACGCTTCATCCAGTCCCAAACATGCTCAATGGGGGACAGATCCGGAGATCTTGCTGGCCAGGGTAGTTGACTTACACCTTCTAGAGCACGTTGGGTGGCACGGGATACATGCGGACGTGCATTGTCCTGTTGGAACAGCAAGTTCCCTTGCCGGTCTACGAATGGTAGAACGATGGGTTCGATGACGGTTTGGATGTACCGTGCACTATTCAGTGTCCCCTCGACGATCACCAGTGGTGTATGGCCAGTGTAGGAGATCGCTCCCCACACCATGATGCCGGGTGTTGGCCCTGTGTGCCTCGGTCGTATGCGGTCCTGATTGTGGCACTCACCTGCACGGCGCCAAACACGCATACAACCATCATTGGCACCAAGGCAGAAGCGACTCTCATCGCTGAAGACGACACGTCTCCATTCGTCCCTCCATTCACGCCTGTCGCGACACCACTGGAGGCGGGCTGCACGATGTTGGGGCGTGAGCGGAAGACGGCCTAACGGTGTGCGGGACCGTAGCCCAACTTCATGGAGACGGTTGCGAATGGTCCTCGCCGATACCCCAGGAGCAACAGTGTCCCTAATTTGCTGGGAAGTGGCGGTGCGGTCCCCTACGGCACTGCGTAGGATCCTACGGTCTTGGCGTGCATCCGTGCGTCGCTGCGGTCCGGTCCCAGGTCGACGGGCACGTGCACCTTCCGCCGACCACTGGCGACAACATCGATGTACTGTGGAGACCTCACGCCCCACGTGTTGAGCAATTCGGCGGTACGTCCACCCGGCCTCCCGCATGCCCACTATACGCCCTCGCTCAAAGTCCGTCAACTGCACATACGGTTCACGTCCACGCTGTCGCGGCATGCTACCAGTGTTAAAGACTGCGATGGAGCTCAGTATGCCACGGCAAACTGGCCGACACTGACGGCGGCGGTGCACAAATGCTGCGCAGCTAGCGCCATTCGACGGCCAACACCGCGGTTCCTGGTGTGTCCGCTGTGCCGTGCGTGTGATCATTGCTTGTACAGCCCTCTCGCAGTGTCCGGAGCAAGTATGGTTGGTCTGACACACCGGTGTCAATGTGTTCTTTTTTCCATTTCCAGGAGTGTAAAATTAATAGTCGGTAAAGCAGATGCCAGACTGAGATTAATTGGAAGAATCCTAAGGAAATGCAGGCCGAAAACAAAGGAAGTAGGTTACAGTACGCTTGTTCGCCCACTGCTTGAATGCTGCTCACCGAGGCGGGATCCGTACCAGATAGGGTTGATAGAGGAGATAGAGAAGATCCAATGGAGAACAGCGCGCTTCGTTACAGGATAATTTAGTAATCGCGAAAGCGTTACAGAGATGATAAGTAAACTCCAGTGGAAGACTCTGCAAGAGAGACGCTCAGTAGCTCGGTACGGGCTTTTGTTGAAGTTTCGAGAACATACCTTCACCGAAGAGCAAGAAGTATAATGCTTCCTCCTACCTATATCTCGTGAAGAGACCAGGAGGATAAAATCAGAGAGATTAGAGCCCACACAGAGGCATACGGACAATCCTTGTTTCCACGAACAATACGAGACTGGAATAGAAGGGAGAACCGATAGAGGTACTCAAGGTACCCTCCGCCACACACTGTCAGATGTAGACTAAATTTTTAAAGGGCTCAAAGTTTACGAATTTTACTGGAGATATTTGTATTAGGTAGGTGTATAAGTTAGTAGCAATTTTGATTTTCGTGTTGGTGTTCCGGTTGCTATGGGTTCTTTTGTCGACTGCCCTCTTTTTTATTTCTAGTTCACTGTTGCTATCTGGGCTTACACTTTTCTGATTTTGTCATTTGGAGATAGGGAATGGAGCCGTCGTCGCTAGGAAATCGAGTGCCACATGGAGAAAACGGAAAATTTCCGACATATTCGCCTGTTTGAATACAGCAGAGCGGTTACACCAGTGGAGGTAGCCAGAAACATTTGAACCATATGTGGAGATAATGTCATTGGTCACAGCACGGCAACGAAATGGTTTTCTCGGTTTAAAGAGGACTTTTGACATTAGTGACTCTCCACGTCCTGGAAGACCTTCGGGGTTTGATGACGATCCTTTAAATGTGTTAATACACAATGATCCACGTCGTTGTAGTAGAGAACTGGCAAATGCGATGAACTGTGATCATTTCACCTTAATGCGACATTTGCCTGCAGTAGGGAAGTATAAAAAATCTCTGTATATCCACCTTTTCAGAGATGGTTGTGGGCCTCTCCTGTTCGATACAGGATGTCATATCAAACACCTTTCAGCCGTCTAGTTTTCAAACTTATTTTATTTGGCTACCAGTTTCGACGATTTACTGCACCATCTTCAGGCCAATGAAGGACGTGTAGGAAAATTTCACCTCGGTTCTAGGCGCTGCATTCGGGAACCGCGTGACCGCTACGGTCGCTGGTTCGAATCCTGCCTCGGACATGGATGTGTGTGATGTCCTTATGTTAGTTAGGTTTAAGTAGTTCTAAGTTGTAGGGGACTGATGACCACAGAAGTTAAGTCCCACAGTGCTCAGAGCCATTTCATCTCGGTTCTGGTCAAAACAGGCGCCAGCATACGAATACTGGTATCTGCAGATTTCTGCTTGCTATGCCGATAACTGCGACAATCATGTGCCGACTCAAGTGAGTGATCGGTACCGTGGTGTACTCTTCCTACACGTCGATCAGGGGCCTCAAGATGGTGGAGTAAATCGCCTAAACTGGTAACCAAATGAAATAAGTTTGGAAACAAGTCCGCTGAAAGGTGTTTGATTTGACATCCTGCTTCAAATACCGGATGTATGGGTGCCGCATGGTCTAAACCAAAATAACAAAAATCGTTGGTTGGCAATATGTGCATCTCTGCTTGCTCGTCATCAATTGGCTCGTGAACAACACCGACAGTTCCTATCCTGTATCGCTAGTTTTGACGAGGAATTGTGTCTTAATGCTAATAGAAATAAAGGGAAAGAAATGGATGATCCCAAAGAAAACAGCAACTCCCCGTATAAAGACCTTTCTGCGTGCACAAAGATAGTGTTTGCGTCTGGTGTAGCACCGACGGTGTGGTGTATTTACGTAGAGTTATGTGTATCTGTTGAGTTTATTGATATTATCGAAAAACGCTAAAAACTTATGCATTAATACTTTATTTTTTCGTCATACCTTCTTACTTAATAGCCAACAGTTTGGTCCAAAAGAAATCCAGATTAGGAAAATTCCATTTTGAGATTCCTCTGTTCTGTCCTCCAACGATTAAAATGTAATGCGGCCCAGGATTTCGTTGGAAAAGAGGGAACAGACGCGGGCTCTCAGAGAGCAAACAGCGCCTTAGCGGGGCGAGATAGCAACTTCGCACAGCTTTATTTCGCTGCATGCAACTTTTAATCCCGGCTCATTTAGGACGCTCAACTCGGGAGAAAAGCGGGCGAGCGGCTCAGGAGGCGTCACTCTGGGTCCGCTTCATCACCGCCAAACTCCGCGGCGTAATCCCGAAAACTGCCTGCGCAGCTCCGCCAGCTAGGGCCGCCGCGCCGTCCGTCTACCTGCTGTGAAAGTACGCGCGCGCTGCACTTCCGATACCTGTGCAGCGGGCTGCCGCCGGCGCCGCAAACAAAAAGCTCTTATGGAAAGCAGGAGGAACTGCCCCAGAAGAAAGTCGCTCTGTTCTTCAACTCGCCTCCTTCGCTGTCTCGTCGCTGCATGTTACCAGTGGATGCTTTCCAAATCGGCTTTCTCTCCGCTGCCTGTCGTGAGTGTCACAAATCTTAAGCTACTGCCGTTAGATTTAGATCGTTAATGCCATTGTTTCTAAGGCTCCCAGCTACCACCCACAACTCTCTCCATTCCACATACATGTACTCAAACATACACACACACACACACACACACACACACACACACACAGAGAGAGAGAGAGAGAGAGAGAGAGAGAGAGAGAGATTTATTTTATTTTATGGGTCCGTCCCGGATTTAGACATGGAAAATACAAACATCAGAAAAAGTTTTGCATCACCTCGGTTCCAACAGTTCCGAAACCTGCACAGAAAATTGAAATAGAGATCAACAGAAACCTCATTTCCGCACCCTTTATTGCTCATGAAAACAATTGCATGTTACACCAGACCTGTAGAGTTCGTGGTCCAGATTTCTATACACACCAGTATCTCTAATACCCAGTAGCACGTCCTCTCGCATTGATGCATGCCTGTTTTCGTCGTAGCGTACTATCCACAAGTTCATCACGGTATTGTTGGTCCAGATTCTCCCACACCTCTATGGCGATTCGGCGTAGATCCCTCAGAGTGGTTGGTGGGTCACGTCGTCCATAAACAGCACTTTTCAATTTATCTCAGGCATTTTCGGTAGGGCTCGTGTCTGGAAAACATGCTTGCCACTCTAGTCGATTGATGTCATTATCCAGAAGTCATTCACAAGATTTGCAAGATGGGGGCGTGAATCGTCCTCCATGAAGACGAATGCATCGCCAATATGCTGCCGATTGGTTGCACTATCGGTCGGAGAATGGCATTCACTTATCGTACAGCCATTAAGGCGCCTTCCATGACGACCAGCGGCGTACGTCGGCCCTACATAATGCCACCTGAAAACATCAGGGAACCATCACCATGCTGCACTCTAAGGCGCTCAGCCTGACCCGATTACCTCCAAACACGTCTCCGACGATGGTCTGGTTGAAGGCATACGTGACACTCGTCGGTGAAGAGAACGTGATGCAAATCCAGAGCGGTCCATTCGGCATGTTGTTGGCCCCATCTGTACCGCGCTGCGTGGTGTCGTGGTTGCAAGGATGGACCTCGCCATGGACGTCGGGAGTGAAGTTACGCATCATGTAGCCTATTGCGCACAGTTTGAGTCGTAACACGACGTCCTGTGGCTGCACGAAAAGGATTATTCAACGTGGTGGCGTTGCTGTCAGGGTTGGCTCTCAAATGGCTCTGAGCACTATGGGACTCAACATCTTAGGTCATAAGTCCGGACATCACACACACCCATGCCCGAGGCAGGATTCGAACCTGCGACCGTAGCAGTCCCGCGGTTCCGGACTGCAGCGCCAGAACCGCTAGACCACCGCGGCCGCTGTCAGGGTTCATCAGAGCCATAATCCGTAGGTAGCGGCCATCCACTGCAGTAGTAGCCCTTGGGAGCAATGAGCGAGGCATTCCATCGACAGTTCCTGTCTCTCTGCATCTCTTCCATGTCCGAACAATATCGCTTAGGTTCACTCCGAGACGACGATGTCCGCTCCCGGTAGCTGAGTGGTCAGCGTGACGGATTGTCAATCCTCTGGGCCTGGGTTCGATTCCCGGCTGGGTCGGAAAATTTTCTTCGCTCAGAGACAGGATGTTGTGCTGTCCTCATCATCATCCTATCATCCTCATCGACTGCAGGTCGCCGAAGTGGCGTCAAATTAAAAGACCGGCACTCGGCGAACGGTCTGCCCGACGGGGGGCTTTTTCCATACGATTAAATTAAAAAACCCCGTAACGACTGGACACTTCTCTTGTTGAGAACTGTTCCTGGCACAAAGTTAGAATGTAAACGCAATCTAACCGCGGTATTGACCGTCTGCGCATGCTTGACCTACAGACAATATGAGCCGTCTACCTCCTTCCTGGTGGAATGACTGGAACTGATCGGCTGTCGGACCCCTCCGTCTAATAGGCGCTGCTCTTGCGTTGTTGTTTACATGTTTGTGAAGATTTAGTGACCTCTCTGAACAGTCAGAGGGATTGTGTCTATGATACAACGGGAAACGGGGTGATGCAAAACTTTTTTTGGAGATTATAGTTAAAATGCAACATGGCAATTAAAAGTATAGTACAGTAAGAGAAGATACTGAAAGAAGTGACGTGTTACAGCAACACACATATCGTTTTCTATTAAATCGACTGCAAGCTCCAGAATTCTGACGGACCTATCCCTTGCTGCATTAAGATCTTCTATGGTGCAAGGATCGTGCAGTCTTCCGTAGACCAGGAGTTGTTGTGTGTCATTGAGGTGGCCACACTCTCATAATTCCTCCTCAGTGGTGCAGCCCCACTTCCAGAAGTTCGCCTTTCATCTTGACATTCCTGTCCTCCGTCAGTTTAGAGCTCCCCATGTCGCATACGGCAGATGGAACCGTGCGGCAGGTTCCTCTTTGATGTTCTTCCTATCCCCTGTTAATGAATCTTGCCACAGATCTGTCCAACGAATTTCAGGTGCTGATGGAATTGCTTATCTTCGTGCATGAGGCTCTCTCTGAATCTCAGCCTAGCTCTTTGTGCTTCATGTAAGAACAGAACGTGCCTGGGGCCAGTTTCCTACTTCATTTTCTCAATCTCTGTGGCTGTTCTGCGGATGTCAGGTGGCTCTACACCCATAATTTGATAGATTTTGGGCGCAGTAGTTGGTCGTTGGCAGTCAGTCACAGTGTGGGAAAGTCTTATTCAATTCCGTATCTCGGAGAAGATCAGTTTGGATTCCGTAGAAATGTTGGAACAGGTGAAGCAATGCTGCCTCTACGTCATATCTTAGAAGCTAGATTAATGAAAGGCAAACCTACTTTTCTAACATTTGTAGACTTAGAGAAAGCTTTTGACAATGTTGACTGGAACACCCTCTTTCAAATTCTGAACGTGGCAGGGGTAAAATACAGGGAGCGAAAGGCTATTTACAATTTGTACAGAAACCAAATGGCAGTTATAAGAGTCGAGGGACATGAAAGGGAAGCAGTGGTTGGGAAGGGAGCGAGAAAGAGTTGTAGCCACTCCCCGATGCTATTCATTTTGTATATCGAGCAAGCAGTAAAGGAAACAAAAGGAAAGTTCGTAGTAGGTTCAAATGGTTCAAATGGCTCTGAGCACTATGGGACTTAACATCTGTGGTCATCAGTCCCCTAGAACTTAGAACTACTTAAACCTAACTAACCTAAGGACATCACACACATTCATGCCCGAGGCAGGATTCGAACCTGCGACCGTAGCAGTCACGCGGCTCCGTACTGAGCGCCTAGAACCGCTAGACCACCGCGGTCGGCGAGGCATCAAGGGATCACCAATTTAGTACTGGAGGGCAGCGTGGAGGGTAAAAATCATAGAGGGAGACCAAGAGATGAATACACTAAGCAGATTCAGAAGGATGTAGGCTGTAGTAGGTACTGGGAGATGAAGAAACGTGCACAGGATAGAGTAGCATGGAGGGCTGCATCAAACCAGTCTCAGGACTGAACACCACAACAACAACATCCACCTGTTTAGCGTGTGTGGAGCTGCGACAGACAGGTGCTGCATATTCTGGTACAGGGAAGCATAGCGCCAAGGCTATGATGTTGTTCCGCGCAGATATTTTGCCTTGTTTCTGTCTGATGGTATTGGAGTAGGACATGTTCTGAGGCATCAAAAATGGCTTTGAGCACTATGGGACTGAACATCTGTGGTCGTCAGTCCCCTAGAACTTAGAACTACTTCAACCTAACTAACCTAAGGACATCACACACACCCATGCCCGAGGCAGGATTCGAACCTGCGACCGTAGCAGTCGCGCGGTTCCGGACTGAGCGCCTAGTACCGCTAGACCACCGCAGCCGGCAGAGAAAGGGAGTCAGAGTAAACTGCGAAAGAGAGAATATGAGGAGGAGGGAAAGCGAGAGACTGTGGCAGAGAGGGAAAATGCAAGATATGAGTGAAATGCAGGTAGTGAACGAAATCAAAGAAATATGAGACGTAGAACAATGAGATAGTGCGAACAAGAAACTCAGATAGGTGACTGGCAGATAAAGAAAGAGACACAGAGAAAAAGACGGAGAGGAAGAAATAGGTAACTAAACAATAGTAGACATGTTCAAAATGACTCTGTCTTTGTGGTACAAGAAATGTATTTCGAATCTGGCTCTGCAACAACTAAAAACTTCGTATCTGTTTCATCATATTTGTTTCAGTTTACGAATTTAAAGTGTCGTTATTACCCTGGGAACAAACAATTACAACTGTGGCCAGTATAATTCATCTGATCGCATTGTCAATGTGTAAAATTCTCCGACGTTTCCACCACTGTTCCAAATGGCCTTTCTCAGCGTGTTTTTGCTAACACCAATAAACTTTGAGCAAGGTCATTTGCAGCAGTGGCCGAAACGTCAGGGAATATTGCACACTGACAGTGCATTTACACACCCATAAAAACTTTACTGATTGTAAGAATGGTGCGGAAGCAAACGCTTACAGGTACAATTTTGGTTTTCTCCTATCTCTTGAAAGAGAGCCTTACCAAACAAAGCGTGATTTTTTTTTTTACTAACTCACTTTATATGATTTCCGCTCCCATCGCGAAGGGAGTTATTCTGGAACATTTTTTACGTAATCCTGCGTTTGGTACTTACGGTCTTGGGCTACTTTCACGTAGACTATCGATAGTACACCGTAATTTTATCTGTTCTCCGTCGTTCCTTAGTTGCTTCAAAATTCATAGAGGTAAGCCCCTTTTTAGCAACTCAGTGAAAAGCTTATTGTTTTTTGCCATGTTTTCTCATGTTTTTGTTGTTTTTCATGTTAGATACAACTTCCGCAATACAAATTTTGAGGTTAAATTATCGTATTGGGTCACTTATTATTTCTAGTGGTGGTAGTTCAAGTATATGGTCTAGAGATATGTTTGTTCGGTCCCTATTCTCCAGATGACCGATTTCCAGCTCCAGTATCACAAATATAGACTGACAACATTTGAAATCCGTAAATAACGCCAAATTATAATTTAACCTCTCGGAACTTGTGTTCCAAAAGTTGTTTCTAACGTCAGAAACAAGAGAAGATGAAGAACATTAGAAAACATAACACAGTAACACAATTTTCATCATTACATAATGCATTTAGTGTATCTACATAAAAACTAACATGTCATACAAGCCACTGAAGATCCTTTATAAATAAAAGAATCGAAACGCGTATGCAAAAGACAACTGCCTTTCATCCAATTGCAAGGATAGAACACACCTTCATGAATGAATGCTTTATTACGTAAAATACAACATATTTCACAACTTGTTTTTATTTACGTTATCCTGTCTACACGCATGTCTGTACGTTTAGTGTGTGTAGTGTTGAAACTTTCCCCCTGGTTCTGGTTTTCACTTCATCTAAAAATTGTCCATCTAAATATGGCTTGCGGTTTGTCTACTATATTACATAATTTAATTCATAAGTATTTAGTCATAAAAAAGAGCGGAAGGAGTGGAGTGTGAGGTAAGAATCAAAAAGGAGAATGTGTGGTGTCAAAGGTAAGTACAAGGTACTAAAATGTGAATGGAAAGTAGGGAAATCTTTGTTTTGACCGCCATCTTGTTTTTATGCACTCTTTAATTGTTTATGATGTAGTGTTTCAAGTTACCTATAGAAGTTTGTAAACAATTTTTAACATGCTCAAAACAGCCACAGCCATGAGTGTTCCTGAGCCCATCATAAGATGACAGCCACGTTACAACAAGACAGTGAGTGATTAACCACAAATCTTTCATATGATTAGCAGACCAACATACAATGAGACATCGCCTCTTATTAGGTTCTGCTTCTCTTTCTCCATAGGATGATCACAGCACATGCCAAGACTATAAAAAAGTATGTGCGTTTATGCTAAATGTTTTTATGCTGCCACTATAGGCTGAGGATGAGTTACAACCTCTAAATGTGTTGATAATTCAAAAATTTAAGCAGTCAACAAAGTCTGTGACTGGTAGCGGTATTTGAAACAATTTTCCACTTTTTTGAAACCGTGAAGGTCGATTATTAGTCAATACGGTTTTAAAAACACAACTAATATTTTTTCATTGGCAACATACAACCCGCATACCATTAAGAATTAACTTTAATGAGCACGCAGGATCTGCTAAGGAAGTGTTCATTCCCTGGCATTTCACTCTTTCTACCTTTTCATTCATCAACAGCTTCATGGCTGTTACGGGTCTCGGAAAATTGTAATCTGGTGTAGCGTTTCTCAGCAAGATGTTGTTTACGGATGAGGCATCGTTTACAAACCACTGGCAAATCAATCTTTGCGCTACGCACTGCTGGTCAGTTTAAAACCTATGCTGCCTGAGAAAAGTAAATACGCAACGATCTTGATCTGTGAACGTGTAGTTCAAGATTTTCAAGGAACGCTATAATAGCGACAATAATCTATAGTTTTTTGCAGGTGCAGTTAACATAGACATTCCGCTACTATTGTTGGTACCTAGCGTCATCTAGTGAGTAAAATGATCGAAAATAAGAATGTGCACTGTATGGGCTGGCCTGACAGATTTTCGATCGGATGCATTTAATAATGTCTTGGGGACGACTTGTGGACTTTCATTCTCAAGTTTCCTCACGTTAGTGAAGCGTCTTCTCTGCCAACTGAAAGCAGGACAAACGTTTATACCGGCCACATGGCATCGCCTTCGAACAAGTCTGAAGTTAAAGTTAACCAAATCAAATACCGCTATTTTTCTTTTTTTTTTTTTTGTTTGATTTGGAGTAGATTTTTTAGTTTTATTACTATTCATCGATAATTTTTTCCTCTGGTTCATAACTATCCTTTGTACGACTAGCACACCAACATATGTTAAATTCTCGTGAATACCGTTTGCTTGCTCTACATTGTTCTAATGTCCTTGTGGGAAAATATGCTGCTATCTTGATAACGGTTTACTTTCAGTTAATAGTATAGATTTGGGATACCACTGGAAAGAACACCATGTTAGGTACAATATATTTAACCGCCTCATACTTAAAAAGAAGATAACACTTTTTCCTTAAAACATTATTCCAACTGATGACTAGTATCAGTGAAATGGAAACGCTGGATGTCTCCTGTGTTTATGAAAATTACCAACATTCTTTTGTGCAACTGCGTCTACACGGAATTGTTGAACATTGTTTCGTGAAGTTAAGTTCCATCATGATAAAAGCTTCTTACATCCAGTTATAATGGGATCATATGATTTGGAAGAAAAAAATAATTGCTAAAAGTCAGTATGATAAAAGCTGCCACAGCATAAACGTGTCATTAAGTGGAAAATGACAGTAAAGGAAAGTTTAGTATTTATGAAATAATGATTCTAAATTAGAGTATCAATCGGTTTTTTTAGTAATTTTCGAAGCAGTCAGTGAGTGATGAATTCGTATCAGCATTGAAGAAGCCAGTCTGGCCAAGAAGTGCTTTCAGGTGCACTGGAGGCTAAATATAGCGCGGGGATTAAGGTTCGCGGCTGCGGATAAGAGCCCCCAGTCTCCCCTGCGAGATAAGCCCCTGCGTTCATGACAGGTCATCTGGAAGTCTACCAGCACGCGCAGGCATACTGATTACTGCAGTCACTGAGCGGGCGGCAGGGGCTGCGTTAATTAGCAAACTGCGTGCTAAAAGCAGTAGCCCAAGAAAGACTGCGACCTAGTCGTCCAACCCAGAAACGCCTGCGTAGCAACAGACGACCTGCTGCTACGCAACATCTTAGTAACTCTGGCAGGTACCAGTACATACGAGCTATTTCACAAGAGAATTGGCTAATTGAGGGGATAATATGCTGGAGTGAAAAGATTTCGTTAAACAGCAGCTTACACTAATCAGCACAAAGTGAGTAGACAAATTGTCATTCACCTTTATTGATTTCCCGTCTTGTGACAACGCGTAAAATGGCTGTTTTTGTACATGCATTACCCATTCCAGAGTGATACACGGAATTTTCGTCCGTACATCTACAAGGAAATGGTAATTGTTTCACCACTGAAGTTTTCAGCCGTCGTACGAAGTTCAGAATTGGAAATACTGAGATAAATGATCGTGGAATAGAAAAACAACCACAATCGCTTTGTAGTGGAGAGACATAAGGACCATGTCAGAAATGTTTAGGATTCTGGAGAGATGATGCGAAAGAACTGGAGCAACGAAGGCCATCAAAAATGGCTCTGAGTACTATGGGACTTAACTTCTGAGGTCATCAGTCCCCTAGAACTTAGAACTACTCAAACCTGGCTAACCTAAGGACATCACACACATCCATGCCCGAGGCAGGATTCGAACCTGCGACCGTAGCGGTCGCGCAGTTCCAGACTGTAGCGCCTAGAATCGCTCGGCCACCCCGGCCGGCTTAGGTCATCTAAGGATTGGAAAAACAAGCACATGATATTCCCGTTTTCAAGAAGGATCGTACGACAGATGCTAGGACAAAGAACGTAGTTACGGGCGTATGCCATTGACGTCAGTCAACTGTAGAATTGCCGGCCGGAGGGGCCGTGCGGTTCTAGGCGCTAAGGTTCGAATCCTGCCTCGGGGATGGATGCGTGTGATGTCCTTAGGTTATTTAGGTTTAAGTAGTTCTAAGTTCTAAGGGGATGATGACCTGAGAAGTTAAGTCCCATAGTGCTCAGAGCCATTTGAAGCCATTTTGAACTGTAGAATTATGGAACACGTTTTAGCCCGTGTACCGTGATGTACTTGCGGAACGAAAATCTCCTCTGCAAAAGTCAACATGATTTCCATGAGCGGAGAACTTCAAATTTAAGTTCACTCTGTTGCTCCATGAGATCCACAGCGGTGTAGATACCGGTGCTCACGTCGATGCCGTTTTTATCGACTTCAGGATAGCATTTGGCACTGTCCCGCACTGCCGTTTAGTGAAAAAAGGGGACTTTACCGAATGTCCGACCAGATGTGCGACTGAATTAAAGACTTCCTTGTTGACAATATTCAACACGTTGCTCTTAACGGATCAAAATCGAAAGATATAAAACGTACAAAGGACGCTCAAAATTATAGACCAACATGCCTAACGCCTTTTTGCTGCAGAGTCCTTGAACATATTCACAGTTCGAGTATAACAAACTTTCTTGAGACTGAGAAGCCAATTTCCACGTAACAGGACGGTTTTAGAAAGCGTCGCAAATGCGTATCTCAGCTTGCCGTTTAATCACATGATATACTGCGGAAGCAACAGGCAGATTCCATATTTCTATATTTCCGCAGTGCATTTGTTACGACGCCACACTCCAGGCTGTTAACGAAGGTACGAGCATATGGAATAAGTTCACAGATCTGTGACTGGCTCGAAAACCTTTTAAGTAATAGAACGACGGCGAATGTTTATCTGAAACAAGGGTATCGTCAGGAGTGTCCCAGGGAAGTGTGATAGGATTGCTGTTATTCTCTATATTAATGAACGATTCGGCTGACAGTTGGCAGCAATGTAAGGTTGATTGCTGATGATGTTATGGTATACGGGAAGATGTCGAAATTGAGTGATACCAGACGACTTAGACAAAATTTCCAGCTGGTGTGATCTACATCTACATCTACACGGATACTCTGAAAATCACATTTAAATGGCTGGCAGAGGGTTCATGGAACCACTTTCTCAATTCTTTATTATTCCAATCTCGTATAGCGCGCGGAAAGAATGAACACCTATATCTTTCCGTTCGAACTCTGATTTCCCTTCTTTTATAGTGATGCTCCTTCCTCCCTATGTAGGTCGGTGTTAACAAAATATTTTCGGAGGATTTGTTGATTGGAATTTCGTGAGAAGATTCCGTCGCAACGAAAAACGCCTTTCTTTCAATGATTTCCAGCCCAAATCCGGTACCATTTCTGCAAAAATCTCTCCCATATTTCGCGATAATACAAAGCATACTGCCTTTCTTTGAACTTTTTCGATTTACTCCCTCAGTCCTATCTGGTAAGGATCCAACACCGCTTAACAGTATTCTAAAAGAGGACGGAGAAGCGTAGTGTAGGCAGTCTCCTTAGTAGGTCTGTTACATTTTCTAAGTGTCCTGCCAATAAAACGCAGCCTTTCGTTAGCCTTCCCCAAAACATTTTCTATGTGTTCTTTCCAACTTAGTTGTTCGTTATTGTAATACCTAGGTATTTAGTTGAATTTACGGCTTTTAGATTAGACTGATTTATCATGTAACCGAAGTTCAGCGAGTGCCTTTTAGCACGCATGCGGATTCGTGATTTAGGGTCAACTGCCACTTTTCGCACCATTCAGATATTTTTTCTGAATCGTCTTGCACTTTGTTTCGATCTTATGATGACTTTATCAGTCGATAAACGACAGCTTCATCTGCAAACAACCGAGGACGGCTGCTCAGATTGTCTCACAAATCGCTTATATAGATAAGGAACAGCAAAGAGCCTATAACACTACCTTGTGAAACCCCCGAAATCACTTCTGTTTTACTCGATGACTTTCCGTCTATTACAACGAATTGTGACCTCTCTGACAGGGAATCACAAATCTAGTCACATAACTGAGACGATATTCCATAAGCACGTAATTTCACAACGAGCCGCTTGTATGGTACAGTGTCAAAAGCCTTCCGGAAATCCAGAAATACGGAACCGATCTGAAATCCCTTGTCAATAGCACTCAACACTTCATGTGAATAAAGAGCTAGTTGTGTTTCACAGGAACAATATTTTCTAAACCCAAGTTGAAACTGTGTATCAATAGACCGTTTCCTTCCAGGTAATTCATAATGTTCGGACACAACATATGTTCTAAAATCCTGCTGCTTATTGACTTTAACGATATGGGCCTGTAATTTAGTCGATTACTCCTACTACCTTTCTTGAATATTGGTGTGACCTGTGCAACTTTCCAGTCTTCGAGTACGGATCTTTCGTCTAGAGAACTGTTGTATGTGATTGTTAAGTATGGAGCTAATGCATCAGCATACTAGGAAAGGAATCTAATTGGTATACAGTCTGGACCAGAAGACTTGCTTTTATTAAGTGATTTGAGCTGCTTCACTACTTCGAGGAAATTTACTTCTACGCTACTCATGTTGGCAGCTGTTCTCGATTCGAATTCTGGAATATTTACTTCGTCTTCTTTTGTGAAGGCATTTCGGAAGGCTGTGTTTAGTAACTCGGCTTTAGCAGCACTGTCTTCGATAATACCTCGATTGTTATCGCGCAGAGAAGGCATTGATTGTGTCTTGCCGCTAACATACTTCACATACGACCAGAATTTCTTTGGATTTTCTGCCAGGTTTCGAGACAAAGTTTCGTTGTGGAAACTGTTATAGGCGTCTCGCATTGAACTCCTCGCTAAATTTCGAGCTTGTGTAAAGCATCGCCAATCTTGGTGATTTTGCGTCTGTTTAAATGTGATGAATGGCAGGTAGCTCTAAAAGTGTAAAAACTTAAGTTAGTGCAGATGAGTAGGAAGAAGAAACCTGTAAAGTTCGAATACAGTACTTGTAATGTCCTGCTTCACACAGTCAAGTCGTTTAAATATCTGTGCGTAACGTTGCAAAGCGATATCAAACGGAATGAGCGTGAGAGTACTGTGGAAGGGAGGGCGAATGGTCGACTTCGATTTATTAAAAGAATTTTAGGAAAGGGTGCTTCACCTGTAAAGGAGAACAAATGTAGGACGCTGGTGTGACCTATTCTTGAGTACTGCTAGAGTGTTTGGAACCTGTACCAGGTCGGATTGAAGGAAGGCATCGAAGCAATTCAAACGCGGGCGGCTAGATTTGTTTCCAGTAGGTCCGAACAACACCCAAGTACTACGGAGATGCTTCGGGAACTCAAATGGGAATTCCTGGAGGGAAGACGACGCTCTTTTCGAGAAGCACTGTTGAGAAAATTTAGAGAAGAGGCATTAGAAGCTGACTGCCGAACGATTCTACTGCCACCAAGACACACTGCTCGTAACGACCACGAAGATAAGATACGACAAACATGGGGCTCATACGGAGGCATATAGACAGTCGCGTTTCCCACGATCTGTTTGCGAGTGCAACAGGAAAGGAAATAATTAGTAGTGGTACAGGTACTCTCCGCCAAGGCTTGCGGAGTAACTATGTAGGTGTAGACGTACTTTCGGAAGTACCTCAAGGAAGTGTAATAGGGTCATTACTGTTTTGGATGTGTATAAATGAGTCAGCAGAGTGCATCGGAGACTCTTTAACACTGTTCCCACATGATGGGATTTTCTATAAGAAGATAAATACACCACAAGACAGTAACGATTTGCAGAAGGTCCTGCAGAGGATTGGTCGATAGTGCAGGGATGGGCAGTTGTTTCTGAACGTAAATAAATGTAACAAGCTCCGCAAAGGTATCAACTACTGATGACAAATCGTTGGAAGCACTAACTACCGCAAACATTTACTACTATGTATGCGAAGCGAATGACTACGCAAAACAAATAGTAGGAAATGCAGATACTAGATTCACAGGAAGAACCTTAAAGAAATGTAATTCATTTACTAGTGGAAACGAAATGTTCGTTTGGCGTCATTGGCCGTGAGGCCTCTTGCGGGGCAGGTCCGGCCGCCTTGGTGCAGGTCTTATTACATTAGAGGCCCCATTGGACGACCTGCGCGCCGGATGGGAATGAAATAATAGTGAAGACAACACAACACCCAGTCCCTGAGCAGAGAAAATCTCCGACCCAGCCGGGAAACGAACCCGAGCAAGTTGGGCGGCAATCCGTCACGCTGACCTCTCAGCTATCGGATCTACCAATGAATTGGCTTACAAAGCGACCGCTTCTTTAGTTTGTTCGTCAATCTGGAGCTCCTGCAGGTATCACTGATGGAAGGCATGGTAGATGCAATGAAGAGCGGGGCGTATCGTCACGAAATCGTTAAGTCCACGTGAGAGCGTTACAGAGACGGTCGACACACTTCTGTGGCAGACGCTATAGCAGAGGCGTTGTGCATCAAGTAGACCTTTTGCTATTGAAATTTCGAGTGAGTACTTTCTGGGAAGAGTCGGACTACTTATTATTTCCTCCCGCGTACGTCTCGCGAAATGACCAAAAGCAGAAAATTCGAAAACATAGAACCAGTATAGAGGCTTACCGACAGTCATCCTTCCCACGAGCCATTCGCGAATGGATTAAGTAGGAGGGTATCTGATTAGTGATGCGGAAGTACCATTCGCCACATGTCACCAGGTGGATTGTGGAGTACTGATGTATATATAGATGTAAAATTCTTATTGTATAAGTATGGAGCGCAGGCAATCCGGAGATTCTATCACTTAAATTCACGATATCAAGCAGCCCTCAAGTAAAAGTACAAATTAATGACGTTGATGTACTGGTAGAGGAATATGTGCTCTTGGTGGATAGCAAAAATCGACGACCATCAAGTATTTTATTTTTCTTATTCTTGAAGAACCAGGTTTGCAAACATAGCTAGCAATCCGTTTTGTCACTCTGACCGGTTTCAGTGTGTATCTACACTGTCATCATCGGATCTTGTAACTTTATTAATTGTACGTGCTTGTCACAATACCGAAAATCAAATAGTGATGTTGAGTCAAATAAAACAGGGCAGGGAACATCAGCATGTCACAAATAAAGTAACACAAAATTAAATCATAACGACGTGTTGTGCTGACGTCGCAGCATACAGACTATGGTAGGAGGCTCTAACAAAAAACCGTCCCCAGTAGTCGCAAGGAAATGCAAGTCACACCCGTTTACAAGAAGGGTAATAGAAGTGATACACAAAAGGAACGTCCAACATCCTTGTCATGGACTTTTTGTGTAATCTTAGAACTTGTTATGAACTCGAAAGTGATGAGATATCTAGAACAGAATGACGTTTTCCACACCAGCCAGCATGGATTGAATAAAATAGCGATCATATACACTTTCACTTTTTTCACATGAGATACTGAAAGCTTTCGATCAAGGCAGTCAGATAGATGCAGTATGTCTTGATTTTCGAGGAGGAGGAGGAGGAGGAGGAGGAGGAGGAGGAGGAGAAGGAACTTGAGAGTTTAACATCATAGCTAACACTTTGTTCAAGAATCATAAAAGAAGGTTGTATACATGGAAGAAGCCGGGAGATACTGACAGGTTCCGATAGATTACATAATGGTAAGACAGAGATTTAAGAACCAGGTTTTAAATTGTAAGAAATTTCCAGGGGCAGATGTGGACTCTGATCACAATCTATTGGTTATGAACTGTAGATTAAAACTGAATAAACTTCAGAAAGGTGGGAATTTAAGGAGATGGGACCTGGATAAACTGAAAGAACCAGAGGTTGTACAGAGTTTCAGGGAGAGCATAAGGGAACAATTGACGGGAATGGGGGAAAGAAATACAGTAGAAGAAGAAAGGGTAGCTTTGAGAGATGAAGTAGTGAAGGCAGCAGAGGACCTAGTAGGTAAAAAGACGAGGGCTAGTAGAAACCCTTGGGCAACAGAAGAAATACTGAATTTAATTGATGAAAGGAGAAAATATAAAAATGCAGTAAATGAAGCAGGCAAAAAGGAATACAAACGTCTCAAAAACAAGATCGACAGGAAGTGCAAAATGGCTAAGCAGGGATATCTAGAGGACAAATGTAAGGAAGTAGAGGGTTATCACACTAGGGGTAAGATAGATACTGCCTACATGGAAATTAAAGAGACCTTTGGAGTACAGAGAACCACTTGTATGAATATCAAGAGCTCAGATGGAAACCCAGCTCTAAGCAAAGAAGGGAAAGCAGAAAGGTGGAGGGAGTATATACAGGGCCTATACAAGGGCAATGTACTTGAGGACAATATTATGGAAATGGAAGAGGATGTAGATGAAGATGAAATGGGAGATACGATACTGCGTGAAGAGTTTGACAGAGCACTGAAAGATCTGAGTCGAAACAAGGCCCCGGGAGTAGACAACATTCCATTAGAACTACTGACGGCCTTGGGAGAGCCAGTCGTGACAGAATTCTACCATCTGGTGAGCAAGATGTATGAGACAGGCAAATAACCTCAGACTTCAAGAATAATATAATAATTCCGATCCCAAAGAAAGCAGGTGCTGACAGATGTGAAAATTACCGAACTATCAGTTTAATAAGTCACAGCTGCAAAATACTAACGCGTATTCTCTACAGACGAATGGAAAAACTGGTAGAAGCTGACATCTGGGAAGATCAGTTTGGATTCCGCGGAAATGGTGTAACACGTGAGGGAATACTGACCTTACGACTTATCTTAGATGCTAGATTAAGGAAAGGCAAAGCTACGTTTCTAGCATTTGTAGACTTAGAGAAAGCTTTTGACAATGTTGACTGGAATACTCTCTTTCAAATTCTGAAGGTGGCAGGGGTGAAATACAGGGAGCGAAACGCTATTGACAATTTGTAGAGAAACCAGATGGCAGTTATAAAAGTTGAGGGGCACGAATGGGAAGCAGTGGTTGGGAAGGGAGTGAGACAGGGTTGTAGCCTATCCCCGATGTTATTCAATCTGTATATTGAGCAAGCAGTGAAGGAAACGAAAGAAAAATTCAGAGTAGGTATTAAAACCCATGGAGAAGAAATAAAAACTTTGAGGTTCGCCGATGACATTGTAATTCTGCCAGAGACAGAAAGGACCTGGAAGAGCAGTTCATCGGAATGGACAATATCTTAAAAGGAGGATATAAGATGAACATCAACAAAAGCAAAACGAGGATAATGGAATGTAGTCGAATTAAATCGGGTGATGCTGAGGGAATTAGATTAGGAAATGAGACACTTAAAGTAGTAAAGGAGTTTTGCTATTTGGGGAGCGAAATAACTGATGATGGTCGAAGTACAGCGGATATCAAATGTAGACTGGCAATGGCAAGGAAAGCGTTTCTGAATATGAGAAATTTATTAATATCGAGTATTGATTTAAGTGTCAGGATGTCGTTTCTGAAAGTATTTGTATGGAGCGTAGCCATGTATGGAAGTGAAACGTGGACGATAACTAGTTTGGACAAGAAGAGAATAGAAGCTTTCGAAATGTGGTGCTACAGAAGAATGCTGAAGATTAGATGGGTAGATCATATAACTAGTGAGGAGGTATTGAATAGGATTGGGGAGAAGAGAAGTTTGTGGCACAACTTAACTAGAAGAAGAGATCTGTTGGTAGGACATGTTCTGAGGCATCAAGGGATCACCAATTTAGCATTGGAGGGCAGCGTGGAGGGTAAAAATCGTAGAGGGAGACCAAGAGATGAATACACTAAACAGATTCAGAATAATGTAGGTTGCAGTAGGTACTGGGAGATGAAGAAGCTTGCACAGGGTAGAGTAGCATGGAGAGTTGCATCAAACCAGTCTCAGGACTGAAGACCACAACAACAACAACAACAACAACAAGAGTTTAACGTCCCGTCGACAACGAGGTCAGTAGTGACGGAGGAAAAGCTCAGTTTAGGGAAGGATGGAGAAGTAAACCGGTCGTGCCCTTTCGAAGGACCTATCCCAGCATTTGCCTTAAGCGATTTCCTTGGAAACCTAAATCTCGATGACCGGACGCGGGTTTCAGCCGTCATTCCCCCGCATGCATGTCCAATGTGCTAACCACTGAGGTACCCCGCTCGAGTTGATTTTCGATATGGATTATGCTAATTATCAAAAGAACGATGGGTTGGGTTATCGAGCGAAATTTGTGACTGGATTGAGGATTTCTTGGTAGGGAGGACATAGCATGTTATCTAATATGAAGAGTCATTCACACAAGTAGAAGTAACTTCGGCTGTCCCCCGAGGAAGTGTATTGGGACCCTGGCAGTTCATGTTGCACATTAATGACTTCACTAAGAACGTTTTGCGGATGATGCAATTGTCTTTAATGAAGTACTGTCTGAAACAAGCAACATAAATATTCAGTTAGATCTTGATAAAATTTGAGAACGGTTAAAATATTGCTAACATGCTTTACATGTTCAGTAATGTAAAATTGTACACTGCTATGACTATAATATCAATAAACTGCAGGTGCTATCGTTCAACTCATACAAATACCTGGCTGTAATCCTTAGCAGGTTGGTTGATTGATATGGGGAAGTAGGATCAAACAGCGAGGTCATTGGTCTCATCGAATAAGGGAAGGATGGGGAAGGAAGTCGACCGTGCCCTTTCAAAGGAAACATCCCGGCATTTACCCGAAGCGAATTAGGAAAATCAGGGAAAACCTAAATCAGAATGCTCGGACGCGGGTTTGAACTATAGTCCTCCCGAATGCGAGTCCAGTGTTCTACCCACTGCGCCACTTCGTTCATTCTTTCTAGGGATATGGCATGGAATGATCAGATAGGCTCAGTCGTGTGCAAAGCAGATGCTAGACATCGGATTATTGGTAGAACACTGGGAAAATGAAGTGAATCTACAAAGAAGATTGCATACAAAAATCACCCATCGTCGAATATTGCTCAAGAGCGTCGGACCCATACCAAATTGGACTAACAGGGGATATTGTGTACACAGAGATTCCTAGCTCGAATGGTGACAGTTTACTTTGATTCATGGGAGAGTGTCACACAGACACTCAAGAAACTGAACTAACAGACGCTTGAAGAAAGAAGTAACATATCTCGAGAAAGCCTTCTTACAAAGTTTCAGGAACTGGCCTTAAAACATGACTAGGAATGAACCGCAAGCCACCGCCCCAAACCATTCCCCCCCCCCCCCCCCCCACCACCACCTCCATCTCCGCCGCGCACGTGTCGCTCCCGTACAGGTCGTGAGCACACACGGAAGCATTTAAACATTCATTCTTCCCGCGTTCCCTTCGTGAATGCTACAGAAAAAAAACCGGAAACTGGTACCCTCTGCCATGCACTTCAGATTGTTTTGCAGGGTATAGATGTCGCTGGAGATGAAGAAGTTACCGCCTACGTTTATTCACCATCTGTACTACATGTTCTTGTCTTCGTAGTGCGTTTAATTATTGTCCATGTAGTCAGTTATATTCACGCTTCTTAGAATTCGAGGAAAAAAATCCTTACATGTTATGGCAGTATAAATTAAACTGTTACTGTACCTGAAAACGTACGTTATCCACTAGTTTTGTTGTCACATTAATAAAGGCTGGGTCAAATTTATGTTTAGTTCATTCATCTGAAAGTCGTCTGCTGCTGTACACCTTTCATGCCGTTTATTCATGCGTGAGTCGATTAACACTTACCCTTAGTGACTTATCCATCTGCTAGAGTAGCATAACTTGGGAAGGGAAGTGGAAGGTACGTCTTAAGGTGCCTAAACTTTGGGTAAGCCAGCCAACAGAAATGCGTGGCAGGCAGAACAGGTCAGCGAGGGTCGTATGGCGACATTCTCCTTCCACTTGATGCTTTGAGGACGATCCTGTCTGTTTAGTACAGGTGTTTTTCATGAGATAGCAAATGAGCAAGTTAAAGCGTTCGAGATTATGGCGAGTCGCCTGTTTATACTGCATTTGTCTGGTGGTGCTCTGTGGGACAGATATTTCACAGTCGTATTCGATACGGGCATTATTAGTTCATAGTTTAGTTACTACACAAGAGAATAAATATCCATTTTCTGTTTAGTCATCAGAGACTTTCACGCATTTAAATAATGTCATGAGCATTAATAGTAATATGGGAGGATTTTCCCTAACTTGTGTATAAGGAGGGCCATGTAGCGTTATGTGTTGCCCTTAAGGGCAACTGTACGTGAAACATGTGGTTTTTTATTCACTTCTGAACGACATATTTTCAATATTCAAGTAATTTAGGATTTGTGTTGTGTTGCTTGTATACTTTCTTCCTGTTGCATCTGTTCCTTTGCTGTATGATGACAATTAGGTTCAAAAATGGTTCAAATGACTCTGAGCACTATGCGAGTTAACTTCTGAGGTCATCAGTCGCCTAGAACTTAGAACTAATTAAACCTAACTAGCCTAAGGACATCACACACATCCATTCCCGAGGCAGGATTCGAACCTGCGACCGAAGCCTGACAATTAGGTTTAGCACTTCTTGATACTTATTTTTGCTTAACCATGTGCTGCATTGCCTTCATACCATATTTCTGATGGCTGCTATATTTTGAGAATGTTGAGAACGAAGTCTTTCGCGTTGTGTAAAACATTCTCCGATTTCTTTCTGCGTGAGTTCGGAGTAAAACCTCAAGCATTCGACGAGTGCCACCACTGTCTTCGCCAGGAACAACTGACTGTCAACATTGCTGCTGTTGTGGCCTTATATAGCCCAAATAGGGTTTCTGATTGGTCGCATGTTACGGCACGCTGTCACAGATGATGTCAACGTTTGCGCTGGTGGCGCCACACGGCCCTCCCTTACCGTAGACATTGCAGGGAACGTCTACGGTTCTTCTCTGCATTTAAAGCTCGCTTCAGAGCTCCGCTTATATTATATCTGCCATCACGGTTGAAGGTTTCCTCACACATTATTTTTGCAGCCTCATTAATCATAGAGTCCCAGTATGTGGGAGCCTGGGACAAAACTTTTGTTTCGTAAAATAATATTTCACGTGTATTTGTGAGGCTGTGATCATAAAATGCAGATTTCACCAGTTCTCGATTTTAAATATGCAGCGGTCAGAAATGGAGCGTATGGACTGACCGATGTAACTGCTTCCGCACTCACATGGGATGTTGTAAGTCTCAGGAATCCGGAGGCCGAGACTGTTCTTAAGAGGCGTAGCATCTGCTTTATCTTCTTAACAGGTCAGAAAATAGATCTGATACAACGTTTTCCCAGGACACTGCCTATGTGGCTGGATGTCGCGTCGCAGAAGGGAAGTCGATGGCTCATCACGTGAGTGTTCAACATTTTCACATCTCCTTTCCTTGCAGACCGCTGACTTGGTATCAGGTGTCCCTTAGCCGTTCTTTCGGAACACGCACTTCATGCGATTAATTTAGGAATCCAAACGGTCTTCGTGAAAAACGGTTTTTTGCTCTGTGTGTCAATGTGTTTAAAGCTGTTCTCATCTGGACTGATGGTCAAAACACTGTGTTCTAAGATAAAAATCAGTGTGCGTCAACTTGCGGTACATTGTGTGACCGAGACGTCCATCCGACTTTCGTTGTACCATAGCATCAACAGCCTTTCCTCTTTCTCTCTCCCTCTGTATCGATGGTGCAATGGATGTTTGGGTGTAGGCTATTCATACGTTCCTGGAGGTATTTTGGAGCTTCTACGCCGTGTGACCTGACCGTAAACGTGACCTCAACATAACAATAAAATAATTAATTTTGCTCACTGATTACTATTATGATTTGTTCCATTTCTGCTACAGCGGAATTAGGGATTTCTTCCCGTTATCTTTTATGATGTTATGTCACTGAGTGAGATTGAAGTGTATATGTCATGGACATCAAATGGACTCAGTTTTTCAGTTGTCTGGAAAGTGTATCTTTTATTTTTTGGTTTAGTTCTAAAGAGCTTCATACTGTTCTTTAGTTCTCTACTTTTTTGTGTTCAGCTAAGTATAAATGTACCAACTTTGCAATCCAGTATGTGGAAGCACTGTCTTTATGTATTTTTGGCTTGACTTTGAGCGTTTCTATATTTCATTCCATTGTTTGCACATACATTTTCAACGATTTTAATGTGTTTTCAGTCTCATTTGAAATCCATCAGAAGTAATTTCGTAAACAATATTTATTGTATTTCATCCTGAGTTTATTCATGTAATTCTGTATATCAATCAGCCTACAGTGGTAGTTTTTCTGAATTTGTATCTCTTGCCCACTTTGTTCTACCTTTTTTCTTTTATTGATTTAAATACTGGAGCTTTTTTTTTTTTTTTTTTTTTTTTTGCTATGAATTTTCTTGTTTCTGATGAAGCTCTGAGCTAGTTTTACCAACAGTTCCCTGGTTAATCTTGTTTATAGCTGTGTTTTAGTTTTACCTTTGTGCTACAATACGTTCATCTATTACGATATTCCCAATGTCAGTATCCGTTAATGTGTCGTAGTTAAAGTTATGTTTTAGATCTATCTCTAAAAATTATACCTCCACTCACTCATTTGTACGTCAGTGAAACTTATTGCTCTTTGGTACGAGAATAGTTGGAAGTCTAGACTCTGTGTGTGTGTGTGTGTGTGTGTGTGTGTGTGCGAGCGAGAGAGAGAAGAAGAAGAAGAGAGAGAGAGAGAAGGAGGGTGAGAGGAAAACAAGAGAGAGGGAGAGACATGGTGGGAGACAGAGATGGAGAAGGAGACAGAGAGAGAGAGGGGGGGGGGAGAAAGAGAAATGGAGGAACTGAGAAAGTGTTCTCCAGTAATTGTACTCCAATGAATGGGTTTACTTTCTTTTTTTACTTTCTGCTGTTTTATGGATATTTTCTTAGCTATATGTCCTTCCACTTTGCTATGATGTGACATTGATTAGATAAGTTGCGATTTTCCAGTGTTAACCGAATATTTTTTCTTGAGTTCAAGTTTTTTTGAATACTTTTGCTTATTTTCGTTATTTAATAAAGAAATTTGCGTTCGTAACTTATCTTTGTGTGCTACTTGAAACTCACTCCCTAAGTTCATGCATACGTAATTTGGAACAAAATGATTTTGATTAAATGTTCCATTGAATTTAAAATTTGTGGAACGAGTTATCCTCCCACTACGTCTCACATGCGACGCTTATCTGGTCTTCCTAAGGGTGTGCCTGCATCCCATGCTTGAAGATGTGCCTTTGGTGAAGTGAAGGGTAATGTGGCTACTGCATGATGACGCTTCAGCTCACTTCTGGATTTCCATGCTGATGGACGGGGCGAGGTGATCCAGTTAAAAGGTGTACACGGTCACCTAATCTCAAACTTTTATATTTCTCCCTGTGGACGCACCTGAAAGTAATCGCGTGTGTAGGGCCCATTCCGGACGCGGAGACTGGGAACAACGCATAAATACCGCCTGTGACGGCATCCGGTTAAGAAATGGCACAGTTGAACGGGTGCCTCAGTCACACTGCGTCGCGTTCTATATGTGCTTTGGGGCCTACCAAACGTTTAGTCACGGTGGTCTCATCACAGCATGTCATGCACTGCACTATAATGTACAGGCATGATGAATTAACAAAAAATCAAACATTTTGTTCCTTATCCTCTCAGGGATAGTTTTCTACTGTTTGTTCCCATTTAGCAAAATCATGCTGTGTAAACGCTATGAGGTTAATATGTTTAAGAGACTGCGCGAAGGAAAGGACCGGAGACCTTAGTATTTGAGATAAATTTTAGCCAGATACCTACACGTGTTCCTGAGAAAAGAGGGTCTTAACAGACGGACAGACAGGCAGATAACAAATGGCACAAAAATAATTTTAATGGATGTAATTACAAACTAACAATTACTGTAAAACGTTGCTTATCGCCTAATTTCGTGATTCCAGGTCAACGGGAAGTACCCTGTAAGTTTTGATGATTGAGTTTTCGAGTGTCATCTGACATAAATGGCCGTATCTTCTTGTTACATTCAGTTAGAAGTTCAAATTACAGACACCGCCAAGGTGCCATGAACTTAACTATTTGACGTAAATTTCAGTTTGATTTCTCTATCCCTTCTTGAGACAAATGAGCCTTAATAGAATGACATACAGATGGACAACAAAGTGACTCTATAACTGTTCAATTTTTTTAATACAAGAAAGAATTTTTGTTTTACATCAGCTGTGCATATTGCATTTATTATTGACCGGTTTCGGTTATTTCTAACATCTTAGAGTGGACAAACTGTAACATCACTTGATTTGAAAATGCTTATTTAGAATACACTTTTGAGTACCAATTGTAACAATGATAAAACGTGGAATGCAACATAGCAAGAGTGTGACAGTATCTATGGAACTCACACTCCTGACAGTTAACAGATTTAGTCATTTGCGGTTACGCGGAGCTGAGATGGCAATCTCCTGCTAACCGTCAGGATGTACATGCAAATTAGCTATGTTTTTCAAGATGTGGCAAGATCTTGTTACGTTTCATTCCATGTTTTGCCATTTACGTTTGATGTACGAGAGGTTCTGCTATGAGAAATGTGGATATTTAAACCATCAGATGTTACAATTTTTCTTCTAGTTGATGGTGGCTGAAATAACCGCAATCAGTCGAGAATGTATATAATACAGACAGTTGACGGCAAATCAAAATGCTTTTCTACAAACATCTCACAGCTGTAGCTATTTCACTACACAGATTTTTGTTCCGATTAACCGAAGGAGATAAATAATTCTAAAAAACTCATCTGCGATACAGCGTATAAAAGATATTGCATTATGCAGGGGAAGGAATAAATTTCGTTTATAAATGAAGCCAATATACAACATTTGAATTTATGACGTAATTAGTACTGTGCAGAGGGAAAGAACCTCATGGTTAACGGCACTTTTCGTGATCCGTGGGATAATGTTCGTTAATATAACATCTGCAAGGTGACGGTATCTTGGCCCATAGGAGTAACTTTGGCTTTAGAGGTGAACAAAAGGCAACATGTGCGTGAACCGAACGGTACAACTTCTGCGCCGTCTGCACAGCATTCGTCATGAACAAAGAAAGAATGTGTTCGCCTTATGGGTGCTGCTTGTGTGCTAAGAGGATCTACTTTCACCGCGTTCCAGCCAGTCTTGTTGTAAATTTGCTTTGCTGCTCTGATTAATAGGCGGAACGCTCCGCACGATTCTGACACGGTTCTCAACAGCGTAACGTTGCCCAACGTGCTTCGGATAGCTGCAGAACGCTAACAACGGCACGCAGGTCTCGACAAAGTTGTTTTCCACACTGTACAAATGCGTATGATAATTTTCATGCTCCTCATGGGCCAACAGTGTCAGCTAAAAAATGATTCAGTTAATTGTGACAGAACAAAGCAAAATGTACAGGTATTCTAGGGGGCGTGATCGTTCAGGTTTTCTCGGCGTGGTTAATGAAGACCTTTAGGGCGTTAAAGCAAGTTTTTCTTGCATTTTACAGACAATATTTCCTCGATCGGCATACTTACCTCTTGCAGGTGCTATGAACTGTGCCATTATGGGTATTCGCTTGTTATATATAGCACAATTAATCACCTGGCGCCTGCTACACGCTCTCATGCTCATTTATAGCAACTGGTTGTTCACCTCGACATGTTGTTAGGAAGGCCAAGGTACTGAGAAGTAGACGTTTTGGCGTCACGCTGGTTACAGTTCACTATTTAGTTGGGATCCAGGCAATGACTACATTTGACGGGGCCCGCCCGACTATCAGTCGGCTCGCAGCCGTGCTAGCGTGCGGAGCTGCTCCGCGCGCCGTCCGACGCTGCTCTCTCGGCGGTGTTTACTTCCGCGTCGCGGGGTTTGTGTGTATCGAGTTCAGTACTAACGTACACCATGGCGCACTCGTACCGCCGTCCAAAGATCAAAGTAACGTTTCAGGCCGAACATCCACGACCCAGAGCTTTCGAAGTCGAACAGTTCATACGTGAGGATCTACGTTTGAACCCCCAGGACGTAATCGGCATACATTTTTCCATCACTGGAAGTGTTGTCTACATCACGATGTCGACGGAGGAAATTTGCAATGACATAATTCACCGTCATGCCACCGGACTCAAATTTAAACACTCTGATGGACATATGCGTGCTGTGACAGTCGCCCATGCTGGATTCGGTCTCCGGACATTGCGGGTGTTTGAGCTCCCGTTCGAGGTGCCTCAGGATGCGGTCATTGCCGCTTTTCAACCATATGGCACCGTTTTGGGTCACGTCGCGGAGAAGTGGCAAACATTTACGACCTACCCCGTATTAAATGGCGTCCGGCAAATAAAAATTGAACTGACGAAACATGTCCCATCGTACCTGCTGATTGGCGGTGTGAAGGCCATCGTCATGTACGATGGACAGCCACGACCGTGCGCAGGATGTGGCCAGGAGGGACATGTACGCTCCGAATGCTTACACCGCCGTTTAATACAGACGCCGTTACGTGAAGAGACCCAGGCTTCGAGGGTCACATCCGTACCCATCACCTACGCCAAGGTTGCACAGGAGCCGGTCGTACCAATCTCGATTGCGCCAGCAGCATCGTCAACGCCACCCGCCGCAGCACAACGCGCCGACGACACAAGCACGGCGTCGCCTCCAGTGCTCGCTTCAGGACCGTCCGGGTTGCAGACCGAAACCGATGTTCCTGTTGGAACCATGGACGTCGACCTCGGTGTCGTTCCGACGTCTGCCTTTGTCCAGACGGGTTCGGCGTCAGACGACGGGCGACCACATTTTGATTCAGAAGACCACATCAGAAAACAGCGGTCGCTTCGCAAACGCAGGAAACGACGACGAACGCCTTCCGATGACGCCCTTTCTCAGACGGCCCCGCGAGATGTCGACCTGATGTCTGACGGTGATCTCCCACATTGCGTCCAGTCACGCGATGCAGCAGCAACAGGCGCCCCTCCTGTGACGCCTCCTCTCCCAGTTCGCCACGTGTCCTCGCCGTTGTCAACGAATGATGACGGCGGTCCCCCCACCACTCAAGTTGCGGAATCCACAACACCCGTTCCGGAAGTAAGCGACCGTCACATGTCCACGTCGTCAGCTTCCTGTGCCGATGACGTTGAAGAAGAAGTGGAACAGACTGCCAGCGCGTCTGCACAGGAGTCCACCACGGCGACATTGGGGCTGGCGCTCCGCCAGTAATTATCACCACTGCGGCACCACCGGCGGGTCTCCACCTGCCGGCTGCTTCTACCGCACGTTCTGCAAATACTGTGGATGGCCGTACACAGCAATATCGTATCGCCACGATGAATCTTGCCACCATTCCTGCCCCCCATAAACTGGCCATGTTCAGAGACTCTATTTACTCTGCGGATGTGGATATCGCACTCTTACAAGAGGTGTTTGTAGCTGACTTCCTAGTTCCCACCGGATACAACGCCCATGTTTCCCCCGCATCCGACACCGGTAGCGGCGTCGCCATCCTGCTGCGCGACAGACTCCCTGCAGAGGACGTCGTCTACCTCCCCACTGCGCGAGGTATGGCCCTCACACTGTTCGGCGTGCGTATTATTAATATCTACGCTTCGTCCGGCACTGGCCGCCGTCATGACCGACAAACTTTTTTTGTCGAAAGCGTCACACCCCTTGATACTCGGTGGGGATTTTAACTCGACACAAGAGCCCGCGGACCAACTCCCACGACATTCCCCTTGTGAATCTCTCTCAGTGGTCATCGAGCGCCTACGACTTGTTGACACATGGAAGAAGCTCCACGGAATTCAACCGGGCTATACATTCTACACCTCTCACTCGTAAAGCCGCATAGATCCCATCTACGTTACCCGCTCCCTTGCTGATGGCACACGTCATACGGAAGTCTGTCCCTTGGCCTTTTCAGACCATGATGCGTACCACTGTGACGTCACTCTCGCCCGACAGCAAGTGTGGCATAGTCGTGGTCTTTGGAAACTCAATGTCGCTCACCTGACCTCCTCAGACTGTCGCCGTATGGTCGAAGAAGCGTGGGCATGCTGCCACCATCGTCGAGAAGCCTATGACTCCAACTTATCATGGTGGCTCTCCTGTGCAAAGCCGACCCTTAGGAAGACTCTGATGAGTTATGGGAAGGAATTAAAGGCGTGGCAAACTAATACCCTGCACTTCTACTACACCATACTACGTGACTGTACGACGATGCCTTTCTCGCCAGCTCGGCAGTCGATGGTCCATCGCACGAAGGCGCAGATCTCCTTGATCATGCGGCGTCACTTGGAAGGCACTGTAGTCCGTTCTCGAGCTTCTAATCGAGTCCCTCAAGAACGTCCGTCAATGTACCACCTCATTCAGGAAAGACAATGACGACGACGAGCTCTGATCCAAGTCCTCACTGATGTGGAATGGCGCCGGCACGACACCCAACAAAGCATCGGTCGTGCTCTCCATGCTCATTTTGCCGGGCTATACGCAGCCGTACCGCATTCTGCAACACTGATCACAGAAGTCGCTCAGCTTACTACGAACACTCTTCCGGAGGATGCAGTGCATGACCTCCAAGACGACGTAACCACAGATGAAGTGGTAGATGCTATCAAGGCGGGTTCCGATAACAGATCTCCTGGACCCGACGGTATACCCACCGAATTTTATAAAACATTTTCATTATTTGTTGGCTTCAACATGGACGACAATCGCACAAGAGCTGATGTCACCGATGACAGTGGTCCCGAGTGCCTTTCTCGAAGGCATTATTATCCCCGTACATAAACTGCGCGGATTATCGAGGGTCCAGGACTATCGACCAATTACTTTGCACAACAGCGACATGAAAATATTCACACGGCTACTGGCATCGCGACTCAAGAAGGTCGCACGTTACGTCACATCCTGCGACCATACTTCCCTAGGAGGCGACAACAACATCCGTACGGCCCTTTGCCGTTACAAAGACATGATAGCATTAGCGCATTATCAGCGTCTCCCTGGCGCCTTGGCTTCACTGGACTTTAGCCAGGCATTCGACCGTGTTGACCACTTCTATTTACGGACAGTTCTTCAGCATATGGGTTTTCCTGGCAGTATTGGCACAGTGGTTATACGCCTGTTGAGTAGTGCAACCTCTAAAATCATGTACATTGGTCGCCTTACACCACCCCTGGTCATCGCACGATCTGTGCGGCAAGGCTGCCCTCTTTCCACGACTTTGTATGCTTTCGCCTTGGAACCCCTGCTCCAGGGCATGCGCCAACGTTTGGAAGGTATGGCTGTGCACGGCCCCCGTTTTTGTTGTACAGCCTACGCAGACGACATAGTACTATACCTGCGCAGTGAAGATGAAGTACGAGCAGCACTGACATGGGTGGCGACTTACAGCGAAGCTTCGGGGAGCTGCCTCAACGTGTCAAAATCCAAGGTCCTGCTCATTGGTGAGGGCTTGCCGGAGAGATGCGCCGTCTCCCTCAGTGTCGCCGCCACCATACGGTGTCTTGGACTTGATTTCACGGCAGAACTGCGCCGCTCAGCGACTATCAATGGTAGACGCCTGCTACAGACAATCAGAGCAAATCTCGCAGATCACCAGCTACGAGCTCTCGACGTTATCCAACGCGCAGTACATGGACATGTATCATGCTTCCCGTATACCACACGTGGCTCAAGTACTACCAGTCCCAAATCTCCGGGCGCGACGACTGTTGATGGCTTTCGGCTCTTTCGGCTCCTTCGTCAGCTCGGGGATGTTATTCAAGGTGCAGTATGAATCCCTTGCACTTCCGCGAGATCGTGGTGGGGTGGGACTCACCCACGTGCCGACTGGTGTCAAGGCACTATACGTCAGCTCCCAATTAAAACTTTGGCATCGTTGCCCGCACAACCTTACTAGCCTCCTGCTTCACAACTTTGCACCGGCCTCCTTGTCCGCCCCAGTACTGGTATCGACCATTCCAACCCCCTTTTATTACATCCAACGATTTTTCCTGGAGTTCAGTTATATCTACCGGTCCTTACTACTTACACGTTTGTACCTCACGAAAAGAGTCTCCGAATTGTTACAACAGTGCCGCCCGTCCAACCCCATCGAACGTAAGTATCCACAGTACGTGTGGCGACACATATGGAAGGCGATCCATGCGCGTTTTCTCGAATCAGACGTTCAATCAGCGTGGTACATCACCGTGAATGGCAAACAAGTTAACCGAGATCGTCTGCACCGCATCCATTTCGCCGATTCATCCCTCTGCACCCACTGTGGAGTGGATGACACGGATGTCCACCGGTTCCACTGTGGCACAGCGTTCGATGTCTGGACACTGGCGCGGCGAATTTTGGCGTTTCTTACTCGCCAGACACCAGCTCAGATCGACGTCCACATGCTTTTGTACCCCGATAAGACTTTCTACCCCTCCGCCAACACTCACTCTGTGAATTGGATCTGTGGCCACACGATCCGCTATCTTTTTACTTCTGGCGACAAGTCTACGCTAGGATATTGGACTTACCTCAACGAACGATACTGCGTCCTGATACGCAACCCACGCTATAAGCAATATTTTTCCAATTTCTTACGGAGCACTTTCGATGACCCACCTAGTAGCTGGAACGTCCAAGCCCTGAGAAGCTGAAAACTGTATAAACCGAACCGAACTGAATAGATCTGCTACCCAGAACCCACACCTACGCCATGAGAAGACACGTTTGGACGAGCTGGCATGCTGTAGGCGGAGACACTTCAGGAGCTCCTGTAAGAACTGGTCTTTAACTACAAGTCGCACGACGACTTTAAATTAAAAAAAAAAAAAACAAAGTTTCCTTAATTATTCCTCATACTTTGTTCTTAAAGGAAAACGAAATTTGATTTTGGCTTTGAGGAACTTTTTTTTGTTCCACAAGATTGCTTCTTCGCCAACAAGACGGAGGAGACTCATTTTGTTTACTGGAAGGAGAAACCAGTATAATTGGAGCCTTTGTTTTCTTTTGGAAAAATATAAAAAAAACTTTTCCTTGGTTATACCTCATATTTTGAAAAAAAGTATTCTTTCGAGTGAAAAGTTTAATTTCTTTATTTTTGCAAAGTTATGAAAAAAAAAGACTAGCCGCGCGGTCTAACGCGCTGCTTCCCGTCGCATCAGTGTCGAGGTCCGGTGTGCCGGCCAGCCTGTGGATGTTTTTAAGGCGGTTTTCCATTTGCCTCGGCGAATGCCAGCTGGTTCCCCTTATTCCGTCTCAGTTACACTATGTCGGCGATTGCTGCGTAAACACTGTCTCCACGTACGCGTACACCATAATTAGTCTACGTGGCAAATATTTTGGGTTTCACTCGTCTGGTATGAGACGTTACCGGAGAGGGGGAGGTGGTGGGGTCCACTGGGGGCCAAACCGCACAATAACACTGGGTTCGGTGTGGGGCGGTGATGGGGTGGGTGGACTGCTGTGGTCTGTTGTGGGGTTGTGAATCACTGAGGGCTATGGCGGGACGAAGCCTCTCCGTCGTTTCTAGGACCCCGGTTTAATACTCAGTACACACATGACGAGACGGCTCGCAACACCTGAAGGAGACAAGTGGTCCTGTCGTCAAAATATTGTGCATAAAATGGAGTCAACAGCTCAGCTGAATACCCATTAGCGCATCAGAATTATCATGGCGAAGTATTTGAGTGAAATACATGCCTTACACCACTGTCAGTGTCATTCGTTTCACGCAGTCATCGTTCCACTACAGCGTATTATCCGTATGACACAGCAAACACGTGATCCTTTTCTAATACACTCTCCCGTCGGAGGTTCGAGTCTTCATGTTCTAGATCGTGGAGGACCTCCTCACTACGGATCAATTGGAATGAAAGTAAATGTAATCTAATGTAATCTAATCTAATCTCCCTCGGGCATGGGTGTGTGTGTGTTGTTATTAGCATAAGTTAGCTTCAGTAGTGTGTAAGTCTAGATACCGATGACCTAAGCAGTTTGGTCCCTTAGGAATTCACACACATTTGAACATTTTTTAAATACATATAATTCGTTCACCCAACAGGTTTCTTTATCACCATAACAAGAGGAAGTCAATTTAATCATTGTAAATTACCGTCGGAATTTCCCCATATTTGTGCTATCCGCAAATCATTTTACTTCAAATAAACCAGTCATTCAGTGATAACAAAAGACAGTGAATGTGTCTGCCATTGTCGCCAGCAGAGTGTCGTTCCTTGTTAATTTTGCAGCGTAATATACAAAGATTCCGCGTATCCTCTTTTCCGTAGTAGATACCTCGGACATCTTAACGAAAGGCAACAATTGACTGCTGTCTCCGTAGCGTTGATTGTGTAACTAACTATCATTCCAAGGCTCTTGAGAAAGTTCCGAGATAATGGAATAATACTCGTAGGCTAGTATTAGGTTGCCAAGCCTCAGATACACCATAACATGACCCAGATCAGTCAACAGCACAACAAAATTCTATGAAGCCAGAGCTGCCTGCGAGGTAGCTGTTTCCAGACATGTTTATGCGAAGATCAGGTACGTTTATGTGTGTACCAGAGTTTTCGTAGAGTACGTCGCAGTCACGACAATACAGGTATCAGACGTTTATTGTGCAGCGGTCAACATCGACAACCAAACATGGATGATATATAACGAATGTACTGTTCACAAAAAGAGTCTTAGTTTTGTTTGAAGAACGATTATCATCACAGATTCGACTGAAAGCAGGAAGAGTATAATCCACATCTCGTCGATGACGAGATCACTTGATGCATGACCTTTCCTAAGGAACTGTACCGACACTTTCACTAAGACATTTGGGGAAACTAAATGGAACTTGAATCAGTAGGGTCGGCTGAGGATTTGCAACGATGTCTTCGTAATATCAGTCCTGTCTCTTCCACTGTGCCACCTCGTTCGCGCTAGCCCTTGTTGCTGGTGGGGTGATGGTTTGATGGGGTATCCCCCCTTCACATATTCCATGTTGGCAGGAGGAATACCGATAACGATCGCAGGTAAACATGCACAAGAATGGACAGTGGCATAGAAATGGTCATTTTGAAGGAATCTATTTCACAAAGCCAGCGATACCTTACAATCAGAACAATATACAGCGCGATTCCCTGATGGATACGGGTAACAGTATCAATTTGAGGTAACAGACCCTGGTGCGGGAAGGACCGGGTCGAAAGTTGTAAGCGAAAAACATTCTTGCATCTTTATAGTGGAATACATGTGGGGGAAATGTTGTTGCTAACACTGCAAGACAAGCAGCTTTCAGAGGTTGTAATATGAACCAAAACAAGAAAAAATTTATAGTAAATATGGACTCTAAAGTGCATGCCTTAAGAGCACTTGTTCATCTTCGATGCTGTGAAACTGTGAAACACATCTCTTCCACTGAACAAGCGCTCTTCAGGTTTGCGTTTTGCGCACAAAAAGACTCAGAGAGAAAGAGACTCTCTCTCTCTCTCTCTCTCTCACACACACACTTGCTGTAGAAGAGTTACGTTTCACTGTATCGAACATAAGCAACGGTATGCAATTTAGAGCCCATGTTTACTAGACATTTTTGTCTTGTTTTGATCTATAATGCTACTGAAAGTTGGCTACTCTAGAATCTTAGCAACAACTGTACCGGTAAGTGCATTTCTCCATCAGACCTACGAGAACGATTTTTGCTTACATCTTTGGATTCGGCTGTTACCCAACACGGGTCGAACTGTTACATTTATCTTTCTTCATCATACCTCAAAGTTTTTATCTTCATCAAGGAACCGCCCTGTATAACATGTGCGAAATATACTGTGTTAAAACTTGCAGCTCGTCATCAGCCATCGAGAAATCTTCTCGCTCGTCATTCAGTTGTGCCTCTGGTTTTGAGTCAACTATAGAGTCTACTCTAGAGTCATCCCGTGCAGCACATGTAATGCCGTTAGCTAAAAATGTTGACTTCTTAATTAGATACTTTGTTCTTGTTGTAGTAACTTCCGCGTTTTTTTTCCTTATTTTGCTTGTAAATGTTTATTTTCACTTTCACAAATGTTTAAATTGCTTGATGAGCACTCTGTTTTATCCGTTGTCATGTGATTTAGTTTTAAAAATTTCTCAAGTCGTCCTGGTAACCTGTTCACGAAATCTGCCGCTATTTTTTAAATTATGTTTAGCTTTCATACATTTTGCCACAACGCATAATGTGATTGCTTTATACATTTCCAGTAAGAAATACGGATTAGCGGCTCGAAGAGATATTGATGTTTTTCCAACTCTATAAATAAATGAATATATTTGCTCCACTATTCGGCCCATACAGAGCACCATTTTATTTCACATTTTCTTGTCCATTCAACTTAAAGCTTCTTGGTGAGCTGTTTTTATGTTTTTGTAAAACTTGTTGTTTGTGAATCTAACAACACATATATTGCACCTAGTAGAGAATTATACTTTCAACAAAAGCAGTCTTGGAATATAGATTTTCTCTTCCCACTACTGTATTCCCGTATCCTCGTAAATGAATACGTCACCAACGTCACTTATTTGTCTTTTATCCAAATTTACCGATTTATGTTACTTTTTCTCCGCGTAGAGCCTGGTTTTATATCTTGCCAGTGACTGCGATGGCGAACTGAACGAATCGGCAAATGACTATATAAACTGTTCTTACACGCATGTGATGAGCTCCTCCAAACTGATCTGGCGATCACATAAAGTCGTGAGACAAATATATGACTGCTGATGCGGATATAGTGAAACTCTTATACAGGAATGGAAGGTACGTTACTAGTGTATACAATCTATAGATTACAAATTTTTGATGATGTGCACAACAGACATCCATAGCAGTAGCAGCTGAACTTTTTGTCTGCTTTTATTGAGCAACGATATTCTGAAATGTAATAACAAGCATTAATGTTCAGTTACCAACGGGGTTACTGGACTTCAGATTCGGATACGACTTGGATGAAGCAGAAGTGTGGTAGTGATCTTGTTGAGAAGGTTGCTCCGTCATTTACCTCAAATGGCTTATGTTATGTAAAGGAAACCTAAACCATATGGCCGGAAGAGAATTTGAAGAACATCTTCCGATAGTGAGTCTGGCATTCTAAATGCAGTCCACCTAACTTGTCGATATTATCCATCGTGATCGAAAGAGATTATCGTGATTTCGTGGTAAAATAAATGAAAAGAGTTTCCAGTCAAGCAGCTACTTGCTTCGCAGGCAGGCCACATATTGATACCTCTGTCACAGTGCAAAATAATGTATATGCCCTTCTCATCCACTTCCAACTTCAGTTTTCTTCTTTCCATCTCATCTGCTAATATTACCATACTTTCTGTCACTCTCCATCTGACCAGTCTCTTTCTCCACATTGGTTCAAATGGCTCCGAGCACTATGGGAATAACATCTGAGGTCTTCAGTCCCCTAGACTTAGAACTACTTAAACCTAACTCACCTGAGGACATCACACACATCCATGCCCGATGAAGGATTCGAACCTGCGACCGTAGTAGCAGCGTGGTTCCGGAACGTAGCGCTTTGAGCCGCTCGGCCACAAGCGCCGGCTACACATTGGTTCTTTCTGTTTTAACATCACGCTTTTGTGTTAGATGTCACTACACGCATTCGACCAGTTCACATGTTCAATACCAATAGTAACGTCTATTAACTGAGGAAATCTGGTCACATGTTTGACGAGTCTTGCTGGCCTTAATCTTGGCAGACGAAGAAAACGCATAAATAAAAATAAAGCTTTATACCCTGTTGTTCGACTAAAGTGCAGAATTCCGAATCTTGCAGCTGGGATAAATTGTGTTGTGCAAATTTAGGCGGGAAATGCAAACATGATGTTGGTAAAAAGTCGCGACCACGAAGCTAAAAGCCTTCACTGCCAGAGACTGACTTTTGCATGTCAGGTGACTGAAGATTCTTACGTCATGGTGTCCTTCATTGTATTAGAACACGCATTAACGTGAGGCAATACTGACGTTACGACTTATCTTAGAAGAAAGATTAAGGAAAGGCAAACCTACGTTTCTAGCATTTGTAGACTTAGAGAAAGCTTTTGACAATTTTGACTGGAACACTCTCTTTCAAATTCTAAAGGTGGCAGGGGTAAAATACAGGGAGCAAAAGGCTATTTACAATTTGTACAGAAACCAGATGGCAGTTATAAGAGTGGAGGGGCATTAAAGGGAAGCAGTGGTTGGGAAGGGAGTGAGACAGGGTTGTAGATTCTCCTCGATGTTATTCAATCTGTATATTGAGCAAGCAGTAAAGGCAACAAAAGAAAAATTCAGAGCAGGTATTAAAATCCAGGGAGAAGAAATAAAAACATTGAATTTCGCCAGTGACATTGTCATTCTGTCAGAGACAGCAAAGGACTCGGAAGAGCAGTTGAACAGAATGGACAGTGTCTTGAAAGGAGGATATAAGATGAACATCAACAAAAGCCAAACGAGGATAATGGAATGTAGTCGAATTAAGTCGGGTGATGCTGAGGGAATTAGAATAGGAAATGAGACACTTAAAGTAGTAAAGGAGTTTTGCTGTTTGGGGAGCAAAATAACTGATGATGGTCGATGTAGACAGGATAGAAAATGTAGACTGGCAATGGCAAGGAAAGCGTTTCTGCAGAAGAAAAATTTGTTAACATCGAGTATAGATTTAAGTGTCAGGAAGTCGTTCTGAAAGTATTTGTATGGAGTGTAGCCATGCATGGAAGTGAAACATGGACGATAAATAGTTTGGACAAGAAGAGAGTAGAAGCTTTCGAAATGTGGTGCTACAGAAGAATGCTGAAGATTAGATGGGTAGATCACAGAACTAATGAGGAGGTATTGAATAGAATTGGGGAGAAGAGGAGTTTGTGGCACAACTTAACAAGAAGAAGGGACCGGTTGGTAGGACATGTTCTGAGGCATCAATGGATCACAAAGTTAGCTCTGGAGGGCAGTGTGGAGTGTAAAAATCGTAGAGGGAGACCAAGAGATGAATTTACTAAGCAGATTCAGAAGGATGTAGGTTGCAGTAGGTACTGGGAAATGAAGAAGCTTGCACAGGATAGAGTAGCATGGAGAGCTGCATCAAACCAGTCTCAGGACTGAAGACCACCACCACCACAATAACGACAACAACAACTACGCATTAATCCACAATGACGTCTCCCCAACTCATTGAATGCACTGTGTACACCAGAGCCGGCAACGGCGTGCCTAAATTCACACGTACTGGGTGTGCGGATCGCATGTGGGCCAAGGCTCGACTTGTGTCGGCTTCGCTCGTTCCTTCCCGGAAGCAATCAGGATAGCGCGATGTATCATTTAGTACTGCTGCGTGTCTTTTTCTGTCGCACACCTCTCTTCAATTTGTCAGAACCTTAGTGTCAGCGCTGTTTATCCTGCGCTGATTCTTGCTGATTCTTCGCTGTAAGAAGGACGTTCACAGGTCCAGTGGCTGTTTTCACAAAAAGAGACAGTCTAGCGATCTATCGTCACAATCCTTTAAAAACGAATGGGAGTGAGAGATTAGAGGGATGAGAGTTCTCAACGTATATTATTCAGTCGTATTAGCGAGTGTAGCTCAATATTTGCTATGATACGATATTACTGAACTATGCTGAATGAATTTAAAGATTTAGTTGACAATGAAAGAAAAAACAATTAAAACGAGCGATCGACCGGATTTATTGTTGTCCACATCAAGAAGCACTTCACACTAAACATGCAGACATGGAGCACGTAAAGAAACTGGTGGTATCAACAGTAAAGTTTCTAAAGTAGAGAATCTTATACCACTGCGAACTGCAACAGCTTTAGATGGAACTGGACGAAGTATATGGACACTTTATATATCACTGCAAAGTGCATTAATTAATGGAGCATGCAGGGAACGCGTTTTCGATTCAGAATTCACTATTATTGAATTTATGAAGGAAAAAGTAGTGGAGGAACGAAAATTACAACATCTGGAGTGAATTGCAGACCTCGTATTTTAAGTGGACTTGACCGCACACTGCCCATAGAAAGATACTGAAAGGTGAGAAACAATATCTTTCTGATTTGATGGGGATCTATTTAAAAAGATAATTGCGCTACATGATGGACACGTTCTTACAAACGTAGACCAGTTCCGGAAGGTCACTGCCATAAAAGAAAACGCGATGATCGAAGAATTCATTGTGACTTTGAAAGAATTTAATAGACAGTTTCCTAAACATTTTGAGTACAATGCCAATATTACATCTGTTTTTGAGCTGTCCTCGAGACCGTTCGCCACTTCAAGCGAAAGCGCCCATGTACATGTGCAGATGTAACTGGCTCACCTACAAGGTAATTCATGCTCTAATGATAAATCGTTTTGCTTTAAAACTGTCCACAATGTCTAAATTGCTTTACTCAAGTAGAATAACCACACCTCCATAATGAGCTTGCATAAGTGCTACATTATTACGACCGATATTTTCCTGTGAAATTTTCGATTATGAAACGAAATATTGAAATTGTCTGTCTGTCCATATGCCGACAGTTTGTACTAGATAAATAATCTTATGTCTTCAACATGGTAAAAATAAATAAATGATAGTGAATATTTGTTTTCTTTGTGATCTATGTAGTTGAGAAATGTGAAATATAAAAAAGTCATATTCACTGCAACTGCTATACCGTTTAAATGTGGTGCTTTCGCCGTTTCCCTCTCTTCCACCCTCGCGCCCTCAGACAGCTTGGGATGACGATGGGGGAAGTGTGCAGAAAGGCTGAGCGCTAGGGCACTGGTACCAGGATATGGCACGTGAGCCGCATTCTTGGCCGCCCCTAGCGCGCAAGAATCAGATCTAAAAGCCCATGCAACAGACTAGATAATCACTATTTGTACCATAATGGCTCAAGTGAGATGCAGGCCATTGGGGATACCACACGCCTTCATAGACTGGAACAGAGTTTAGTATACTCAGAATGTCACTTGCCCTGTCTAGGGGGTTATTAATTATTTCCTCACAGTTCTCAATGACCATGTGACAATTAATACCATACAGCCCAAGTTGTATATTAGATACTGTCAGAATGCGAAAATAGCATTAGTAGTCTCTTTCAAGTAGGATCTGATCGCCATTTCTGTGTTATCTCATTGGATATCTGATTAAACTGGAATTCACTCAAATTGTCTCTTCCATATAGAATCGACTTAGTTATAACATATATTCTCTTATATGATATGGAGTATCACATGATAGAACGTTACTTCTTATCGGTAATATTGACCTAAAGAACAATACGTCAAAAGACACGGGTAGAAAAGTTTTACATAACAAGAGGAAGTCGAATACTGAAATGACTGACTTAGAGAGTGAATCGGTAACAGGGATTGTTGGATTCCCTGGGCGTTATTCGCCTCTTAAAGGCAATGCCCTGCAGCTGATTCGTGTATCCTACGAGTGAAGAAGAAATAAAACAAGAAAAAAATCATCTTCCAAATGTAAACTTTGATTGCTGATTTGATGCCACGTATGTGTTCCAAATGCGAGGAAACAGAACATTCAGACCCCATAAAACAAAAATTAATTTTTTTAAATATTCAGGAGCTTTCTAACAAAGTTTATAACATCACATTTTCGTACAATACCTGTTATTAATGAAAGATATTTTCCGTAAAGTCATTATGCAGTGAACGACATCCTGTTATTTACTCGTAATTCATGTTGTTTTCTAATGTCCGAGTATTTTATGAGATTTATCGCGCTTGCCCTTCCATAACTATTACTGAACAATTCTTTTTCTTATAATTACTTGTGTTAAAGTGCTATCAGTCACATTTACTTTCATTTTCTATTCAGCCTGGCGCAACGTTGCATGTTACGAGCACGCTCTGCTTATTTTTAAGCATGTGTACGGCAGACATGTATGTTACTTAATGATAAAGCATTATAATTAATCTACATTAACACGTAAGTACTAACTTCAAAATTCTGTGTACTCCACTGTTGACAGAATGGTTGTGGGGGCGGGGAGTAAGAAGATAGTGTCCATTGGTATCTGCTGTTTTCATTGTTTTGATGTCTCGTACAATAGCGCTATGCTTCGTTCCTTCCAAACAGTTTTTATGCAGGGAAGTATATCCAAGCTCGAGTAAGACTTCTTAGTACTATGTTGTAACGTTAAGCAATACTACTGCTAGTGCACTTGCAGGAAATACGATGCGAATAAAGCTTCGTAACCCCGAAATGGATATGTCGTCTATCTCAACAGGCAACGAGATACGTTTTACTGTGTTCCACATCTGAATAATAATAGCTGATACGACAGAACTCAGACTTCTGGCCGAACTCTTGCCCCCCTTCTTCCCCACATCACCCAAAGGCCACCATCAGCAGAATAGGACATAAAAATTTTAGCTTTAGTATTTCTGTGTCGATGCAGGTTGACTAAGATATTTTCTAACTGAATAACATATGAAGAGTGGTAATGTCAAAAGGTCTAACCGCCAGATCTCACATGTGTCAGGAGAGTAAGAAATCAATGTATCTCTTTTTTTGTACATTACATGTTCTTATCCAGTGACATTGAGAAAATATTCTACCAACACAGCTCATCATTGAAAAAAATGAGAAGAAAGTAAGTAATTTATTAACAACGTTCGGACTGCTGTACCCGGGGAGTGACTGTTTCTAAGTGCAAATAAGAAAGTTTTTATTTTATTTGCCATTAATATTGACTGCCAGAGACTAATTTTTATTTATTATGATACAACTACAGAAATACAGCAGTAATGTTATAACTAGTGGAACTGAAGTAAACAAATTCGTTTCCTATATATTTTAAATTTTTGAAAAGAGATCAACACAATGAAATTCAAGAGAAAATGTATGAGCAATGGTTTGTGTTTCTGACACAATTTCAGTACTGTAGTCAGATGTTGCGAAGTTTACTGTACAACTCCATGTGATATTGAGGAGGAACTGAATTTAATTTTCCTAACTTATGCAGGCACTGTTCAGAGAAGTGGACAGGACCCCATATTTAGCATGTAAAAGGATATGTTAATCTAGAAATCATGACGGACAGCAATGCCATAGATGGAGAAGGAGTAGAAAAAGTTATGACATAGTATGGGCTCTGTAATAGGAATGAAAGGTGAGAAACAGAAATTTCATTTTGCAATAAATTTCAGCCACTAGTAACGAACACACTGTTCATTAGAGGAGGAGGTATACTTCAAAACGCCGGGAGGTACAGCGAGATTCTAGCTGGGTTTCATCATGCTCATATGGCGTTTCCGAAATTTGATATTATACTGTAAGTCGTATCCAGAAGCAGATATAACCACGGATCACAGTATATTATTAAGGGATACTCAGTCACTCTCCACTTTCCTACTTTTTTTGCTGGTTTTGAAACATAAATTATCTCCTTCTATTACAACGATGTTTTATTGATACAAGCAAAAGTTTGCATACTCACTGATTACTACTCATCCAAATGAAGAAAACTTTGGTACACGATACTTGACACTCTACATGGAAAGTCTGCTTGGCTTACGAAATATGTGACATCTAGTAATGACTATTTCAAACATTTTCTGCATGATTTGACACTTGAAACAAGTGCAGCAGAATACCGAGAACACAATAGCACTGAAAATGCGTTTTTTTAAAAAGATGGCACTTAGAACGTTAGACAGTCCTTCCGTTCACACAGAAGCCTGAAGATGAGCAGAGCATGCTCGAAAGGCAGAGCGTTATGTTAAGACGAACAGAAAAAAAAGTGAAGGCGTCTGGTAGCAGTATGACAATTTTTTTAAATTCGTAATTATAAAAAGAAAAACAAGTATATCCGATATTTCCTCTGCTCTTTGTTAAGCAGAGATAAAAGCCATCACATCTCTCTCGTAAGCAAAGTCTTCGTAATTATAGCAGGAACGCACTGTCGTGACGCCATCCGGTATGGAGTGATGCCGTTCATCGTCGGCCTATTCAGCCGCCCGTGACGTAAGCACCAGCAGAACCAGGAAGCCGCACATGCGCACGGATGGCACTGAAAGCGGCGCCGCGGTATTCGCATAGGCGGTAGCCGTAAGTCACGGGGCGATACCGTTCCTGATTATCTGCGGAATTCTCCATTACCGCGGCGCAAACATGTTTCGAGCAGGCGCACTCCAACCTACTTTACAGCGCTATTCACGGCTGGAATCGGATCGAGATATATGGCCTGGAAGCCAGGCGATGCCGACTGCGCCCGACTGAATTACGTTGCAAAATGTCAGCAAAAGTTTATGGGCGCGTCCGGCGAAAAGGGAGGAAACAGCCATTATGGATGCTTTGCGTCGTAATTCTCCCTTTAAATAGAAATCTTGGCATCTGTTATACAAAATATAGTACTCGCGAGTGGCGTATGGCAGGCGGGCGGTTGCAAAAAAGAAAGTACGCTTTATTAGAACTACGTAACGGAACAATATTACGTGTCTACATTCCTGATAATTATGAGGGCATAGCCAAGGATCACGGACACTGTTATGTTATTCTTTTAGACGTGTGTTACTGTGGTTCAGTGTCTACGGGACCTTTTTAAATGCAGTCTCACTCAAGTCTGAAGCTGCTGCTTCGACGATTAATCTAGACTAAGCATAAATATTGCAGTAAGTGATTTAAATCACGTACTTACATTCCTAAGGGTCATATATCATACTATACTAGCCTTTGTAAAATAAAGAAACTTTCATATTCTCCAGTTTCGGAAGGAAGGAAAGTTAGTTCAAATGGTTCAAATGGCTCTGAGCACAATGGGACTTAACTGCTGAGGTCATCAGTCCCCTAGAACTTAGAACTACTTAAACCTAATTAGCCTAGGCAGGATTCGAACCTGCGACCGTACTGGTCACGCGGTTCCCGACTGTAGCGCCTAGAACCGCTCGGTAACTCCAGTCGGCCGGAAGGTTAGTGTTTAGTGCCCATCGACATCGAGGTCATTAGAGACGAATCACAAGCACGGATTAAGGAAACATGCGGAAGGAAGTTGGCTGTGCCCTTTCAAAGGAATCATCCCGGAATTTGCCTCAAGCGATTTAGGTTCAAATGGCTCTGAGCACTATGCGACTTAACTTCTGAGGTCATCAGTCGCCTAGACCTTAGAACTAATTAAACCTATATAACCTAAGGACATCCCACACATCCATGCCCGAGGCAGGATTCGAACCTGCGACCGTAGCGGTCACGCGGTTCCAGACTGAAGAGCCTAGAACCGCACGGCCACACCGGCCGGCAGCGATTTAGGGAAAGCACGGGAAACCTAAAGCAGTATGACGGGACGAACATTTCACACGTCGACTTCCCGAATGCGAGTCCGGTATATTAATCAATGCCCCATTTCCCAAGTTTGGTCTTCCATGAATTTGTGTGGTTTGAAGCATCCATACGTTACCATCGGGAACTTATAAGATTGTGTGCCGAGGTTGGCACAATATACAGAGGTTGGCAGTACCTCCGTCCCGTGGACTCGTGATACCGTTGGTGAGACAGGTTGTTTATCAGAGAGTGCCAAGTAGGAGGGGGGGCTCTGTTACGGAGCGCTGACTAGGAAGTGCTGGTTGTTGATCCTCTAGTGTTGAAAGCGGGTGATAAGAAGGAAGGGCGTCAATGTAGACGATGTGGAATTGTCAATGCTCTTCCTACGCTCCGTGTTAAAGGCACTGCTATCTGTGACATTCTACAACGCATAGCAGTGACCTATAACGAGTTCACTGGTGAACGTTTGGGCTGTGTGAAGTTCTGCCAGCTTTCCTTCGGGACGCATTATTTGCTAACTACTTTCGGAAGTCAAATTAACTTATGTTATGTAACTGTTCTGTAATGCGTGTGAAGCTGTACGCCATTTATTATTATCGCAACTAGAAGAAGAACTTAATTCCCCTGAAAATAGCCGGCCGCGGTGGCCGAGCGGTTCTAGACGCTACAGTCCGGAACCGCGCTGCTGCTACGGTCGCAGGTTCGAATCCTGCCTCGGGCATGGATGTGTGTGATGTCCTTAGGTTAGTTAGGTTTAAGCAGTTCTAAGTTCTAGGGGACTGATGACCTCAGATTTTAAGTCCTGTAGTGCTCAGAGCCATTTGAACCATTTGAACCTCTGAAAATAACATTTGTCATTTCTGCGTGTTAATAATTGGACCAACTTGATGATATTTATATATTTGAGCTTGAAATTGCCATGTACTAAAAATCAAACCTCCCTGGGAAGCTGAGTGGCGTGACACAGTTTGCGGTTAACCAGGAAAGCTGTATCTGGTTTGTGCTTCACTACTGGAAAATTTGGTATAGACCTATGTATCACAAAACGTACTGTGCAAGTAAAAGCTTATATGATCATGATGTTTTACGAATTCATTTCACCTGTTGATCGGCAAAGGTTTTAAACTTTGCCTAATCTGGTTTTTAACTTCTGCGTTTTAAGTTATGATTATAAGTATGTATAACTCTAAGAAATTAGTTTTCTTAGTAAACTGCCATTAAAGATTACTGGCCAGTTTTCTGCTCGGAATATCAGGGTAATTGTGATCTCTCTTAGTACCAAGTTTGTTGGTGTATTTGAAGCCATGTTTGTGGGAAGCCATGTTAGTGGGAAGTTATCTGCTTTTCCTAGATTGATGACGTTGTGACTATTGACTATAGACTTGAGCTCAGATTCTTACATAACCTTATCTGTTTTAGAAAATTAGTTATATCTGTGTGATGCTGTATTACGTACGGAATCGCAGAGAAACGTAATTGTCACCTATGGCTGTACTCTGATATCGAGTCTGCAAAACTAATTGTCTCACTAAACTATTCCTGGTTAAGATAGCTGCGCGGGATATTGTAGTTAAGCACATTTACATATTTCTGCTTTAGCAAGAAGCTCTTGCGTAGTAATGATTACTGTGCACCTTTTTAACCAAGTTAAATTTATTTTCTCCTAATATAAATCATATCTAAAAATTTGTTTTACTGGGAATTCACTCTTTTCCTTACCGGTCCTGCGTCTGTGAAATTGATTGTGATATAGAAATTTACGTCAGTTTTAAATTGGTGTGAATTATTTTAATAAATGCTTTGTTAAATGTTAACCCCAAGCTCAGCCAATCGATCCATCCATTGTTCTAACGATTAAGATATACCGCTACAGTTGGTCGCCAGAAATCATTGAGGACATGAATTTTCCTGAGACACGTTTCCCCACGCGATTTGTATGCTAATCCGTAAAAGAAACGTTATTAGAACATTTCTCGAATTATTAAAATGTTCAAATGTGTGTGAATTCCTAAGGGACCAAACTACTGAGGTCATCGGTCCCTACACTTACACACTGCCTAAACTAACTTATGCTAAGAACAACACACACACACCCATGCCCGAAGGAGGACTAGAACCTCCACCGGAAGGGGCCGCGCAAACCGTGACACGGCGCCTCTGACCTGGCGGCCACTCCGCGCGGCTCAAACTATTATTAATTAACCAACCACATACTAAACCAAAATAAGTATTTCCACGCAAATTTCATTGGTAATATGAATTTTAGCCTAATAGTATGCAATGTTAATCAACATTCGGTAGAAACGAGGTAGCTTTGGGCGTGTCGCAGGGAAAGCTAGTTGGAATGTTAAGACCGTCAACAAACATCGTTGATTTATCAGGTAGAGTGCACAGTACTATCATATTGTTCGTTGTCGATGCTATTATCTGTTCTATCTGAAATAAATGCTAGCTCTCATTAACTTTGGCTAAAAGGTTATATCTGTAACAAAGAACTCAATAGTATCTGGTTAAAATACATTAAGGAGCATTGACAGTATTGCACTCAGAGGGAAGAACGATAAAAACGTGAAACATTGGAAATGAGTATAGTGAGATCGGATATCAAAATGTTCCAAGTGTGGCGCCAGTGCACATGCCCATAGAAACTGGAGAGGAGCTGCAGTCGAGCAAGGGACCCTACTTCGACTGTGCACAATGTAGGAGTCATATACGTGACGATCAGATGCCGCCTTGGGGAGAGCGTTGCTAGGTGCCGAATACCAAATAGGCCTGTTAGAGGACATTCCTCACGGTTAAGAAAGTTGGAGAGGAGCCTAATCAGCAGCATGAAAACTGAAGGCTGGTCAATTGTTCGGAAAGTTCCGTCTGACGATGTTCGGAGCAGGGGGCAAAAGATGGTACCCACGTGCGACGTACCAGGTCTGGAGCGAGCAGGAAGTCGACGAGGCGAAAGGATCGAAAGATAGTGCGGCAAGCGATCCGGGATCCTATAGTTACTCTCTCCACGATACACGATGTACTGACGCCAGCTGTTGCACAAACCATTTCCACACGCCTCGCGGATGTGAATTTGCAATTTAGGCAATCTTTTTTTGTACTGCCGTAAACATAGAGACATCGGCAATTCCGTCTATAGTGGTGATAATCAATACCGACGTGGACTGCCGTACGAAGACAATGCGTGTTGTTTAGTGATGAATCCCGATTCGTTTTGGGGGCGAATGATAACCGCTTACGGGTGTTGAGGCAGCCTGGTTAACAGTACAGTTCCACCGACGCTTTCGCATGTCACACCTCCTGCACAGCTGCCGTAAAGGTCTGGGGGGCCATAGCCCACAGTAACCTGTTTCCGCTAACTGTGGTCGAACTTAACGGGCCATCGTTATGTTGATGGCATTCTTTGACCCAATGTGGGACCTTTCGTACATGGCCAACCACGAGCAATTTTTCAGCGAGATAATGCTCGACCATATATAGCTCGAGTTATCCAAGATTTCCTGCGTCATATTGCAACTCTTTCATGGTCGGACTGCTAACTGGACTTCTCCCCTATAGAACATGTGTGGTACCAACTGAATTGCCGGATGCTGTCGTGTCACTCTGTACATGTTTTGGAGGTGGCTGTTCAAGATTTGTGGGCCAGTCTCCCCCAGGACAGCATCAGAGGACTAATCAGCTTGATGCTAGACCCTGTAGATGCGTGTATTGCTGCGAAAGGGGATCCAACGTCTTGTTGATGTTGCACTGTATATATCTTGTTGTACTTACTGTATTTGCGTACTTTCCTTGATTTTTGAATCAAATGAATCTGTCATCTGAATAGTTGCGTCTAATAAATTTAATTTCGATCCTATGCTCCCCTCTTGGTGCGCTGATTTCAGTGTTTCTGTGTGTAATTCAGGAATTCGTCACAGCATCTACATATTTCGCAGTAACGGTATGAAACGGGACAAACATAGAAATTCAATCGTAGGAAGGGCGAATGGAAGGATTATAGAAGGCAGAGTACCATGGGCATGTAAAGCAAAATGCAAACGTAATGCAAGTACTGTGGGCCCAGTCCTGCTTCAGAACTTAAGAGTGTCTTTTTAGCATGCTTGACAAGAGACATCGGACGAATCCAGAGATGAATTTCTAAGAATGTAATACGAAATTATACCCGGAATGCCAGGAAACTGAAACGGAAATTTTTGGAATAAAGCCGGCCTGGGAGGCCGAGCGGTACTAGGCGCTACAGTCTGGAACCACGTGACCGCTACGGTCGCAGGTTCGAATCCTGCCTCGGAGATGGATGTGTGTGATGTCCTTAGGTTGGTTAGGTTTAAGTAGTTCTAAGTTCTAGGGGACTGATGACCTTAGAAGTTAAGTCCCATAGCGCTCAGAGCCATTTGAACTATTTTTTATTTTGGAAGGAAGATGAAATTATTCCCGCGGAAGTCTATTGACTTAATTTAGGGAACAGAAAGCAGGTACACATTTCACTCGCTCCGGGATTTTGAAAATGGGGTAAGAGATATTAAGACGGGCATCGGGGCCTGCGAGAACCCTATAGAACAGAATATGTGCAACAGATCAGGTGAACTTGCTGGCCAGGAAGGTGGTGGTACCGTTCGTTCTTCAATGAAATGTTTCATGTCTTCCACCGTATGCGTCAAAATTTTTTCTGCTGAATTAAGTCTTGCAAGGATGCCAGATGAGCAGTATCTCTGGCTCTGAAACGTCGTTGATCAGCTGCTGCTTCTTATCTGCCCTTAATTGGCACGAATTAAAATTGCATGTAGCAGGCAGTCTTCAAAATAGTTCAAATGGCTTTCAGCCCAATGGGACTAAACATCTGAGGTCATCACTCCCCTAGAACTTAGAACAACTTAAACCTAACCAACCTAAGGACATCACACACATCCATGCCAGAGGCAGGATTCGAACCTGCGACCTGCTGCCAGCACTCAGGACTGCATCCGCCGTCTCCTTTTAGTGTATTTCATCGACTGGATGGGTGATGTGGAAGCACGTTTCAGGAATAGACGACCAAAACGGAGGTTCTGAGCTCACTTCGTTCACTAGTTTCTCTGACGCTTTTGGACTTAACAGCGTTAGAGTAACCTGTCATAAAGTATCTAAGTACGCATACAGCGAGACGTGGCAGCTGGATTCATGGTGCTTAAACTGATGAAGACTAAGAGTTGACATTCCGGAGCCTTCAAAAATGGGTTCCGGCAACAGGATTATATTTCGTGTTTGTCTTTAAATAAACGGTCTTGATCATGACGACATTCTACTAGATGATGTAATTTCAGATTTCGATGCATGCACATAGTTGGCTAAAATGTTCACATTTAATTATGATGACATAATGCTTCACAGTGCATCTGAAACCATGTCTGCTTCCCAGCATACATGATACGAAGTGAAACGTCTGATCAAGCACTCGTTGACCGTGCAAAATTTCCGGATTCAAGTTGGAGTTATTCTTCTGGTTTTTGTTTACACGTTTTTGAGACTGGTTAATAACATTACAAAAAAAATCTATAGACTGTGAAGAAAGCTTACAGTCGTTATTGGTACACATTTATGAGAATATGAAATGCCATGTTGTGTTGTCAATGGTATGCTTAATTTGACAAGGGCGTGTTTCAGCCTGTTCGTCAAATAGGTTTTTTGCAGTTTTGTAATTTTCAAGAATAAATTATCTAAGCTTAGTGCTCAGCATCATGAATGACAATTATTGTTTCATGAATATGTTCATGAACCGGAAATTGAAGATGCACTTTCCGTATCTCAAATTTGTACATTTTCTGTTTGTGATAGATTTGACAGAAACTAGAAAGCGTTCATGTGTCTCTGTATGCTACGCTTTTGGATGTGATACAAAGTTCCTAAAGGTAACATAATTTGTAATTTAACATGATTGCATTATTCGTAACTTTTGTCTTCCGGTTTGTTATTAGAAGTAAAATGGCTATTTCCATCTTGTTAACACTCAAGAGATTTGGCCTTATGTCATGTGTATGTTGTCTGTTTAATAGTTCGTGTTTTCCGGATAGCAGCGGATTAGCTTGGCTGTAAGCCTACATTGATGAAAATTTTCAATGATCAATAAAATCCTATTTAACTGATATTATATACCTTGAATATAGACCTTATGGAGTGCCTGACATTGTTATCTTCCGAAATATTGTATGAACAGATCAGGTTGAAAGATTTATATCCAGTCGACATCGTAAAGATGGACTAGAGACCTTTACTAAAACTGTTGGTACCAAGTCTGTAACGTTACAGGCCACAAAATTGTAATAGATTTACTCATATTTTTATCGGTGTCACTTTTACAGATTCGTATATAATAGTTCCGATGATGAAACCTTGTTTCTTCTAAACTTGTCATTTTTAGCCCTTTTGCTTCGAGAAATGTAGATGGGTCTACGTTTTAACTCTGGCAGTATAATATTTTGAAGTGTCACTCGATTTAAAACTACCACTCTACTCACCAGTAACATTGTTTACGTGCCCTCTGTAGTCCTTGGCGTTCGTGATCACTGTACGCTGCCAGCTGAGGTTTGTGAACGGTAAGAAGCGCAGTTTATGATGTCGAACCGTCGCTGCAGACTGGTTCACGCGCTATGCTATGCTGCAATGTAGAACCAACGGTCTGAGCGATTACATACAGCCCCTTCCGGCAGAAGAGACTGTGCTCACTGTTGCGTGACAGATTACTCACTCACCGCTGCATAAGTCATTTTTCTCTACACGTGATGCACCCACGTTGACGAAACATTATAATAAGCTTTCTCGATTCCTTTTCTCTGACGGATCTTACGACAGTTACAAAAAAAAAGTGGTGTGAGTCAGGAGCTTTTGCGGCACTAAATTCGCTTCGAAAGGCACATATGCAGGTATAAGGTGCACTACCGTGTCCTAGCGTGCGCAATCCAAAATGTCATATCTGTGTCCTGTTGCACAACGGAACCACACTATACTCTGTACACAGCAGGTGCACAATATCAGCAGGAACTGATAAAACGCTATTCCCGCCACCGGGCAGTCACCCGGAAAGCAATTCATGAAGATCGTCTTAAGTATATGCGTATTGCTTGGAACATGCCGCATCCACAACTAGTTTAGAGAATCACTGGTAAAATCCTACTATAGTCATACAAGATGCATGGATTAACTACAGCCGGCCGGAGTGACCGAGCGGTTATAGGCGCTACAGTCTGGAACCGCACGACCGCTACGGTCGCAGATTAGAATCCTGCCTCGGGCATGGATGTGTGTGATGTCCTTAGATTACTTAGGTTTAAGTAGTTCTAAGTTCTAGGGGACTTATGACCTCAAATGTTAAATCCCATAGTGCTCAGAGGCATATGAACCATTTGATTAACTACAAGCTAATCTCTTAACACATGTAAACCACTGAATGGCTATCAACTCCATCCTATTCTAAACTCTTCTTTTGGAATTATGTATGCCCCGAATTGATAGCCGAGGGGAAGACGCAACGTCGGAAGTGTCTCATCTCACCGATGATACACGTAACTCACTCCTAGGATCCTCTCTCTGCACGTCTATTCCTCTAGGGGTTTCAATAACTGGCTTATTCTCGAAACTCTGTCTCCTGACAGGCTAACCCAACCAGTGATTGCTTTACCCAAACGAGAGTCGTCGCATCCCCTACCTTACTGAAGTCTTTATTATGAATTTTTATATCAAATGGCGGTTTCACAAGATAAAAAAGTTTCCCCAGATGACATGCTGGAACAAAGCCTCTCGTTGCCTATTTGCAATGACGTTGACTGCCTTTCCCTTCAAAAGTACATTCCAAATTCCAGAGCTAGCCTGTGATTTGTCCATTTGTATTCCGGCGGCTATCAGCGTACGTTTCGCAGACAGGGAGAGCAGACCCCACCGGTAGTCGTTGCATTTGACTCCCCGGGACTTCGGCGTCTCGACGGTCGAGGTACTTACGCCTCCCCCTTTGAGGTCAGTTTCATGAAGCCACATAAGCGACGGTGGCGGGTTTTTTCTCCCTTAGCCTGAACTGGGTGTTTGTTTACACTACAATGGCCTGTAACATTGCGGTCTTCATAGAATGAATTTATAGTATAACGTACCTTTCCTGTTACACAATAGATGATATTACTGTAGTCTTTATCCAGTACTGCTTATACACGATTTTACACGTTTTTCGAAATTGTATGCCTTCGGGTTATTGGTTGTGAGTATTGAAATTTTCTGCACATATTTGTGTATCTTCATGGTTCAATGCTAACCTGGCATTTGAGTAACGAGGGAGAAAGAATTCTTTATTCTAAGCAATATATTTACAGCGATGCTTGTATGTGACAAAACTGTTTCGTCCTTGACTGAAAATACTGGTACAGTTGTATTAATTTTTTATTATTGCAGATTTTTACACAACCAGATTTCAGGGTCTCAGCACCACCTTCAGGTGCCACTGTAAATGAAAATGAAACCAATTCTCTAAACAATCAGACCCATAAGAACTCCATCATCAGTGAAAACAAAGAGAGCCAGAAAATTTAAACAACATTAAACATATCAAAAATTAGTCCGAAGTGTATACGAGGGGTACCCAAAAAAACCGGAATAATTCTTTAAAAGTTACATATTTTCAAATTGTTTACAAAATAATCTTATCCTTACAACTAATACAATTGCCCCACCAGTGCTTCCACTGTTCGAAACATTTTTTGTCGTCATCTTTAGAAATGAGTAACAACTCCTCCCTCGTTTTTTTCTTGATTTCTTTAATGTTATCACATTCGCGTCCTTTCATGCCCCTTCTCATGAGTAAGGATAAGAAACGTCGCACGGAGTGAACTCAGGCAAGTAAGGTGCGTCGAGCAGTGAATCATGCCATTCTTAGCCAAAAACTGTCAAACAGAGTTGGCTGTGTGTGCAGGTGCATTGTCGTAGTAGAAGAATAAGTCTCCTATCTGCCACAAATCGGGTCATTTTTAACGAACACTGGTTCACAATCTTTTTAAAACTCCTTAAAACTATTTGTGAACACGAGCTCTCGAGTTTTTTCAATATTTTCGTCGATTTGGGCAGTTGATAGACGTTCAGATAGAGATTTGTCATCAATCGGCACGTCGGTATTTCTAAATCGAGCAAACCACTCGTACACTTGTGTTTCTCCCATAGCATCATCTTGTTAAGCTATTTTCAACATTAAATCAGTTTTAGCGGCATTTTTACCGAGTAGAAAACGAAACTTCACAGCTGCTCGTTGATCACTTAAAATTTCCATCATAAAAAACGCAACAAGAACACAACAGCTCTAGCAAGAACAGTTACTGTAGATGATCAGAAGAAGCCAGGTTGACAACACAGGGGCACTGAACTGGCAATGATCTGCGCTATACACGCCTAGAGGCAGAAATGCCTACTACACAGGCTCCGCCCACGGCAATATTATTCCGTTCCTTTTGGGTACGACCTCGTATATTCAGGTTAAGTTAAAAAGGTAGTGCGTCTGTCGTAGATGGTTCATGAAAGGGAGGGTGGAAAAATGATGGCGCTGAAACCACATTTCAGAGTTGTCTGATGTAAGTCGACCGTATGTTGTAAGCGCGGGCGAGGGCTGGGAGTAAACCCAAACGAAACTGGATTAAAAACTATACGTTACACCAATAGCGGACAGATAAGACTAAACTGTGCAGCTACACTTATCGAAAGGCGAAACCAGTGCCAAGTTCGTAAGCGCTGTCACTGAAAGACAGTCCGCCAACTGACGTAACTGTAAGAGACGTGAACTCTATTCAGAAATCCAAAATTAAGTAAATAACTAAAAACGACACAACCGCGCACATCTCACGCACATCATTTGCTCGCAGATAGTGCCGATATGCCCCGACTGTCAATGGATCGAGGATTCAGTGATGCGACCACGTGCTGCACTCAGGCAAACACAGTGTAGGGTACGCACCACACGAGCCAAACACAAACTGCTACCAAACTAAAATAAACCAAAACAATGATCCATTGAAGATAACGTAAAATGTGTGAGAGATGCACCCTCCATAAGAATAATAGTGGACAAAATTGAAAGCAAATAAGAAATATATGAAACCTAAAGTACACTACTAAAAACCCGCAAACGTAGAACCTGTCACAGGGAAAAATTGATATCAAATGAGCGTTCTGTGCAATACGCACATGGAAATACAAAAGTCTAAGGTAGAACTAGTAAAACAAAAGAACACAAATTCCCTTACAGATCAAAACTGATATCAAAACGGTGTTCTGTGCAATATGCTTAAGCAAATTAAATAGATCACTACAAAAATAGCAGCACAGAAGTACTGTAACAATAAAATACAAGAGGAGATAATTTGAAATATGAACAGCGACAATAGTAGATATGGTGCCTGTATAGGTCACCTATTTAAAAATGTAATTACAAGTAAAAGATACTGCAGAAACACGAGGTCAGGTAATTAAAAAACAAATACCGATAAATATTAGTATGAAACTGCTCTCATGCGCCATAAAAGTAATAATGATCTAGAGTAAAACTCGTAACAAGAAGACCAAAAATGTATAAACTGCCTTGATTAACCAAAGCGGAACCTACGCACCGTCCAACGGACAGAGAACCATACATAGAAACAGAGAGCTATGTAATAACGCCGCCAAAGCGGATTAGCAAAAAAAGAAATCGGCTACTAAGGTGCTGCAAAAAGTTACTCAAAATATTTTTCACGATAATGGATGACAGCCAAAAACAGTTGCATTATCGTGAAGAATTTCAACAGTTGCTGCTGCAGCCATGTTTAAAATGTCAAAATATTTTTGTTTCCGCTCTACCTACTCGTTTACAGCAGTATCAGGACTACTTTTTTCATCTTTATCAATCTCTATCTCGTCTATCCTTAGGATACACATGCCGTATATAAAGGCCCCCCTCGATATTCTCCAGCTTATGATCATTAAGCGCGAAATGCACTGACAGCACGGCTTTCAGTTTCTTTATACTGTAATGCTCCTTGAACTTCTGGCAGTTTGCCCCACAGTTTGTGTGCACTTATTTAATACAATGAATCCCCGTTCTGCTGAATGAATAAAGAATCCTATAATCACGCCGTATAAACCTGTGACCTTTATTATTAGGAATAAAAAGGCCAGAATAATTTATAGATCCCTCAGCCAATCACACAATTTAACTGTGTGCCGGACCGAGACTCGAACTCGGGACCTTTGCCTTTCGCGGGCAAGTGCTCTACCAACTGAGCCAACCAAGCACGACTGACGCCCCGTCCCCACAGCTTTACTTCTGCCAGTACCTCGTCTCCTTCCTTCCAAACTTTACAGAAGCTCTCCTGCGAACTCTGCAGAACTAGCACTCCTGCAGTTGCTCAGTTGGTAGAGCACTTGCTCGCGAAAGGCAAAGGTCCCGATTTCGAATCTCGGTCCGACACACAGTTTTAATCTGCCAGGAAGTTTCATATCAGCGCACACTCCACTGCCGAGTGAAAATCTCATTCTGGAAACATCCCCCAGGCTGTGGCTAAGCCATGTCTCCGCAATATCCTTTCTTTCAGGAGTGCTAGTTCTGCAGGGTTAGCAGGAGAGCTTCTGTGAAGTTTGGAAGGTAGGAGACGAGGTACTGGCAGAAGTAAAGCTGTGGGGACGGGGCGTCAGTCATGCTTGGGTAGCTCAGTAGGTAGAGCACTTGCCCGCGGAAGGCAAAGGTCCCGAGTTCGGGTCTCGGTCCGGCACACAGTTTTAATCTGCCAGGAAGTTTCATATCAGCGCACACTCAGCTGCAGAGTGAAAATCTCATTCTGCAATCACTCAATTTATTCGGAATAACTCCATAATAGGGAATCTTCAAGGCTTTGTTTTCTCCTATATCATGTGCCACAAGCGTACTGCGTAGAGGCCCCATATTCCTATTCTTAAGTGTCATTTGCCTATCAATGTCTTGGACCACCATAAGCGGGTAACCATTCACATATGCCAGAAATTTTATTGTGTCCCATTCTTTACTTTAGTCTTCCTTTCTAAGAGGGGCTGCATGCAGTCTGAGAACCAATAATCTGAAAGCTGCCAGTTTGTGAGCTTTACGGACAATGGAAGAGTTCAACGTATAACTCATAGTTGGTTTACGGTAAACGTTGAAGGCAATACCATCGTCACTCAGAGTAGGTAGCAAATCCAGATAAAGCAAAGGACCATTCTTGGGCAACCCAGAGTAAAATTAATGCGGAGTTTTGAGCTATTCAGCACCGTGTCCATCTCGCCAAGCCGATCTTTGCCACCATCATAATCGATAGTTCCGTCATATATATATATATATATATATATATATATATATATATATATATATATATATATATATATATATATATATATACCTTAAGGCTGAATAAAATGTCTTTCTCTACATGTACGTCCTTCAATGCCACACTTCTTTCTAACGATGAATGACTTGCTGGAAACCTAGAAGTATGCACTTTGGCTATTAAGGAAACATTTAATTTTGAAAATTACCTCCTCATCATTCTGGAAACGTCTGTCATCTAATGGTTCCTTCCTCTGAGGAAAGAGGAAGCAACTGGTTGCCATGACGACGAATATATATGTGGCCATATCTCCAAATCTGATTTCACAAAGAGGCATTAGGTATGATTTTATCGCATACACTATGAGCTAGGGCGTTCTTAAGGGACATAAACATCCTCTTGGATAGCTTGCTGGAAATTCGTCTTCATAGCCTCCCTTTGCCTCCTCGGGAGAGCTCGTTAATATGATTCTCTTAAAAGTTGCGCTTTATGAGCATAATTTGTTAGCACCACACCATGTCAGTCTACCATTTCAGTCCCACAAAAGATTCTCCATCATCTTTTCAGCTGATGATCGCATTAGCACCTTCTTCGGTGGTGGTTAACTCTCCCATGCACATGGATATGAGACAGACTCCGACCTTTAATTACTCAAGACATTTATTTGTTGAATAATTTCGTAAAAAAGTTGGTGAAACGTTATAAAATTACATTAGCACAAGAACATTAACAGACATTACGATATTTTTCAGAACAGTTTCTCGAAAGCAGTGGTGGTACATTATGTGTACCACTTCTCATCAAGTTATGTGGTAGTAGTGGCTGGAAGATAAATTCAAGTTTAACAATTCGAGCAGCGTGGTAGTTTTGGTAGGAAGAAATGTTTTTTCCTCAGCAGAGAGGTACATACACTTGGATAATGGGGACTTCTAGAATTATCAGTCATCATAGACAAAAATGGTCGTAACCAGTACAGCGTGTCATAAGTCTTCTCACCCTGCTTTGGTATGCAGCTGTCATGTAATCTGGGTCGTCATCACTACAATGTGCATCTTCGTTTGATGAGCAGTGGCCTCGACGTATTTCGGAATGGAGTATTGCCATTGTCTCATCTTTCAACACTTCCTTACAGAGATTCATTAGAAATTTAAATTGAAGATAATGTCTCAAATTACATATATGAAGTTTATTTACCCTCTCATGCCATTTTAGAGAAACGACAATGCTCCAAATGTGTAACACTATTCATTGTTCCACGCAGTATGTAACGTGGTGGATAAAAGTTTGTATATGTTTTGAATTCATGAAGTAGTCGTCTCCTGCAGAATACATTTAAGAACTCTGAACTCCACAGTGATTCTGCATGTATATAAGTCATTATCTTACCTACAACGAAAAGCTGAATCAACAATATATCACGAAAAGACAGACACAATTGCTCAATCGGTCGCAGTGGGCGAAACCAGGAACACTGTGCATAAAGTGGGAAGTAACAATCGCCACATGCGGACTATATGGAAAACTGCTAGTTCTGACATCTCTTAATCGTAGTGGGAGCTACCAAATTTACTACAGTGGGTAGTTTGCCAAACATACTTTCATGTTGGATGAGTCAGGACTTACTAATTTAGCAGTATGTTCTTTGATGACATCATGTTTTTAAGCAAGCAAGAATGGTTGTGCAGACACGTTGTGCGACCTACGCTATTAGACTTAATCCACATGTTTGGATTGCTTGCTTTGCTCCTTTGCCTCTTTCACAGTGGTACAGGAAGTAGCATTGTTTCGATAACAATCCATGTGTATTCATAGCCTAGTTTCCCCTGAACGCTGCTTCGCGCGATGAAATGAGAAACTGAGCTACGATTGCAGACTGTTCATCAAATAAAAGTGCCCTCGTCTTTCTCGCAGCTTGTTACGGGCATGGCCGAGCCAGATGGAGAGGAATGGAAACCGCACGACGTCCGTGTTCCGAGCGCCGGTTTACTTTTCAATAAACGCAACAGCCACAGCTGCCGTGCGCATTCGTGCAAAACACACCATTTCCAGATCATGCCTGGCCGCAGGTGAGGCAATCACAAAGAGGAGCGCCGGCCATGCTCTCTCTCTCTCCAAAGGAAGAGTGTCGGGCGCTAATCAAGACGGGCAGCTGGTGACAGCCTGATTCTATGATAACTGCTTTAATTTACTCTCCGAATCAGGAGTTGTCCTGTTTCCATTATGCTGGTTTTTTGATGAACAAAGATGAAGAAAATAAATATTTATTTACTACGAACGTTCAATAATTAGAGACAACTTGATGTAGAAATGGAAACAGCTGTGTGAAGAGTTTTGTACTTCCATGACCTTAGGTTGGCGTCAGTGGCATCAGGTGAGAGCAGTTGACAGACAAAAATTGTTTTATTTATAACTTCATTATAGCATTTAACGATGGCGTGACTGCATGAAGTTTCAACATCAGTTGAACAACGTTCAGAGATCCGCTTTTTGCATTCTTTAGGTGAGAGACTGACTAATATCATTTATCTGATAATTTTACAATAGGGTGGAAATTTTATGAACCGCGTTAAAAACATCGTCGAACCTCAGGGACTGACGAGCAACGTCCTGCACGGCCTGTTGAAGTGGCAGCTCCTTCGCTGGAAATCTGCATTGTCGACATTATTCTTGAGCACGACGTGTCATGTAGCAGAAGCAGTTGCAGTAAGTCGTGGCAAAGTCCATGACGTTACCAGTAATAAGCATAAATACAGCAAAGTGATTTAAAAAAAAAATAGATAACGCAAAAATGTAGTGAAAATTGACTCTTGATATTTACAGATTTTAAACAAAGATATGAAGGGGATGGTGACCTGTTCCTAAACAAGATTTCGAAGTGTGACGAAACATGGGTTCACCAACAGACAAAGCATGGAAAAGAAGCGCACCAGCTTACATGTTCGAAAGAACTTCAGAACACAAGCATCAGAGGGAGGAGTGTGTCGACCTTTTGGGATGCCCAAGGCGTCGTCTTTTGTGTTTATGTGGAAGGTCAACGTAATACACGCTGCCTGCTACTCAGACATGCTGATGAACAAAGTACAGCCAGCAATGAGAGAAAAACACCGCAGATCTCAAAAAAGGCGTGATATTGCCACTCGACAGTGCTCATTCTCAGACTGCTCACCTGACCGAGATAACCATAGAAAAATGGGTTGGGAAATACTGCCACATCTTCCCTCAGATCAGATTTGGCTGCCCCGGATTTTCATTTGTTTGGTCCAGTGGAGAAGGCTTTAAGCGGAAAAAAGTTCAGTAACAATGAGGAGGCTAAAGGATTTGTAGGCAAATGGCTCAAATAACAAAACAAAGACTTATTTGCAGCAGGTACTTAAAAAAACAAGTTTATTGTTGGGACACCTGTATTAATTGGTGGGAACTACGTTGAAAAGTTTACTGTACATCTACATCTACATTGAAGAGAGGCGCATCAGCTTACCTGTCCAAAAGAACTTCAGAACACAAGCATCAGAGAAAATAGTAATAAAAGTTTCATTTTGTCATTTTGTAAAAACACACAGCATTTTTCTGTACCTATTTGCCTGTTTAGTTACTGAATGTTCTTCAAAGTACTAATACGAGCGTCCGCTATCGAATTACATGAAAAATATATCTGTCGTTTACTCTGACATAACGTGAAGCCTTATATTCTGTGCTGTAAATGTTTCGAATCGAGCAGGGAACAAAAGGTTTTAAAGAGCACCTGCTCCATTGCAGCAGTCAATATCCAAGTTTTTCAGTTGTTATCGACTGATATAAATTTAAAAAAAATACAAGTAATGATATAGTGAACAGTATTTAAATCTGTCTCTTGTTGAAGGACGAGGTAGGAGTCTCGTTTCAAATTGTATCGGGCGGAAGAACGTGTACGGGTAATGAGTGAACCTCACAGGACAATGCTAGCTAGTGGCTCCAGGAACACTCTTTTGAGTTTAAACACTTCCTCTGGCTTCGAAACTTCCCACACATGAATATTATTGAGCATATTTGGGATGTCTTGCAAATGCTGTTCAGAGGAGAACTCCACCCATTCGTACTCTTACGGATTTATGGACAGAGCTGCAGGATTCATGGTTTCACTTCTCTCCAACACTACTTCAGACTCGAGGCGAGTCGATACCACGTTGTGCTGCAGCACTTCTGTGTGATCAGCCAGAGTGGCCGAGCGGTTCTACGCGCTACATTCTGGAACCGCACGACCGCTACGGTCACAGGTTCGAATCCTACTTCGGGCATGGATGTGTGTGCTGTCCTTAGGTTAGTTAGGTTTAAGTAGTTCTAAGTTCTAGGGGACTGATGACCTCAGAAGTTAAGTCCCATAGTGCTCAGAGCCATTTAAATCATTTTGAAATTCTGTGTGCTCGCGGGGGCCCTACACGATATTAGGCAGGTGTACCAGTTTTCTGTATAGTTAGTGGCGCTATCTCCTGTTCTGAGCCGCAAGCGACCGTTGGCGAGAGCTCATTCAGGTGCCAACATCCGTTAATCAACCACCAGGAGAGTAGCGATATAGTTGTACAGCTTTTTCTGTAATCTTTTACAGTTTAATTCTTAAAATCGCAATATCTGGATGGATATTGTGTATGCATGCTGTAAGATTTCGCAGGAGGAGTTAACCACAGTTTGCGAAAAGTTGATGAAGTTTTCCGACGCGGTGAGCCGTCTACCGACTGCTGCATCAAGGTTGTAGAGGCTGCAGAAAAACTGGCGCGTCACACGGGGCGCCTCAGTTGTAGCTTGTTTCACTTACAGTAGCTGCTGCCGTGGCACCTTACAGCGTACCTAACACGGGGGAACTGTGCTCCCTGCCGAACAAGTGGCGGGTAATGACGCGTGCGCAGCACTCTGGGTGGAGCATCAATGCGGAGATTGGCCGTGTGTCCTATTCAGTTTGCCGGCCGGAGTGGCCGTGCGGTTCTGGGCGCTACAGTCTGGAGTTGAGCGACAGCTACGGTCGCAGGTTCGAATCCTGCCTCGGGCATGGATGTGTGTGATGTCCTTAGGTTAGTTAGGTTTAATTCGTTCTGAGTTCTAGGCGACTGATGACCTCAGATGTTAAGTCGCATAGTGCTCAGAGCCTACTCAGTTTTTCCATTTGTTCTACTAGAAGTTCAGTTTATTTAACTTCATAATACTCTAATTTCTTCATTTTTATGGTTTTGATTTTGATAGTTATGTTGTATTGATCTTTTACTACATTGAGTCTTCTTTGTTTCCTAGCCCATTCACCCTGTTGAGTGGACAGGTGCTCGCTCCTTCAGCAGAATCCCAGCAGTCACGGATGGTTTGGGGGGGGGGGGGGAGGGAGGGGGAGGTTTGGAATAGGTGTTGGGAGGGGGAGTTGACAGTTATCGGGAACTCCAATGTTTTGCACGTTATGGAGCTCCTTGGGAAAATAGCATCTCGTTCTGGAAAGAAGATCGACGTGTCATCGGTTGGTCTGCCAGGGGGCCTGTTCGGAGATATTGAGGAGGCCATGCCTGCAGCTACCGAGGTGCATGGTGGACGTACCTTCAGTTTATGGTTCATGTCAATTCAAATTACTCTTGTCGTTTGGGTTAAGAGGCCTTCCTCAGTTCATGTCGGCGGGTGGTGGAAGTGGTGAAGACTGCTGACCTCGTTTCTGGGAAACAAGCATAGTTTAAAATTTGCAGCATCGTACTCAGAGTTGATCAAAATCTCTTGATTTCGAGCCGAGTGGAGTGTCTTAGCTAGAGGCTCTACGGATTCTGCGACAGTCTTGGCTGCAGATTTGTGAACGTGCGAGATTCCACAAGAAAAAGAACGCAGTTACTTAGGTTGTAGAGTACTTATGAGCTCTACATGCTTCTTTTAGGCTAGGCGATGTTTCGGGGTTCTTTGATGAACGCTCGCCAGTCTACATGCAGAAAGTGAAATTAGATCGAATGAAAAGTAGAAGACACTTCGAATTGCAGAATTTTAACAGATTTTAACAGTAAACTGCCAAATCGTTGCTAACCAAGTTTCTGAATTTACCGATCTCTAGGCAAGTTGTCGTCCACAAATTATACTCGTAACCGAGAGCTCGATGAAATGTGAAGTATAGATCTCTGAAATATTTGACAAGGCACGGAATGTATTTTGGAAAGACATGTTAGAAGGTTGTCATAGGAACGGGAGTGTCAATTAAAGTCGACAAGTATAGTATGTTTATCGAGGTCGAAGTTGAGCTTACCTGCGAAGTTACTTGGACGCGAGTAACAATCTTGGGTGACCTCAAGCTACACATCCGGTGTTTTTACTGGCCACTCTATTCCGCCGAAAAAGCTGTAGAATCTTCCGAAGAAATTCTGAGGTCAGTAGAGTGGAAATACTCTCATTATGCAGTATTCGGTGGAGATGACTGTGACCTACAGATGATAAAATGGGACGCCTGTGGTTTCATTGTATGTGGTACCGACAGACAGTTTTGTAAAATTGCTGTGAACACGTTTTCAGAAAGCTGTCTTGGGCTGCTAATTCGACAGCCCACATGCAGTGGAAGTATTTTTGGCCTTGTAGCTACAAACAAGACAGCTAAGTAGTAAGGAAAGCTGTTGATGAGATTCATTTTATTGGAAAAATTTCAGGAAAGTGTAGTTCACCTATTACCAACAATGTACACATTGCGTGACAAGCACAAAGAGTAGATTAGAGAATTTAGTGCTAGTATGAAGGCAGATGGTCGTTTTCCATTTGTTCCTTCTGCGAGTGGAACAGGACAGGAAATGACTCGTTGTGGCGCAAAGTACCTCCACCATGACACAACGGTTGCTTGCAAGGTATGTAACTGCAGATTTAGGTGTAACAGCCGTATCACACTGCCTTGTGGTGCTCCTGAAACCATTTGTACTTCTGTCGATTGCATTTCTACATGTTGATTTCCATTCAGTCACAGATTTTGATCATTACTGTATAATGTGGTACGTTTTTCACTGAGCGACAGTATATAACTGTGTCGAATGCCTTCTGGAAGTCAAGAAGAAAGACATTAACCTGAGTGGCCACGCTTACGGGGGTCTCGATCTGATGGACGAACGTGGCGAGCTGAATTTCTAAATACCTCTGTCGATGGAATTCATGTTAATTTTATAGAAGAGATTTTCTTTCTCTAAAAATGCCATAATACATCAGCATAAAACTTATTCCTTAAATCTATAACGAACGGATGTCAGTGACACAGACTCACTACTCTAAATAATACAATTTCGAAACCCCCTAATTGTCGAGCGTCTACGGTGCAGAAACGTGGTCCCTTGCGACGCCACCATCGGGCTCGACGACGCTTAAAAAGCAAGGCGTCGACAATTGCAAAAAAAAAGGGGGGGGAGGGAGCCACAGCTGAAGTGACGTGCAAGGAGGGGTTTGTCAATGACGTCACGCATATTTCACGACTCTGGCCAACGCCGCTGTGGACGTTTCACACATGGTCACCACAGCCTCCTTTACCCACATTTCATCCTTTCTTCTGGCGTCCCTGGGATGGAGTTCAGTACCGCGTTACCCTCCATTGAGATCCCGTGGTTTCCATATGAGTGGCAGAGGAAAACGTTTCAGACACACCGCTGCTCAGCACCGGTACTAAAAAGGACTCAGGGGGTAGCATAAAGGTCGTCAATTAGACGACCACTTCCCCTTAGGCGCTGGTTCCCCCACATTTCGCTGTCTAAAACGACAGTTCGCAATGCGATGAGCAACAGGACAAAGTTTTTGACAGTCATTTGCACCACCGGACGTTTCAACCCTTCTCTAAGGACATTGTGGGGTTGCCAGCGAAGTGTTTGTTTTTATTAAAAATTAAATTCCTCCAGGTGTACTTAAGATTTTTTATTATTTGATCCATATGGAGCACGTGTTAGTCAAACCGCGGGACTTCCAGACTGAGCCACACACAACTGATTTCATCAGATGTACGGTGATGGCCTGAAGATGACATTGACGCAACGTCCAAACCAGTAGCGAAGTAAATAAAAAATCTTAAGCACAGCTGGAGGAATTTCATTTTTAGTAAAAATTATACCAGCTGTGTCCCACCTTCATCTAGTTTAAATAAGGATGTACGAAGAGTGATTGTGGTTTTCCAGCTCTCCTGTTTTGCTTCGTTTTGTGGCGTGATCACAGAGGGTTGTGAAATTCACCCAAGCGTAAATAAAACAGCAAAAGCTCTCTCAAGGCCTGTCAGTTCCTCGGTGGCACCCGCCCACAGTTATTGAGGATTTTAAAAATGGACGCGTACAGAAGCAACCTGTACAATAGTCCGAAGCGATCGTAGGTAGGCAGCAACAATCACATGGATGTGAAGGAGTTGCCTGTTTGCAGGCTCCTCGGACTACTTTACAGGTTGCCCATGTACACATTCGTTTTTAAAATTCTCACTGAATGTGGGAAGGTGCCATCGAGGATTTTGCCGAACTGGGAGCGGCTTAGAGAGACTCTTCGCCATTTTATTGGACCATGTGTCGATGCTGCACACCCCCTTTGATCACGCCATAAGAGATCGCGAAATAGGAGAGCTGGAAAAGCATAAGCACACTTTCCTGCTTCGGATCGCATTCAAATTTACTCAAATGGTTTCTATCGGTCCCTAATGGTTCAAACCTGTCCATTGTGGTCCAAAGCGTGCGATCACGTTCAATGCGATGGAGTCTCACACTGTCTTTGGAGAAGGGTTGAAATGTCCAGGTGCGTCAGCAGCGTCAAAGGTTGTCAAGAACGTCGTTCTGTTGTCAAGAACGTCGTTCTGTTGCTCATGGCATCGGTAACAATCGTTTCCCAGCGCGAAATGTGCGTGATTTAACGCCCCAGGGGAAGGGGTGATTTCATTGACGCCCTTTATGCCACTCTCTAAGGTCTTTTTGTTCCAGTGCTGGGCGGCGGTGTGTCTGAAATGTTTTCCTCTGCCACTCACAAGAAAACCGCGTGATTTCAACTCTGGGTGTCGCGGTTCTGAGCTCCCTTTCAGAGTAGTCAAAAGAAAGGGTGAAAAGTGGATAAGAGAGAGCGTGGCGACTTTCCCTTCTAGCGACACGTCCACTTAGGTCGTTAGACTGAATTGTGGTGAAATTGGGAATCATTGTGACATCAGTAGCCCACCTTACACTTCACATAAACTTCTGAGCCTTTTTTCCGCATATGTTAACACCTTGCTGTCTGAAGGGTCGTCAATGCCGAGGCTGACGTCGCAAGGTGCCACGCTTTTGCGCCATTGTAGAGGAACGCTGCAAGCACTTTGGAACGAGATTTCAATGTTATGCGTCGCAGTGGGAGATAATTACGGTTTTTCGAAGAGTGATCCTTTAATTCTGTTGTGCAGTATGTCATATACATCTGACTTGCAGCCTTTCTTGAAAACGGACAGTGACATACGCTGACACTGTTGCTAGAAGGGTGGGTGGGGGGTGGGGGGCGGAGGGAGGGGGTGCAAATTCTTTCGCATAATCTCTGCAGAATCAAACAGGTATCTCATCTGATTCAGACGCCTTAGAGCTATTAAGCTATTGTTGTTTATGTAAATATTCTATTATGCCCTGTTCAAGTTGTATAAACAGAGCGAGGTGACGCAGTGGTTAGCACACTGGACTCACATTCGGAAGAACGACGATTCAAACCCGCCTCTGGGCAACCTGATTTCGGTTTTCCGTGATTTCCCTAAATCGCTTCAGGCAAATGCCGGAATGATTCCTTTTAAAGGGCACGGCTGATTTCTTTCCCCATCCTTCCCTAATCCATTGGGACCGATGACCTTGTAAGGGGCCTCCCGGCCAATGACGCCAAACGCTCATTTCCATTTTACCTTGCTGCCTGGTTCTCTTCTCCAAACCAACCAACCAACCCATCAAGTTGTATAAGGGTAAAAAATAATATAGGAAAAAAAGAGTACAAACATGACTATAGAGTAAGCAGTGAGAAGTGTGAAGAGAATTGTCGATCACACCAACTGATTTTACAGTATTAAACACTGATCATATTATACATATGGTCGTTTACTAATTCAGTTATCATTAACTGCTGATGTGTACGAGATACCGTAGCTCTTCAGCAACAAGGAGGATAAACAGCCAGAGACTCCCGTAGAAGAGACTATCACTGTTGTCCAACGCTCCACATCCATCTCAGGCCCCAAATCATACGGGAGAAGACCTTGACGCGGCGTTCATAAAGTTCCTTCGCTCTCAGGGTCCTAATTAGCAGAGTCCAGGCCAGCGTCAATGACGATGGAACCGCCCACCCGTAAAGCAGACAGGCGTCCAGGGGCCTCTCATATGTCGGAGGTGGACGCCCTGTACCCGCGACCTTGGAACGGGCTAAAGGTCAATGTCGAGTCGGAACGGCGGGCCGTGAGGAACACAATGCCGACCGCGCCCACTGCAGGGATTGAGCAGGAGGGGAGATCGCCGCTGGATGAGAGATGCGGAGAGGTGACAGCAGGCAAGGGCATGGCGCCGACACACGCCCGTCACAATCGCAGGAACATTAAGGATGGTGCAGGACAGTACACGAACTGAAGCACTCGACATGTACACCCCTTACAGTAATTGTGTCTGGACTGTGCCAAATCATAGTGGGCTGTGGAGCAAATCTTGTGATACACGAGCTATAATCATGAATTTTTAATCATCACGTCAAAAATGCAGTGAAGAGATACAATCATTTTTGTCACATACTTCGATACTAGCAAACTGGCTCATAAAACTTATAGGGCATTTACTGTTGACGTATAATAAATAAATCTGTCAAGAAGCAAGGTTTCAGAGTACAGTTAAGGGAAAAATTCGAAAATATATATAACTGTATCACAAAAGATAACTTTCTGCCATTTGTTGTCCGTCTGTCTGTGTACCCATCTGTTAAGCTATTTTTTTCTCAGGAACTTGTGGAGGTATCAAGTTAAACTTGTGTCAGGTAGTACGGCGTAAACGTCTACACTTGGTGGTGTAAAACATTCACGCTTCTAAGTCAATGCAGTTGAAGCATACAGCACGTATATAAAAATTCGGATACTCGCAAACTCAGCCATCGAAACACGAACTACTTACCGATATATCGGGCCTAGTGGTTTAGAGGTAAAGTGCATGCCTGGAAACCGAGAGGTCACCGAATTGAATCTCGGTCGGACGACGGACGTTTCAGTCTTAGTTTTAACCTAAACTTCATTTCTCAATTATGGGAGGAGTTGCTAGAAACAACATGTGGTTCGGTTTCATCGTTAAACAGTAGATCCCCTTACCACGGTTGCTTAACTGAGGTAGGTTGGTAGGTTAGGGTCACGGAAGTCGCCGAAGTGGTGTCCAATACGAAGACTTGCACCAGGCCACTGAGCCGTGACAACTTCAGGGCGCGAGTCCAGCTCGCTCTGCAGTAGTGGTACGCATTGAAGGCCACGCTTAAAGTTACTGTGGCGAGCTGCCATAAGAGCCAAAACAAAACGGTGCACTCAGCTGATAAAGAGCAGTATCATTTTCGTCTTCAGCGGAATTTTTGTCGCTGCGTCAGGTCAGGCCAAGTGGCTAATGAAGTCATCTGGATAATCGTGACGCAACTTCAATATTTCCGCTGCTGTTCAAAATTACGAGTATGTACGGCATGGTACTCCACTCTGTCAATGGGCTGAGCCATTATGTTTGAGCTCGTTTAGTGTGTGGCGGTACCTTTACACAAAAGCAGGTGAAATTTATTACAAGTTATACACCACGCTCGATTCACGCGCGCTACGTGTCAAATTACAACAGGGTTGACCAAGCTTTTACTCTGACGGAACGCTTTGTGAATCGCAATACTTTGATTGAACAGCTTGTTTATTTTGAAAAAAAAAATTTTTTTTTTTTAAGAAATCAGAAAAATTTGCTTAATTCTGTCACTACTTCAATTTCAAACCGTAACGAATAACACGGAAATCATAATAAAATTTTAAAATGTTACCATCATCGTCAAAGTACCGATCGAAAGCGATGTTATTAACAGTTGTTTGTGGAGCACTTATTCAATTCCCACGGAACTCCTGTGTTCCATGGTACACAATTGGGGGAACCAGGATTAAGCTGCATGAAGACGACAGTGAAGGGCGAAATTCGCTAGAGATACAGGTGAAACACGTTTTAATTATGTGTGAAATATGTTAAATATATGTGAGATATATGTGACATGTGAGTACATGCTGGAAACACATCCGTTGACGAACAACAAGCGGAATATCTTCCAAGAGCCTGGGTAGTATGGCTTTGATAAATACTGTGTACACTGGTGCATTTAAGAGGGGAAAAGACAAAAACAAAATACGTAGTAAGTGACTGATAATTTAGGTTGATGGCTATTCACAATTGGGCCAAGCATGCCTACTGCAGTTATTAAGCATTCCGTCTCTCGGCTTCATATAAGGTCCAAATTCAGCAAAAGCCAAAGCAAACACTTTCTATGGATTTAGGCGTGTAGCTGCATTTCTCGTAATACTAAGCACCCAGTGCTCTGCGAAACATTCAGTGCACGTGAAACTGATAGAGTGCTGACTGCAGTCGCCTCATCCACTTGAGCAAGCATTGCATCCTCTAAGTCGCGAGTCCGTGTGGTTGTCGTCTTCGTCTGTTGTACTCTGGAACCAATTGACCCGTTTCATTTAACTCCTGGAAGTGTCTTAGAATCACTGTGTGCAATAGATGTCCTCTAAGATAATATGTGGTCCTGTACAAACGATCCGCTTCTCTGCTGCTGCCATCTGCCTGCCCCACACGAAAATCATGTCTGCAACTTCCAACACCGGATACAAGTCCAGTTGGTTAGAAATGATCGACTTTAGTACTTCATCCTGTAAACACAGACTGCAGTCTACCACATTATGAACATTGACCATTACTACTGTTCATGTGAATACACGATATGCCATCTTCACTGGATTAGTTAAGTAATTGTGCCAACCTCTTCACCTGCAAGCCACGTGTTAAATTGAAACAGGTGATAGTGGGTCCACAACCAACTATACTGAGATAGGGAACCAATGGTCGGAAACGCATATTTATTGTGTTATAGACACACACTGCATACACTGAATGTAGCTCATGGTAAATGTTCAAAGTGGCGACCACCACCCGTCTCAGTGTATGCACGGCAACGGCGAAAGTACGAGGCCTGTTCAAAAAGTAAGCTCCGATTGATTGCCAAATGGAAACCACAGTGAACATCAGAAATGTTTTACTTGTAACAATTACCTAACCTTTCAGCTACTTCTCTACGTAGTCGCCGTTCTGACTTAGACTTTTGTCATAGCGTTGTACCAACTTTTCAATAGCCTCATCATAGAAGGCAGCCGCCAGTGCTTTCCGCCAATTCTCCACGCTGGCCTACACCTCGTTGTCTGTGTCAAAATGTTGTCTTCAAAGACAGCGGTTCATGTGACCAGAGATGAAACTCAGGGGGAGACAATTGCGGACTGTATTGTGGGTAATCTCACATTTCCATTTGAAAACGATGCAGGAGCATCTTCATTGCCCCTGCAGAATGCGGCTGAGAATTGTCTTGAAGAAGAAACAGCACGACAGTTATGTAATGTTAGCTGCATAACTTCAGGCGAAATTTCTCACCAGGCCCTTGTACTTGGCGGCAGACACTATTTTCTAGACATCTTTACGCACTCAATGCGAGCTCAGAAATGAGAAGAGCGACGTGATGCTAACTGGGGTTATACTAGAGACACTACCCAACACATCTGTGCAAAGCTTTATCGGATTTTCATAGTCGTTTTCATTTCGCGACCGATCGGAGCTTACTTTCTGAACGCCCCTCGTAGTTTTACCACACTCTCTCATGGGTATCTGGTGTTTGTTGTAACACGAGACAGGTAGCAGTAGGTCTTCAGTTATTTATATGGGGTTTCGTACACCAAAGTCTTGTGGCATCCACAGAGGAAAAAGTCCAGAGGTATGAGATCTGATGGTTGCGCTGGCCATGGGACAGGACCACACCTTCCGGCCCAACGGTGAGGGTACGTGTCGTTCAAGTGCTCGCGGGCATCATCATCGAAGTATCGAAGTGGGCTGGTGCGATGTCGTGTGCAAACCACACCTTTAAGCGGACAACAGGGGTGCAGTCAGAAAGAACTGTGGCAGCACATCTCGCAGGAACAACAGGTAACGTAGACTACTCAAACGGGGAGGAAGTAAACAAGGTCTTATAGGTGATCTGTAGCAATTCCCATTCATACGTTGACAGAGAATCGTTGCTGGTGACCACCGATGTGGGCGGTGTGGTGTTTATCCTCACTCTAGACACGGTTTTTGCGGCTTTTGAAAACGTCCTTACGCGTGAACCCAGTGACAGGAGTGAACGCGGGATTCTAAAATCCGTTGGTCCCAGTGCTTGTACCCGTTCTTTATAATAAGTGTGCAATACCCGTTCCACTAGTACTCTACATATTGTATCCTTCGAAGTGTGCGTTTCAGGGGCAATCTGACAGGTGCTTAATGATGGATAGGCGGCTACACGATTCAACGCCACCTCTTCAAAGTTTGGTGTTCCGACGTGTCTTTGGCGGGAACCTTGGCCGGTTCTCTGTGGCGTGAACCACGCCATCTCTTGTAAGTTGGTATCCACGGAGATAAATTTCTTCCAGTTAGGACTACGCGTGTTGGGAAAGCGTTCTCTGCACATTCGTGCTTTTTTACGAGAACTATATCCTATCACACAGTACATTAAACGCATTCTGCCAATTGTCGTGACGAGTACAGTACCATATTTGACTACGCGTTATGCACGGCATACATCGCAAACAGTCTTATGCAGTGGACAAGTAGCACCAGTGATAATGGCGTGCATGCGGCACAGATTAACGTGCCGGTGCAACGCATGAGTCCGCCACCTGACAGACGTGCTATGAGCTAAGTTGTGTACGGTATGTTTGTTTAGTGGTCAGAGGTATAAACTATTTATCACCCGCTGCCTATTTCACTGAACAATAGCTACCTGTGATCTTTGCGAGAGTGTGGCTCAACTAAATGCGCCGTTGCAACACCTGCACTGGACTGGCGGTCGTCGCTTTGAACAATTACTATGAGCTACGTTGTTCTTACGCGGAACGCGCTCTGTATGTTTAATCATTTCCGAACCACTGGTTTCCTAACTCAATGTAATCGGTTGTGGACGCACTATCATCTGTTTCGATTTGATCCAAAAGGCTTGAGATACCCTATACACTCCATCCATCACTGAATGACCTTCTATGTGCATCTTTCAGGTGGGGGAGGGGGAGGGGGGAGGTTGGAGGCGGGAAGTGTCGAAGGGAATTGCCGCATAACCTGTGGTTACTTTCTACAGAAACACGAACGTTTTGATTGACGTTCAGTAACTTCTGAGTAAAATGTTAGGATTGTCGTTATATCCATAACTCATTGTTGTATGTGACAGACTTTATACCAGTGTAATATATTTTAAGTAAACGTCAACTATCTCTTTCTAGCTCAAGCCTGCTATTATGCTTTTCATCCTGAAACTTAATGTAGCTAATTCGTGAGCGTGAATTACATGCCCTGCTGGATGATCAATCTCGAAGAATGTGATTAATTCTCGAGAGGTTTCTGATAACATGGTGATACATTAGCATGATATTCCTTCCCATCTTAACAAATCAATTTTGGTGAGTGCCGTGTCGTTTATAACTGCGTTTGTGTTGTAACGAAGATTTGAAAGTCATCCGATCTATCAGCAAATTTTACATACAAACGGTACATTTCCGGGCATGGTCTCCTCGTCAAAACATCATCTAGTCAGTTTCTCCTACAACCGCGAGAAGCCTGTAACAGGAATTGTGTCTAAATCAAACTGGTACTTGCCCTTTTCCGTCAACCCAGGAAGTTAGTGATACAATCAGCAAGGAAATACATACCATACATAAATCGCCGCATTAACGAAGAAATTTGGTGTTAATGCTAAAGTTCACTCGATAGCGTCTGCTTATTATAATTTACAAAAATGGCAATGATTTAACTAATGACGCTGCTCAACACGGTATTTATTGGTTTCCTTGGACGAAGTGATGCTATCCGTGTTGCGCAGTGAGGGCGCCATTGCAGCTGAGAGAACACTTGTGGGTGCAAAGTGTGTCAGGCGGCAACCTTTGACACAGCGATTACGTGGGAGAGGAGTCACGTTTCACGGCCATGGGTGACGGCGTGCGGCGAAGCCCCTCAGCCTGGCACTGTTACCTCATTTCAGACGTCACTGTATCCGTGCGACCTGGGGTCACCGACAAATAATAGCCGACCTTGGAAAGATGTGATAATGATTCTTGTTAGACAAAGATGCGGACGAAATCACTTTGTGTGTCAGTATGTCACAAACATGCTTCTCACATTCGACATCACATTTCTGAGGCTGCCGTTGAGTAAGACACTCCATTCAAATTGTTTTATAATGAACTTCCTTGCTGGGCGTTGTGGCCAATCGGTTCTAGGCGCTTCAGTCCGGAACCGCGCTGCTGCTACGGTTGCAGGTTCGAATCCTGCCTCGGGCATGGATGTGTGTGATGTCCTTAGGTTAGTTATGTTTAAGTAGTTCTAAGTCTAGGGGACAGATGACCTCAGATGTTAAGTCCCAAGGTGCATAGAGCCATTTGAACCAATGAAATTCCTTGGGGATGGATGGAGTCTAATAACAGTAATCGACTTTTGTCCCTAAAAGTAAACATCACAGTTGATAGACAGTAGTCAAAATTCAGCTTCCCCACATATTTTATATTTTCAAATTTTCATGTAATTGATGTTGACAAAACTGAAATTACATTAGCCGCAGTTGGCCATCGAAAAACCGGGTAGTAAAAATATATGACTGACGAGGACTCGAATCCGCATTTCCTGCTGTACGCGAGAGGTTTCGAAAAATTTTTCGGCTATCCGAGTATGCCTCACGTCCAGCCCAATTTCCCAACTTGCTGCACGCTACACACAATTTGCGATCCAAAGTATCCGGACACCCCGAAAAACTTACGTTTTTCATATTAGATGCATTGTGCTGCCACCTACTGCTAGGTACTCCACATCAGCGACCTCAGTAGTCATTAGATAACCGTGAGGGAGCAGAATGGGGCGCTCCGCAGAACTCACGGACTTCAAACACGGTCAGGTGATTGGGTGGCACTTGTGTCATACATTTGTACGCGAGATTTCCACACTCCTAAACATCTTTAGGTTCACTGCTTCCGATGTGATAGTGAAGTAGAAACATGAGGCGACACGTACAGCACAAAAGCGTACAGGCCGACTTCGCTTGTTGACTGACACAGACATCTGACAGTTGAAGAGGGTCGTAATGTGTAACAGGCAGACATCCATCCAGACTATCACGCATAAATTCCAAACTGCATTAGGATCCACTGCAGAATACTATGACAGTTAGGCAGGAAGTGAGGAAACTTGAATTTCATGGTCTAGCAGCTGCTCATAAGCCACACATCACGCCAGTAAATGCCAAACGACGTCTCACTTGGTATAAGGAGCGTAAACGTTGGACGATTAAACAGCGGAAAAACGTTATGTGGAGTAACGAATCATTGTACACTATGTGACGGTCCGATGACAGTGTGTGGGTATGGCGAATTCCCAGTGAACGTTATCTGCCAGCGTATGTAGTGCCAACAGTAAAATTCGGAGGCGGTAGTGTAACGGTGTGGTCATGTTTTTCATGGAGGGGCTTGCACCCCTTGTTGACCTGCGTGGCACTGTCACAGCACAGGTCTACATTGATGTTTCAAGCACCTTCTTGCTTCCCACTGCTGAAGAGCACTTCGGAGATGGTGATTGCATCTTTCAACACGATCGAGCCCCTTTTCATAATACACAGCCCATGGCGGAGTGGTTACACGACAATAAAGTTCCTGTAATGAACTGGCCAGCACAGAGCCCTGACCTGAATCCTATTGAACACCTTTTGGATGTTTTGGAACGCTGACATCGATACCTCTCCTCAGTACAGCGCTCCGTGAAGAATTGGCTGCCATTCCTCAAGAAACCTTCCAGCAACTGATTAGACGTGTGCCTGCGAGAGTGGAAGCTGTCATCAAGGCCAAAAGTGGGCCAACATTATGTTGAATTGCAGTGTTACAGATGGAGGCCACCACAAACTTGAAGGTCATTTTCAGCCAGGTGTCCGGATACTTTTGATCACATATTGTATGTAGCGTCCCATCTCCATTGCCCTCACTCTGATTCCCAGGAGAAGTCCGACGGGGAGTGCACGTGCACTGAATGATCTTTTATAATTGCGTCATGTCATACACTTTTATATGAGTGGCTTCTGTTCGTTCGGACATTTCTGAAAGAACAGACAAAACACGTACAAATGTTTGATCATGAATGCGAACTCCATTCAGCAGTATAAAATATTTGCTGTGCATATCTATCATCTATACACTGCAAACCACTGTGAGATGTATGGCAGAGGGTACGTTCCATTGTACCAGTTGTTAGGGTTTCTTCCTGTTCCATTCAGGTATGGAGCGCGGAGTGAATGATGGTTTGAACGCCTCTATGCGTGGAGTAATTATTCTGATCTAATCTTCACGATTCCTATGTGAGCGGTATGTAAGGGGTTGTAGTATACTCCTAAAGTAATCATTTGAGGCCGGTTCTTGAAACTTTTTAATACACTTTCTAGGATGGTTTATATCTATCTACAAGAGTCTTACAATTTAGTTCCTTCAGTATCTCTGGGGCAGTTTCCCACAGATTAAACAAACGTGTGACTATTCGTGCTGCCCTTTTCTGAATACGTTCAACACCCCCTGTTAGTCCTACCTCGCATGGGTTCCACAAACTTGAGCGGTATTCTACAATAAAACAGGTCGCACAAATGACATGTAAGCAATCTCCTTTTAAGACTGACTGCGCTTCCCCAGTATTCTACCAATAAACTGAAGTCTTACCCACGACTGATTCTCTGTGATCATTCCATTTAATATCCCTTCGAGGAATTACATCCAGGTATTTTTTCAAACAACTTACGGGAATTCATCCAGGTAATGTTTACAGCAACCATCGATATTTCCGTTGGAGTACACCCCGCATTTTTTAAGGCACAAACTGCAACGGACAGGCTATGTACACGCAAATTTTAAACCTGGGTTCTGGGAGTAATTCAGGAAAGATAACCCACACACACACTGAACACTAGTGCCACCAAAGATGACCACAGTCAGAGGTATCGATAGTGAAAGTCTACGAACTAGCAAGTGAGGTGACATTGACTCTGTCCCTCTGTTTTTTGACAAGGGAGAGAACTGGATTCCAAGCAGAGTTTAAGCAAAAACCTCCATCCCTGATCATAAGGTTATTCGATAATTTAATCTCAACAGTCTCCTTAATAACACTGCCGCAATAGCTGTCAATAGTTGGTCATGCAGGCCAATATCTCGGCATTATTATATAACACACGGTGACCAGTATCCAAACAGTATTCGGCCACAGCAGATCTATTTGGCTTCTGTAATCGTGTGTGCCGTTTATGCTCAGTACGTCGGTTCTCCACGGTCCTGATAGTCTGACCAATATATGCCATGCCACAGGTATAAGGAATGCGATATACACCAGCCTTACGCAAACATCTTTAACAGAACCCAAAATCACTCTCATTTTAAATGGAGGTCGGAAAACTCATTTCACATCGTATTTCCGTAAAATACGAACGATCTTGTTGGAAGTGCTTCCTACGTAAGGCAAAACGGCAGTAGACTTATGTGTCAACTCACTATTATCATCAGTCAGCCTTTGCACAGTTGGTCGATAGCGCAACGCACGTTCAATCTGTCTTTGACTATACCCGTTTGGACGAAAAGTAGCTTCAAGATGGGCCGGCTCAGCTAGCAAAGTCTTAGTGTCGAAAATGACATGTGCCCTGTGTACCAAGGCACAAAGTACGCCTTCACGGTGATGCGGATGACGACAGCCTGTAAATACAAGTCAGTGTGAGTGCGTTTCCGGTAAACTGCATGTCCCAATGATCCATCAGACTTCCTCCTAACCAAAACATCAAGAAAGGGAAGGCAACCATCCTGTTCCACTTACATCGTAAAACGAATGTTCGGGTGGATCGAGTTCAGATGTTCTAAAAAGACTTTCAAATTCTCCCTACCACGAAGCCGAACAACAAAATATCATCAACATATTTGATAAAACAGGCGGGTTTCAAAGGCGCCGACTCCAATGCACGTTTCTCGAAATCTGTGATAAATCGCACAGAGAAATCTTCTGACGACGCAGCCTTATCCGTGCTAGGGAAGGTTATAAATTTTGCACCCGCACCGAAGAGTTTGCTGGTAGTTCATTTTATTAGTTCAATTGAACAGGCAATTTTTAAACTACCTCCTGATGCTGCAGAGGAGTTTAGGAGGGTTGCATGGCAGGTGTTGACGAGTAATGTAACAGCAGCAGAGAGGGCTGCTTTACGTTCTCTCAAAGTGGACCCTGGTATAGTTATTTCATCTGCAGACAAAGGCAAGGCCAGCGTTGTTTTAAACAAACAGGATTATGTACAAAAGATCCAACGTTTATTATGAGACTCAGTGTATCGCAGAATCGACGCTGAAAGACCAACAGCCTCCTGAAGACGTTTGTCGCATAATACTATCAAGAGTCTTAACACCTCTAGTGCTGTTTCCCCTAGGTTATATGGCCTTCCGAAGGTACACAAAGAAACGGTTCCTTTCCGTCCAATAGGGAGCAACATCGGCGCTCCGACATACTGTGTAGCCAAGCACCTTGCTCCTCTCTAAGTCCACCAGTTGGTCGGTGTGAACATCATATCAGGAACTCAGCTGATTGCTTACGTCATTTGGAGGGAATTCCGTTGAATAACTCTGATATTTTAGTAAGGTTTGATGTGGTCTCTCTCTTCACTCATATTCCTCTGTCTGATTCATAGCGGTTAATTGAGGTTAGGTTTGGTTTTAGTTAGTTAATCTCTTACGGCATGTTTTGACATCCACTTACTTGGTATTCAATGCCCAGTATTACGAGCAGACAGATGGAGTTGCGGTGGGTAGTCCGTTGTCTCCTGTAATTGCAAATTTGTTTATGGAAGACTTCGAGGAACGTGCACTGGAGTCGGCGCCTTTGAAACCCGCCTGTGTCTTCAGATATGTTGATGATGTATTTGCTGTTTGGCCTTATGGTAAGGGGAACTTGAATCCTTTATAGAACATCTGAACTCGATCCACCCTAACATTCATTTTACAATGGTAGTGGAAGAGAATGGTTGCCTTCCCTTTCTTGATGTTTTGGTTAGGAGGAAGTTTGATGCATCATTGGGACTTGCAGTTTACCGGAAACGCACTCACACTGACTTGTATTTATAGGCGTATAGTTGTTACCATCTGGATTAGCGTGAAATGGTGCTTTGTACCTTGGTACACAGGGCACCTGTAATTTCCGACACTAAGACTTTGCTAGCTGAGCTGGCCCATCTTGAAGTTACATTTCGTCAAAATGGGTATATTCGAAGACAAATTCAACGTGCGTTGTGCTGTCGACCAGCGGTGCAAAGGCAGACTGATGATGATTCTGAGTCGACACCTAAGTCTACTGCCGTTTTGCCTTACTTAGGAAGCACTTCCAACAAGATCGATAGTGGCAATGAAATGAGGGTATGAAATCGGTGGCCGGGATGCCCCATCCGGGGAAGTTCGGCGGCCAAGTGCAAGTCTTATTTCAGTCGACGCCACATTGCGGGCCTGTGATGAAGCTGAAATGGTGATGAGGACAACACAATTCCCGAGCGGAGAAAATCTCCAACCCGGCCGGGAATCGAACTGGGGCCTACTTGCATGGGAGACGAACACGTTAAAACCCAGCTAAGCAGGAGGACAAGATCGGTCGTATTTTACGGAAATACGATTGAAATGTGTTTTGCGACCTCCATCTAAAATGAGAGTGCCTTTGGGTTCTGTTAAGAATGATCTTAGTTTGCGCAATAAGGGTGTATATCGCATTCCTTGTAGCTGTGACATGGCATATATTGGTCAGACTATCAGGATCATGGAGTACTGATGGACTGAGCCTAAGCGGCACACACGATTGCAGCAGCCAAGTAGATCTGCTATTGTCGAACATTATTTGGATACTAATCACCTTATTTTATACAAAAATACCTAGATATTGGCATGAACGTCCAGGTATTGGGACAGTGTTATTAAGGAGGCTGTTGAGATTAAATTAGCCAGCAACCTTATAAAACTGGATCGAGATTTTCGCTTAAACTCTGCTTGGAATCATGCTCTCTCCCTTGTCAAAAAACGGAGGGACAGAGTCAATGTCACCTCACTTGCTAGTTCGTAGTCGATACCTCTGACTGTGGTCATCTTTGGTGGCACTAGTGTTCATTGTGTGTGCGGGTTATCTTTCCTGAATTATTCCAAGAACCCAGGTTTTAAATTTGCGTGTACATCGCCTGTCCGTCGCAGTTTGTGCCTTGAAAATGGAGGGGTGTACTCCCGCCGAGATATCGGCGGTCGCTGTAAACATTACCTGGCTGCATTCCCGTAAGCTGTTTGAAAATTGTACACCCCAAGAGAAACTCAGGTCTCACATCCAGGTATTTGTATGAGTTGGCGAATCCCAACATTGACTCATTGATATTATAGCTACAGGTTACAACGTTTTTTTTTTTCGTTTTATGAATTGCAGAATTTTACATTTAGGAAAATTTTGAGCAAGTTTCCAATCTCTGCACAACGTTCAAATGTTATCAACATCTGACTGAATGTTTATACAGATTCTTTCAGATAGTACTTCACTACAGATAAATACATCATCTGCAAAAAGACTGATTTTACTTATAAAATTGTCTGCACTATCATTAATATACAACATTATATATTACTATAAGTTCTCTCTATCATTGGTCACTTCCTGAGCCGTCACAGAATAGCCCAACTGGCAGTAAGGGAAGTGTAGGAGGCAAAAATTGTAGAAGGAGATCAAGGTTTGTAGGCAATAAGCAGGTTACAGTAATCACGCAGAGATGACGAGACTTGCACAGGGTAAACTACCGTGGAGACTGACCTAAAAGCAACTCTCCGCCTGAAGGTCACACCAACATATCTGCAATCAATCTACAACCGCTTTGTAATAAGTCTTCTCTTCAAAATATTGTTTCCGCACCTCTTTGCACTTCATATTTTTTAAGGGGTAGTCAAATAAAAACGAGACAGACGGGAAAAAGGAAGTAAAATGCTTATTATTTCAAAAGTTATCGGCATAACTATTAATACATTTATCCCACTCTGACACAAGACGGGCAACGTCTTCGTGGAAAGATGTTTGCCGTTGCCTACTGTGAAGATCCTCCCTTTATTAATTGCACTAAAATTATTTGAAGTGGTGTCATTGAGCATCAGTGAAAATAAAATTTGTAGCAATGTTTCTTAATACACAAGATGATCATAATTAAAGTTAAGCTTCCAAACCGCTGTAGAAATAACACCACTGGTCAAAAAATGGTTCAAATGACTCTGAGCACTATGGGACTTAACATCTGAAGTCATCAGTCCCCTAGAACGTAGAACTACTTAAACCTAACTAACCTAAGGACGTTACACACATCCATGCCCGAGGCAGGATTCGAACCTGCGACCGTAGCAGTCGCGTGGTTCCGGACTGAAGCACCTAGAACTTTTCGGCCACTGCAGCCGGCTACCACTGGTCAGAAGAACATCGAATTGCAACGGAATATTATCGGAGAAGGGCGAAAACGTACGGCAGAGGGAAAATAAATAGTTACAAAATGTAGCAATAGATAGCGTTGTAAGCATCATAATTTAATAGTGGTCCGCTACAAATGATAAATGAATCATACAACAGTGCCTAAGGTATACGTTTCACGTTAAACAAACTATACTATTCTATATACATGGGTGTACAGGTGTGGTACTGTTAGTTACGTAAGTCCATCCACCACGGCAACGTCATATCACATCAGACGGGAAAAATCGATTTTTAATTGTCCTGAGGCCAAAAACCGCAAAAAAAGCATCAATCTCATCGGTTTTTAATTGTCCTGAGGCCAAAAACCGCATCGAAGTGTCTCCGGCGTCACGTTCAAAATGTGTTGCGCAATGCGTGCGTTCAATGCAGCTACATTTGCAGTCGGAACACTGAACAGAATGTCTTTCAGATAGCCCCACAGCCAGAAGTCACCTGGATTAAGGTCAGCTGATCAGGACGGCCAGACTGTATGGAAAGTGTGGCTGAAAACTCTAGCATTTCCGAAATGGCGCTGCAGTATCTGCTTAACTGGATTTCCAACGTGCGGAGGTGCGCAATCTTGCATAAAAGTGATCCCACCCACACATCCACGCTGTTTGAGAGCTGGAATGACGTGGCTGCTCAATACACACTCATAGCGCATAGCAGTGATGGTACAGGTAACTGGACCGGTAGCACCTGTCTTTTCGAAAAAATATGACCCTATGGTAAATGATGCCGTAAACCCACACCACACAGTGACCCTTTCAGGATGAAGAGATACTGGTTGATTTGCGTGTGGATTTTCCGTTACCCGTATTTGACAATTCTGTGTATTGACATATCCTGCCAGATGGAGGTGGCTTCGTCTGTCCACAAAATGTTCCACGGGTAATCATGGTCCACGTCCATGAGAGCAAGAAATTCTGATGCAAAGGTCTCTCTTGCTGGTGGGCCAACAGGAAGCAACTCGTGCACATGGGTAATTTTGAATGGATAGCAAAAAAGGACGTTTTGTAGGATTTTACACACCGTGCTCATGGTCATGTGCAATGTTCGGGCAATTCTCCATGCTCTACACGTTTTCACACCCCCACTCGTCTCATCCAGCATTGCTGTGGCCACTGCTTCCACTGACGTCGAATCAATTCGTTTCATCCCTCTGCCAGGTTGCACACCAAAAGAACCCGTCTTTTCGAATTTCCGAATCATTTTCTCCAGACGCAAGGCAGTTGTTGGACCAACGCCTTCTTTCAAACCCTTCAGTGCCCGGAACTTCTGCAGAGCGACTTCTGCGCAGTTATCATTCTTCTAACACAACTTTACAAGCAGAGCGTGATCCTGCATTGAGACAGTCATGGCGAACGTCGCAGAAGCGAAAGGAGGAAAAGCGGTGTACCCGGCGTGTTTATACGAACTTCAGTGGATCGTGCATATGACAGGTGTTTTCGTTTACGTATTGTGACACATGAAGCACCATCTGTTGATCAATTTTAACACTATTTTCTTCCTTATGCCATACGTTTTCCCCTTCTCCGATAATACTCCGTTGCAAATTGACATCATTCTGACCTGTGGTGTTATTTCTACAGCGTTCTGAAAGTTCAACTTTAATTGTAATCACCCTGTAGTTCAAGAGGGGACTCTTCAGGTGTAAGTTTAATGATTCACTTAACTTTCAAATGGCGTCAGTGACCGAAGGATCTTCATAACAGCGTTGTGTAGATGTAAGTGAATAGTTCCTGGGATTCGTAAATAACAAGCTTGAAGCATAAATACCTGTTTGCAGAATCTGTTGGATTATTGTCATTTAATATTGTTCAATCCTCAGTCACAAACACCGTCCTAAATCAGAAGGAAATTATAAAATGAATGTACATAAAAGATAAGAAGAGATCTCATGTCTCTCTAACCACACAAATCGAAGATCTTAACATGGTCTACACTACGTCAGATATAGAACGAGTCTGACGCAGTTTTATCATAGCAAGTACAGTATACACCTCACGGATTGTTCTGGAAGCTTGCAGAAAGTTCTACTGATCAAATTATAGTATCTAGGTAACTTCCGTTTTTCCAATTTTATAATATTTTCCATTTACAGTTTATGCTTCCAAAATGAATTTTTTTTTTTTTTAGATTTACGAAAATAACAGGCAGTAACAGTATTGTCAAGTTTGAGTAAATATTTCTATAGATGTTGGTACTATGTTAAGTTTGTAAGTTAATCGGATATCGACTGTAAATCAGTGAAAATATAAATAAAGATATTTGCCTTGAACAACATGAGAACAACCTTGGAAAATGTGAATAAGTGATAATATTCTGTTTTATATTCTTTAACTGCCATATACTGGAGAACTAATTCTCGTGGTACAATATCGTAGCACAAATAACTATCGATATTTATAAACGGAAAAATATTTATGAAACAAAGTTTCGCCCGAGTACTAGAAAACCTAATAAACGGCCAAAACTGTGAATTATATACTTTATAACTACAAATTAGTTCACACGCGGCCCAGAAACCTGATACTAAAACCATTCAACACCCTTGACACATAAAATGTTCCTTTATGTAAGACAATCGGTTTCGACAGACTTTGCTGTCATCTTGAGGTCTTAAAAATCTTTTTGTTGTGGAACGTGTTTATTTTACCTTGGAACTGAGGCCAACTTACCATGTGGGTAAAAATCAGTACGTAGTAAAACCTTTGTCATAACTAAAATATTTGAAAACGTAAAGCACCTTAGCATGAGGTCTAACAGAAAAAGAACACGTTTCAGAACAAAAAGGTTTTTAAGATGTGAAGATGACAGCAATGTCTATCAAAACCGGTTGTCACAAATAAAGGGCTATTTTATGCGATCTAGGCTGCTGATTGTTTTTAGCAAGTAAATCCTATCGCCTCGAAAGTATTCTCAAAATGAGCAAATTCAGTCAAAAACCGAGTGGTATCTTAAATTTCTGTTTGCAGGTGAAGGGAGATGTTAAGACAGGGCCGGATTCTTGTTTATTATACTTTGGAACCATGATTGTACCTCTTTGTCCGAAGTAAATCGGCAGCCATGAATGACTCCCTTCAGAGCTACAAAAATATGGAAATAGCATAGGAAGAGATCGGGAGAGCGTGGAGGATGTGTAAGCGAAATCTCTGCACCTTAGTCGAAACAATTTTGGCAACAAGTGGACCAGCCCACTTAATCTTTTTTTTTTTCATATCTCTAGTTTTCATTTGGTTTACCCTTATACTAAGTTCTACTTGCTTCTTACTTTATAAAGCGTTCCTCATTGTTAGCAGCAGCTTTTCCAACTTCTTTCTAAATTTTATTAAGTAATATTGTTCTTAAATTAGATTTCCATTTTGTTAAAATGCATTCCTGTTGTGAGCACTGTTTCAATATTCAACAGCCAAATGATGTAGTACTGAAGCCGTAACGGAGCTAAACCTTTACAGTACCAGGAGGGGAAAGGGGAGTGGTACTTTGTGCTCACATTTTGTAAATACTGTAATTAAATGGGCATCTCATACTTTAAAATTCTGATAAAAATATTTATTGTGCATTATTGCTTTACGACCAATGAAATAGCTTTTACATTCACACTTGCTCATATCAAAAGGCGAGTGGCACAGAACATAGTGAAAGAGAGAGACAGAATAAGGAATGAAGTTAAAGGAGGAACAATAAGAGAATCATTTGAAAAGACTTGTCTTCCAGAAATTGTTAATGAAGTGTTGGCAGAAGAGCCAACACCGTGTTGCTAGAGGAGGCCGAAATGCACGCTTTTAAGGTCACGCAGATTGGCGTGAGGTCTGGAACAAGGTAAAGTAATTATCCTATAAGAACGTAGTTCTTGGAATACTTAACTTTAATCCATAAGTGGTGTACATCGGTCTGACGGTACAGGCATCACAAGTTATATATCTACTGATAATGGCGCCTTGCTAGGTCGTAGCAAATGACGTAACTGAAGGCTATGCTAACTATCGTCTCGGCAAATGAGAGCGTATTTGTCAGTGTAGCATCGCTAGCAAAGTCGGCTGTACAACTGGGGCGAGTGCTAGGCAGTCTCTCTAGACCTGCCGTGTGGCGGCGCTCGGTCTGCAATCACTGACAGTGGCGACACGCGGGTCCGACGTATACTAGCGGACCGCGGCCGATTTAAAGGCTACCACCTAGCAAGTGTGGTGTCTGGCGGTGACACCACACCTAACATCATAATAAAGGATATCAATGAAGAATCATCGAGACAGAATTCACTTGAAACAGACGAACTTGAATTCTTAACATATTTAAGGTTACTTGTTACTGTGGGGAAGGATAGCACTAGTGAGCACCTATTCTCGATTTATAGTCCAACACTTCACGAAGGTTTGTTCGTACTGCTACTATGAGGAGAACTAGATTCCGTCAGCTTGGTAAAATAGTAAAATCTGATGACAAACAGACGCAAAATGATCGCAGGGAACATGAAAAGTTAGCCGCAATACGAGAAGTATTTGATAAAATGAATTAATTACTGTGAAGGTAGTATTCTGCTGGTATGCGCACTGTTACCTATGAAATTTTGTCGATGTTTCGTGTCAGGTGCCTTTTCAAGGTCTCCATGAAGGAAAAACGGGGAAAGTATGGTATACTTATACTAATGCTCATGAACTGTAAAAGCAGATGTTCTCAACATGGAGGCGTATGCAGGGAAGAAAAATGATAGCCCAAAACAATCAAATTCGGTTGCAGTTACGGTGAATCGCCTGGCTGTTCCTGTCCATGTTTTGATTTGGCCAAAAATTTGTGGAAGAATCATAAGCTAAACCTCGTGGGAACGTTACAAGTTAATACGAATCATATACCACAAGAACTGAAAGATATCTCAAGAAGATAATTATAGTCCAGTAAATTTGCTTCCAGTGATTCTAGTGTTGGAAATGCCACTGTCACAATTGTTTCTTATCTCCCCCGTGAAAAATCCAAAACAAAACCTTCTTTGGCTGTCGTCTCAACATTATGACGCTGCAGTTGGTTCACCTACTGACAGTACGAAGAAAACAGTCATAAATTTATATTATAATGAGACGAAAGGGGGCGTTGACCCAATCAATCAAATGGTGAGGAAATATTCACTTAAGAGGGCTACAAACAAGGTGGCCGCTATCCATTTTTTATACTCTTGTGGACATAACGGAATTATATGGTGATACATCGTCGCTGTTCAATTTCCCTAAGTGGAATAGAGACAAAGTCTAACAAGCGACGGATTTTTCTTCATGGATTGGGACTACTGCTCACGAAACCATAGACTGAAGAGAGGGTTGCGAATATAAGAGGACTCCAGGGTTGTGTGGTTCCAGATATGGGAGCTATTGTTGGACGGAATAAGCGGAACTTCGCTGCAAAACATGCTGAAGAAGGAAGGGGAAGATGTCATTTGTGTTGTCGTGAAAGCCAGTCAAAAGAAATGAAGTACAATAAAGTGGACAAAAAAACTATGATATTCAACAACTGTAAGAGACATACACGCAGTAAATACAGCAAGAAAACTGTTATATCTTCCACGTGTTGATGATGATGTTTAGTTTGTGTGGCGCTCAACTGTGCGGTCATCACCGCCCGTACAAAGTCCCAGTTTTTACACAGTTTTTCTAGCCACTGTCACGAATGATGAAATGATGAGGACAACACGAACACCTGTTCCCCGGGGAAGAGAAAAACCCCAAACCTTCCGGGAATCGAATTTCGGACTCCGTGGTCTAGAGGCAGCAACGCCAGCCACTTTACAACGAGCTGCCGACGTTCCAAGTGTGAAGACGTTCCCGAACAAAGTGACGATTAATCGATCCCACAAACCATGTAAGGTGAACTGCTGTATTTAATCCAAAATATCTGTTACATATTTGAATACTGACGTGTTCTTCAGTAACTCTGTAATGACTTTTACCACCAATGTAAAGAGATATTGCTCAAGAAACTAAGGCGAACTTATATTATGAAAAAAATGAAAAATTACCAAATGCGTTTTGTATAGTGTTCTGAAAGAAATTTACAGTTTCTGGACCTTTATTACACATCGAAAGGTCTTTAAACACTATCGTGTTAATAAAGGTACTGCGAGTTATGAAAAATACGTTGGTACTGTAAGGGTTAAGTAGTACTTCCTGATGAAAAAATAACTGCTTGGGACGAACGAAACTGGAAGTTTTGTCCAACTTTTATAAGAGAGTTGTCGTAGTTTCCATAAATTTAATCAGACGAACTCCGAGATGGCGTCTTCGGTTAACACATTTCTAATTTTTTTTTTCTGACATTGTCGGATCAGTACTTTTAATCCATCATCCATGAGCTCTGGATACTTACGATGTTAAACGATTATCTCCCTCCACACAGTTTATCGAAATTCCGTTTCTCTCTTTGTGGTCTAAATTCCGTTCCAAGTCTCCACACAATAATTTTTAAACTGAGTTGACATTCGTGGCAATAAACATTGCTGGTGGTTGAATGAGGTTCGACGTTTCTGTTTCAGTAGAACCGAAGGAGACACCAACAAGTCCCCAACTAGAGACTTGGCAGACCACCGACAATTGATTACTGTCATTAGAAGTAGAATGTAACATGAATGACATATAAAGATATGTCAGCAGGATCGAAATTTTAAGTCTTTGAGCGTATTTGTGTTACTCATCTCCAATGTACACTCCTGGAAATGGAAAAAAGAACACATTGACACCGGTGTGTCAGACCCACCATACTTGCTCCGGACACTGCGAGAGGGCTGTACAAGCAATGATCACACGCACGGCACAGCGGACACACCAGGAACCGCGGTGTTGGCCGTCGAATGGCGCTAGCTGCGCAGCATTTGTGCACCGCCGCCGTCAGTGTCAGCCAGTTTGCCGTGGCATACGGAGCTCCATCGCAGTCTTTAACACTGGTAGCATGCCGCGACAGCGTGAACGTGAACCGTATGTGCAGTTGACGGACTTTGAGCGAGGGCGTATAGTGGGCATGCGGGAGGCCGGGTGGACGTACCGCCGAATTGCTCAACACGTGGGGCGTGAGGTCTCCACAGTACATCGATGTTGTCACCAGTGGTCGGCGGAAGGTGCACGTGCCCGTCAACCTGGGACCGGACCGCAGCGACGCACGGATGCACGCCAAGACCGTAGGATCCTACGCAGTGCCGTAGGGGACCGCACCGCCACTTCCCAGCAAATTAGGGACACTGTTGCTCCTGGGGTATCGGCGAGGACTATTCGCAACCGTCTCCATGAAGCTGGGCTACGGTCCCGCACACCGTTAGGCCGTCTTCCGCTCACGCCCCAACATCGTGCAGCCCGCCTCCAGTGGTGTCGCGACAGGCGTGAATGGAGGGAGGAATGGAGACGTGTCGTCTTCAGCGATGAGAGTCGCTTCTGCCTTGGTGCCAATGATGGTCGTATGCGTGTTTGGCGCCGTGCAGGTGAGCGCCACAATCAGGACTGCATACGACCGAGGCACACAGGGCCAACACCCGGCATCATGGTGTGGGGAGCGATCTCCTACACTGGCCGTACACCACTGGTGATCGTCGAGGGGACACTGAATAGTGCACGGTACATCCAAACCGTCATCGAACCCATCGTTCTACCATTCCTAGACCGGCAAGGGAACTTGCTGTTCCAACAGGACAATGCACGTCCGCATGTATCCCGTGCCACCCAACGTGCTCTAGAAGGTGTAAGTCAACTACCCTGGCCAGCAAGATCTCCGGATCTGTCCCCCATTGAGCATGTTTTGGACTGGATGAAGCGTCGTCTCACGCGGTCTGCACGTCCAGCACGAACGCTGGTCCAACTGAGGCGCCAGGTGGAAATGGCATGGCAAGCCGTTCCACAGGACTACATCCAGCATCTCTACGATCGTCTCCATGGAAGAATAGCAGCCTGCATTGCTGCGAAAGCTGGATATACACTGTACTAGTGCCGACATTGTGCATGCTCTGTTGCCTGTGTCTATGTGCCTGTGGTTCTGTCAGTGTGATCATGTGATGTATCTGACCCCAGGAATGTGTCAATAAAGTTTCCCCTTCCTGGGACAATGAATTCACGGTGTTCTTATTTCAATTTCCAGGAGTGTATTTTAATATGCAAGATTTCCTTTATTAATCAGGTTGCTCTGCCTACGGGCTAGTCATCGAGGGTGGAGGAGCGAACAGAGTTTCAGAATACTCTCATGCCCTTGGGATGGAAAGTTGCCCTAAAAGACAAGTAAATTAGCAATGATCAACGGTGTGGGTATGCAGAAGGCAATGGAAACCACTGGATTAAAGACAAATGACGTGTACCCACAGAACACGTGACCTTAATTGAAAAAGTGTCATAGTTATCTTCACATTGGCAGAGGAATCAGGCATTAGTCCCCCATTAAGATCACCGGGACAAGAATCCTCCTATTAGAGTCCTGCTGGAGTTTTACTAGGATCCTACTAGAGTGTTGCTACAGTCATCCAACGCGTCCATCGGCTAAGAAGTAATATGGGTTGTTCGAAATCGGTTTAGACACTGTACAGTAAATGTGAACACTGACTGTAGTAAAATTTAGTGTGCTCGATGAAGCTCTACTGAAACAGAAACATCAAACCTGATTCAACCACCTGGAATGTCTGTTGCCACGTAGGTCAATTCAGTTTAAAAAATATTGTGTATAAACATGGAATTAAATGAAGACCACAAAGCGAAAAACGGAATTTCGTTAAACTGTGTGGAGGGAGACTGTCATTTAACATCGAATGTATCCATAGCTCACTGAAGATGAATTAAAAGTACTGATCTGATAAGGTCAGAAGAAAAACTAAGAAGTGAGTTAACCGAAATTGCCGTCTCGGAGTTCGCCCGAATAAATTCAGGGAAACTACAACTTCCTTATAAAAGGTGGACAAAAATTTCAGTTTCGTTCGCCCCAAGCAGTCAGTTTTTCATCAGGAAAGGCGCTGCAGTCTGGAACCGTAAGACCGCTACGGTCGCAGGTTCGAATCCTGCCTCGGGCATGGATGTTTGTGATGTCCTTAGGTTAGTTAGGTTTAACTAGTTCTAAGTTCTAGGGGACTAATGACCTCAGCAGTTGAGTCCCATAGTGCTCAGAGCCATTTGAACCATTTTTCATCAGGAAATACTCCTTAACCCTTACAGTACCAACGTGTTTTTCAAAACTCGTAGTACCTTTATTAACACAATAGTGTTGAAAGACCTGTCGATGTGTAATAAAGGTCCAGAAACTGTAAATTTCTCGTTTGCATCCTCAGACTGTGGTTTTTCTTTCCGTTTATTACGAAGATTTGCCGTATCTGTGTGCTTGGGGACAGCGATAATGCAGTGTTTTCCCGTTTGTTAACGCGACGAGTGCTCGTGAAAGTTAACCGACTGAGACCTCGCTCCACTGGCGATCCCGGCGTGTGATAGTCCGACAGGCATCACACTCGTTAGGGTCCGCGGGGGCGGCAGTGCGTACTGCCCGCCCTTGGGAGCGCGCACGGCGGTTACGCGATTAATACGCAGGCGTGCTTTCTGCCTGCCTCTGCGGCGAGGCGCTCGTCAAGGTCGCCATGAATCAGTGGCGCGCTTGTGTGCGCGGCGGCGAGCAGCGGTCACTGGCGACGCGGGGGCACGCTCCGCTGGCGTGACTTGCGAAACCCGCGAGCCGCTGCGCACGCGACCTCTGCCGGCGAACTGCGTCGCTGCACGTCCGCACCACCGAGTAGGCGGTCCGGAAGGAGCTAGTAGGTGAAAGTGGCAGAACGGCGTTACAATTTGCCCGTCACATTCGCGTTCTGGGCTCGGGAAAAATAATGAAAACACACTGCAGACTAAGGCGCGGGTTACAATGACGCAATAGATCATATATTTTATCTAAACTGAAGGTGGAGGGAGGAGAAAGGAAAGGAAAGGGAAGGAACTGCCGATGTCAGCTGCATCAGGACTTGCGGTGACGAATGAACACGTGTGCGGAACGTGGGCTCTCTTGCTTACTATTGTAAGCCATTGTGGTCTCCTGACCTTCATTGCTTACATATTCCGCCCTCAAAATTATATTCCGCACATCAAGAGACGTCATTCGAACCCAAACTCGATAAGATAACGTCAATGTTGTATGAATTCATATAAACGATATGCAATTAACAAGGAAGCGTACCGTGGTTGAAATAATCGATGCTGGCGTACACACACACATTCCAGACACGACGGTCACAGAAGCTTTTAGTTCAGGAGAGAAACCGCACAACGGGACGCCGGTCCCTTCAGAGGACGACCCGGCCTATGTCGGCCGGTGACCGCTCGTGTAGCGGACAGCGTGGGCCCGAGTAAAATGGGGGAACAACCCCGTGTTGGGCTTAAAAGCAAATTCCGCTACATTGTGTGGGAGCGGCCAGCCTACACATTCTTTACACATAGCACGCAGTTTCAGAGATTTTCACAGGGAGACAGCAAACGCTAAACGCCAATACTACAGGTTTCCGGACTGGTCGCCTTATACGAAACGTCATTCTCCCGTTTTAGAAGAGCAATGCTGATTGGCGGACGATATTTCTGACGCCTTGAGCTGAAGGAATAATGGAAGAGACCGAATCCACGTCTGGCGTGGAGAGGCGCTGTTCCATTGTTGCTCTTGGAGCGAGGAACAAGTCTCAACTCAGTACTTCACTGGCCGACCACCTCTGCCGAGAGCAAATCGAAGTGCTACTCTATATTGAGTCCACGCGATTAAGCATTGTTCACTGTGTTGGCTGACACACTTATTGTGAGGTGTGAACGGACAGAGTTATAGTTAAACGCCTGCGAGCGAATTTTGAGTGGCATCGCGGTGGACTGGTTATCTGACCGGTGTACCACGCCAATAGTTAGACTAGGGCCGAATAGGAATCCTCGACTTCATCAAGGCATAGGGAGAGTTTGATTGGCGAAGGTCAATCCAGATAGAACGAGAGTTATCTTATTTGTCAGCAGCGAGCGACGCAAACAGCAGTCATTGCAGCTTATGGTATTGTGCGCTACAGCTATTGCGAGCCCCATATTTCCTCCACAACAGTACACTTCACTGCATTTCACACACGACAGCCTCGACCGTACCTAGCCACATTCTAAAGGATAATTATTCAAGCCTCTCAGCCATTCTGCCAAGTCAACAACAATCTTAAACTTTGTATAGAAATTTCATTAGCGAATCCTATCCTTGACAGGTAACATCACATTCCGAAAAGAACCAGGATATAACTTGTTCAATTTATAACTAAAAGTGCCATTGTGATTTGTCAGAAATTTTGCTAAATAAATAATAACTTTCGTTAGTTTCATGTTTTTCTTAACTAACTAACATTACTCCAGTACCCAAGTGTCCCACTAGTTACGTAAGAAATTTTGTAAATTTTTGTGTCATTTCCTTACAGCAGACGACTCCAGAAGATATTTATTGCTGAAAGTTTTTCAGGCATTTCTCGTTAGAACGTTAGGAGCGTATGACTTCTGTAGTAGTGTGGGGGTGGAAATTGCATATTGCAGGAGGCACAGGGTAAAGGGTATATCTCAGATTAATCCCTTGCGCAGAATAACAGAATAACAGATCAACCCCACACCTCAGACTATGTAGCTGCGTTAACCACTGCGTCATCCGCACACAGTGTTTACCGTATTTGCGAGAACTGGCTTGGCAAGTCTCCAGGCCGACCCACAATTCACCATGCGCCACCTATCCACAGCCTCCATCCATGTCCTCACTGCTAACTGCTTTGAGATTCCCGCCGTAGTTCGAACGTAACTGTGCATCCGCACTGAAGGTGGTGAATTCATTGCCAATCGAGGTGAATCGGACATTTCGAAAAGAACAGACACCACGCAGACAAGTAAGATATCAGATAAGATGCGACCTACGTTATGACAAACAACAAAGACAGCGCGGATCACACTTCTGGCTAAAGAGTGGAACACGGAAAGTGTCACATCCTGATTTCCCAGAATATTCGATCTGTGAAAGAGGGGTCAAAATAAAGGAGCACGTGTCTCGGCTTATCCGTTGATACTAGACTGTTTCTGCAAAAACGAAGGTAAAAGTTTTCGACGTATTTTCGAGGTTCTTTATTTGCCTTTTACCGGGCGTTGTTATCAGACGAAATGGTGGCACAGTGATTAGCTTCGCGGTTTTGTAATTTTGTGCCCCATGTTCGAAACCCGATTATTACTTGTATTTTTGTTTTTCAACTGTATGCCCATCTCTGTTGAAGATTACTGCGTGAACGTTTTCGGGTGGATATGGATATAACGTTGTCCTTCGAAATTAATACCACGAAACTATTGTCGACGCGCCAAATCTTCACCGTCGTTATCGACGTTTCTTCCCCGAGTGATTTTCATACGAAGAAACGCCACTGTGGCAAAGCTGCCTTCGCGCGTTGCTTGTGGTGTTCGGAATGTCTGTGTTTCGAATGTTTCTACGACCGGTATCATCCAAGGGAATGCACCAAATGTTCTTGAGGAATAAACATATGAATTAAATGTAAGAATTAATATAAGAGTTGGTAAGAGAATTACATATCAGTCTCTGAGAATTTAACCCCTCAAAATGCCAAACATACTCATATATTGTATAATAAATGTGTGACACCTACTGTGAAATCCAGCTGTAATTTTATAATTAATGTGATGTCTTTGTATCCACTAATTTGTTAAGAAACCTTCTATGGAAATGGGTACATAAAAGAAAAGAATAAAAATAAAATAAATATAAACAATAATCGCGTATCGAATACGGGTCAAGAAATGAAGAAGCCGCGACGCTAACCACTTTTTATTTTTTATTTTTGTATAGTATTTTATTTTTTATTTATTTATTTTTATTAGGGTCACAGTCAGCTATAGGCCGGAGGAGACAAGTGGGCAGAGGTTGACACCCGAGGTCTGACAACGATGCCTCCCCCTCCCATATCTGTGGTGCACCCAAACACTGGTTATTTTTATTTTACTGATTTATTTTTTTCACGTATATATGGAGTAGAAAAACAAATTAAAACTAGTCCACCCTTCCTGAACCCTGAAAGCCCAAAACGTGATAAAGGATGGCAGGCGGGCCAACTCCAAGAGGTAGGCACGTCATGTTTCGTTCCAGATCGGGCGGGCTGCTGCCGCGCTGGAAACACGCCAACTTATTGGGGCGCGGCAAAGGCTGGTAAGGTATTTAGTAAAATACACGCGATAACAGGAACAGCGCTATCTTCCCATGTGCAGTCGGTAGATCCTGCCAAATATCAAGTCGCGATTGACAAACATCTGCATATAAATATGACAAGGTCCAGCCCTTTATCCGGAGAACCGCCCGAGACTTTGTAGCAGGAAAATATTCCACCGCTGGCTAAAAAAGGACTCTCTGTCAAATGATAGCGTACGTTCGTAAGACCAAGCCCTCCCGCACGCGGGGGGTGAGAAAGTGTGTCACAGCGTATATTGAAGCCGGACCCAGCCGTCAGAAAATATCCGAACGCCGCTTGAATTCAACATCCTATAGTAATCGGCAACGGTAGAACCTGCGCAGTATGAACCATTCTGTATGCCACATAGGCAATACGCTGCAGAGGATCGAGGTGGCGTAGGAAGTTGTGACTGATCATCATACGGGTAATTATCAAAACTTCACGAAAGTTGACTGCCGCTGTACGGGGCGGTGTCGACGTGAAGGTGATGCCAAGATAGTGGAGACTTTGGACACAGGGCAGCATCGCTATATTTTCCGGGGATAGTCCACGACAGAACCGTGGATCTATTCGCAGTCATCACACCTCCAGCTGCCTTCTCATAAGCCATAATAGTGTCGAAGACCTGTGCGACCTCCTTCCGAGAACGAACCACCAGCAGGAGGTCATCCGCGTTTGCACAACATAGGAAGGTGTAGCCCTGTAAGGAGAGTCAACAGCACCATCAACAGGCATATGGGCGCCTCTAGTGCCGCTGCATAATGGTTCATGCATAGGGGTCAGCACTGGCGGACCGACCCGCCACACGCCCATTGACAAAGATCACGCGCTGCTCAAGAGCCGCTGGTGGACTATGATGAACTGGGCAGGGAAGCCCACCCATTCTAAGAATATATAAATACATGGTGCACCGTGTCAAACGCGCTGTCAAATTCTACGGCTATGTTCACCGCACGGTCTGCATGCCTCTGCCAGAGCAGTCACCTCACGACAGTCTCCAGTGGTTGTCTAGACCTTATCTGCGCCAACTGGCGTAGTCTGTTCGGTGGAGAGGACACGCGCAAAAATCTTGTAATCAGTATTTAATAAGTTCATTGGGCGGTTGTGGGCCGTTGTTATTCCAGGTGGCGGTTTATGAACAGTAACAATAATGGCCTCGACAAAAGCTGGCGGAATCGCAGCTGCAGAGGTGATCAGTTCATTATACGTCTCTGTCTATAGTACAGACCAGAGACCACAAAACGTGCGATAAAATTCATTAGGGGGTCTGTCGATGTCTGGCGAATGCACTGCGCATCCTAAAGATGGCGGTAGTTACCTCCTCGAAGTTGAAAGGTTCCATTAACGTAACCTCCTCCTCAAGCGTGATGGTGCGCGGAACGTCCAGGGCGATAGGATTGAATTCCAGTACTGTCCAATCATCTGCACGGTGATAATGTTCGATGAAGCTGTCGACTGTGTCCACTTTTCAGTTGACCAACTGGGCACGGAGATCTACGAGTTTGGTGACAAAGTTTTGTCTGGAGTGTTTGCGATCGTTTACGGTATGGTGCAAAGAAGGATCCTCCCGCCGCACTACATCAGGTCTGCGGGCACGCACCACAGCCCCTGTAGTTTCCAGCGAGTAATCGCGCATAGATTCGCCTTAATCATACTACGTTCAGTTAGCACTTCTGGGAAAGGTGGCTGATCATCAAGGTCGGTCAGGGCGCTGAAGGAGTGTGCCTGTGCCAAGCGGCCACCTCCTTGCTGTAAGTGATGAATGAGCGATTGAGCATCATTTTGGCACATAGCCACCAGTCCACCACTGATGCATAGGATCGGAGACACCGCTCACACTTTGCCTATTTCTCAGTGATACGTTGACAACAAACAGCATCCTGGAGATGCTGAGTATTATTGAGTTACATGGTGCGCGACTCCTCCAAGCCGCCTGAAGGAGAAAGAGCAGTGTACACATGTGCGCGTAGTGGTCAGAAAACACGGAAGGCCAGCTCTCTACGTCGAGCACCACATTAACCAGCCCACGGGACACATTAATGCGATCTAACCGACTTACCGGATGGTTTGTAAGATTAGTTTCTTGATCTTTCTGGCCAAGTACACAGTTAAAGTCCCCTCCAAAGAGAAGACGTTCATGTCGCCCTAAGAACAGTGCGCCAATCTCATCTGCATAAACTCTTGTCCTTTCACACCGACGCCAGGTAGCAGAAGGTGCAGGGACATCAATGACATGCGCGAGGTGAATAGACGGGAGTTAACATTATGTCGTCAATCAGGATGCCTTCACGTACACAAACGGCCACTACACGGCCAAAGTGATCATCATGTGAGGCACAGAACTCACATCCTACTATCCATGGTAGCGCTGCTAAATGCACCTCCTGTAACAGTTCAATGTCTAGTTCCGCATCTTGACGGGCGTGCGGACGCCATTGATAATCATAGTCGCGATTCGGTATGCGTCATCTGCGCCCTACCGTGGTGAGGGGCTACATGTCGCTGTTATGAAGATACTTGGGCACTCGACGGAAGGGACTACCGGCACCCCTCGTTCGGCGCAGAAGTTGACATCAACAGATCGACCCCCCCCCCCCCCCCTAACGTCGGTGATTCCTGTGTGGGATCCGCTGTTCCTTCAAAATCCTCGCTCCACGCCAGCGGTGACTCCGTCGTCGTGGTATCCACATGTTTGACGCCTGTCGACACCGCCAGTTCGTCTGGTATCGGTCCTTCTTCGGAGGTTGAAACATTCGATTCCTCGATGCCATATTAACTGAGGGCCGCCGTTCCACAGCTGCGCTGACGAAACCGTCGTCTACGGTCTCAGACGCTGAAACGTTGATTTGTTCAACAGGTAGTGTATCACCTGGACAGGGAGAAGACTCCTGTTCCGACGTCGTACCGCAAGTCCCTTTGCAGCGTTTAGGACATCGTTGTTTACACAATTGTCCTTCCGTGTCCGAAGACGGGTGAGAGTCGCGCCGGTCAGGCAGAGAGGCCACTGTCAGAATATTTTTTTTTTCACTTGCTGCTTTCTATTTATGACCCACCGTCTGATTTATTATGGTGGGTCGTATGTTGCCACTTGGCCGCTTTGACTGGGTCCGGGGCCGGAGTGGCTGACAGTGATACCACTCCGACTCCCGCCCCACTCACAACGTTGCCCGTGTCCCGCCACGCGGAGGCAGGCTCTGTTTGATGTTTATTTGAATTGTTTTTATGCACAATTTTAATAACCTTATAATTAATATAAAGGAAGTAGGAATAATAAACACCAAATTTTAATAATTAAGAAGAATTAAAGAAGAATTAAAGAAGAAACAGAAAATAGGAAAGGGTATACTGTAGTAAGTTCCCGTCACCTGGTTGTGGGTGGCGGCGAGGGTCTTGGAATTATCCTCAAGTCGCTGGCCGTCGCTTACCATTCCTTTTTATACCTAACATTCTAAAAACTAACATGACTAATAGAAGTAAACTGAAACTAACACTCCATGTGTAGCCTACAAAGCTCCTTGTGATAAACAATTCAGCAGTTAGCACCTCCCGGCCCCACCGACAACCCGGCCTGAACAGTGGTTTTCCCCGATCTACAAAATGTATCCGTCGGGTTGGGCTCAATCAAAAGGGACCACAATTAAGATCCTTCTGTCCAGGCCGTGCGCCGCCTCTTACCAAGAGGCGTAGGTCCCTTGAAGAGGTGCCTAGCTTTACGCTCCAGCTCCAAAGTCGTTGCTCAAATGGTTCAAATGGCTCTGAGCACTATGGGACTCAACTGCTGAGGTCATTAGTCCCCTAGAACTTAGAACTAGTTAAACCTAACTAACCTAAGGACATCACACACATCCATGCCCGAGGCAGGATTCGAACCTGCGACCGTAGCGGTCTCGCGGTTCCAGACTGCAGCGCCAGAACCGCGCGGCCAGTTCGGCCGGCCAAAGTCGTTGCCTCTCATTGGACATGGAGGTACTATTAACTATACACATACATACATTTATGGTGCTATTGGTGTTTAGGAATGTGTGTGAACATATGCACCTTTCATCGGCTATTCGGGACCATTTTTGAAGCCACACCGGTTGCCGCTATCGGTCATCCGTCTCAATATCTGTATCAGTGCCTGGGTCAGTGCCTATGTCTTCTTCACTAGGGGTGTCAGTCGTGTCTTCCATCCCATGGGCATTCTGGTGTCTATGTGGACCGACTTGCCTTCTGTAGCGTCTGTTGCGTAGCTATTCTACGTGTTGAATCGTTGAGGCTTCGTCAGTCAGCGTGCTAAGTTCAGTCCACTGTTCCGGGTCATGTACTATGGCATATAGTTCATTTTGTGTGTTCGGGTGGTTTACGTGTAATGTGTGTCTTATGTTTGTGGGTTGTCCGCAAAATAACACAATGTGTTCTGGGGAACCTTCTTGCCCGCATGTTCATCTATTAGTCTGCTGCAAACTCACGCGGTAAAGGCGCGTGGGATAGTGGCCATGTCCTGTGATGAAGTGTACCGATGTTTTAGCTTTAGTCTTGCCCGGATATCAGGGAAGAAGTTGTATACTCGGCGGCCTTTATCGCTATTGTCCCATTCGCTCTGCCAGGTATCCACTCGACATGCTCTAAGTTGGCGTGTTGTCTCAAGCGGTACACCAGTGATCTGCGGAACCTGATTTACTCTCCCCATGTTAAGCCAGTTCATTGCTGCGCGGTACCTGATAGTGATGTCTATGGGGAGGGTTCCCATGATAACACATAATCCATCAACTGACATTGTGTTCAAGGCCCCTGTTAATCAAAGTAGAACGCTGCTTTGCCCGTGACAATCAGAGAGTCGACCAAAGAGTCACGTTCGACATCAGCGTCGGCTACAAGCGCAGCCGGAGCAATCACCGGAAAGGGCGTAGCTGAAGTCACATCATCAGTCGCCTCGTCCGCTGCCGATTCAAGAAGGAGTGAAACAATATCCATCAGCTGTTCACGTTATTCCGAGAGCCGCCGGGAGGCCGGCGGCGACTTAAGCGATGTCGCGTATGTGATCGAATGTACCGTAGACGACGAGGGAAGTACCACTCCTCCAGTTGATAGCTGCGTTATCCCTCGCTGCAGAAATTCAGATCTGATGTGGCCCACTTTTCCACACCCTGAACAAGTAAGCGGTTGTCCGTCCTACATTATTACGGCCCGACATCCGCTGATGGTCGTCTAAGACGGAACATTGGTGCGCAGATCAATTATGATCTGATGTACCACGTTAGAAACAGGTTATATGCGGAAGTGGGACCAGCGTTCTGTCTTATGACCAAGGAGAGCGTCGTATGGCCGGGAAGTGGCGTGACGTGCTCTGCGGGTTCCTAGAATAGTTCGAACACACGAATAGCTCCAATGCCCAGTCCCACATGTTCGACTTTGACCTCGTCGGCGTTATCGTCAGCGTGACGGAAACGGAGTCCCTGTCTGGTCGCGTTTAAAACGCGTTCGAGCGCAGCTAAGCCTAGTCTATGGCTAAACCAAGTCTCCGCAATATCCTTCCTTCCAGAAGTACTAGTCCCGCAAGTTTCGCGGGAGAACTTCTGTGAAGTTTCGTAGGTAGGAGACCGGGTACTGGCGGAAGTATTGCTCCGAGGAGAGATTTTGAGTCGTGCTTGGATGTTCAGTTGGTAGAGCACTTCCCGCGAAAGGCAAACGTCTGGAGCTCGACTCTGGGCCCGGTACACAGTTTTAATCTGTCAGGAAGTTTCAGATATGAATTTACTGTAGAAACTGTACATCGTTTTTAACTCGTTGTCTTCGTTGTCGCGGTTCCTTACTCGGTGACTGTAAAATGTTAATCGTAATCTAAAAATTATTTCATTCGGAACTAAAATGGTGGAGCCCCTACTAACGGTTTTGAAAATATTAATGGTAGGTATACAAATTGAGCAAGCCGCAATTTCAGTACATTTAAACATGCAGCTTCGAATAAAAGATGTCTACTACTGATTCGCGAACAGATGAGACTACGATTCAAGTAGCTTATCAAGGGAGGCCATTTGATCGTTTATAGGAGCCAGATGAGGGGAGAGGACGGGGCTAAACCAGAGGGTGTGGAGTATTTCCAATATTCTGGAAGACGAATGGCGATTTGTAAGTAGCTATAAAGAAGTTTCAGTTCGAAACCTGTCAAAAACCTACGTAATGCCGACTTTTAAATCATTTCTTAAAGGATAAACACCTGACTACATTATATTTTTTCCTTTCCCTTAGAGCTCTGAGAGAGCTCCCCCCTCCCCTCTTTCTCTCATTTTCCTCTGTAGCGTATATTAATAGCTCCAAAAAGGAGAAACATCCTGTAATCATTCTGAAGAATTCATTGATTCTTTTTCTGGCTTTCGGTAGTGTCCAAATAGCCACTCAACAGAGGAATGTCAGTTACAGCGATACTAACGTGAGGACAACACAACACACACTCCGCGGTTGGAAAAAAGAAGGGACCCAGACCCCTTTGTTTGGCAGTCCTCAGAGTTAACCACCTAGCTACCGAGGTGGACGTTCGTGGCATTCGTGTTAGTGCTGAAAGAGCGCACGAGAAACCACAGCCGAACTGTGATATTAATAGCATTGTACGAGTCCACCCAGTACTTCCTTTCGTTTTTCAGCTTTCTGAGATTTAAATATTGATAAGCCACAAAAAATTCCTCTTCAGAAGAGCTCATGACTGCCACAAATGCAGAACACGGCAAGTGCCCTCAGCCGATTTCCGAGGAACCTCACTCAGTGGAAGAGGGGTGAAAGTGAGCGAACACTTGACTCGGCTTAGCCGTAGATACCCAACCGTTTCTGTAAAAATGAAGGTATCTTTGACGTAAATTATATGCCTTTTTCCGCGCGATGTTTTCAGCCGTAGTGGTGGTCCAGTAGACAATCTGCCTTTAGCGGCCGTCCGGAGAGGACCCGGCGTTCTTCCGGAGCATGTGAGCCCGTGAGAGCATCAGTTCAGGAAGCCGACATTACGTTTCAACTTTTGCCCAAAATATGCACGACCAAAAGCCTTAGATGTGGAACGTTTCCTCCGTGAGAGGACGAAGATCCCGTCGTCGTAACTTCTGGCTATCCCCCTCTCGATTCTCAGTAACACAGTTTATATTAAAATGATAAATGGCGCTGCGCTCGAGCGCGTTTGAAACGCGACCAGACAGGGACTCCGTTTCCGTCACGCTGACGATAACGCCGACGTGGTCAAAGTCGAACATGCGGGACTGGGCATTGGAGCTATTCGTGTGTTCGAACTGCTATTCCAGGTACCTGCAGAGCACGTCACGCCACTTCCCGGCGTAGGGTAGGAGACCGAGTACTGGAGGAATTAAAACTATGAGCACAGACCCTGAATTGTGCTTGGGTAGCTCACTCGGGGTGCGGCACACATTTTTAATCTGGCAGCAAGTTGCATATCAGCGCTCACTGGGCTGCAGAGTGAAATTTTCGTTCTGGAAATTCTTATGTGTTTCTTTCATTTCCGTTTCTACCGTTTGCCATGTCAATCGGGTCACGCCTGCCCTTGAAAACGATTTCATAGTGTAATCCCACACACAATGGTTATTCTCAGCAAGCTGGACGTAAGATACGATTTTCGAACAATGCACTTGGGTGAACGACGTCCTGGTTATAAGCAGCACAGAAAGAAATTCTCGGCTTAAAATCATCTTCCCAGCTTGAAAGCACGCGTGCAAATGAATGTATAGGCTTGTAATGGCAACAACATCAGACGGCTCCCCCTAGCGTGGCGCGTATTCATAGCGTCCAGTGTGGCACGTCGTAGCTCGTCGCTGGCAAAGTGCAAAATTTGTAACGTATTTAGTCGAAACTGGAAAGAGTCACGGCTCCCTTCCAGCGTTAAAAATAATTTCATGTGTTAACTACATTTATTACGCAACAATACTTGGCGTAAAATGCACCAGACATAAATTGTCCAGCGAGTACATTTTCCACTGCAAATTTTTCGAAACATGCGCGATGCTGATATGTTGAAGTATCACAACAACCACGGTCATTTAACTACAAGAAAACCAGTTCATTGTCAAGCAGTGACATGTGACTATAAGATGTGGGCATATACAGGGTGAGTCACCTAACATTACCGCTGGATATATTTCGTAAACCACATCAAATAATGACGAACCGATTCCACAGACAGAACGTGAGGAGAGGGGCTAGTGTAATTGTTTAATACAAACCATACAAAAATGCTCGGAAGTATGTTTTTTAACACAAACTTACGTTTTTTTAAACTGGAACCACGTTAGGTTTGTTAGCACATCTGAACATATAAAGAAATACGTAATCAGTGCCGTTTGTTGCATTGTAAAATGTTAATTACATCCGGAGATATTGTAACCTAAAGTTGACGCTTGAAACCTCCGACGTTCAGTTGCGTGTTGTAACAATCACGGGCCACGGTCGGCGAGCAGCATCTGCAGGGACACGTTTACGATGACGACCGTGTTTACGAGTGTGGCTGTAGTGCACTGTTGTGGTTTGGTCTAGCTGTCGCAGTGTCCGCATGTAGCGCTTGCTGCCATTGTTAGTCTGCATTCGTCTCCGCACGCAGACCAACTGTAGTACACCGTGTTACCAGACGTCTGTGATAGTGTAGTGTTGTAGGAACTGTGACCATGGTGTATTCGAACTCTGAAAAGGCGGAGATGATACTCATCTATGGCGAGTGTCGACAAAATGCAGCTGAAGCCGGCAGGGTGTATGCAGAACGGTACCCGGACAGAGAGTATCCAACGTGCCGCACATTGCAAAACATCTACCGCCAACTGTATGCAACAGGTATGGTCGTAGCACGCAAACGGGTCCGTAACAGGCCCGTCACAGGAGAAGAGGGTGCAGTTGGTGCGTTAGCTGCTGTTGCCATGAACCCAAACATGAGTACACGGGACACTGCGAGAGCCGGTGGACTGAGTCAAAGAAGTGTCATGCGCATACTGCATCGTCACCGCTTTCACCCGTTTCATGTGTCGCTACATCAGCAATTACATGGTGATGACTTTAATCATCGACTGCAATTCTGTCAATGGGCATTAACAGAGAATGCGTTGCAGTTCTACCTGTTTACCGATGAAGCGGGTTTCACAAACCACGGGGCAGTGAATCTACGGAACATGCATTACTGGTCCGTGCACAATCCTCGCTGGCTCAGACAGGTAGAGCGACAGCGACCGTGGACTGTAAATGTATCATTGGCGACCACATCATTGGTCCTCACTTCATTGCAAGGACCCAAACAGCTGCAACATACATCGCGTTTCTACAGAATGATCTGCCAACGTTGCTCGAAAATGTCCCACTGGAAACGCGTCGACGTATGTGGTATCAGCATGATGGTGCACCTGCACATTCCGCAATTAACACTGGGCTGACCCCTGACAGGATGTTCGACGGGCGTCCATAGGACGTGGAGGACGCATAAATTGGCTAGCCCGTTCTCCTGATCTTACACCTCTGGACTTCTTTCTGTGGGGTACGTTAAAGGAGAATGTGTACCGTGATGTGCCTACAATCCCATAGGATATGAAACAACGTATTGTGGCAGCCTGCGGCGACATTACACCAGATGTATTGCGGCGTGTACGACATTCATTACGCCAGAGATTGCAATTGTGTGCAGCAAATAATGGCCACCACATTGAACATCTATTGGCCTGACATGTCGGGACGCACTCTATTCCACTCCGTAATTGAAAACGGAAACAACGTGTGTGCGTGTACCTCACCCCTCGTGGTAATGTACATGTTCGTCAGAGAAAACGACCAATAAAAATGTGTTAGCATGTGGACGTAATGTGCTGTTCCAGTCTCTTCTGTACCTAAGTTCCATCACCGTTCCCTTTGGATCCCTACGTAATTCGGTGCTCTCCGATACACATGATCGAACAGTGGAGGAGTGGTACTCAAGCGTCAACTTAAGGTTACAATATTTCCGGATGTAATTAACATTTTACAATGCAACAAACGGCACTGATTACGTATTTGCTTATATGTTCAGATGTGCTAACAAAACTAACGGGGTTCCATTTAAAAAAACGTAGGTTTGTGGTAAAAAACATACTTCCGTGCATTTTTTATGGTTTGTATTAACCAATTACACTAGCCCCTCTCCTCACGTTCGGTCTGTGGAATCGATTCGTCAGTATTTGATGTGGTTTACGAAGTATATCCAGCGGTAATGTTAGGTGACTCACTCTGTATACCGAACTGTTTCCACTACATCGACTGAGAAAGGCTGCGTAGTGGAGAAGATGCGCGAATCCCAAAAGAGTGATTTTATTTATTTATTTTGTGCATAAAATAGAACGTTTGCTGAGAAACTAAGTACAAAGACGGATGTAGCTTTGCTTTCATCTGCATAAAACAATTTTTTTAGTCAAATTATCGAGTATCGTTCAGTATCTGGCACATGTTGCGTGGAGCTATCAGCACTCCGTTCTCCACCGGGCAATACAGTATCGCTCTCGTCCAGTGTCAACCAGTGAAGTCGCTTCTATTCTGTTCCTATGCGCCCTGCCGATGCGGTTTGCTTTGGAATTGTCTCGTGTATGGTATCGCATATCCTATAGCCTCAATGTGAAACGCCCCTAAGGTATGTAAACAGAGGCGGAAGTAACGTCAGAAGTGCTCCAGGGAAATGTGAGAGGACTGCTCTTCCTTCTACAAGATGTCCCATTTTTCTTCACCTCCCCAAATAGTTACATCTAGAAACAATATTTAAAAATTGTGTCACCCAAATCTTGTTTAGTTACCAGGCCGACATTAACCAGCACGATTGTTTTCCTTGTATCGTTGTTCGTCACGAAAATAAGAGCAGCAGTACGTGTCTTATAAATAATACTCAGCATTTTTTATTCAGTAATCCACCTCCTTTTCTCGAGACTGTTCAAATCCTTTCACATGGTACCATTCATGTACACATGATTTTATTAAAAACGTTTCGTGCCACGTTTTTAATATACTTACGTGTACATGAATGGTACCACGTAACACAACACTGACTTAGGCTCTGCTATACTAGTATACAACCCAGGTATCTAACACTGCTGTCTCCAGTTGCTGGACATGAGAGGAAACAGATGGAAATTAAGGAAAATGTACACCGCTCATTCACTCAACCATCAGTAGAAGTAAAAGAAAAAAAGAACGCACCACAAAGAATTTATTCAAGAGGAAGGGTTTCACAAATTGTGCAAGTTAACAACGCGTTGGTCCAGGCCTATCCCTTATGCAAGCAGTTGCTCTACATGACACTGTTTGATACAGTTCTTGATGTCCTCCTGACGGACATCGTGCCAAGCTATCCAATTGGCGCTTTAGATCGTCAAAATCCCGAGCTGGTTCGAGGGCCCTGCCCATTCTGCAAATGTTCTTAGCTGGGAAGAGATCCTGCGACTCTGCTAGGGTTTGTCAAGCACAATGACTAGTAGTAGAAACTCTCACGGTGTACAGAGCGTCTTCGTGAAATGTAAGCAAATAGTGGCTTGCAATGAATGGCAACAAAACCGGGCGTAGAATGTCATCGACGTATGAAATGATAATTAAATCGACACACTGTCTGCAAACAGGCGTTGATATACATCATTGGAGACATGAAAATGTGTGCCCCGACCGGGACTCGAACCCGTGGTCTCTTGGTTACACGGCAGACACTATCCATCTGAGCCACCGAGGAGACAAAGGATAGTGCGCCTGCAGGGACTTATCCCTTGCACGCTCCCAGTGAGCCTCACATTCCCAAAGTGTCTACACCACTACATTTGTAGTGCGCCTAATAGATGTTTGCCCATCACACTCATTACTCGTGGCAGATTAATCTGCAAAGTCCCGTGCGAGTTGGGGTATATTGTGTGCGTTCGCACAAGAAGCCCTCGATTGCTCAGATGGAGAGAGCGTCTGCCATGTAAATAGGAGATCCCGGTTTCGAGTCCCGGTCGTTGCACACATTTTCAACATGTCCCCAATGATGTATATCAACGCCTGTTTGCAGTTAGGGTGTCGATTTAATTATTTCATTCTAGAGAAGCTGCACGGTCTTCAATGGTGTCTGTTCTTTCGGGAACAGACCCTACCTTCATATATCATCGACGTATCACTGCGCTGTACGGATGCCGCCGATGATGACCAAAGGGTTCCTGCCATGAGAATAGATGGTACTCCAGACCATCACTCATGGTTGTCAGACAGTCAGGTTGGTATCCCACCGCTGTCCGGGGTGTCTGCAGACACGTCTTCTCTGGTCATCAGGGCTCAGTTCGAAGCCGGACTTATCACTGAACACATTTCTGCTCCTGTCGTGAGATCACAGGCCCAGTGGCACACCCCAACAACCGAGTGATGGTGTGGGCTACCATTTCTTTTCGTAGGAGTCACTGTGCACCCTTATAGCTAAGTGATACGTCGACTATATTCTACGCCCCGTATTTTTGCCGTCCATGAAACGCCACCAGAGACTTATATTTCACTAAAGTTACACCCACCTTACGCGGTGAAGGTTCCTACTACTTGTCTTCGTTCTTGCCGAATCCTACCTTGGTCAGCAGTGTCACGAGATCTCTCCCCAGTCGCGAACGTATGGTGCCATATCGGCACGGCACTACACCAGCTCGAGATTTTGACGATCTAAGGCACCAATTGGACTGAATTCTGCACTATATCCGTCAGCAGGACATCCAGCAACTGTATCAATCAGTGCCAATCCGAATAATTGCTTGCATAAGGGCCAGACTTATAACAACGCGTTATTGATTTGCTCAGTCTGTGAAGCTCTTTCTTTAGAATAAAATACACAATTTTTGTGGAAGTCTCATCATTTGTTTGTCTGTAGATGTTCATAACAAGTATATGTTCCCTCCCATTCCGATAATTCGTACATGGTACGTCCTTTTTGTTGTAGATTACACATTAACCCTTTCAGACCCGAATTTTCTGAAGGAAAAAGAATCTTTCCATAAGTTGTAATGCCCTTAGATTATATTTTTATTGCTTTTAGATGCAAGATTTATACAAAAGTGTGGACCCGTATTCAAAACATACTTTGTATACTTGGCTTCATTTTATGGACAAAAATAACTAATTACGAAATAACATTCTCTATTGTAATAAATAGTAAAATAATCATTTAATAACCGCCAAGCAGAATAGCAACAACAATATTCAACTATACAGTGGAATACAGCAGACCAACAACATCCGTGTATTATGGTTGTCACGAACTGCTGCGCACTGCTACATTGTCTTTCTGATACTTTCATGGTGATGCCCGCCGCGCGGAGTGGCTGTGCGGTTTGAGGCGCCATATCACGGACTGCGCGGGCCCTCCCGCCGGAGGTTCGAGTCCTCCCTCGGGCATGGGTGCTTGTGTTGTTCTTCTTAGCATCAGTTAGTTTAAGTAGTGTTTAAGTCTACGGACCGATGTCCTCAGTAATTTGGTGCCTCAGGAACTCAGACACATTTGAACATTTAGTGATGCCCGAGCATCACGAAAATCTTGAACATTCACAAGTACGCATCTGAGGTTTCCACTGGGAATAAATGTCTCTATTCCGGTTATGAGACAGCAAGTGTTAATGTACACAATTGTAGCCAGAGGGTCTGGAAGGGTAATGTACGTTGTGCTTACACAAACCTGCTCTTCATATCTTCGTAACGAATAAGGATATGAGAGCCTTCAATTTCAGTACATTGGTGGGGACTGTACTCTCACAGACCTGCTGGCCACATCTTTGTAACAAGATAAAAGAAAGGCAGTCAAATTTGGATGAACCCCTGGGGGCTAAATCGCAGTTACTTGATAAATTTTTATTTTGTTTCTGAACATAATGGTAGTTCGGGTGGTGAAGATAATGGAGTGTTCCGTTCTTTCTCCAACTGCTTGGCGCCCTTCTCTGTTCTAGCGGCCACGGTAAACAGCTGTTGGACGGGGAGCAGGTTCTTTAGCATTATCTCTCTAAAATCTCACAAGTATCTCATTTGCTCCATATTCCCTTCCAATATCGAGTAATTATAATTGATATTCTATTCCTCGATCACTTACCTCAATATCTGCTGTTTCAGCGTTCGTGCTATAATTGAAAAGAGGACCGACGTTACAGTATTACGATGTTAAATTGCTTCAGTACATTAAATTCAATATTTCGGTCTTGTGCCTGTGATCAATTTTGGTGCCATTATGATCGCTAATCGAATGAATAGGTAAGGTCTGTTTGTTTACCGACTTTATGCCAAACAAAACCCTCTTATGATTTGTTTCAGATCAGTTGGAAGAATAGCAAAATTCATTGAACGCTTCTCGCAGTACTCTTCTTACAGTCGTTTTTGCTTTGTTCAGCTATGGCTTGTCAACTATTATGTCATTTAAATCTGTGATGAAGTTCTCTTTCATCTTGTAGTGTTCTTCTAACATTGTATCACGCAGTTTTCTCACCATCCCTCACAATGTTATTCGAAACATACTGGTCTAAGGCACATTGTACAATACTTCTGAGTTTCACCCTTTTTCGCTCCGTATGTCCTTCCTTAGGCCTCAATATTTGATGTTGACTGCTGAGACACCATGTAGTTTATTTCTTGTCACTCTATCTGAGCAAAACTATTTTCCTAAATTCATTAGTATCTTGAGCTTCGTTTCCTATATTCTCTGTTTTGATGAAACATTAGAGAGTGAGAGCTACTGAAAAAGATCGGTTTATGAAATAAATGAATTACGAAAATTTAAAAGCTTATCAACTACTAAACTGAACTTGTAGCTTTACACAGTACATAGTTTTCTGTAGTGGCTGAGCTGTTTCCACGAATCCGCACAGTCACGAAAAATTAACAGAAACGCTACAAAAATATGTTTTTTTTTCTGTAATGGAAAATGTTTTCTAATTGCAATCTATAAAGCAAGAACATTTTTTTTGTGTAAAACAGGAGAGCCAAAGAAAACTGGTACCAAGGGGCGCAGGTTTCAAACGACTTGAGGTTTTGGTATATGCACGTCCTATTGCCTAAGGAAGGAGAGTGGTGTCCAGGGAAGGAAAGTTTGAGACCCTGCCGATTCTTAACCTCTCATGTATCTTTATCACAGCGGACAAGCGTTTGAGATTAAGTACTTTGCTTATAGTACAGTATTTATGCGCGCCGGCGTTAATTGCCTCCATGAACCTCAAAAGTGTAGTTAATACGAACGAGTTTAGTGCCTATTTATCGACGCTGCTATGTTTCCAAATGAACATATTTATTTTATTTTATTATTTCCTTTCATCAGCATTCCTTCCAGAAAGATGTACAGAGGAATAAACTTCGAAGTATCGGCTTTATTCGCCGTAGACGTAAACCTGTACTCTTGGTGACCAGGTACGCAGGACCTTCTATGGCAGTAATCCTGGCGAATCACTAGCTTGTAGGGAGGCTTCGCCTGAATTATGGACGCGCAGCCAATGAGTGAAGGGATGAGCCAGGCTCATCGTGCTTCTTTCTCATATAACACTCTTGACTTCAGTCACAGTTGATGAAAGGTGGGCGTATAGTACGTGTATATTGACTCTGTGGTCACGATTTTCACCCTGATTGTAGTAATAACGTCAACATCTTAGATGTTTCCAGCCATACTAAAGTGACATCTTCAATAAAAAGTTTCGACTTTCAGGTAAATGTTAATCAATGAGCATACACTGTCTAAATCGAATGCGTAAACTGTTGTTGTTGTTGTGGTCTTCAGTCCTGAGACTGGTTTGATGCAGCTCTCCATGCTACTCTATCCTGTGCAAGCTTTTTCATCTCCCAGTACCTACTGCAACCTACATCCTTCTGAATCTGCTTAGTGTATTCATCTCTTGGTCTCCCTCTACGATTTTTACCCTCCACGCTGCCCTCCAATACTAAATTGGTGATCCCTTGATGCCTCAGAACATGTCCTACCAACAGATCCCTTCTTCTGGTCAAGTTGTGCCACAAACTTCTCTTCTCCCCAATCCTATTCAATACTTCCTCATTAGTTATGTGATCTACCCATCTAATTTTCAGCATTCTTCTGTAGCACCACATTTCGAAAGCTTCTATTCTCTTCTTGTCCAAACTATTTATCGTCCATGTTTCACTTCCATACATGGCTACACTCCATACGAATACTTTCAGAAATGATTTCCTGACACTTAAATCAATACAGGATGTTAACAAATTTCTCTTCTTCAGAAACGCTTTCCTTGCCATTGCCAGCCTACATTTTATATCCTCTCTACTTCGACCATCATCAGTTATTTTGCTCCCCAAATAGCAAAACTCCTTTACTACTTTAAGTGTCTCATTTCCTAATCTAATTCCCTCAGCATCACCCGACTTAATTAGACTACATTCCATTATCCTTGTTTTGCTTTTGTTGATGTTCATCTTATATCCTCCTTTCAAGACACCGTCCATTCCATTCAACTGCTCTTCCAAGTCCTTTGCTGTCTCTGACAGAATTACAATGTCATCAGCGAACCTCAAAGTTTTTATTTCTTCTCCATGGATTTTAATACCTACTCCGAATTTTTCTTTTGTTTCCATTACTGCTTGCTCAATATACAGATTGAACAACATCGGGGAGAGGCTACAACCCTGTCTTACTCCCTTCCCAACCACTGCTTCCCTTTCATGTCCCTCGACTCTTATAACTGCCATCTGGTTTCTGTACAGATTGTAAATAGCCTTTCGCTCCCTGTATTTTACCCCTGCCACCTTTAGAATTTGAAAGAGAGTATTCCAGTCAACATTGTCAAAAGCTTTCTCTAAGTCTACAAATGCTAGAAACGTAGGTTTGCCTTTCCTTAATCTTTCTTCTAAGATAAGTCGTAAGGTCAGTATTGCCTCACGTGTTCCAGTGTTTCTACGGAATCCAAACTGATCTTCCCCGAGGTTGGCTTCTACTAGTTTTTCCATTCGTCTGTAAAGAATTCGTGTTAGTATTTTGCAGCTGTGACTTATTAAACTGATAGTTCGGTAATTTTCACATCTGCCAACACCTGCTTTCTTTGGGATTGGAATTATTATATTCTTCTTGAAGTCTGAGGGTATTTCGCCTGTTTCATACATCTTGCTCACCAGATGGTAGAGTTTTGTCATTACTGGCTCTCCCACGGCCGTCAGTAGTTCCAATGGAATATTGTCTACTCCGGGGGCCTTGTTTCGACTCAGGTCTTTCAGTGCTCTGTCAAACTCTTCACGCAGTATCATATCTCCCATTTCATCTTCATCTACATCGTCTTCCATTTCCATAATATTGTCCTCAAGTACATCGCCCTTGTATAGACCCTCTATATACTCCTTCCACCTTTCTGCTTTCCCTTCTTTGCTTAGAACTGGGTTTCCATCTGAGCTCTTTATATTCATACAAGTCGTTCTCTTATCTCCAAAGGTCTCTTTAATTTTCCTGTAGGCGGTATCTATCTTACCCCTAGTGAGATAGGCCTCTACATCCTTACATTTGTCCTCTAGCCATCCCTGCTTAGCCATTTTGCACTTCCTGTCGATCTCATTTTTGAGACGTTTGTATTCCTTTTTGCCTGTTTCACTTACTGCATTTTTATATTTTCTCCTTTCATCAATTAAATTCAATATTTCTTCTGTTACCCAAGGATTTCTACTAGCCCTCGTCTTTTTACCTACTTGATCCTCTGCTGCCTTCACTACTTCATCCCTCAAAGCTACCCATTCTTCTCCTACTGTATTTATTTCTTCCATTCCTGTCAATTGCTCCCTTATGCTCTCCCTGAATCTCTGTACAACCTCTGGTTCTTTTAGTTTATCCAGGTCCCATCTCCTTAAATTCCCACCTTTTTGCAGTTTCTTCAGTTTTAATCTACAGGTCATAACCAATGGATTGTGATCAGAGTCCACATCTGCCCCTGGAAATGTCTTACAATTTAAAACCTGGTTCCTAAATCTCTGTCTTACCATTATATAATCTATCTGATACCTTTTAGTATCTCCAGGGTTCTTCCATGTATACAACCTTCTTTCACGATTCTTAAACCAAGAGTTAGTTATGATTATGTTGTGCTCTGTGCAAAATTCTACCAGGCGGCTTCCTCTTTCATTTCTGTCCCCCAATCCATATTCACCTACTATGTTTCCTTCTCTACCTTTTCCTACACTCGAATTCCAGTCACCCATGACTATTTAATTTTCGTCTCCCTTCACAATCTGAATAATTTCTTTTATTTCATCATACATTTCTTCAATTTCTTCGTCATCTGCAGAGCTAGTTGGCATATAAACTTGTACTACTGTAGTAGGTGTGGGCTTCGTATCTATCTTGGCCACAATAATGCGTTCACTATGCTGTTTGTAGTAGCTTACCCACATTCCTATTTTCCTATTCATTATTAAACCTACTCCCGCATTACCCCTATTTGATTTTGTGTTTATAACCCAGTAGTCACCTGACCAGAAGTCTTGTTCCTCCTGCCACCGAACTTCACTAATTCCCACTATATCTAACTTCAACCTATCCATTTCCCTTTTTAAATTTTCTAACCTACCTGCCCGATTAAGGGATCTGACATTCCACCCTCCGATCCGTAGAACGCCAGTTTTCTTTCTCCTGATAACGACATCCTCTTGAGTAGTCCCCGCCCGGAGATCCGAATGGGGGACTATTTTACCTCCGGAATATTTTACCCAAGAGGACGCCATCATCATGTAATCATACAGTAAAGCTGCATGCCCTCGGGAAAAATTACGGCTGTAGTTTCCCCTTGCTTTCAGCCGTTCGCAGTACCAGCACAGCAAGGCCGTTTTGGTTATTGTTACAAGGCCAGATCAGTCAATCATCCAGACTGTTGCCCTTGCAACTACTGAAAAGGCTGCTGCCCCTCTTCAGGAACCACACGTTTGTCTGGCCTCTCAACAGATACCCCTCCGTTGTGGTTGCACCTACGGTACGGCTATCTGTATCGCTGAGGCACGCAAGCCTCCCCACCAACGGCAAGGTCCATGGTTCATGGGGGGGATGCGTAAACTAGCTAGACTAAATACCACTAAATACAGATTAATAATAAAGACAATGCGTACGTACTGTATCGCACTATTCGAATCCTTAGTATGCTTGCAGCGAGCGCCTAGGTGCATTGAATGAGGATTTCAACATACATCATTGTGAGGTGTGGCGAAATAAGTGTTCAGCTCAGGATGTTGGGTGCTTGTGACAACATCGGCGGAAGCACTATATATGGTGCTGAGAGAATGCCGCATTGACCTCACAATCCGTCAAAGATCAGCAGTGTACTGATTAGAGAAAGAAAGACGCGACAAGGTATTTGAAATTCTATGAGAGGATATCACAGAAAGGAGCCAAATACACCGCTGGCGAAACGAGAATGGGATTCGTCAGAAAATTGGCTTTGCGTCTATACCTCTGTCCCAAACTTGAAGGACCGAATGAGGCTGAAACATACAGACGTCGCACACTGTATGGTTCATTTCCTCACAGGCCATGGTCCATACCCACAACATCTCCATCGGTTTGGTCTCAGCTCTTGCGGAGAACTGGGAACTCCTGAACATGTAACTTTACACTGTGGCAGTCCCACGCACTTACGACCAAGACCTGAGTATGACAAAATAGGACGAATTCTAGGACAGCCGAACGATTGATGTATGAGGTCGGTTCAAAGCATTCTGGAACTTGGCCACAAAATTTTTCTGCTCTTACCCTTCACTTATTATGTATGGTCTCCTTAGAAATACTCTCCTCCACAATCGATATACCACTCCCAACGCCGTTTCCGGGTAGCAGTATTGGCGCGCCTCTTGCTGTATCGCATGAATCTCGTATCTTTGAACAGACCTCGTATAACGACTAAAATAATAAATTATGTCTCACGCACTTCGCACGAACACAAACAAGAACAATCATTAGAATGAGTAAAAGCCAACACACAAACACTGGAACAGGATACTAGGAATGAAACAGACACGGACGCAAACACAGACATAAACACAGAAACAGACTGAGATGCTGAAACAGGTGCAGACAGTGAGATTAATATACAGACGCAGAAGGAAAATAAGATAAAATTAAGGGACACCGTAATGGATGAACTGTCGTATAATATATGTACGAACGACTTGTGTAATACCTGTAATTTTAATGAAATAATTGTTTGTTAAGCTTCAATAAAGTTCTGCCTTACAGGCAACATAAACATCACGAACACAACAAGCAGAAATAAGGAAGTCATAGATATACAAATAATGTACCGATTACGCCCTGTCCGAAGCACATTAGACCTATAATACATTTAATATAATAGTAATGTAAATAAACATATGCACACACAAATTTATCAACTGAATATGAAAGATAAATTTTGTACGCTACGTTGTATGTGATAGGCTCGATGATTTGCCGAGCACTCACGCCCGAGATGGCTAGGTGGTGGGATCTGTAGAAATCTGTCTAATTTTCAATTATTTTCTTATTCTTCCCTCTCAAATGCAAGGCTGTGGTTATTTTAGAAAATTCTCCGAATTATAACATTCCATAAAGTTAATATGTCATAACCTCATTTCTCTCTTCCTAAAGTCCTGTGTTCCACACATTAACTGTTTATTTTAACTATTTCCGTTTCTTAATTTCTTTTAAGTCTATAAACGTTTAAAGCTGCAGTATTGTAAAACTTTATTAAAACTAGGAAGAAACTTAATAAGTTAGACATTCTAAATGGCTCTGAGCACTATGGGACTCAACTGCTGTGGTCATTAGTCCCCTAGAACTTAGAACTACTTAAACCTAACTAACCTAAGGACATCACACACACCCATGCCCGAGGCAGGATTCGAACCTGCGACCGTAGCAGCAGCGCGGCTCCGGACTGGAGCACCTAGAACCACACGGCCACCGCGGCCGGCTTAGACATTCTATATATATATATATATATATATATACAATTTCATATTGTGAAAATACTACTAGATTGTGTAAGAAGCTGACAGTAATTTGTAAACTGCAACAAATAAATCAACGAAGTCTCATTCGAAACTGTCACTTTCTGAATATAGGATTAAAATAACTCCTTGAAAGGGATTTCTTTTCTCATATATAGGTCGTATAGACAGACCGTCATTAGGAGTGCTTCATCTAGGTTCATAAACGGTCATTGCATACTTGTTTGCATATTTATGAGTATGAATGTAACGGTATCGTCACAGAGCCACTTATTTTAATGGCGTGATAGTTGGCTGCCTACGATTCTGAGCTAAAAGTATCGGGAAGTAATCTTCCAAGGCGAACTACGACAGGGCAATTACGACTCACTGTGAGTAAAGCCGTTATGCTGCCATCAATTTCTCACAAATACGTCTTTTGAGCTACTCTATAGTCTGATTCGCCTTTAAAACGTTTTGTTACCAGATCTTATGAACAAACTAAATGCTACTTCATCTCTTGTACAGACCATAACTTAGCTTCAGTGACAAGAAAGTTAGCTTATTCTAGATATGATTCAACAATTTAACTATCCTATTGAATATCAGCTGGTATTCGTCATTAATCGTTAATATATCATGGAATGCACTGTTTTACGGGTTGATAACTATTGGCCGGCCCGTGTTGCCGAGCGGTTCTAGGCGCTTCAACCTGGAACCGCGCGCCCGCTACGGTCGCAGGTTCAAATCCTGCCTCGGGCATAGATGTGTGTGATGTCCATAGGTTAGTTAGGTCTAAGTAGTTCTAAGTTCTAGGGGACTGATGACCTCAGATGTTAAGTCCCATAGTGCTCAGAGTACTTTATTTTATAACTATTTATAAGGACCGGAAGAGAAAAGGGAATGAAGTAAGCAGGAGTATAATTTGCAAAGTACTCAGTAACAGTTACGCCAGAAATAATTTATTTCTCTGCTGGTACTGTAAAAATTTGTTGTTCGAATACAGACTCCCCAATTTATATTCAAACAAACTAAATGAATCTTTACTGGGTAAAACTTCAGTATAATATACGGTATTTCAAACTATAAACCAGAAAGTGATGCAAGAGTGTACTGTTCAAAAATGGCCCAAAGTTTATATTAGTGAGTCTGTGGAGACCAAAATTCGTTATTTCGTTTTTTTAGTACAATGCGAATACTGTAAGAGAGAACAGTTATATCTGTCATTAGGCGTGTTTTGAAGTCATCATTACTCTCACAATGCACCGACAGTCAATATAATCAGCGCAATGACAGTGCATGCCATACGATAGGCCCACATATGTTTACAAGCATGGAGGACACATTTCAAAACTACTGTCTGAAAATTTCAAAGTACAAGTAAACCATCAAAAACACTTGAAAGTAATACAACAAATAAAAGATATAATAATCCCAGACACAGCAACACTCCTCTCATTTGATGTAGAAAGCATTTATTGCAAAATATTAGTACCCGAAACAGTAGAAATCATAGATAAAAACCCGAAAACTTATAGTCAAATTGTTCAAATGGCTCTGAGCACTATGGGACTTAACATCTGTGGTCATCAGTCTCTTACACTTAGAACTACTTAAACCTAACTATAAGGCTATCACACACATCCATGCCCGAGGCAGGATTCTAACCTGCAACCGTTACAGCAGCGCGGTTCCGGACTGAAGAGCCTAGAACCGCTCGGTCACAGCGGCCGGCAAAAATACATACTGCCGTCAGCAAGGCATATAAAAACATGATATTAACATTTGAAAGACAACAGAATAACCAGATTAACTTTCTGTATACAATAATCAAAAGCCGACCGGAGTGGCCGTGCGTTTCTAGACGCTACACTCTGGAACCGAGCGACCGCTACGGTCGCAGGTTCGAATCCTGCCTCGGGCATAGATGTGTGTGATGTCCTTAGGTTAGTTACGTTTAAGTAGTTCTAGGTTCTAGGGGACTGATGACCTCAGAAGTTAAGTCCCATAGTGCTCAGAGCCATTTGAATGATTTTTTGAATAATCAAAAAACAAAACAATAAGCATGTGTTTCAAATTTACCATAAAGCCACAGCAATGGACATTATCTTTCCCCAATTCTCGAACCAGTCACACTCACAAAAGCACATGCTCCACAGACATAACACAATGCCACTCCCCAAAAAAAATTACCGAAAAGAACTTCACATAATAATGCAGATAGCACAATACAATGATTACAATAGTAACATAGTCGGAAAGGTAAACCACAAAATTAAAAGTAGAATAAAAGAAGAAAACATCAAACCAAAGACAACAGCACAACAGAACCAAACACACACTCAGTACCATAACAGCTATACAGAATAATCAGAAAAATATAAAAAATACACAAGATGATATACAATGACATAAAAAGACAAACACATAAACCCACCAACATATTCAAAATACATTTAATAAACATAGCATACACAACAGACAATGCTATGCAAAATACACCCCAAAACTGACAAAAAACAGAGACATATACCAGAAAGCATATATAACAACTACAGTGTAACGTTTGTGATGACAGATATATAGCACAAACAGGCAGGAGAACAGAAACAAAGAACACATGAGAGCCTGGAAGTATGGGACAAATCACTCCATATTTGAAGAACACCTACGAGAACATAATCACAAACCAACCACCAGAGAAGAAGACATAAAATTAATTCGAAACAACAATATAAACACCTCTTAACCCAGCAAGAAAATTACCGTATACAGAAAATCAAAGCAGAAAAGATCTTGTTGAATGACCAAGTACACATGTCAAACAATTCATTCTTTACACTAATAGAAAAAATAATAGAATAACACTCAAACACAGGATAATAATAATGATAATAATAATAATACGAACCTAACACTTTCCACACACTTGTCCATGAACCCCTCCACAGAACATTTAAACCAAAACTCAAATCAGCTGATCACCAAAGCTTTCTGAGAGCTATGGCATTCATATTCAACACTCTACAACTTTCACTGAAGAAACACCGACAACCCTCTCCCTCTCCGCACACACACACACACACACACACACACACACACACACACACACACACACACACACACACACACATATAAAAACATCTTGAATCGACGTTAGCTTTCAGTTTATACTTCGTTAGACTGGCAACATGTAGCTAAACAAACGAAACAGGGTGAGACTCATAGTGAACTCACAATATTTAAGTCTTTGTAATCACAGTTTTAGAGCAAACTTCTATAACTTGCCGCAGAAGAATGACAGTACACCACAGAAATAAGGGTAAACAAGATGAACAGTGTGAAGGAAAAAGTTCGGAATATGAAAATGTGCTTATGTTTCATAAATGAAGAAATGAAGCCGTAGGGCGACCTCCAGACCAGATCAGTGGAAACGCAGATGCCAGCAAAAAAAAAAAAAAAAAACAAAAAAAAAAACAAAAAAAAAACACGAAAATCTGTAAGTAATTACTTATTTACACAAAAAACGCGACGTGAACTGTTTTATAATATAAAAATTTGATCGGTTTCGTTAACTGATACGGAGAGGGTCGGAGGGAAGTTCAGCAAACATAAGATTCTTTTCTAGTTGCCCATCACCTGTTTCTCAGTTACCCTTTCATTATTGTACAATGCTATAAGGGGATACGACGAATAGTGGATGACAACTAAATGGAGCAACCTTATGGTCTTCCGAGCCATGAGTCTTCTTACTGGTTTAATTCAGTCCAAAACGAATCTGTTCTGCGCCTACCTGCTCATCCCAGAGTAGCATTTGTACCCTACATAATCAATTATCTGTTCGATGCTTTCCAATCCGTATCTTTCCCTACATTTTTTTACCCTCCACAGCTGAATCTGGTACCATAGAGGTAGTTCCCTGATGACTTAGCGGGTGTTCTATCGTCCTGTTACTTCTTGTTCTCAGTGTTTTCTGTATTTTCCCTTCTTCGTTGATTATGTGGAGAATCTCCTCATCCCTTACCAGTCCACCTAATTTTCATCATTTTTCTATAGAATCAAATCTCAAACACTTCGATTCTCTTCTTTTCCAATTTGCCCATAGTCCATGATTCATTACCATATAATTACGTGCTCCGTACATTTTCAGAACTTTCTTCCTCAAATTTAGGACTATGTGTAATAGTAACAGATTTCTCTTGGCCAGAAAGGTCCTCTTTGCATGTGTAAGTCTGCTTTTAATGATCTTCTTGTTTCGTCTGTGCCGGCCGAAGTGGCCGTGCGGTTAAAGGCGCTGCAGTCTGGAACCGCAAGACCGCTACGGTCGCAGGTTCGAATCCTGCCTCGGGCATGGATGTTTGTGATGTCCTTAGGTTAGTTAGGTTTAACTAGTTCTAAATTCTAGGGGACTAATGACCACAGCAGTTGAGTCCCATAGTGCTCAGCGCCATTTGAATCATTTTCGTCTGTCATGCGGTATTTCGTTTCCAAGGTAGGAGAATTCCTTAATTTCGTCTGTGTCGTGAGCACCAATTTTCGAAGTTTACCTCTTACCTCATTTAAACTATTCCTCATTAATTTCGTCTTTTTCCAGTTAACTCTCAGCCCATTGTCTGTACTCATTAGACTGTTCTTTCCACTCAGCAATTCCTGCAGTACTTGCTTACCTTCATTGAGAATAGCAATATCATCATTCAGTCTTACTATTGATATCCATTGATACTGCATTTGAATCGTAGTCGACTACATCACTCAAAAGAGCATTAAAATGGTTTTTTGGTGATTCATGGCAACGATTATTTATTCCACCATATGTAAAATATATTGTAGAATACTGTCGATTTCAAGAATTATGTATGATTCGAAAATAGCGGGAAAGACAGTATCCAGTGAATGTTCTCTACAATTTTAATTCTGTATTAATAACAAACACAACAAACAACTCTTTCCACAAGTTAACGCGACGAGAAATTTGTCATCGGCACTTCGTTTTCGGAACAATTTAAGGGTCAAAGTTTCGATAAAAGCACACGTCATGTCATTACACTTATTGAAATCTATTAGCTTAGTCGAAACTGTCATTTTCAGGTACGTCACTCATGTGCTATTTTCTTACAATTTTTTGTCATAAAAGAATTTACAATGCTTCATTGATTACAGTCTCAATTAAATTATTGTTGCTTGCAACATACAGCGTCGAACGGTCGCTGTTTAAGATGGATATTGCTTATTTCATCGCAGTGTGAAATATTGTACGGGAAATCAAATCGTCCAGCTGACAGCTAGATAAAGCTGGAAGATGTTTACATTTTAAGTAAGGTAAGGTATTTTAATTTGCACGCTTCCGTCTTTACTAAAAAAATTAGATTTTGACTTCAGTGACAGAAGGAAATTAATGAACTATTTCAAAACTGGTAATCACTGTTAGCAACTATACATTAGATACATTTACAAAATTTTGCCGTTGCCACATTAATACACCAGCGTGTTGATGGTGAGACTGACAGACGAATGGTGGACTTCTTAATGTAAAGATAATTATGCGTTACAGCATGAGAGGTAGCACTGTGATTTCTAACAGATCTTTTAAGAGTATGAATACATTTTATGACAGTTCGTTCCCTCTTAAACCTTACAACAAGTATGAGGCGATCTGAATGTTTCGGATTTTGTAGAACTCTCAAGTAGTAGTTCGAAATAATAAATTTAGCTAATAAGCATTCATGCTGAACCATGATTGTGATCTTATGAGTACAGTGATGTACGTCATGTTTCACATATCATGTACCGTGTACCTATGATCAGCTGTAACAGTTACAAGTTAACTGTCGATGCGTCCGGACTATATTTATACAAGGCAGCTGGACATTTAACGTGTTACTGAACGTGAGTACGGTTTGGCATGGAGAATCAGCGCTTTTGACTTCTCTGCAGAAGAAGGCTACATTTTATGATACTGAAATTATGACGTTTGTTTCTCTGTTTGTATCCGTTTCTTTCTTGTCATCATACTTCATGCCACTTCATCGTACGACACATAGTCCACAAAGACGCTAAATTTACTCCGTCCCGTAAAAAAACATTTTACCATCTAACCTACTCAGAAATTCCTCTTAAAACCGTTATTTCATGAGGCTACATTTCATACAGTTCACTCCATTTTTGTGCTTAGAAATACGTTATGCCACATCTCGAAATGGAAGTATCGTTGCTCTTTAATGAAGACCCATCTTTCTGCTATTATTTTCGTATCTCTCGTCAAGGGTTATGGAACGAATTCCATACTGGTATCAGCTTCCTTGTCTAATATTTTACGTAATTGATAAATTACATCAAGGCATTCTGTACAAAGTTTCGCACCACTTTTTATGGTTATTAATACTTTTTTACTCTGAATTTTATTCCCCATCCTGATCCTGTTCCTTTTATTTCAAACATTGCTTTTTCGATGTACTCTTTGAACAATAGTGGAGAAACACGGCATGGTTGCCTTTCCATCTATTCGCTCTTTCCTCTGCATTTAACACTGGTATGCCTTTCTCGCTCTTGAAGTTAAAACATTTCATTTAAAATTTTCCGAAATACATTTAATGTTTTTCGTGTGCTGGATTTGTCATACCGGCGGCGTTTGCTTTTTCAGTTTTTCATTTCACTTGCATCCATTTCATTTCATCTTCCTTGTACTTGCTATTGATTTATATTTCTGTATTGTTGTATTTCTTTCCCTTCCTGAACATTTGTGCACTTCCTTCTTCCGTCGACCAGTTCAACTACTTCTTTATGATCTTAGTAGAGGAATAGCAACAAACCTATAACGCCAAAATGAACGATGAAATACTGGTAGTGTACAGTGCAATTCTTTCATTTTGTTCACGAGACACAGGAAACTGTACATTGCGAAGTGTTTGTCGGATGTAGGAAACTAATTTATACGTGGTTTTACATGTTGAACATAATAAATTACAGGAAAATATCGAACAGCGAGTGGATTCAATCCTTCTTATCACCCTGAATTCAGTACGACTTTTTCGACAGAACACATTATCATCGATGTAACCAGCATAATCCAGCCTCTATCATGGGCGATATGGTCATTAGTTTTCATGATATATAAACGCAACGAGGGAACTCCTAGTATATACTGTCTTTACATAATATATGATATATAAACGTAACAAGGAAAATCCTGGTATACACTCTCTTTACAGAATATATATAACGTGCAAATGTAGGGGCTGACTTTCCAGATAATAAAACGGCATACAACCTGAATGTGCCTAGACATTCTCAATAGTTATGTATACATAACGCACTTGCAAATAGTCTGTTGGGAGAAAAGTGGCCAGTCGTGTGTAAGCGTGGTCGGAAAGATGTATTTGAGCTTGTAATTGGTATAGAAACGTTATAGTTATGTGTCCCAAAATACCTGGTTTTTGGCACTTGCCACATACTCGCTGTACTGTGCCTGTTGATGATGTTCCCACGCCCTTTGGCGCTAATGTGTTGAATATACACAGAAGCGCCAAAGAAACTGGTATACGCATGCGTATTCAAATACAGAGATACGTAAACTGACAGAATACGGCGCTGCAACCCCTATATAAGACAAGTGTCTGGCGCAGTTGTTCGATCGGTTACTGCTGCTACTGCTGTTGGTTATCAAGATTTAAGACAGTTTGAACGTGATGTTACAGTCGGTGTACAGGCGATGGGACACAGCATCTCCGAGGTAGCGATGAAGTGGACATCTTCCGCTACGACATCGCTGTGGCCAGAGAAGGGTCCTGAAAGTACGGGACCAACAGTGATTGAAAACAATCGTTCAATGTGAAAGAAGTGGAACCCTTCCGCAAATTGGTGCAGATTACAATGCTGGGCCATAAACAAGTGACAGCGTGCGAACCATTCAACGAACCATAATCGATATAGACTTTCGGAGCCGAAGGCCCATTCATGACTGCACGGCACAAAGCTGCACGTTTCGCCCGTGCCCGTCAACACCGACATTCGACTGTTGAAGACTCGAAACATGTTGCCCAGTCGGACGAGTCTCGTTTCAAATTGCATCGAGTGGCTGGACGTGTACGGGTACGGAGATAACCTCATGAATCCATGGACTCTGCATCTTAACAGGGGACTGTTAAAACTGATGGAGGCTCTGTAATATGTATGGGACGTGTACAGCTTGAGTGACATGGGACCCCTGATACGTCTAGATACGACTCCGATAGATGACACGTACGTAAGCGTCCTGTGTGGTCACCTGCATTCATTCATGTCCGTTGTGCATTCCGACGGGCTTGGGCAATTCCAGCCGGACAATGCGACACTCCACACGTCCAGAATTGCGTAGAGTCACTCCAGGAATACCCTTCTAAGTTGAAACCCTTCTGCTGGGCACCAAAATCGCCAGCCACGAACATTATTGGGTGTAACTGGAATGCGTTGCAACGTACTGTTCAGAAGATGTCTCCACCCGCTCGTACGCTTGCGGCTTTATGAACTGCCCTGCATGATTCTTGGTGTCAGTTCCCTGCAGCACTGCTTCAGACATTAGTCGAGTCCATGCCACATCGTGTGCGTCACTTCTACGGGCTCGCGGGGGCCCTACATAATACTAGGCTGGCCTACCATTTCCTTTGGCTCTTCAGTGCACATGCATATGTTTTATGTTGTATGCTTATGTACATTGTTTAGATCATAATCTTCATATAGCTATGTAATTAGTGAGTAGTAATAATTTTGTTGAACTCTCTGGCACTCACTAGTCTCGTTTGATTGCTTTAGGTAGTGCAGAACTGCAATCAAGCAGTCCTGCGACCTTCCACCGCTGACGTAACCAAGGCAGTGAAGTGATGTATATGTAAATATATGTTGTATTCTATCAGCACAGTAAGGCGGGTCGGCTAGGAGAATAACAGACTAAGGAATGAGGCTATCCAACTTGAACCAGCCTATAACCATACCATGAATAAAGTTGGCCAATTTGCTAGAATATCAAAGCGGATTACGCCACGTCTCTACAGAGAATGGAGTATCACTCACAGCCATTTAACGCGGCAAGAGAAAAGTAGTCGTAAAAAGATCATAACCGCAAGAGACCGGAGACTAGTGCGACTCACAGTCAACAACAACAGGTTTCAAACCGAACAGGAACTGCTGAAGTCAGTGAACGCAGTCCTAGCTCAACCATTTGTAGAGTGTTCTTTACGAAGGAAACTGCATTCCGTATACGTTTAGAGACGCATACCTCGCCAACATCCACTGCTTAGAGTGGCACAAATAACTACAGGTGTTCAGTGGGCCAAACAAGACAGAAGCTATACAGTAGTTAAATGGAGATGTGTGACCTGGTCACGGTTTGCGACATTTCAAATAGCTCAAGGCGTCGAGTGCACCGACGGCTCAAGTTTGACGCCAAGTGTCGGAGTGTGTATTTCAGGTTGGACGTTGTTCTGTGATGCACGGAAGTTGTTTCTCGTGACGTGACATGGGGTTACTCATTGAGGTTAACATGAACGTGGAGTCTGACAGAGAGACAGAGAGCGCGCAGGTAGTAACACCATTATTCAGGGGCCAGGTGGAGCAATATTCTAAGACGGCGCTTATGTAGCACCTGAATTTGCCCATGGATTCCACACCAATTTTTTGGTATAAAGTTAGCCATATGAACTAGCAGTATTCAGTGTAAAATATGATGAAGAATGGTTGTCAGCCGAAATATCGTGGCAGGAAATCACAGTTATCCTGCTGCACTCTCGAAACTTCATTGAATAACGGTTCTATAATATGGCTAGAGAAAAACGTAGCTGCATTAAGTAATGATTGCAGTCAATGGTCATTTGGGGTGCCCAACGGGGCTCACATTTAATTAGGACTTAGACGAGAGCTGCGGTCATTTCCAGAAGTGCAGAGAACTTCACTGCACCATCGTTGTACTGGAGCTAACGTTACCGACAATGTCCCAAGAGGACAGCGTAAGTCTGGACCATTCGGAGTCACCTCGCTTGTCAAAACACGAAGACTCGTGAATTTTACTTTTACCTGTTCGCTTTGTAATTGTTCATAGACACTGTTCTGTTCTCTCTTGTTACAAGTTTTACGCACAGCTTCTACAAAGATTATGAATTCAGTACGGCTATTCATGTTGACTACCGAATTACACGACAAGAGACTACTTCATCTATATCTACATCTACATCTACATGGATACTCTGCAAATCACATTTAAGTGCCTGGCCGAGAGTTCATCGAACCACCTTCAGAATTCTCTATTATTCCAATCTCGTATAGCGCGCGGAAAGAATGAACACCTATATCTTTCCGAACGAGCTCTGATTACCCTTATTTTATCTTGGTGATCGTCCTCCCTATGTAAGTCGGTATTAACAAAATATTATCGCATTCGGAGGAGACAGTTGGTGATTGGAATTTCGTGTGAAGATTCCATCGCAACGAAAAACGCCTTTCTTTTAATGATGTATATCCCAAATTCTGTATCATTTCTCTGACACTCTTTCCCATATTTCGCGATAATACAAAACATGCTGCCTTTCTTTGAACTTTTTCGATGTACTCCGTCAGTCCTATCTGGTAAGGGTCCCACACCGCGCAGCAATATTCAAAAAGAGGACGGACAAGCGTATTTTAGGCAGTCTCCTTAGTAGGTCTGTTACATTTTCTAAGTGTCCTGCCAATAAAACGCAGTCTTTGGTTAGCCTTACCCACAACATTTTCTATGTGTTCCTTCCAATTTAAGTTGTTTGTAATTGTAATACCTAGGTATTTAGTTGAAATTACGGCTTTTAGATTAGACTGATATATCGTGTAACCGAAGTTTAACGAGTTACTTTTAGCCCTCATGTGGATGACCTCACACTTTTTGTTGTTTAAGGTCAACTGCCACTTTTCGCACCATTCCGATATTTCTTCTAAATCGTTTTGCAGTTTGTTTTGATCTTCTGATGACTTTATTAGTCAATAGATGACAGCGTCATCTACAAGCCACCGGAGACGGCTGCTCAGATTGTCTCCCAAATCGTTTATATAGATAAGGAACAGAAAAGGGCCTATAACACTACCTTGGGGAACGCCTGAAATCACTTCTGTTTTACTCGATGACTTTCCGTCAATTACTACGAACTGTGACCTCTCTGGCAGGACATCACAGATCCAGTCACATAACTGAGACGACATTCCATAACCACGCTACGAGCCGCTTGTGCGGTATAGTGTCAAAAACCTTTCGGAAATCCAGAAATACGGAATCGTAGGTATATGTCATAGCTGCTTTGGATTTGTATTGTTCTTCAGTATTTCACTTTTGATTAATGTTGCCGCACTACGCGTTACTTACTTAACTTGCTATAGAATGTTAGACGCGTAGTTTGCAAATGTGGAATGTACGCTATGACACAAACGTATGAAATAATCAACATCTCCTTGAACTCCAATTCTGATTATTGTTAATATTAATAAAAATCCACCAAAGCTATACTGATACAATTTTATTCTGTCCCGACCGGTTTCGTTCGAAAGAACCTCACCTTACTACGCTGCCAATAATCAAGAGTTGTGCCAACAGCATGACTTAGGAAGCTGATTTATGTAACGTTACGTTACGAAATTTGCCTTTGACTTTACGTAAGATAACTAGACTTCTTATGTCATAATACTGGCACAACTCTGTGAATATTTCTTACGAAGACTATTGGCAGGGTAACTTAATTATGTTCTTTCGAACGAAATGGTCTTGACGTAATAAATGTGTATTAATGCAGCAGTTGTGGCGTCTTATTAATATTAATACACGTGTGAACGTGTCCTTTCATTTCACCTTGTTTTTGTTTTGTTAGTCCACATTGTGAGTAAACTGCATTATGTTGCATGAGCTTTGTATCAGTTTCATTGTCTTACCCATTCGAAGCTAAAGGATGTTCACTAGAGCTAATTGCACTAAATCAATTAGAGGTTAGTCATGTGCCTTTTTTTTTTTTTTTTTTTTTTGAAAGTTTGTACGAATAATGTACTTTCTTGGCGTACGCCTCTCCTTCCTTTCGGATTGAAGCTAAAGACACGAAAGTCTACATGCTCAACGTCGAGATACGGGAAACTATTGTTCTGCAGAAAGTTAAATATTCTCTTATCAAAGAGTACTAATCAAGTCTAAAGCAACAAAAGCTTAAGAGTTGGTGGTTTGAACGGGGCGAGAAAAAAAAACGTATATTTTGGAGTCAGTCATTGATGGAGATTTGCATACGAATGCCCTGAATGTGTACGTACCAAGTACAGAATTTTATGCGAGCGCTACCTGAACCAGAACGCTGAAGTACATCTTATTTAAAGTGTTCGGATGCCCCCATGTAACGCAGGATTGACCAGTACCTATCACGAGGGGTGAGATGGGGAATATTACATTATCACTAGAAAAGCAGTAAAGTAAGATGGGTCGATCTGGAGAGTACAGTTACTTCGAACGTTGACTAGTGACTGGATGTTACATACACAGCATATCTCTCAGGGTCATTTCAACGCTTCTAAAGCTCACCAACTCAGCCTTGGTGCTGCCATGGCGAAATGCGAAGGAACAACCATAGCTAATCCCAGAGCAGGCAGTATTCATGTATTGTCGGAGAGATTCCGTCGAGCAATGTGGATGGTTCTTTAAAACTGCATTAAATCAGCCGAAGGAATCATTCATGAGTTCGACAGCGCTACCAGCAGTCCAGCTAGCGCCCTGTCTCTAGGAAGGGCATTAAAAAGAATGGAGCACAATCGAAGAGCCGTTGTTCACAATCCACATTTTTCTCCAGTCAGTGCTAGGCGACGTTTGAAGTGACAAAAGTGATGAATCACGCTGTACCTTATGGTAATCCAATGGAGAGATCTGGGGTTGTCGAATGCCTGGAGAACGTTACCTGCCTTCAATTGTAGTACCAACAGTGTATAGAGGAAGTGATGCTACAATAGCGAGTATGTTTTCGTGTTTAGCTTGTGGTCACCAAAACGCGCTTAAAAAAAGGCTAAATGAGGAATAATACGACTACTTTTTACAGTACTGTGTACGGTTTACGACAAAGAAACTGCTCGGAGCCGATAACTGCATGAGCATGACAATATCCCTTATCATCACAATGGTTGGTGGACAGCAAAATTTCAGAAACGGTAGGACCAGCACAAAGTCTCGATCTGAACCTGATAACTCAATTGAATAGCTTTAGAATAAGCTGGAACGTCGACCTAGCACCAGACCCCACTGTTCAACATAACTACCTTACCTGGTTTCTGAAGAAAGGGGTGTCATTCTCACACGGACATTGAGATACCACATTGAAAGTGTCCCCAGCAGAGTACAAACCATCATAAAAGGTGGACACGCCCGATATTAATGCTCTGAAATAGGTGTCAGCGTTCCTTTTATCATATAGCGTGGGCGAAACGTTCTCTCTCAGACGAGAAAAAGAGTGGATGTATAAAATACGAAAGGGGATTTTAGGAGGGAATAAAGGAGCAGCCTTATCCAATGACGATACAAGCTAGGCATCCGCCACAGCATCCAGAAATATTTGCTGCTGTATGAAGCTTTCAAGTGAGGAAGTTGCAGGGCCAGATAAGGACTGCGCAATGCTGTTTACGCCGGCCGGAGTGGCCGAGCAGATCTAGGCGCTACAGTCTGGAACCACGCGACCGCTACCGTCGCAGGTTCGAATCCTGCCTCGGGTATGGATGTGTGTGATGTCCATAGGTTAGTTATGTTTAAGTAGTTCTAAGTTCTAGGGACTGATGACCTCAGATGTTAAGTCCCATAGTGCTCAGAGCCATTTGAACCACGCCTATGCTATTTACAGGAGATGGTTGTTGCGGTAGGATCGTGAACATAAAGTATAGGTACAAGTCATTTAATTAGGGAGGATGGCATAAAGTGAGTTATAAAAGTTACATACCAATGACTACCGCATTAAACGACCCAGTATGGATCCACTTCCTGACACCAATGTAACGTGTGGGGGCTGGGGTCGTGTTGTAAGCCAGAGGTCGAGCGAAGTGTGAGGGTGAGTGGTCCATGCATGCCAGGAGGCGCAAATGATACGGTGTTATCTCTAATAACATTAACTGGTCGAGAAGAGATTGCGAAAGGTGAGATTTCTTCAACATTTCAGGCGGCGGCCAGGCGCAGGCGCATGTGCCGTGACTTCGCCGTGCCCGGTAAGTGCAATGGGTGCGTGCGGTGCTGGCGACGGTAGCGGGTAGATGGACTGTAGTGATGGCTATCACCTCAGCCCTCTCGAAGATCGCCACACCATCCTCTCAGATGGAGACAGACAGTTGAATGTCGTCCAGGATGCCGGTTGTCATTGAGAGTGTTTCTGGTCACCTACCATGGATCGACCACGACGGCAGCAAATGTTCACCTTACCACGTGGGCGCAAAGATGGCTCTTCATAGGTAAGCCATGATAGCCCATGGGAGGTGGAGGGTTGGCTACTCACTTATCTACTTGTCTTTGATGACCCAATAGGCAGCAACAGCAGACCACAGCTGTGATATGCTACACGTTTGGCTGCCTCAGCGTTGCAGTTAGTAAGCAGTTAGAAGACCATTTGACAGCTCGTCGTGATGTCAATGAAACTCAATCGACTCTCATGCTGTCAGTTTCTTCGACGGAGACAGAGTGGTTGCACGACAGAATGTCTTCTTGTGTTCCGAAAGCTGCGTTATTTATAAGGACAAAGCCCCTACCTTTGACTTTGTGGGTCTGAATACACTGGCGTATTCGCCCCCATTTATCGGAGCCATCAGTGCTCCTTGCCTGACTGTGGTAATTTCGGTAATGATTCTACGCCATCGAGCTCGGCCTTTCTGTGACGTCTAACTTTGTAGTGGTGCTCGAACGTGCAGCTACGTAGTATTACCCTACACTTTCTTGCTAGGTAGCCTGGAGGTGTTTGCATTTCTGTTTGCCCGTCATAACGACTGGCACATTACTTCAGCTCTAACCTACCCATTCCGAGATTGCTTGGTGGAAATCTAATAACATTACAAAGCCTACACAGCAAAATTATTCATCCGTGCAGTATTGTGAGGGTAGTAAGTAAAGCCCCACATTTGTTTAAAAGGCCGTTAATAAACATAGACAAACGTCCCTGTAGGTGCTTCACCTTTGATGTTTGTGTGTCCCAGTGAAGTTTCGAACCGTTCTGGAAGATGGCAAAGCCGTAGCACAGCGTCAAAATTACTTGTACGTACGACTCACGTTACAAGCAGTCTGCTGTTATTGAATTCTTGTGTGTAGAAAAACAAACCGTGGTGAACATCCACAAACGTTTGTGTGCAGCGTGTGGCGATGCTGCAGTTGACAGGAGTACAGTTAGCCCGTTGGTAAATAAAATTTCAGCCTCAAGAAATGCAGAAACAGAGCTCCATGGTCAGCCACGTTCTGGACAACCTGTCACAGCCACTACTCCAGACATGCAGAATCGTGCAGGTGCCATCATTCGTGCCGACCGGCGCATCACAACTCAACATTTGGCTCTACAGTTGTCGGTCAGCGTTGGAAGTGGTCTGCACTGATCGAGACTCTTAGATACTCAGAAAGGTGCTCATGATTGATTCCACGAATGCTTACAGTGGACCACAATATTCAGAGAAAGGCCATGTCATCTGAAGTGTTGGAGAGTTTTGAGTCCGACGGAGAGGCTCATTACGGGGTACGAAAGCTGGGTGCATCATTTTGCGCCGGAAACCAAAAGACAGTCCATGGAGTGGCATCATCATCATTTACCCAAAAGAAGATATTCAAGACAACCCCCTCTGCAGGAAAAATCATGGTGACAGTCTTCTGGGATCGTTATGGAGTCATTCTCGTGGATGTGATGCCAAAGTGTCAACCACCAATTCAGAGGCAAATTAGGTCGGACATCTTTGCCTCATCCACACCACAGTCCAGACATGGCACCGTCAAACTTCCACTTCTTGGGGCCGCATAAAGATTCTCTACGGGGAACACACTTTGAAGATGACGAGAGTGTCAGTCATGCAGTGAAAACATGGCTACGCCTATAGGACAAGAGCTTTTACCAGCAGGGAATGGAAGCTTTTCTACAACGTTGGCGTACGGCATTGAACGTGTTGGAGACTACGTAGAAAAATAGGGCATAGACAAGGCATGCTGATGTGCATTGTCCCCAAATTCTGACTCTTGGCAGCAAATATGTCCTGAGAAAAAAAATGTGTGGCATTACATATTGAACGACGCTCGTATTATTATTATTATATTATTAGGTATTATTATCACGTACTATTTAGCCTTAGGCGCTACTAGATCGTGGTACTTACAACAAAGGCCATTTTTAGATTTGGTTTTAGCTTTCCTTTTTGTCCGTATTACTTTCACTCTGCCAGAACAGGTCCTTTCACCTCATTTCACCAAGTTGTCTTGGGTTTTTCTGCCAGCTGTCCATCGCTGAATTTTTTGTCGAAAATTTTCTTTTTCCGATACATCAAATTGTATTATTTCTTGCCTCAATTACTTCTTTCACTGCAGCGATCCATCTTATTACACCATTTTTTAAACTTTGCTGCGATTTTCATAGGAATACACAAGCCTTCTTAATAACGTTGGTTCCATTCTTTTAGTACGCTCATAAAATTTTAGCTTGCGTTTTATCATACCCGAATAAATGTTCTTATACTTTACAGTTACTTTACTTGGTCTTAGTCTGTATGTCTCTTCTTCAGTACAACTTGTATCTGAAAGTTTAAAATGAAAGTTTCAGTGCCATACAAACACTCTGATAAGACGAGTATGATGTAAGCTCTCAGTTTGTGTACTCTGAAATTAATTTTTTCAGATATATATAAAGTGTGCAAGCTATTTCTTTTCTTAACTAATCTTTTCCAATCCAGTCTCCTGAGTGGTTTCGCCTAAATATTTGGATCCAGGAACTCTCTCGCCTGTCTCGTATATCCTTTGTGGAAATTTGACTCCCAGGTTGTTGCTAGCAAGTACTTTGCTTCTTTTTTCTTTTCTTTTTCAAGCGATATGAGGAGACTTACACTTTCTTCTGTGTTTTCTAAGAAATTATTTTTGTTCTTGCTCGAATGCCATGACATATAATAGCCAGGTCGTCTGCAAAAGGCAAGCAGTCTTCTAATATTGGTTCTTCAAAATTTGATTGGTTCGTCTGTTTTAAAGTCGATTGTGGATCAGTATTTTTTTTTGTTTTTCTAAAACACATTTGAAAATTACTGGAGAGATTCCATTACATGGCTTCGTTCGTGCTCTAATTTCAATATCCTAAATTTCTGTTTAGTTTTTATTTGAAATTTTTTACTATTTAGAATATATAAATTATTAAAAACTCCAAATCGTGTGGAAACAAACATGGCTGTAAGAGAAATCTCCAAATGAATGAAAAATGGCTTGTTTGTAAAGTTTCCAAAAAAGTTAAATTTGTCTGATTGTAACAATTGAGGTTTTATTACATTGCTGTCAATGCCCAGTAGGACCCCAATCTGAATCATTTTAAATGGAATTATAGATACAGTTGAAAATCAACTGCGCGAAGAACAAGTCAGCCTTCGGGGGACAACGCAATTTTATTGATCTTATTCTTCGGATCATCTTAGAACAAAGTAAAGAATTCCAGAGGTCTTTGACTCTATGAAATATCAAGAGCTGTGGCAAGTTTGGTGGAAGTATGATATAGCACAGACACTCCTGTGTTATGGCTACAAATGTCGTGTGCGCCACAGAGCCAATAGAGGTAACGACTGGAATCTGCCAGGTGTGTATTCTGTTATCACATTTTTTCTACTCGTCGTTGACTCAGTTATGAGAAGAGTCAAAGCAGATAGGAGAAGAGGAATCCAATGGGGAATTCATGAGCGTCTGGAGGATTTGGACTTCGCAGCCGACATACTTTTTCCAGCTCAAAGGCTGACAGATACGAAAGAAAAGTTAAATCTTTGAAAAAATAAGAAGGGACTGCTGACCTCTGGATGGATACAGGTAAAACAAAGGAAATGAGAGTCAATTCCGGAAACATGGAAGATCATTTTTTTGTTGGTGAGCAGCAGACGAAGACTCCCAACCCGTCCATGTTCCTGGTTCCTGGTTAGTGTGGTAACACGAGATGTTGGAGCTGGAGAAGATGTGAAGATGTTAAGATCCTCATGAAGAAAGCAAGTGATGCCTTCATACAACTGTATCTAACGTGGCGAAACAGAAGCTTCACCAGTGAAGCAAAAATTAGTGTTTTTAAAACGTATGTAAGACTGTACTTTCATTCACCAGTGAAAGTTGTAAATTTGACATAACATTTACACAGATTCACAAAAAGGTGTCTGTGGTGAATCATGAAAATCTGGCGGCCAGAAAAACAGGTAACGAGAAGCCCTGGCGAAAGATCAGATGAGAGAAAGTGGAAATATATGAGGTACACATTCAGAGACCCAGACGAAGCAATCGAGGAAAAGGCGATGGAGTGGAATATCCAGATTACAGGGAAAAGAGGCAAGTCCAGAGGTACGCGGAAGAGGACGGTGGAAAGAGAACCAAGGAGAGCTGGCAATTTCTGGTCGGAAGTGAGGGAGATGACCAAATACAAAGATAGATGGCGAGTTCTACTGCATGCCCTATGCTCCCGAGGAAGTAAAGGAATTAAATACCTAAGTTTATGTACATGTACAGGTAAGTAAATGATTACAATTTCAGTAAAACTCGATACTTTATTCAAGAGAAAGTGCTTCACAAATTGAGCAAGTCATCAGTAACGATTGCTCCACCTCCGACCATTATACAAGTAGTTGTTCGGCTTGGCATTGATTGACAGAGTTGCTGGAGGCCCTCCTATGTGATAGCGTGACAAATTCAGTCCAATTGGCGCGTAAGATCATCAAAATCTTTGCCCGTAATGCTCAAACGTTCTCACCGTGCGAGTTGGTGCAGTGGTTAGCACACTCGACTCACATTCGTAAGGACGACGGTTGAAACCCGCGTCCGCTCATCCAAATTAGCTTTTCCACAATTTTCCTAAATATCTCCAGGGAAATGCCTCGATTTTTACTTTCAAAGGGCACGGCTGATTTCCTTCCCCATCCTTGACACAACCCGAGCTTGTGCTCCGTCTCCAAGGACTTCGATGTTGTCGGGACGTCCAATCCCACTGCCTTCCTTCCTTTTAAACGTTTTCAATTGGGCAAAGATACGGCGACCAACCTGAACGGGCAGGCATTTCCTTGCTGAAATGTAAGCCCAGGATGACTTGACACGAAAGGAAATAAAAAGGGCGCGTAGATAATCGACGTACCGCTGTGCTGTAAGGGTGCTTGGATGACAATGAGAGGTGTCGTGCTATGAAAAGAAATGGCTCTCCAAACCCCAACACCCGGCTTTCGGGACGTATGGCGGCCGACAGTCACGTTGGTATCCCGCCGATACCCGGGGCGTCTGCCGACACATCTTCGCTGGTCTTCGGTTCAGTTCGAAGTGAGACTCATCACTGAACACAATTCTTCTCCAGTCAATGAGAATCTAACTTTTCTAAAATTGTAATTATTTATTTATCTGTTACTTGGTACTTGTTGGTAAGGCGGGTGCCAGGTTCAGATTCATTGGGAGAGTCCTTGGAAAATGTAGTTCATCAACAAAGGAGGTGGCTTACAAAACACTCGTTCGACCTATACTTCAGTATTGCTCATCATTGTGAGATCCGTACTAGGTCGGGTTGACAGAGGAGATGGATAAGATCGAAAGAAGAGCGGCGCGTTTCGTCACAGGGCTATTTGGTAAGCGTGATAGCGTCACGGAGATGTTTAGCAAACTCAAGTGGCAGACTCTGCAAGAGAGGCGCTCTGCATCGCGGTGTAGCTTACTGTCCAGGTTTCGAGAGGGTGCGTTTCTGGATGAGGTATCGAATATACAGGGTGTTACAAAAAGGTACGGCCAAACTTTCAGGAAGCATTCATCACACACAAAGAAAATATGTTATGTGGAAATGTGTCCGGAAACGCTTAATTTCCATGTTAGAGCTCATTTTAGTTTCGTCAATATGTACTGTATTTCCTCGATTCACCGCCATGATTTCATACGGGACACTCTACCTGTGCTGCTAGAACATGTGCGTTTACAAGTACGACACAATATGTGGTTCATGCACGATGGAGCTCCTGCACATTTCAGTCGAAGTGTTCGTACGCTTCTCAACAACAGATTCGGTGACCGATGGATTGGTAGAGGCGGACCAATTCCATGGCCTCCACGCTGCCCTGACCTCAACCCTCTTGACTTTCATTTATGGGAGCATTTGAAAGCTCTTGTCTACGCAGCCCTGGTACCAAATGTAGAGACTCTTCGTGCTCGTATTGTGGACGGCTGTGATACAATACGCCATTCTCTAGAGCTGCACAGCGCATGAGGGATTCCATGCGACGGAGGGTGGATGCATGTATCCTCGCTGACGGAGGACATTTTGAACATTTCCTGTAACAAAGTGTTTGAAGACACGCTGGTACGTTCTGTTGCTGTGTGTTTCCATTCCATGTTTAATGTGATTTGAAGAGAAGTAATAAAATGAACTCTAACATGGAAATTAAGCGTTTCCGGACACATGTCCACATAACATATTTTCTTTCTTTGTGTGTGAGGAATGTTTCCTGAAAGTTTGGCCGTACCTTTTTATAACACCCTGTATTGCTTCCCTATACTTATACCTCCCGAGGGGATCACGAATGTAAAATTAGAGAGATTCGAGAGCGCACGGAAGCTTCCCGGCAGTCGTTCTTCCCGCGAACCATACGCGACTGGAACAGGAAAGGGAGGTAATGACAGTGGCACGTAAAGTACCCTCCGCCACACACCGTTGGGTGGCTTGCGGAGTATAAATTTAGATGTAGATGTACTTGTACATCACATGTACCGATTTCCGTCTCATTTGGGTAATTCCCTCGTGTAGCGTCGCCCTTTTCTTTTTTATTCTGTTTCTTAGAACGATTTTCAGTAATAACTGCACTTATTTTGAGTTCCAGACCTTATTATTTCACATTTTCGAAGAGAGGCATACGTTCTACTGTATCGTATGTTGTTTCCCTTTTTAGCCTAGGGAAAGTACAAACTGCTTTGTTATTCTGAATTTTTTGATGCCTGAGAATTATTTTGAATAATATAATTTTGGGTATTGGGTCGCGTCATTTTAAACTACTAGAGCAACTAACTGCCGACGTATTGACCGACTTGCTGCCGTCCTCTTCAGGGCGGTTCGCTGAGAGTTTGTCCGAAAACTAAATTTTGTTTTGCACAAGATCTGTTTGTTTTGAAACGCGCTTGATGTTCCACAGTTTTTCATTCAGGTTTTTGTTGTGCTGTGTTCAGAAGACAATGATATTTTGTATGTGACAGGAACAAGGAATATTTCAAGAAAATTGTTGACGACTACTTATCATACAACTGTTGAAGTTTGAATTTGGTAGCAAAGACCGAAAACTGACAACAAAGATGCGAAGCTGTGGTTCCTTAGACGTAGTGAATCTCACGTTTATCTACGATAATGATGTAGGCTGAAGCAGTCAATTTAGATTTGTACCATCGCCTGAGGTACAAGCAGGATTAACCAAATTTCGCTTATAGCTCTGGTAATATTCCAATATTGGACAACCTCTGGAATACTGGAGCAAGCTTGGAAGGGTAACAGCGATTTGTATCGAGGAGGGGGGGCGGGGGAAGGGCGGAGATGCACTATGGTAATCTTTACAGGCAGGATAGCTGTGGTGCCACTGTGGCGAATCAGTTAGCGCACCTGCTTAGTAAGCAGAAGACACCGGTAAAAATCCCAGAACTGGTATAAATTTTAATTCATTCCTTCAGCCTACATTGTTATTGTAGACATGTGGTGGGGACCAGTAAAGTGGAATGGTCCGACGAATGTAGGGGCGTACCAGCAGCAGCGAAATATATGACAGGAGTAGAAATCCTTATGAATAGAAAAGTAGGACGTAGAGTGAATAACAGCGAACACTTCACTGATAGAATTGATCTCATCAGAATTGATACCAGACTAACGCCAGCAACGATAGTTCATGTTCAAATGCCAACAGCGCAAGCAGCAGACAAAGAGATAGAGAAAGTATATGAGGATGTTGAACCGATAGTTCAATATGTAAAGGGAGAAAAAATCTAGTATTCGTGGAGGATAGGAATGTGGTTGTAGGGGAAGGTACTGGAAGAAACGTTTAAGGAGAATATGAGCTTGGTAGAAGGGGTGGCAGAGAAGACTAGTTGGATTCTGCATTAAATGTCAACTTGTAATAGCGAATGCTCTGTTCAAGAATCACAAGTGAATGAGATACTTGGAAAAGGCCAAGAGATACGGGAAGATTCCAGTTGTATTACATCACGGTCATACGGAATTCGGAAATCAGATATTGAATTGTATGGCGTACCAAGGAGTAAATATAGACTCAGATCAACGATGAAGATTAGTCTCAAGTTCAAGGGACCTCCAACTGTAAAACGTAATGACAACACTGAAAATTTCTGACAAACCGTGATCGAGCCCGATTTTATACTTGTAGCGAGCGCTCGCATTCACAGTTTCGTCTACCCGTGCACGCTTCATGACCAGGCTCAAACTGTCATACGTCGTCGTCCATGTGCCACTTGCCTGCATTCGTATACTTCATGTAGTTCCTTAACAGGGGAGACATTTTAGTGGAAAGTCTCTAGCCTGGTATCGGCGGATACATACGATATTTCAATGCCAGCGTCTCTAAAATGTACGAGGCAATGTTCACATCCGAAGGACCACTGCATCGTACTTCATACAAACACAGGCACTGCAGTATCGTATTTAAGAGAATCGTCTGGAAGAGCCAGCGTGAAACGAAGTAATAAGGAATAATGAGACGCATTCATCCTTCGCTAAAATTGTGGGTATAGCGATAAAGCATATTACAGTAGGAAGTTCCTTTGATTGTGAGTGTACGTTTCTAAAATGAGCAGTCGCCGGTGTTGGAGGGGCAAATATAGGTACAAGGAAGGTAACTGCGAAGAAACCTTAGGTAAATGCAGAAATATTTCAATTGATCGACGAAAGAGGTGAGTACAAAAATGTTTATGGAGAAATAGGAATACAGCAATGTGAATCATTTAGGAATGAAATAAATGGGAACTTCGTAGAAGCCAAAGTGAAATGGCTGCAGGAAAAATGAGGGGAACTCGAAAAAGGAATGATCGTCGGAAGGACTGGCTCAGTATGTAGGAAAGCCAAAAGTAGCTTCAGTGTAAATAAAATCAAAGGCGGCAACATTATGACTGCAACGGGAATTTCACCGTTGAACGCGGGGGAGTGGGTGGATGGTTTCACAGAGTGCTCTGTCCTCTGTGAGTGGAAGGAATTGTCTAATGAGTGATAGGAGAAGGAGCTGGAATAGATAGGGAAGAAATAGGAGATCCAGAATCAGGGTTTGAAATTAAAAGAGCTTTGGAAGACTTGACTAAAATAAGGCAGAATGGACAGATAAAATGCCACCGGAATTATACTACTGGAGGAAATGCCAAACAAACAACTGTAGTGTCGGCAGACTTGCCAACACTACGCACACTAATTGAAAGAGGCGGCCAAGATGCACGCGCTAACTCACGAAGGATGGAGTGATGTCTGCAACAGGATACGTAATGAATGCTACAAAGAAAAGTACGTAGCTTCTGGAATACTTAACTTTAATCCATCCTTTGTATACATCGTTCTTGATGAGACATGCTTCATACGATAACTATCAATTGTTACGTAAGGCTAATGGCGCCTTGCTAGGTCGCAGCCATGGACTTAGCTGAAGGCTATTCTAACCATCTGCTCTGCAAATGAGCGAGGCTTCGTCAGTGTGCATCGCTAGCGAAGTCGTCCGTACAACTGGGGCGAGTGCTAGTACGTCTCTCTAGACCTGCTGTGTGGTGGCGCTCGGTCTGCTATCACTGAAAGTGGCGACACGCGGGTCCGACATGTACTAATGGACCGCGGCCGATTTAAAGCTACCACCTAGCAAGTGTGGTGTCTGGCGGTGACACCACACAACTACTGTAGATGGTGTGGGGAATATCAGACATTCGGAAAAATATCGTCTACACAGGTCCGAAGATAGCAAGGGCAGATAAGTACGAGAACTATCACACAACCAGCTTAACAGCTCATGCATCCAAGTTGCTGATAAGAATAACATATAGGAGAATGGAAATGAAACGGAAGATATGTTAGATGACGATCATTTTGGCTTCAGGAGACGTTAAGACACCGGACGGACAATCCTGAAGGTGTCCTTAATAATGGAATAAGACGGAAGCCTGTCATTGCTATCCTCAATGAAAGTGAAAAAGATTAAAGATTCTGTTGAAAAGAATGAACAGTCTAATCAGTGCAGAATATTGGAGGAGGGAGACGAAAGCAATGAGAAGTAACAGAAATGAGAATAACGAGAAGCTTAATATCAAAACTGATGGTCCCGTAGTAGACACCGTTAAGAAATTCTGCTGCTCTGCCGGCCGGAGTGGCCGAGCGGTTCTAGGCGTTACAGTCTGGGGCCGCGCGACCGCTACGGTCGCAGGTTCGTGTCCTGCCTCGGGCATGAAGCTTAATATCAAAACTGATGGTCCCGTAGTAGACACCGTTAAGAAATTCTGCTGCTCTGCCGGCCGGAGTGGCCGAGCGGTTCTAGGCGTTACAGTCTGGGGCCGCGCGACCGCTACGGTCGCAGGTTCGAGTCCTGCCTCGGGCATGGATGTGTGTGATGTCCTTAGGTTAGTTAGGTTTAAGTAGTTCTAAGTTCTAGGGGACTGATTACCTCAGAAGTTAAGTCCCATAGTGCTCAGAGCCACTTTTTCTGCTTCCCTGGAAACAAAGTAACCCATGCCTGATGAAGCAAGGAGGACGGGAAAAATAGACTACCGTAGCGAAGAGGTCATTCCTGGCCGAGAGCAATTTACTGGAGTCAAACATTTAAGGAATAAAATGTAAGGGAAAAAATTCTGAGAATGGGCGTTTGGAGCACAACACTGTATGGAAATTCGGAACAGAAGAGAATCGAAGCGTTTGAGACGTGATACGACAAAAGAATGTTGAAAGTTAGGTCAACTGATAAAGCATGGAGTAAGGAGGTTCCTTGCAGAATAGGCGGAGACAGGAACATACGAAAAACACCGACAAGAAGAAGGAGCAGGATAATAGGACGTGTGTTAAGACCTAAGGTTTCGAATCACATGCCCAGCAATTAATTTTGGTTTTCATTTATTTATCTTCCATTCTTGGCGATTGGTTTCTCGTCTATAGCCCCATCCTCAAGATATTTCTACAGTCAAGTCGTATGTAGAAACGTACCTCTAACTTAGCAACTCTTATCTCCGTCAGTAAGACGTCGTTTGACTGTATTGCCTTTCTGGTTATTTCTTTTGATACGTTATTAGTTAAAACGGCGAGGTATGAGCTTCTTATCTGGTGCTAACAAGTAAAAAGCTTATACAGTGACGGTAACATGTGTAAGAATAAAAACTTGGCGCCTGAAAATATTACAAAAGGGCCGAGTCTTTCGATATAGGTCCGAAGCCCTAAAGTTTTTAATTAGTGTCATGTTTCGAACGGTACGACAGTAGTACTGAAATTACACATCAGTGGCGGATTGCGTATTTCCTATTACGTCGTTGTATCGGACTAATATACTGACAATACAGGAGTTGGTGGTGGTGAAAGTGGGGGAGGTGGCAAGAAAACTAATATATAATGTTCAGACAACTACGCTAACAACAAACGCTCATGGTGACTAATTGTCTGTGACCGATTATTGGAACACATGCCAGCTCGTTTTATAATGATGCTGATATCTGCCTAAAAATATTTTTCTCCAATGAAGGGAATAATTTTGCTTCCTATTTCAGTTACCAACAGGTAAGCCTATGATTATAGGCATGCACAGTGACTATAATTTTTCTGGCTTGTACCCGTAAACTTCTGGTAAAACGTCCCCTACCACAAGTTTCATGCTATAACACAGCGGAATGTGTTTCAGAGAAATGACTCTGCATAACGCTTTTCACGACCAGACCCCGTCGCAGTTCCGAATGTGAAAACAGAACAAATTGACAAGCGATACGTAGATTTTTACATACGACATGACAGCATTTTAATATATTCCTTGTCAGCGCGAATGCGACATCGCTGTCCCCCGCGGTCGTTCGACTAATATCTTCAGGCCACAAAAAATCAAACGTTTCATCTGTCATGCACAGCGTATATCGATTAAATCCAGCGGTTCGTCGTTTCATCACCAGCAAGCAAGCTGACGTTGGCTAATTGAAAAAAAAAGAAACAGCGAAATGATCAATTCCGCAAAAAAATCAGAGTGCAGCTGACAATACAATAGTAGATAACAGAAATGAAATCATTAGGAAACGTGACGTATCTGAAGCGGAGTCTGCAAAGGTCAGCAAGACGGACGCTAGATTTATAGAGCAGCTGTCAATTAAAACCTTCCGGTTGTGCTGGCAGAACATCGTTTTCTGTTGTAGCTGCTGGGCGTAACGAGAACGTTCTACTGTGAGAAACAAAGACTGGGCTAGTTGCTAATGCAATCCGCGACGCATCTGAAGTATTCTAGGTTCTCCGGGTGGAGCACGCTTTGCTGTGACTGAGGTGTCCTTGCCTTTTGCCGGCTGAACAGAGTCACAAGTCACAGTGGGAACATGTGATCTGCTGGCTCACGTGTGCTCGGCTGGTATGCGTGCGTACCTCACGAGACGTACACAAGGTCGATGTGCGCCACGCCCCTCTCGTTGTTTCTAGCTGCCACCCATCTAGATCACTGTGCTTCTCCTGCTGTGCGATCACAGTATCTGAGAGAGAACAAGGGGGAATGATAAACACGCTGCCAGGAAATAAAATACTGCGGGCTTTAGAAGGTTTCCAATTAACTCAAGATTTATTTTTGTAGCAGTCCATACGGAGTACATGAAATGATGTCTGCAGATAAATAGCACATGCGCTTCGGAGGTATCAGGTATCGAACAATTCTGAAACATCCATATTAGTACGTAGTATACCCTCCACGTATGGCAATGCAGGCGCTGACTCTGGCAAGCAGTCGATCGTGCAGGTGGCGGATATTGTCATGGGATACGTTGTTGTTGTTGTGGTCTTCAGTCCTGAGACTGGTTTGATGCAGCTCTCCATGCTACTCTATTATGTGCAAGCTTCTTCATCTCCCAGTACCTACTGCAGCCTACATCCTTCTGAATCTGCTTAGGTGTATTCATCTCTTGGTCTCCCTCTACGATTTTTACCCTCCACGCTGCCCTCCAATACTAAATTGGTGATCCCTTGATGCCTCAGAACATGTCCTACCAACCGATACCCTCTTCTGGTCAAGTTGTGCCACAAACTCCTCTTCTCCCCAATCCTATTCAGTACCTCCTCATTAGATATGTGATCTACCCATCTTATCTTTAGCATTCTTCTGTAGCACCACATTTCGAAAGCTGCTATTCCCTTCTTGTCCAAACTATTTATCGTCAAAGTTTCACTTCCATACATGGCTACACTCCATACAAACACTTTCAGAAACGACTTCCTGACACTTAAATCTATACTCGATGTTAACAAATTTCTCTTCTTGAGAAACGCTTTCCTTGCCATTGCCTGTCTGCATTTTATATCCTCTCTACTTCGACCATCATCAGTTATTTTGCTCCCCAAATAGCAAAACTCCTTTACTACTTTAAGTGTCTCATTTCCTAATCTAATTCTCTCAGCATCACCCGTCTTAATTCGACTACATTCCATTATCCTCGTTTTGCTTTTGTTGATGTTCATCTTATATCCTCCTTTCAAGACATTGTCCATTCCGTTCAACTGCTCTTCCAAGTCCTTTGCTGTCCCTGAGAGAATTACAATGTCATCGGCGAACCTCAAAGTTTTTATTTCTTCTCCATGGATTTTAATACCTACTCCGAATTTTTCTTTTATTTCCTTTACTGCTTGCTCAATATACAGATTGAACAACATCGGGGAGAGGCTACAACCCTGTCTCACTCCTTTCCCAACCACTGCTTCCCTTTCATGTCCCTCGACTCTTATAACTGCCATCTGGTTTCTGTACAAATTGTAAATAGCCTTTCGCTCCCTGTATTTTACTCCTGCCACCTTCAGAATTTGAAAGAGAGTATTCCAGTCAACATTGTCAAAAGCTTTCTCTAAGTCTACAAATGCTAGAAACGTAGATCTGCCTTTTCTTAATCTAACTTCTAAAATAAGTCGTAGGGTCAGTATTGCCTCACGTGTTCCCATATTTCTACGGAATCCAAACTGATCTTCCCCAAGGTCCACCTCTACTTTTTCCATTCGTCTGCAAAGAATTCACGTTAGTAGTTTGCAGCCGTGACTTATTAAACCGATAGTTCGGTAATTTTCACATCTGTCAACACCTGCTTTATTTGGGATTGCAATTATTATATTCTTACGTTATACAACACCTTTTCGAGCTGTTCATGTAGTTTCATAAGAGTTTTGGTTGACGAGCTGCATGAGGCACATCTCGTCCTGTGATATCTTAAACATGCGATTGGAGAGAAATCCGGAGATTGCGCAGCAAGGGTAGTTTCCGCACGTTTTGCATAGTGCGTTTGGTTTCACGGGCAGTGTGTGGGCGAGCATTACTCAGCTGGAACAGCACACCACCTTCTTCTTGCAAGAATGGTAAAAGAATGGGTCTCAAAACACTCCGCACGTACCGAGCAGTGGTTAGAGTCCCCTTCGGAAACACCAAAGGCGAGCGAGAGCGACAGCTTATCGCACTCCAGACCATAAAGCCTGGGGCGAGACCAGTGTGCTTTGGACGAATGCACTCTGCAGGACATCTCTGGGGTTGTGAAGCAGCTGAATGGGTTGAAAATAAATAAAGCGCCAGGTCCTGATGGGATTCCAATTCGGTTTTACAGAGAGTACTCTGCTGCATTGACTCCTTACTTAGCTTGCATTTATCGCGAATCTCTTGCCCAACGTTAAGTCCCGAGCGACTGGAAAAAAGCGCAGGTGACGCCTGTATATAAGAAGGGTAGAATGACGGATCCTCAAAATTACAGTCCAATATCCTTAACATCGGTTTGTTGCAGGATTCTTGAACATATTCTCAGTTGGATATAATGAATTTCCTTCAGACAGAAAAGTTGCTGTCCATGCATCGGCACGGCTTTAGAAAGCATCGCTCCTGCGAAACGCAACTCTCCCTTTTTTCACATGATATCTTGCGAACCATGGATGAAGGGTATCAGACGGATGCCATATTCCTTGACTTCCGGAAAGCGTTTGACTCGGTGCCCCACTGCAGACTCCTAAGGCACGAGCATATGGGATTGGTTCCCAAGTATGTGTGTGGCTCGAAGACTTCTTAAGTAATAGAACCCAGTACGTTGTCCTCGATCGTGAGTGTTCATGGGAGGTGAGGGTATCATCTGGAGTGCCCCAGGGATGTGCGGCAGGTCCGCTGTTGTTTTCTATCTACATCAATGATCTTTTGGATAAGGTGGATAGCAATGTGTGGCCGTTTGCTGATGATGCTGTGGTGCACGCGAAGGTGTCGTCGTTGAGTGACTGCAGGAGGATACAAGAAGACTTGGACAGGATTTGTGGTTGGTGAAAAGAATGGCAGCTAACTCTAAATATAGATAAATGTAAATTAATGCAGATGAATAGGAAAAAGAATCTTGTAATGTTTGAATACTCCATTAGTAGTGTAGCGATTGACACAGTCACGTCGATTAAATACTTGGGCGTAACATTGCAGAGCGATATGAAGTGGGACAAGCATGTAATGCCAGTTGTGGGATGGCGGATAGTCGTCTTCGGTACATTGGTAGAATTTTGGGGAGATATGGTACATCTGTAAAGGAGACCGCTTATAAAACACTAATACGACCTATACTTGAGTACTGCTCGAGCGTTTGGGATCCCTATCAGGTCGGATTGACGGAGGACACAGAAGCAATTCGGAGGCGGGCTGCTAGATTTGTTACTGGTAGGTTTGATCATAACGCGAGTGTTACGGAAATGCTTCAGGAACTCGGGTGGGAGTCTCTGGAGGAAAGGAGGCGTTCTTTTCGTGAATCGCTACTGAGGAAATTTAGAGAACCAGCATTTGAGTCTGACTGCAGTACAATTTTACTGCCGCCAACTTACATTTCGCGGAAAGACCACAAAGATAATATAAGAGAGATTAGGGCTCGTACAGAGGCATATAGGCAGTCATAATTCCCTCGTTCTGTTTGGGAATGGAACAGGGAGAGATGCTAGTTATGGTACGAGGTACCCTCCGCCACGCACCGTATGGTGGATTGCGGAGTATGTATGTAAATGTAGATGTAGACAGTGCTCATCAGGTGTACAACGTATGCGCAAACGACCATCACTTGGGCACAGGCAGAATCTGTTTACATAGCTAATGACTACGGCATGTCATTCCGTCTCCCAATAGATCCTCTGATGGCACCAGTCAAGCCGTGCACGTCGGTACTGCAGTGTGAGTGGAAGACAGGCTAGAGGTGTGCGTGCCCGTAGTCCCACTGCTAATAACCAGTTCGCAACAGCTCTTGCTGACATGTCTGGGCTCACGAGCCCACTTTCCTGTGCTGTGGTAGCTGTAAGATTTGCCACTGTTGCTCTTACCATACACGTTCCTGGCCGGCGTCTGTGCTGTCTTGTGTATGTTCACGTGACACTAATACCAGCATCGTTGCACAACTGAGGCAAGATGTCCAGTTCTCCGAAAGGACCATACCTCCAGTGGCAAGGGCACAGTTTGACCCCTTCAAGCTCACTCAGTTGGATATAGGAAACACGAATGCGTCTCTGTGGCATGGTTGCCTGTTTGCTTTACATGTTTGCACCACACTGAACCTTCTGGCTGTGAGCTCTCCCTATTAAGTGGTGGACAAAGATAGCGCTCTGGCCCTATGCTACTATGCTATCTATTGGTGGACGACGTAGAAACTATTATCACTACATCTACTAGCCCTCAGGTAGCACATGCAGTCATCGGGTCAAAATGTACTACCTTTTATTTTTTCTTTCACAACTATATAATTCATGGAAAAAGACGCCACTCTCATATTCTCGGCGTAGGAAACCTTCGACAAGAGAATTCAATAGCCCATGATCGAACGAAATCATCATAGAACAGCAGCGACCAAATGGACAGGACTCTGAATAGAGTGAACCACGTTTCACAGATGACATACGTGGAACTTCGAACATTAGACTGGATAAGTTTGCAACAGACTAGTTGCCTACTACGCATTGTTCGGTTACTTATTCATCCTACTCATCTATTAGACACAGAAATGAATATAATGCGGCTATTATGTCACTTAAAAGCAAATTTATCTATATATTTTAAAAATATTAAAGTCCAGTAAAAATCGTCAGTATGATCATCATCATCATCATCACCATCATCATCATCATACTTCGCGTTCAGCCGTGCGAATCCCAGATACTGCCACAAATTTTTCGATCACAACTTTCCTGACTTCCTAGAATGAAATTTCCACTCTACAGCGGAGTGTGCGCTGATATGAAACTTCCTGGCAGATTAAAACTGTGTGCCGGACCGAGACTCGAACTCGGGACCTTTGCCTTTCGCGGGCAAGTGCTCTACCGTCTGAGCTATCCAAGCACGACTCACTCCCCGTCCTCACAGCTTTAATTCCGCCAGTACCTCGTCTCCTACCTTCTAAACTTCACAGAAGCTCTCCTGCGAACCTTGCAGAATTAGCACTCCTGGAAGAAAGGATATTGCGGAGACGTGGCTTAGCCACAGCCTTGGAGTTGTTTCTAGAATGAAATTTTCACTCTACAGCGGAGTGTGCGCTGATATGAAAGTTCCTGGCAGATTAAAACTGTGTGCCGGACCGAGACTCGAACTCGGGACCTTCGCCTTTCGCGGGCAAGTGCTCTACCGTCTGAGCTACCCAAGCACGACTCACGCCCCGTCCTCACAGCTTTAATTCCGCCAGTACCTCGTCTCCTACCTTCCAAACTTCACAGAAGCTCTCCTGCGAACCTTGGAGAACTAGCACTCCTGGAAGAAAGGATATTGCGGAGACGTGGCTTAGCCACAGCCTTGGGGTTGTTTCTAGAATGAAATTTTCACCCTACAGCGGAGTGTGCGCTGGACGTTTCCTGACTCCCATCTGGTCATCATTTGCAACGTTCCTTACCTCTGGAAATCTATTGAACTAATCTTCAAATCAACTACTTATCACTCACGTGGCTGTGTTAATAGCCATTTCCAGTTCTACCCCAGTAACAAAATCCAGATTCTGCAAACCACAGGTAAGTGTACTGCAGAGGGTACTTCGCCTTCTGTTAGTAATTAAGGCTTCTTCCCGTTACAATTATGAACTGAGTGGGGGGATAAGAAAGCTTTATGGCTCTGTGCATCCTGCAATATACCTGTTCATTTCCTTACGATCTCTACAGGAAGCATGCGTACGGGATTGTACTATATTCCTCCAGTCATCATTTAAAGCTAGTTTTTGGAACTTTGTGAGTAGGATATCTCGAGATAGTTCCGTTTGTCCAGTGCCGGACTGTTCAGTTTCTTCAGCATCTCTGTGAAACTCTACCGCGGTTCAAAAAAACCTATGATAATTTGCGTTGCCCTTCTCAGTATCCCCTGTTCTTGGTATGGGTCTCACACTCTTGAGGAATATTCTAGTGTGAGTCGCACAGGTGTCTCGTGTGCGACCTCCTTAGCAGACTGATGGCATGTACCCATTATTCTACAAATGAATCTGCCTTACGTGCAACTGGACCTATGTGATCATTCCATTTCATATCATTACAAAGCGTTACAAAAGAAATGGTTCAAATGGCTCTCAGCACTGTGGGACTTAACTTCTAAGGTCATCAGTCCCCTACAACATAGAACTACTTAAACCAAACTAACCTAATGACATCACACACATCCATGCCCGCGGCAGGGTTCGAACCTGCGACCGTAGCAGTCGCGCGTTTCCAGACTAAAGCGCCTAGAACCGCACGGCCACACCTGCCGGCCAAAGCGCTACACCCAGATATCTGTATGAGTTGACAGATTCCTTCTGTGACTTGCTGATACTGTAGTCACCGGATACTACGTTCCTTTCGTACTGAGAAGTATGCAATTTTATATTCTGAACATTTACATCAAATTGCCAATCTTTGAACCATTTTTAAATTTTATCGGTATCCAAGTGAATCTTTGTGTAACTTTTTCAGACAATACATTATAGTTAACTGTACCAACTCTGAAAAGTCGGAGGTTACTATTTATATTGTCTGCAAGGTCATTAACATTTTGCGATCTCAATTTTTTCTGGAGGAAAGAAAATATTTCTTTATGTGATAGTGATCTTTGATGACTTTTGATGATTTTAGATGCAAGATTTACACAAAAATAAGTACCCATTTTCCAAATATCCTTTGTAGACTTGCCTTCATTTTATGGACTAAAATAACTAATTACAAAATATTCTCTACTGCAATAAATAATAAAATGATCATTCAATAATTACCACGTAAAATAACAAGAACAATATTCATTTTTACAGTGGAATGTAGCGAGCCAACCACGTTAGGTAGTATTTATCGACTTCCGTAAATCATTTGATTGGATACCACACCTACGCTTTATATTAAAAATACGATAGTAAGGGATGCCAAGCGATGTCTGCGACTGGACAGATTTTTTTGATAGGGAAGACGCAACATGTTATCTTGGATGGAGAGTCAATCGATAGATGTAGAAATAATCCCTGATGTGTCGCAGACAAGTTTGTTGGGACCTTTGCTGTCCTTGTTGTACGTTACCAGCTGTAGAACGCCAGCGGAGTAGTATCGATATATGATACTGCACAGCCCGCATCTCGTGGTCGTGCGGTAGCGTTCTCGCTTCCCACGCACGGGTTCCCGGGTTCGATTCCCGGCGGGGTCAGGGATTTTCTCTGCCTCGTGATGGCTGGGTGTTGTGTGCTGTCCTTAGGTTAGTTAGGTTTAAGTAGTTCTAAGTTCTAGGGGACTTATGACCACAGCAGTTGAGTCCCATAGTGCTCAGAGCCATTTGAACCATTTGATACTGCACATTCCTTCTCAAACACCGCACCCCTCTTCTCTGCTACCTACCCTTAATGAGTGATAGAGTTCCTTCTTTTCCAATTAGAAACTATGTCAAGTAGCAATTTGGATGTAGAATGCTCCAACGTCACACCATCTGCATTTCCCTTTTCTGTGTCAAGGAAAACGAAGGGAACATCACTCCTACAGCGGTTTCCTTCCACAAAGAATGTTCGATTGATAAAGAAATTGATATTCTCGAGTACAATTAGTTCGTCTGGAACTTTTACATAGTTGGGTTCGACAAACTGCAGAATATTACCAAGATTGCCTTATGAGGAGTCACGTGAGATTCAGGGAGAGCTGTGCGATTCATCACTGACTGTTTAGTCAGTTTAAAAGCATTTTTGTTGTGTCCAAACGACTCTAGCGGTGGATGTCGCTACAGTAATGCTGTTGTGAGTTGCGGAAACGCCTATCCTCAAACTTTCGAAGCCTAACATTACAGTACAGTTCATGCATCCTATTACTTCATCTCTCCCGTTAAGGCCTTTTTTATTTCTATTTTCATTTATATATATAATTTTTAAGTCCTCTATTTTCTGAATGGTTTGATGAGGCCTTGTACCACTTCCTCTCGAGTAGCAACGTCTTCATCAGTTTTTTTGGCGGTCTCTGTCTTCCCCCATAGTTTTTACCCATTACAGCTCGCTCAAGTACCTCGGAAGTTATACCTCGATGTCTTAACGCAGATCATACCATACTGTCTCTCTTTCCCGTATGTTCCTCTTCTCGGTATTCTGTAACGTCCTCACATCTAATCAATCCATTTAATTTTCAACATCCTTCTGTAGCACCACATCTCAAACTCATCATTTCTCTTGTGTTCTGGTTTTACAATTGTCTATGATTCACTTCCATATATGATAGCATATTCTCAGAAATTCCTTCCTAAAATTAAAACCGATGTTTGTCACCCAAAAAAGCTGTCTGAGGTGCTCTTTCATTTTATTTAATATTTATAATTGTAAGTTGAATGTAATAAGTGCTACAAAGCCTTAAAACCCGTATGTCCATTTTCAAACACCCTGTATATTAACGAAATTTCTAAATGTTATGTAAGAACTCCAAAAATTAGTAAGTGTATGACCCCAAACTCCTTCATTAGAATATGATTTTTCAAGTAATTTATATCTGCGTTATCGCTCACATGATTTTACTTCTAGGCAAGACCGCTTCAGTTTCAGTGGATTGTAGCAAGGCAGAGAACTCGAAATCACTTCCGTCAGTTTCAGAAGTAAATAAAAATGGAAGTTCTGTTTTAGTAGCAGCCTCTGTATGTTTGCCAGTGCCATCGTTTGGGAAGGAAGTGGTCAACATAAACGAGACGCTAACGGTACTCGTAAGATGCCAGAATTTAAATTCCGCTGACATTTATGTGAAGCCATAATCGACTACACTCGACTGCCTTTCATACGTATAACCCACTGCTTCTTCAAGACAGAATAATAAGTGATGTCTACCAGAAGACATAAAAGTATCGTTAAGACAAAAAATAATGTAAGCGACAGTTACCCGGGTTCCCGGGTTCGATTCCCGGCGGGGTCAGGGATTTTCTCTGCCTCGTGATGACTGGGTGTTGTGTGATGTCCTTAGGTTAGTTAGTTTTAAGTAGTTCTAAGTTTTAGGGGACTGATGACCATAGATGTTAAGTCCCATAGTGCTCAGAGCCATTTAAGCGATAGTTATTTACGTATTTCACTCTACAGTACTAACAGATGCTTTACATTTACTTCATCATACGCTCTTAATAAGGATATATTATGAAATGTAATCAAAAACACCTTCATTGATTATTTTGCATACAGTAAACCGGCACACGACGAAGAGGTAACAATTTCTTGGTGGTGGAGGTCATTTTCGTCATAGGAACTTGGCGGGAAAAGGGAGGAGAAGGTGATGCTATCACGTTCCCAGGCCTGTAATCTACTACCATGTCCAGAGTTTACATGCATACACCGCCGCGTATCTCATGGAGTGAGGCTACAAACACGGTTGTTGGTGATATGTCACGAAGTTAGGGTTTAAGTGGTTAATTTTGTGCTATCGGAAGAATCGTCTTCAGCAACGGTGGAACTAATATTTTTTATGTTTCACATACGATCAGCAGCTGTAATTTTTATTACTTTTAGTAAAGGAATGAAGTTACAGAGCAAAAGTCTATTTTCTGGTTATTTGGTGACGATTGAGTGTGTATGAAAGTCAATATTCTCACAGAAAAAAAGTGTTCTGAAGAAGTTTAACGGATTCATATTAAAATTGCAGGTTCGTCTTTCAGTAGGTAAAGAGCTAATGATGGAGGCCAATGCCATTCGGTGACTGCGTCACCAAACGAGCCGCCTGCAGCTTAGTTGAAAGGGACTAAGAGTTATTTCCATAACTCACTTAAAATAAGAGGAACAACAGGTTAATCAATTTATTAAAATAAATGGGATTTAATTTAAACCTATAGTTTTTATTCATAAAAATGTGTGGTAAACTTACATCTGTACTATGCAGCTTCCAGAAAGGGAGATAGGAATAATTAAAAGCAATCTACCAACGTTTTCTTTTATTTTTATTTCCAGAGATAATTCTTACTTGAAAATACATAACATCGCCGTATTTACCATATTTCTCTTTTTTATTGCTGGTTAAAATAAGCGACTTTATAATGGTTGTAATAATAATGACATTACATTATGCGTACTTTGAATAATAATAACTACACAACTATCCTCCTACACAGGCCATGAAGGCCCAAAGCTACTGACCGGCCGCCGTGTCATCCTCAGACCACAGGCGTCAGTGGATGCGGATATGGAGGGGCATGTGGTAAGCACACCGCTCTAACGGCCGTATGTCTGGGACCGGAGCAGCTACTTCTCAACTAAGTAGCTCCTCAGTTTGATCACAAGGTCTGAGTGCACCCCGCTTGCCAACAGCGCACGGCAGACAGGATGGTCACCCATCCAAGTGCTACCCCAGCCCGACAGCGCTTAACTTCGGTGATCTGACGGGAACCGGACTTACGACTGTGGCAAGGCCGTAATAATAACTACACAGTAGCTTATAAATATCAGTTGGTGTAATAGTACTGTTTCGTAAGATATGAACATGTGGTGTTGGTTGGGGAGGGGAGGATTAAAAAGATACGCAATGCCGCACTTGAATGTTGGATACATCCCTTCCACCGTTCAGTTATCCCTATCCTTAATTTCAGTAGTTGCCAGCATATTTTTAGAAATGCATAATAAATAAGAATCAGAGAGTTGTTATCGTTTGTTACATAACATTCGCGATGAGTCAAGAACATGATCGTATTTTATTAGATGTTATTTAAACGCAATTTTGTGAAGAGCTAGAGTTCTGCCTCGGTTGGAACTATATGCGGAGGTTGGTAGCACTCCCGCCCCCTAGACTCGTGATATCGGTGGTTAGGCAGGTTGTTTATCACAGAGGGCGTGGAGGAAGAAGGGCTCAGTTACGGAGCGGTGACCGATAAGTGCTGTTGATTGATGCCCTACCGTTCGAAGTGCGGTCCCCAGCTGGTCGGACGGGTGATACTGGAGCTGTGGCTTGCCTGTCTGTGTTTTGGCGGCCATTAGTCGAGAAGGCCATAAGAAGAAAGAGCGTGAATGTAGTCGATGTGGAACTGGTCGTGCTCTTCCTGTGTTGAAGGTACTGATGTGACATTTTCTAACCGGCCGCTGTGACCGAGCGGTTCTAGGCGCTTCAGTCCGGAACCGCGCGACTGCTCCAGTCTCAGGTTCGAATTCTGCCTAGGGCATGGATGTGTGTGATGTCCTCGGTTAGTTAGGTTTAAGTAGCTCTAAGTTCTGGGGGCCTGACGAGCTAAGATTTTAAGTTCCAAAGTGCTCAGAGCCATTTGAACCATCTGACATTTTCTGAGGAATAATAATGAACTATAGTGAGACCACTGGAGAGTGGCTATGTTGTGTGAAGTTCTATAAGCGCTGACTGCTATAGGATTATTTGCTAACTAGTTTTGGAAGCCTGCTTAACGCATGTTACCTGACTGTTCTGTAATGCGTGTCGATCTGTACGCTGTTTGGTATTATCATTAACTAGAAAAAGAAGGGAACACTTTTGTTATAACACTTGGCATTTCCGCGTATTAGTAATCTCAATCTACATCTCCATCTACATGATTACACTACAATTCACAATTAAATGCCTGGCTGAGGGTACATCGGAACCACTTTCAAGCTATTTCACTACCGTTCCGCTCTCGATCACGCTCGGCAAAAATTAAAACTTAACGTTTTCTGTGCGACCCCCAATTCCTCTTTTTTATTATGGTGAACATTCCTACCTATAAGGATTGGTGCCAACAAAATATTTTCACACTCTGGGGAGAAAGTTGGCAACTGAAATTTCATGAGGGGATCCTGCCGCAACGAAGATTGCCTTAGTTTTAATGATTGGCACCCAATTCACGTATCATATCGGTGGCGCCCTCTCCCGTACTTCGAGATAGTACAAAAGAAGTTGCCCTTCATTGAAATTTTTAATGGCCTCAGTCGATCCTATCTGTTGCGGAACCCACACAGCACAGCACTACTCCACAAGAGGACGTACAAGCGTAATGCAAGCAAACCCTTTCGTCGACTTGTCTTTCCTAACAATTGTAAGTGCCCACCGCAAACCCCTAGATTTAGTGGTAAAATGGCCAAGTGGATTCTTTTTTATGTAAGATATGTCAAGTCTGATGCGGCCCGCCATGAATTTCTCTCCTGCGCCAACCACTTAATCTCAGAGTAGCAATTTCAACTGCGCTGCCTACTGAGCAATTCCTTATTGTTGTTTCTAGAGCCTTCGAGAGCTTCATTCGTATCTCCTCATTCCTTAGTACTTCTGTATCCCACTCCTTTGCGTACTGATTCTTCCTGACTAATCTCTTGAACTTCAGCCTACTCTACATCACTACAACATTTTGACCTGAGTCTGTATCTGCTCCTAGGTACCTCTTACAATCCAGTATCTGTCTGACCATGATGTAATCTAACTGAAATCTTCCCGCATCACCCACCATTTTCCTAGTATACCTCTTTCTTTTGTGGTTCTCGAACAGAGCATTCACAATTACTAGCTGAAATTTGTTACAGAACTCAATTATTCACTTTCCTCTGTCATTTCTTGTCTCAAGCCCATACTCTCCTGTTGCCATTTCTTCTACTCTTGTCCCTAAAACTACATTCCAGTCGCCCAGGAAAATTAGATTTTCATCTCCCTTTACATACTATATTACCCTTTCGATTTCTTCATGTACTGTCTCTGTCTCCTCATCTTCCCAGTAGCCCGTCGAAAAGAGAACACAGATCAAGTATGAAAACAGTAAGAATGTGTACTGAACTGTGAAAAAACGAGCAAAATAGAAACAGTGGACGGTCCACGCTCATGATTTGCAACATTGAGCGAATTTCAACACCCACGGTGCCGTGGTTGTGAGGTCACGGTGCTGGACAGCGAAGGGATAGATCCGTGTGCAAACCTCCCGTGGGCCCCTTTTGTTTTTCACAAAATTATAGACCGTCCGCCCAGTCATTGGCGTGCCTGTTCGCAACTTGACGTCCACAGAGTTGCGACAGGTGACCCTTTGACGTGAATAACTTTAAATGTTCAATCGTAACATATTGTCGTTGGCATATGCGGCGTAAAACGTCTGAAAGCAGAAACCTGTGACAATCCACGGATGGATACAGGCCGGAGGAGGCAGTGTTAATGCCTGGAGAACGTTTTCATGTCATTCTCTAGGTCATCTCGTCTTTCGAAGGCACAATGGCCCACACGAGTATGTATCTATCCTTGGGGAACACGCCCACCCCTGCATGGAGTTTCTTTTTCCTCGGCGCGATGACATCTACCAGTAGGACAATGTGGCATGTCACACAGTCAGTTCGTATTATACGTGTGTGATTCGGAGAGCACCTGGATGAGTTTCTGCAATCCCCTGATCACCACACGTCTTGGCCTTAAACCCAACCAAGAATTAGTGGGACCATCTCGATCGAGCTGTGCGCTCCATAGACCCTCAACCGAAAAACCTAGCTCAGTCGCCTTGGCTCCACATCCATGTCGGTACCTATGAGAACCTCACTGGCTCTCTTCCCGCACGTCTCGCAAACTTAAGAGATGGTTATTCACGCAATTGACAGTTGGTCAAATTAATGTAACTGGACAGCGTATATGAGTGGAAGAAAGACGAATGGGTAAGCATTCTGAACTGCAAACGGAGAAATCTACTGACATAGACGACTTTCACAGTAGGTCGATAGTTACGAACTGGTGATTGGAAATGAGCATCTCGGAAGCTGTTCTCGTGCTGTTGTCACAGTAATTGAAAGACGGTGAAACTTCGAGCCAGCGACAAACCGTTGGACGTCCACACAGCAAGATATTTAGCCCACTCCGTAAAGTAGGATAGCCGGCGACTTGTGCCAGGTCTGACAATAGGGTACAAAAATGGTACAAGCTTTGTTTCGTAGCACTTTGTTCAGCGCACTTTATTGTGGATGTGTCGCTGCAGCATACTACCTTACATAATCCCATTTGGACCAAACGACATCATCCATTACGAATTAAACGGGCACAGCACCGTCAAGATTGGGACATAGATCAATGAAAACATGTCGCCTGGGCGAATGATCCAAGATTATTACTGCGCATTGTACATGGTCTTTTACGAATACGCTGGCATTCTGGCGAACTGTTGTTCAAACTTGCACCGCACAACTTACGCACACGAGTGGGGACAATATTATACTATATGATACCTGTTGCAGTGACCGAAGGCACTTGAGAACATTATTGTGGACCACTTAGTGTCCACATGCTTGATGTGTTTCTCAACGATGGTTACATCTACCAACATTATAACTCTTTATGTCACCATGACAGAATAGTGCTACGGAGGTGTTATGAGCATGAGAGGTAACTCACTCTTCTGTCTTGGTCACCGAAACCACCTGATCTAAGCAAAGTGGAATAAATGTAGGACGTTTTCAGGTGTGAGCAAAGTAAAGCACCCACAAAACATAGGCCCGTAATTAGGGGGAATCACGTCTTTTGTGCAAAGATATCTGGTGCCATGTCCGGGAAACCAATGTTTTGTCGTATCCCTACCATGCAGATCGCTGCACTATTGCATTCTAAAGACTGACGAACATATATTTATGCATGTAATCATTATGTTTTGGCTGTATGGTGATAAGTTCCTATCGGACGAAGCTGCTGATGTCATGTGCCCCTGGGCTCACACACTACTTAATCTAACTGAAACTAACTTACGCTAAGGACAACACACACACACCCATGTCTGAGGGAGGTCTCGAACCTCCGACGGGGAGAGCCGCGCGAACCATGGCAAGACGCTGAGACCGTGCAGCTACCCGGCGTGGCTTCGCTGTATGAGTCCACGAGACACGGGGTAGGTGCAAGCCAGAATATTTCTTGCGCTTCGTAACATTTTAACGTAAATGTCCTTACAGTGTCAGGAAATAATTCATTGTTATTAATACCATGTCAAAATAAAAAGTTTTTCAAGGAAGAAACTCAGCACATTCAGGTATCGTTTGTTTCATATCAGATTTAGGTACAAGTGACACGCAGTGTTTTAAATTCACTGTTACGTTTCCGCCATTAAATGATGATAGTCATCAGCAAACTAGGCGCTCAGTCCGGAACCGCGCGACTGCTACGGTCACAGGTTCGAATCCTGCCTCGGGCATGGATGTACGTGATGTCCTTAAGTTAGTTAGGTTTAACTAGTTCTAAGTTCTAGGGGACTAATGACCTCAGAAGTTGAGTCCCATAGTGCTCAGAGCCATTCGAGCCATCAGCAAAAGGGACATTCAAGTTTTCAACCATCTTTCAGCAGAATCTCATTCGTCTTACTTGTAATTCATTACAAGTGAGACCAAAGAAAACATACTTCTGTATGATATGCACTCAAGCTGCATATACAGTTCTTTACAATCTCTGTCAGACAATAAAAATATTTTCACTCTTTTTCTAATACTTTCACTACTGTCCTTTCACTACGGAAAATTATTTTTTTTTTTTCAGTCATCAGTCCTCTGATTGGTTTGATGCAGCCAGCCACGAATTCCTCTCCTGTGCCAGCCTCTTCATTTCATAGTAGCAGTTGCATACTACATCCTCAGTTATTTGCTTTATGTGCTCCAATCTCTGTCTTCCCCTGCAGTTTCTACTCCCTGCAGTTCTCTATATTATCATGGATGTTATTCCCTCACGTCTTAATGCGTGTCACATCATCCTATTATTTCTTCTTGTCAGTGTTTTTCATATGTTTCTTTCTTCGCCGTTTCTGTGGGAGAACTTCCTCATTCCTTGTCTTAGAAGTACACCCGACTATGATTACTGCAGTACAACATCTAAAACTATTCGATTTTCTTCTGTTCTGGCTTTCCCGCAGTCTATAACTCACTATCATAATTTAAAGTTCTGTGCTTCAGACGTATATTATCAGTAATTTCTTCCTCAAACTGAGGTCTATATTTGATAACAGGCTTCTTTTGGCCACGAGCACCCTCATAGCCTGTGCCTGTTGTGTCCTTGCGTCGTTCATCGAGTGAATATTTTGCTTCCAAGGTAGCCTCCTTAACTTCACCTGCTTCGTGATCACCAATTTGGCGTGAAGATTATCGCTGTTCTCATTTCTGCTACCGCTCAATACTTCCTTCATTCTTCGGTTCACTCACAACCCATATTCTGCATTTGTCGCCTGTTCATTCCGTTCAACAGATTATGTAGTACCTCTTCACCTCTGCTGAGGATAGCAGGGTTATCAGCGAATCTTATCATTCATATCGTTTCACCATGAATTTTAATTCGTCTTCTTCTACTTCGATGTATAGATTTAGCAGTACTGACGAAAAACTGCGTCCTTGTCTTACAACTTTTCAGTCTCAGCACTTCGTTCTTTATCTTCCAGTATTATTGTTCTCTCTTGGTACTTGTGCATATTGTACATCACCCGTATTTGCCTATAGGTTACTCCAACTTTCCTCAGAATTTCTAGCTTCTTGCAGTATTTTACAATGTAGAACACTGTTTCTTAATCGACATATCCTGTGAGCGTATCTTCGTTTTTCTTCAGTCGTACTTACTTCATCAAGCGCAGAGCCATAACTATGTCTCTGGTGCTTTCACCTTTCCTAAAGCCGAGATGACCGTCATCTGTCATCTAACAGATCTCCAGTTTACTTTTCCTTCATTACTTGCCGTTAGTTTTTCTTCTAACTTACTTCTAACATTGTCATATGATCTGTTGCCATACATTGAGGTGAGAGAAGCCATGAGATAACTATGTTCACTTATATGGATGGTGGTAGTATCGCGTACACAAAGTATAAAGAGGCATTACAATAAAGGGGCTGTAACTTGCACTCAGGTTAGTCATGTGAAAATGTTTCCGACGTTATTATGGTCACATGGCGAGAATTAACAGACTCTGAACGTGTAGTGGTAGCTGGAATTAGAAACATGGGACATTCCGTGGCGTCGTTGACTAGTAATTAAAACGTTCTCCGTCCCGTGTTCGAAACACACCAATGCTTAATCTTTGATTAATAATCAGCTTTGGTGGCCGAAGACTTCCGGGATAGGAAGTCACCCACATTCTGCCAACGGCCTTGTAGACGAGGGCGGAAGATCGGGTACAGGTTCAGGGCACTCTCTTGTCTTTGGCGTGGGAAACTGCCATTACGGCTTGAGAATGCAGAAGGCAATGGAAACCACTGCATTAAGGGCACCTAACATGTGTCCACAGGGCACATGTGTCCACAGGATATGTGGCCTGTATTCCAAAAAGGGTTATGATGATCTCTCCAATTGCAAGAGAATCCGGAATAGCCCCCCTTCAGATCTTTGGGAGGTGACTGCCAAGGGTAGGATAGCATGAGAAAAAGATGGAATAATCAAAGAAAGGAATGGATTTTACGAGTCTGGGCATGGAATGTCAGAAGCTTTAACGTGATAGGGAAGCTCGAAAATTTGGAAAGGGCATTGCAGAGGCTTAATCTAGATATAGTAGGGGTCAGTGAAGCGAAATGGAAAGAAGACAAAGGGTTCTGGTCAGATGAGTATAGGGTAACATCAGCATCAGTATTCGGGAGGACGACGGTTCAATCCCGTCTCCGGCCATCCTGATTTAGGTTTTCCGTGATTTCCCTAAATCGCTTCAGGCAAATGCCGGGATGGTTCCTTTGAAAGGGCACGGCCGATTTCCTTCCCCATCCTTCCCTCACCCGAGCTTGCGCTCCGTCTCTAATGACCTCGTTGTCGACGGGACGTTAAACACTAATATCCTCCTCCTCCTCCTCAACATCAGCAGAAAATAGTATAACGGGAATGGGATTTGTTATGAACAGGAACCTAGAGCACGGAGTGTGTTGTTGTTCACAGTTCAGTGATAGGGTTTTTCTTATCAGCATCGACAGCAAACCAACATCGCCGACAGTAGTTCAGGTGTACATGTCGACGTCGCAACTGAATATGATGAGATTTAGAGCGTATATGACGATATTGAAAGGGTGATACAGTACTAAGGGGAGATCAAAAACTAATAGTCATGAGGGATGTGAATGAAGATACAGGGCAAGAAGCAGAAAGAAAGGTGGCCTGACACAAGAAATGCCAGAGGAGAAAAACTAATTGAGTTCTGTAATAAACATCAGCTAGTAACAGCGAATGCTCTGTTCATGAATCACAGGAGGAGGAGGTATACATGGAAAGGGCCAGGTGATATGGGGAGATTTCAGATAGGTTACATCATGGTCAGACAGGTAGTACAATTGAAAAGGAATGGACATCTCTCAAAAGAGCAATGAGGGCAGTTGGAAAGGAAACCATAGCTGCAAAGAAGGTAACCGCGGAAAATTCAGGGATAACAAGAAATACTTCAGTTGATCGACGAAATAAGGGAGTACATAAATATTCAGGGAGATTCAGGAACATAGAAATTTAAATCACTGAGGACAGAAATAAAAAGGAATTGCAGGGAACCACAGGTGAAATGACTGCATGAAAAATTGAAGAAATCGAAAAAGAAATTACTGTCGGAAAGAATGGCTCAGCATATAGGAAAGTCAAAGGAAGGTTCTGTGAAATTAAAAGCAACGGTGGCACCACTAAGAATGCAACGGAATTCCACTGCTAAATACTGAGGAGGAGAGGGTAGGTGGAATGAATACACTGAAGGCCTCTATGAGGAGGAAGATTTGACTAATGTAATAGAAGAAGATACAGACGTCGATTTATAAGAGACAGCGGATCCAGTATTAGAAACAGAATTTAGGAGAACTTTTAGGACGTAAGACCAAATAAGGCAAAACGGATAGATAACATTCCATCACAATTTACAAAATCATTGTAGTGTAGAATTTATGACACCGGCGACATACCATCTAACTTCCGGAAAAAATCATCCACAGAATTCCGAAGACTGCAAGAGCTGACAAGTGTGAGAACTGTCACACAGTCGGCTTCACAGCTGACCATACAAGTTGCTTACAAGAATAATATTGTCATGTAGAAGAAATTTTGCATTTCAAGTGAGTTTTGAACTCACTACCCTCCATGCAACAGTTTAGCATCATAACCACTACACCACGGTGATTGTGCTACTCAGCTTCTTCTGCGACTTTATACAGTAAAATGGAAAAGGAAATTCAGGGTGTGTTACACGACGTCAGTTTGCCTTTAGGAAAGGTAAAGGCACCAGAGAAGCAATTCTGACACTGCGGTTGATAATGGAAGCAAGACTAAAGGAAAATCAAGATACGCTCATAGGCTCTGTCGACCTGAAAAAAGCGTTCGGCTATGTAAAATGATGCAGGTTGTTCGAAATTCTGAGAAAAATCGGCCTTAATTGGAGCATGAAATTTTTGAGAATATAAGTTTGGAGCACAGCACTGTATATTAGTGAAACATGGACTGTGGGAAAACCGTTACAAAATAGATTCGAAGCGTTTGAGAAATGGTGCTGTAGACGAATGTTGAAAATGAGGTGGACTGATAAGGTAAGGAATGAGGAAGTTCTGCGCAGAATCGGAGAGGAAAGGAATATATGGAAAACACTGACAAGGAAAGGGGAAAGAATGACAGGACATCTGTTAAGACATCAGGGAATATCTTCCAGGGTACTAGGGGGAGCTATAGAGGGAAAAAACTGTAGAGGAAGACAGAGATTGGAATACATCCAGCAACTGATTGAGGATGTAGGCTACAAATGTTACTCTGAGATTAAGAGGTTGACACAGGAGAAAAATTCATGGCGGGCACCGTCAAGCAAGTCAGAAGACTGATGACACAAGAAAAATAAAAAAGGGAAGTCAATATTCCACAAGACACTGTGTTCCGATTGTGCCGATAATACCAAATTTCAGGCATTACGTTTCCACGGACAACGCAGTGACCGATAGCCTTGACTTAATGACCAAGAACAGCGGCCTTTTCATAGAGTTGTCAATGTTACGAGACAAGCAACACTGCATGAAATAATGGCAGAAGTCAATGTGGAACGTTAGGACAGTGCCGTGAAATTTGATGTTAATGGGCTGTTGTAGCAGACGACCGACGTGAGTGCCTATGTTAAACGGATGACATTGCCTTCATGTCCTCTCCTGGGCTCATGAAGAAATTGATTGGACCTTATACGACTGGAAAACAATGGTCTGCTGAGATGAATCCCGATTTCAGTTGGTAAGGGTTGGAGTGTGGCGCAGTTCCCACTAAGCAACGGATTCAAGTCGTGAACAACGCGCAGTGCAAGCTGTTGGTGGTTCAATAATGGTGTGGGCTGTATATATGGAGTGGACCGATCACTGACTGTAAAAGCTTGTGTTTGGCTACTTGGAGAATATTATCAGTGTTTACATGGAGTGGGCCGATCATTGACTGTAAAAGCTTGTGTTCGGCTACATGGAGAACATTAACAGTGATTTTTGCACTTCATGTGCCCACAGAACGATCGAACTTTTATGGATGACAATGCGTAGTGTCATCGGTCCACAATTGTTCGCAAGCGCCTTGAACAACATTCTGGACAATTTGAGTCAATGGTTTGGCCATTCAGATCCCATAGAACAATTGTGGAACATAATGCGGTAGTCAGTTCGTGTACCAAATCCTGCGTGGGCAACACTTTCACGATTATGGACAGCTAAAGAGACATCATGGCTCAATATTTCTGCAGAGAACTTCCAACGACTTACTGAGTCCGTACCACGTCGAGCTGATACACTATGCAGGGCAAAAGGAGTTCTGACACCATATTAGGAGGTATCCCATGACTTTGGTCACCTGAGTGTACATGCGATCAAAACCTGAAGAGCCAGGAGATGAAATGGAAGGTGGACGTTTCTAAAAGAAGAGTAGTGAGGTGAATTGCAGGTCAGCTCATTGATGGGGAAGAATGGAAATGGTGGCCAAACAGGGAGGAACTTTCCACGGCGTAAGTCAAGTTGCTGGCCATGTGACTCGAATGACCAAGGACGTTTTGACCAGAGCTGTAGTGAAAAGACTGCTGCAGTAATGACGCCAAATGTGCAATCAAAGAATACTTTGTTGGGAAATGCTGGAAAGGGGCTTAAACGTGTTGGGATTTCAAGAACGATGAACAGCCAAACAGAGATGGAGGCAGCTTGTTGAAGGAGCCCGTGATATTCAGTACTTGTTATTGCTGTTGATGATTTCTTTCTTGAATTATGGACAGCACTGAAGTACCATAACCTCAACAGGCAACTTAATATCTGGGCGTCATTCATGTGGGTACTGGTGTATTGGTGTGCCGCACTTCTGTGGAAGCGGCCCAAGTGAAATGCATTGATTTGGCCGCAAATGAGTCATTCTGCAACCTATCAGAAAGATTGGGACCCTCACCGACAAGGAAGATTTGCCCTCTCATAGGGATGCTTCCCTCTCAGTACATGGCTCCAACCAGCTTCCGAGGTGGAGAGCAGGAGACAGGTGATAGAAAATAGTCACCCTCTACATGGGCACCAGCAACGGCCCAGGCGGCTTCGTTCCTGAAAGAACCTCCTTTGGACGCCAGAGTCAATCAACGCCACCGTCGAAAAGAGGAGACTTCAGATACCTAATGAGGCAACACCAAACGCTGCCCTGGAGCTGAAGGAGTAACATGCGGTTGAAAGTAACAGATCCTTCACTGCCTGGAAGGCTGAGGAATATGGACTCCATAACCTTGTCCGATGAGACTACTTCGAAGAGGAACCACTTCGTGATTGTTAGAAGGTCCAAACGAGTAGCCTCCTACTGATGTGCCCAATGCTCGGCACATGCCTTATATCACTAGATTTACAGCTAGCTGATGATAAGGTCAGCAGTGTAGGTGATTAACGAGCAAAATAAATGTAAACTTCAAATTTTATTACAGTTGACTTATGCTAGATTTTAATGCATTGTGTTCTAGTCAATCTAGACAATAAACATCCATGTAGATAACACATTGATGCATGCTTGTGGAACAGTGTTCATGACCATAATGTGCGGTGAGACAGGACGCAGATATCCGTTTCGCATACGCCTTATTCTAAGAAGCGACCGCCGAAACAAAAGCCAGACCCCGCTGATCTGCTATCGGCTCCACATCCGGCGCCGGCCCGCGACGCGGGAGCGTAATGGGGGCCATTTAGCGCGAACGCAGACTGCTCTGTCTCACGTGTGCTGGGCACGAGATAGGCGCTGGCCGGTTTCACGTGCCGCGTGCGATATATGTCACGGCCGTCCCTCTGCGGTCAGTAGCGGTCGCTCTGGAATGCCCGACGTCGGGGCACGCCTACCGCGTTCTGTAGAGACCGGGACATGCCGCCCTTGCCACTCTCACTGGCTATAAACCGCTGACATCTAATTGCTGCCGTAGAGGCTAGCCGCTCTCGTGTGGGGGTCAAGTTTATGGCGACTTTCTGCAACAGCAGAGAGAGACACTTCCGCGTAAATTGCATTGACAGTTCCTCGCCACTGAAGTACTGTATATTAGGAAGAGTGTCGCTGGCTTCGGACTGTGCCCTACAGCTTCAATATCACCAAGGACAACAAGGGTATCTACAAATCCTCAGAAATTCTCCAGGGGAATATGATAGCAACACTATTGTTCTCTATATACCTGTCTCACGGATTGTGTGAGCAGCAATCAGCGATATTTACTTCACCGGCATATGGCTAAGCCATGTCTCCACAATATCCTATATGCCAGAAGTGCTAGTACCACAACACCAGCAGAGAAGAGATTTCCTGAATGAGATTTTCACTCTGCAGCGGAGTGTCCGCTAAAAAGAAACTTCCTGGCAGATTAAAACTGTGCGCCGGACCGAGACTCGAACTCCGGACCTTTGCTTTTCGCGGGCTTGTGCTCTACCAACTGAGCTACCCAACCACGGCTCACGCCCCGTCCTCACAGCTTTACTTCAGGCAGTACCTCGCCTCCTGCCCTCCAGACTTTACAGAAGTTCTCCTGCGAACCTTGCAGAACAAGGTAGGAGGCGAGGGACTGGCGGAAGTAAAGCTGTGAGGACGGGGCGTGGGTCTTGCTTGGGTAGCTCAGTTGGTAGAGCACTTGCCCGCGAAAGGCAAAGGTCCCGAGTTCGAGTCTCGGTCCGGCACACAGTTTTAATCTGCCAGGAAGTTTCATATCAGCGCACACTCCGCTGCAAAGTGAAAATATCATTCTGGAAACATCCTCCAGGCTGTGGCTAAGCCATGTCTCCGCAATATTCTTTCTTTCAGGAGTGCTAGTTCTGCAAGGTTCGCAGGAGAATTTCTGTAAAGTTTGGAAGGTAGGAAGCGAGGTACTGGTGGAAGTAAAGCTGTGAGGACGGGGGGTGAGTCGTGCTTGGGTAGCTCAGTTGGTACAGCACTGCCCCGCGAAAGGCAAAGGTCTCAATTTCGAGTCTCGGTCCGGCACACAGTTTTAATCTGCCAGGAAGTTTCAAAAGATTGCCTTTTTGTTTACCTGCGTAGATGCATACCCCATTGGATGTTCCTAGCAGGTTTATGTATCACCTAATAATCAAGCCTGATGAGTTGGAGTGCCCGTCTGGTTAACTTATTCAATTGATGTTTCAACCCTTACAGCTATTTTAACGATGCGCGGACTATGACGACATTAAACTTGTGTCCATATAAATAGCAATGAAAGTATGCTGTTCCGTATACAACTGACAACAGTTCCTCTCATAGTTTACTATTCGTTGCTTAGGTGCCTAGATTCATGCGCTACTGGATATTCCCGCCCAACGCCACACTAGTGACATCACAGAACAGAGTAAGTTCCTCCTCAAAATCAGGAAAGACTATTACTGCATCAGACACTAAAGCTGCCTTCACTGCTTCAAACGATGCTGGAGATTCAGTCGACCACTGGAATTTCATGGCCATCCTCAACATTCGATTCAGAGGTTCTGCAATCTGCACACAGTTCTTTCTGAATTTCCAGTAATACTTGCTTAAACCCAGTAATGTAGTTATTGTAGTTATTTTGAATTTTGTGACGCTGCGAAGTTCCAGATCGCCTATGTTAGGTTCAAATACACTCCCGGAAATGGAAAAAAGAACACATTGACACCGGTGTGTCAGACCCACCATACTTGCTCCGGACACTGCGAGAGGGCTGTACAAGCAATGATCACACGCACGGCACAGCGGACACACCAGGAACCGCGGTGTTGGCCGTCGAATGGCGCTAGCTGCGCAGCATTTGTGCACCGCCGCCGTCAGTGTCAGCCAGTTTGCCGTGGCATACGGATCTCCATCGCAGTCTTTAACACTGGTAGCATGCCGCGACAGCGTGGACGTGAACCGTATGTGCAGTTGACGGACTTTGAGCGAGGGCGTATAGTGGGCATGCGGGAGGCCGGGTGGACGTACCGCCGAATTGCTCAACACGTGGGTCGTGAGGTCTCCACAGTACATCGATGTTGTCGCCAGTGGTCGGCGGAAGGTGCACGTGCCCGTCGACCTGGGACCGGACCGCAGCGACGCACGGATGCACGCCAAGACCGTAGGATCCTACGCAGTGCCGTAGGGGACCGCACCGCCACTTCCCAGCAAATTAGGGACACTGTTGCTCCTGGGGTATCGGCGAGGACCATTCGCAACCGTCTCCATGAAGCTGGGCTACGGTCCCGCACACCGTTAGGCCGTCTTCCGCTCACGCCCCAACATCTTGCAGCCCGCCTCCAGTGGTGTCGCGACAGGCGTGAATGGAGGGACGAATGGAGACGTGTCATCTTCAGCGATGAGAGTCGCTTCTGCCTTGGTGCCAATGATGGTCGTATGCGTGTTTGGCGCCGTGCAGGTGAGCGCCACAATCAGGACTGCATACGACCGAGGCACACAGGGCCAACACTCGGCATCATGGTGTGGGGAGCGATCTCCTACACTGGCCTTACACCACTGGTGATCGTCGAGGGGACACTGAATAGTGCACGGTACATCCAAACCGTCATCGAACCCATCGTTCTACCATTCCTAGACCGGCAAGGGAACTTGCTGTTCCAACAGGACAATGCACGTCCGCATGTATCCCGTGCCACCCAACGTGCTCTAGAAGGTGTAAGTCAACTACCCTGGCCAGCAAGATCTCCGGATCTGTCCCCCATTGAGCATGTTTGGGACTGGATTAAGCGTCGTCTCACGCGGTCTGCACGTCCAGCACGAACGCTGGTCCAACTGAGGCGCCAGGTGGAAATGGCATGGCAAGCCGTTCCACAGGACTACATCCAGCATCTCTACGATCGTCTCCATGGGAGAATAGCAGCCTGCATTGCTGCGAAAGGTGGATATACACTGTACTAGTGCCGACATTGTGCATGCTCTGTTGCCTGTGTCTATGTGCCTGTGGTTCTGTCAGTGTGATCATGTGATATATCTGACCCCAGGAATGTGTCAATAAAGTTTCCCCTTCCTGGGACAATGAATTCACGGTGTTCTTATTTCAATTTCCAGGAGTGTAGTTCAAATGGCTCTGAGCACTATGGGCCTTAACATCTGAGGTCATCAGTCCCCTAGAACTTAGAACTACTTAAACCTAACCAACCTAAGAACATCACACATATCCATGCCCGAGGCAGGATTCGAACCTGCGACCATAGCGGTCGCGCGGTTCCAGACTGTAGCGCCAAGAACCGCTCGGCCCCACCGGCCGGCCCTATGTTAGGCGTGGATGGTTTGAACACCTACTCAAATGTCCACGGTAGTTAACCAGAATTTGCATAAAATGACACATCTCTATGTTAAGCGTCAGATGTGCAGATCACACCCTGTTGAAAATATCTTTCAAGCGTTTCATAAGCTCAGCCATATCTTTCAAAAATATGATAACGTGCAAAAAATTTTCAGTTATTAATGTACTGACTGACTGGTTTGGTAAGGCCCACTACGAATTCCTCTTCTGTCCCAACATTTTCAACTCAGAACAGCATACGTCCTCAGTTATTTGCTGGATGTAACCCAGTCTCTATCTTCAAATGGTTCTAATGGCTCTGAGCACTATGCGACTTAACTTCTGAGGTCATCAGTCGCCTAGAACTTAGAACTAATTAAACCTAACTAACCTAAGGACATCACACACATCCATGCTCGAGGCAGGATTCGAACCTGCGACCGTAGCGGTCGCTCGGTTTGTAACACCATAGCTCTAATGCTGTACGGATTTATTCTGCCTTTTGTTTTATTTAATGTTACATCGTTGAGCTTCTGTAATTATTGTTTGTTTGAATAGATAACACAAAATTGTATACTCTTTTTTTTTGTTAAAACTTTGATGTCAGGATTTGATTCTATGCAATGTAGTGTATCTGTCATTTAAATTATTTGTCCCATTTAGAGGGAACAAAACTTACTGTATGTAATCGTAATTTCTGTGTGAATAATTTTTTGTAGAAATGTCAATATGTGCAAATGTTCTGTTTCATTTAATGTATTTGTTTGCTGTTATGTAAACTGCTGATCCTCACTTAGGGTTCTTAGTTATTCTGTATGTAAAAGTTGTTGTGGTTCCCCTCGGGAACGGAACTGTGTAGCGCGCGCAAATTGTGGATGGCCTATGTAGAATAGGTGGAACCAAGAGTCAGTCGGAAACGAGCTACGAGTCGGGGACGAGCTACCAAACTGTGCACTGCCATGTAAAAATTGCATATTGTGCTGGTTCCAAGAGAGGCTTTTCTGCTACTTTCCAATGCCTCGGATGGATGGATAAATAGCTGGAACGATTCTGGATTTGGTATTCATCGTCGCCACCAAGACGGGCCAGAGTCCAGCAATTCTGCCTGTGAATCCACCTACCAACATGCAGTTGCCACCACGTTGCGCAATCACTGTAACGTAATACTATAATGAGGTACAGTGAAGGATCAGCTTAATGGATGTGTTAGTGTGCTCAAATATAAGGTAATTTATATCTGAATTTATGTACCTACCTTGATTTTTCTCCTGCTCATAACACCCCTCAGGTTCCTCTGCGTTTGAACTAAAGTGATTTCCGAGTGTCCTTACTGAAAGAACATAAAAGCCCATTGTTTTGCTAATTGATGCCTCTTGAACATAGTAAAGAGAAAGTTAAAGTTAATGTGGCAAGACAGTGAGTTAAAGTTAATGATGCTTGCTGAAAATAATTTTCCTAGTGAAACTGCTTATTAATGTGTTGTTGCCAACTTCAAATTAAAAGTTCTTAAGACAGAGGCTTGTAAAGGTTTGCTTAGTAAATGATCACATTACTGCCTGTTGTAAATCGCAGAAGGTGAGTCAGTATCTTACATATATGTTAATTTTGTCTCTCACTGTAGTAAAAGTGGAAAACTGCAGTTGTGAAACGTTATATACTCATGTTTGCTAAGTGTTTGTCTCTCTTGTGTATTAGAAGTGCATATTAATAGTATAACAGGATCCACAGTTTGCCTATTGTGCAAATGCTCGGTAATAAGTAAAGGAAAGACCACTAATTATGAAAACCATAATTTCTTTATTCAAATGATAGTGAGAAGCAACCTGTTAGTGGATTCCAATTAACTTTCTTTTTAGATAGTAAAGTATTTAACTGAGAGAGACTTAACCGATATCGAGTTAATGATTCTGCAGTGAATAGTAATAATAACGTTATAACGACCATTCAGTTTGTGTAAGCCCTGAAAGTAATAGTGTGTTTCGGTATGTGTTATAATTTTGCAAATAGTTTATGCTCCAGTTGTTAGCTTCAAGGCCGGCTCTTCTGCTGTTACTAAACAGTGCAACTAAATTCTGCTGCGCTCCACCGGCTGAGGATGTTAACACTTGAATACCATTCCCTAAACACACAAGGAGAACACTGCAATTGCTATGACCCGATTTCCCAGATTCGTCGTTCAACTGATGAGTCAAAATAAGCTTAAAAATCACCGTTCTAGGCGCACAGTCCGGAACCGCGCGACTGCTACGGTCGCAGGTTCGAATCCTGCCTCGGGCATGGATGTGTGTGATGTCCTTAGGTTAGCTGGGTTTAAGTAGTTCTAAGTTCTAGGGGACTGATGACCACAGCTGTTAAGTCCCATAGTGCTCAGAGCCATTTGATCCATTTGTTAGCTTCAGTCTTAACGTAAACATGTGTATGTGTCAGAGTTCATTGCACTCGCTTGTGACAAAGTATAGGTTGTGTTTATCCATTAAAGTTACTGATAACTATTTTCTTGAATGAGAATGTTAATCATTCTCTTGCCTAGTTAGGCTGGCGACCGTTTTCTTTATCAGTTAAACAGTGCAGATAGGCAAAATTTTGTTTGTTACTGTTCAAATATTTACGTAATTCTGACTTTCATTTCCGATAAGCCACCTCCGTTAGGTTCAACACGGTCAACATAACAAAATTCCTCTCCGAGGGTAACACTGCTCTCTTGCTTTATACCATAATTGCTTTAACAAGGTAGTTTTATTTCACGACCAGCTTCCAACTTTAAGGTTATGGTATAGCAGTAGCGGACAGAAGTGTTATACGTGGCTTTTCCGTGACAGGACTAGTTTGTTCTGTCAGGGCATAATACGTAATAAACCAAATTTGGTACTTGATTACATAGGCTACGTAAATGCTGTTGCAGTGTTATAGGTTCCAGACTGTAGCGCCTAGAACCGCACGGCCACTCCGGCCGGCTCTCTATCTTCCTCTACAGTTTTTATCTTCTGCAGTTTTATCCTCTACAGCTTTCTCTAATAATAGTTTTTCCCTGGTGTCTTAACAGGTGTCCTATCATCCTGTCCTTCTTCTTGTCAGAGTTTTCCATTAACTCCTTTCCTTGCTGATTCTACGGAGTACCTAGTATTGCTTATCTTATTACCAAATCACCTGATTTTCAGTATTCTTCTGTAGCAACACATCTCAAATACTTCGGTTCTCTTCTGTTCCGGTTTTCCTATAGTCTATGTTTCACGATCATAATATGCTTTGTCCCAAATGTACTTTCTCAGAAATTTCTTCCTCAAATTAAGGCCTATGTTTGACACTAAAAGAATTCTGTTCGTCAGGAATTGCCCTTTTTAGCAATGCTAATCCTCTTCGCTGCGTCCGTCATAGGTTTTTTGATGCCTAGATAGCAGCATTCTGTAACATCGTCTACTTCGTGCTCCCCCGTTCCGATGCTAAATTTCTCGCTCCTCGCATTTCTACTACTTCTCATTACTTTTTTCCTTCTTCGATTTAATCACAAACCGTATTATGTACTCCTCTTAGACTGTTCATTCCATTAACAGATCCTGTAATTTTCCTTCACTTCCACCAAGGATAGCAATGTAATAAGTAAATCTTATCATTGGTATCCTTTCACCCTGAATTTTAATCCCATGCTTGAACGTGCCTTTTACTTCCATCACTGCTTCTTCGATGTATAGAATCAACAGTAGGTCAGAAATACTTCATCCCTGTCTTACATCCTTTTTAATCCGACCAATTTTGTGTTGTTCGTCCATTCATATTGTTCCCTCTTGGTTCCTGTACATACTCTATATTACCCTTCTTTCCCTCTAGTTAGACCTATTTTTCTTAGAATTTCAAACATCTTGCACTATTTTACATTGTCGAAAGCTTTTTCAAAGTCGACAAATTCTTTGAACGGGTTAATTTTTTCTGTAGTCTTCCTTTCACTACCAGCTTCGATATCAGAATTGCCTCTCTGGTGACTTTACCTTTGCTAAAGCCAAACTGATCGTCATCTAACAGATCCTCACTTTTCTTCTCCATTCTTCTGTATATTATTCTGATCAGCATCTTGGGTGCATGAGCTTTTAAGCTGATTTTGCGGTTGTGCGATAATTCTCGCACTTTCCGACCATTCCTTTATTTGAAATTGTACAGAAGACGTTCTGCCGAAAAAATCTGATGTTACAGTTTGTTAAGTAAGACGGTGGTTAGGTAAGTCAGATGAAAAAAATATTTGACAACAAACTAAACCATATTCACACATCGTATATGAATGAAAGAGATATGTGGTTACAGTCAACAATACGTCCAGTCAACCGCAGCGTCGATAATTTTTTGGCACCTCGAATTGGCTGCCACTTCACAGTTTTAGTGGCATTGAAGCTGTGTCTATAGCATCAACTGTCATCTAGTAGTACCAGCATAATGTGGTACCCTGAGTGGACTATTTCTTTGCTGAAAGGCTTTTGAGTGTGTATCTGTTTTGAGTCACATCAAATCGGAAGGACATCAGTAGCACTCTTCAGATGTCATTTGTTAAACCACAAGAGCTTGGTATTTGTCTTTGGTTAGTTTGGTGTAAGTTTTGTAACCAGTCAGGTCACGAATTGCCGTGTAGCAGAGCTGTAGCGTTCACGTGTAGTGTTTGTAGACGGTTTGAATATGTGGCACAGGATTGTTCTGAGTGACACTGGGCAATAATAAGCCAAAAGCATTAGTGTATAATTACGGTTCATTTGTCGAGGACGCAGTTTCTCTATTCCTGTTTTCTGTTGTGGTGAATGGCAATGGTAAATTACGCAAAATGCCATACATGCATTCTGCTACTAAGGGTGAGACTGTTGCTGCATTAAAGGTGAAGGTGCAGTATTGTCAGAGTTAAATTCCCAGCAATAGTAGAAAACAGAGGAGCTATGTAAGCAGATATCAGTTCTACAATCCGTGTTTCAACAAATGCAGTCAGTCTGAGGAACATGAAGCAGTAGTGTGTATTTTCACCTTCCTTCTTTCGATCCATCGGTAGCATACGAAGCAAAGAAGTCGCGTTGTACCACAAATTGCTCATTGAGGTAGAAATATTCCAACAGCCCGCTGGTAGTTTATGGCAACGTCAAATGGTTCAAATGGCTCTGAGCACTATGGGACTTAACATCTGAGGACATCAGTCCCTTAGAACTACTGAAACGTAACTAACCTAAGGACATCACACACATCCATGCCCGTGGCAGGATTCGAACCTGCGACTGTAGCGGTCGCGCGGTTCCAGACCGAAGCACCTAGAACCCCTCGGGTACTCCCGCCGGCTTATGGCAACGTTAAAAAGAAGTAAAATGGCACAAAGTTTTTCCAGTAAAAATTTAGTATTGTAACACAGAGACATGTGGAATCGGTAGGAACTTTTACAGATTGGATCCGGAGGATGAATGCGCAGACATACCAGATGATACAAAACTCAGAAGGGGTTGAGTCTTGTTCCCGGAACCAAGAATAGAGTTGTTGGTTGTTTGTTTGTGGGAAGAGACCAAACAGCGAGGTCATGGGTCTCATCGGATTAGGGAAGGATGGGGAAGGAAGTCGGCCGTGCCCTTTCAAAGGAACCATCCCAGCATTTGCCTGGAGCGATTTAGGGACATCACGGAAAACCTGTATCAGGATGGTCGGACGCGGGATTGAACCGTCGTCCTCCCGAATGCGAGTCCAGTGCAAGAATAGAGGTTTGAATGCTTTCCATAGCGGCCGAGAGTAGCAGTCGCAACTGAATTAGAGAAGATCGACATTGATACACCAACATGTGCGGACCACTCTGTTTGTTTGTTTTCTTTTTTTTCTTTCTATAGAAGTAAAATATAACAGATGTGGCTGTAAAGGTCACGAATGGAAGCAACGTCAACAGCCTGAATGCTATGAGTGTGGCCAAGTACATCACCAAGTACGGGATATTGGGAAGTGTAAGAACGGAAACAATGTCAATGTTAAAAGCAAACATGAGTGCTTAAACTGTCGGAAGGCATTCCGAATAGCATATAACACTGAACAAATAGATGCACAGTCTGAACGTTGCTTGTCATGCTTTGTGAGAGGCAAGGAACATAAATTTGTGGAGGACAGAGATTCACACGAGTCAGTTGCCGGTCTGGACGTCATAGGCAGGAGGAGAATAGGGCACCCACGTTAAAAACTGCGTAGAATGGGTAGTTATAATGAGGAGTCATTGGGTACGACGTTGCTCAGATTTAGTAACAGAACTAGAAATTTTCACAAGCAGTGCAAGTGTTACCGTACTTGGGTGAAGGTATACAGCAATTCTTAGGCTAGAGTTCCTCAACAAACTACTTGCCAAGGACGATCTTTCTCAGTATACAGTAGAAGTCAGTGGACTATGTTTCCATTTGCGGATACAGCTGCAAATGAGGCAATGTCGCAAGCCACACCGCTCGTGAAGGTGTTGCTGAGTAAACTTCGGATACGTACAATATAGATTGCTTCCCATGATAAAACATCATTGTTGTGGGTTTTCACAAATAACGAGTTACTGTGTGAGGTATTACACTATGAAGAGCCAAAGAAACCGGTACATCTGGCTAATATCGTGTAGTACCTCCGCGAGCACGGTGAAGTGCCGCATCAAGACGTGGCATCGTCTCGAGTAATGTCCGAAGTATTTCTGGAGGGAACTGGCGCCTTGAATCCTGCAGGGCTGTACAGAAATCCGAAAGAGTACGAAAGTTTGCAAGGCATCCCAAATATGCTCAATAATGGTCATGTCTGGGGAGTGTGGTGCCCAGTGGAAGTGTTTATCCTCAGAAGAGTGTTCCCGGAGCCAATTTGTGGCAATTCTGGGCGTGTTTGGTGACGCATTTGTCCTGCTGGAATTGCACAAAAAACATAAATCGATGCAGGCGACCAGACACGATGCTTACGCCCGTTGTCACCAGTCAGAGTCGTACTAGACGTATCATGGGTCCCACATCACTCCAACTGCACACGCCCCACACAATTTCCGTGACTACTACAGCTTGAACATGCAAGGTCCATCGATTCATGAAGTTGTCTCCATACTCTTACACGTCCATCCGCACGATAGAATTTGAAACTAGACTCGTCCGATCAGGCAACGTCCTTCCAGTCATCAACAGTCCAAGGTCGGTGTTGGCGGGCCCGAGCAAGGCGTAAAGCTTTGTGTCGAGCATTCATCAAAGGTACACCAGTGGACCTTCGGATCCAAAGCCCATATCGATTATGTTTCTTTGAATGGTTCGTGTGCTGACCCTTGTTGATGGCCCAGCATTGAGATCTTCAGCAGTTTACGGAAGGGTTGCACTTTTGTTCATGTTGAACGATTCTCTTTAGTCGTCGTTAACCCCGTTGTTGTAGGATATTTTTCCGGCCGCGGCGATGTCGGAGATTTGATGCTTCACGGGATTCCTGATATTCACAGTACACTCGTGAAAAGGTCGTACAGGAAAATGTCCACTTCATCGCTACCTCGGAGACGTTGTGTCCTATCTCTCGGGCACCGACTATGACACTATGTTCAAACTCAAAAATGGTTCAAATGGCTCTGAGGACTATGGGACTTAACATCTATGGTCATCAGTCCCCTAGAACTTAGAACTACTTAAACCTAACTAACCTAAGGACATCACACAACACCCAGTCATCACGAGGCACAGACAAAATCCCTGACCCGCCGGGAATCGAACCCGGGAACCCGGGCGTGGGAAGCGAGAACGCTACCGCACGACCACGAGCTGCGGACGTGTTCAAACTAACTTAAATCTTTATAAGCTTAACAGAATCTTCCGTCGGTTCTTGGTAGAACAACATTATAATAAATGAAAAGCACCAGTTTGCTTTTGTTCTACAATATTGTAGAACAAAAGCAAACTGGTGAATTTCATTTATTACTTTATAAGCTTCCATTATAGCAGCAGTAACCGATCTAACAACTGAGCCAGACACTTGTTGTCTTATACATCGTATTCCGCCTGTTTATATATTTCTGTATTTGAATACGCTTGCCTGTACCAGTTTCTTTGGCGGTTCGGTGTGTATGGTAGAATTACTAAAGGGAACAGAAGAATTAGATCAAACGCATTATTTCATGCACCGAAGCGCAGCTGACATTAGTTATAGAAATGGTGAATTTTCTGTAAGATTTGATAACTTCTTCATGGACATGATTAGTCTCTCGAAGGGCTAATAGTTCCCACATTGGAGGTATCAGACGAAAAAAATGTTGTCATTTGATAGCAGAGCCGCAACAAAACCATAAATGAAGCAGCTTTCTATGAAAAAGTGGTAAGTGGTGCACTTGGAAAGCAGCGATGGGCAGGCAATGGAAGCTTTGCTAGTACAGTTTATGGATATATTTAACACAAAGGGTACTTTACCAAAAACACTAGTCGCCCACCGCCGTATATCTACGGGTAATACATTGGTTAACGAAAGGCCATACCACATAGCAAGGCATCTTCAAACCATAATAGAAGAGTTTATACATCAGCATTGGCGGAATGCATAACAGAGTACAGTGATAGAACATCTGGCGCAAATATTGTTCACTGTGGCAAAGCAATTCATCAGATAGCACTACCGAATACAGATTCTGTTGCGGTTACACCTACCAGAATATCCAGACCGTGACTACGCATATCTGGTCCCCAATATTACGCACGTCAGACAATCTAGGACAGTACCAATATTTTACAACAATGGCGCTAAGAAGCCGGTATCAGTAACTAAATTTAGTCTTGAAAAATATATCAAAGACCTTTTTCAAGGTCCCGTGGCGATATTACCAGTTTAAATGGATGTCATTTGGCTGAAAAACGCTCCAGCCACTTTCTAGAGGTTGTTACATGGGGTCCTGCAAGGTTTAAAGCCGAAAACGTGCATGTTATCTTGGCACCGATAGATACCATTCCATCAGAATTTCTAAAATCGTTGGGAGAAGTGGTAACAGAACTACTTTTCACGACAGTGTGTAGAATGTATGAGTCTGGCGATATACCATCTGACGTATCAGGAAAATAGTAGCCACGCAACTCTGAAGATTACAAGTGCCGACAGGTGAGAGAATTTTCGAACAATCAGCTTAACAGATCATGTATCGAAGCTGCTGTCAAGTACAATATGCATAGGAAGGGGAAAGAAAATTTAGAATTTGTTAGATGACGATCAATTTACCTTCAGCAAAGGTAAAGGCACCGGAGAGGCGTTTCTGACATTGCAAATGATAATGGAAACAAGGCTAAAGAAAAATCAAGACACTTTCATAGGACCCGTCGACCTGCAAAAAGCGTTCGACAATGTCAAATGGTGCAAGGCGTTTGAAATTCAGAGAAGAACAGAGGTAAAATATAGGGAAAGATAGGTGATATACAATACGAACAAAAGGCAAGAGGGAACAACAAGAGCGGAAGACTAAGAACGAAGTGCTCCGATTAGAGAGGATGTAATACAGATGTAGTATTTCGCACCTGCTGTCAACTCTATACATCGAGGAAGCACTGAAGGAAATAAAAGAAAATTTCCACGGTCGAATTAAAATTCAAGGTGAAAGAATATGAATGATAAGATTCGCTGATGACATTGCTATCATCAGTGAAAGTGAAGAAGAATTACAGGACCTGCCGAATGAAATGAACAGTCTTGAGCAGTCTAATACGAACAGAATACGCATTGAGTGTAAATCGAAGGAAGACGAAAGTAATGAGAAGTAACATAAATGAGAACAGTGAGAAACTTAACATTAGAATCGGTGATCAAAAGGGTTAAGGAATTCTGCGACCTATGCAGCAAAATAATCTATGACGGACGAAGCAGCTGGGACATAAAAGCAGATTAGGATTGCCAAAAAGGGCTGTCCTCGCCAAGAAAAGTCTAATAGTATCAAACAAAGACCTTAATTTGAGGAAGAAATTTCTAAGAATGTACATTTGGAGCATGGCAGTGTATGGTCGTGAAACATGAGCTGTGGGAAATCAGGAAAGAAGAGAATCTATGCATTTGACATGCGGCGGTATAAAAGAATGTTGAAAATTGTGTGGAATGAGGAGTTCCTCCAAAGAATTGGCGAGGAAAGGAATATGTGGAAAACACTGACAAGAAGAAGGGACAAGATGAAAGGTCATCTATTATGACATCAGAGAATAATTTCCATGGTACTAGAGGAAGTTATTTATGTGGACAGAAGTTCAAGGTTTGCCATAGTCCACGTATCGTTAAAATGGCTGTAAGAGCTGAAATATCCACCGAATAGGTTAAACAGATGGGCACTCAGACTCAGTGGGTTTGATTATTAGGTAATCCATGGACTTGGTAGGAAATGGACAAATACAGACACACTGAGTAGCAAAGTTGCAGTGCTGAAGGTGCCAGGGAAAGTGTGACAAAAAGTAGGTAGCACCAGCGGGTAAGAGAGACTGTCAGACATACAGTTTGTGACGCCTGAGGGTCTGCTTTTCAGAACGAAGAAATGCATCCCATATGAAGTGGTTTCAGTGGCGCTCAAAGACCAAGAAGAGAGCGCAGCTATGTGTTGATAGCTCATGGAGGACGCCGAACAACGGACAGACGAGTAGTGGAAAGGTTCTGGTGGAGGATAAGAAAATGCGGTGTTTAGCAATATGCGAAGGATTGTGAGCCTTGTGCACAAAGAGCTGAGCTTAGACATTAAAAAGTGTCTCTGCAAAGACTACCAGAGGCGTTTAAACTTTCTCAAATGATTTGCCTCGATAGTTTAGGACTATTTAATAGGACACCCAAAAGTAATAAATATCTACTGACAATTATAGATGATTTTTAATGATTACTGGCAGCGGTGGCAATTCCTGATCAGCACACTAATACAGTAGTCCAAGCTTTAGTTTACAGCAGAATTCTTAAATTAGGAGTGCCAGATAACTTAGTTACAGATCAGGATATAAATTTTCCATCAGAATTAATGAGGCATGTGTGTCATATGCATCATATTCACTAGTTATAGGCAAGCCTCCTCCATCCACAAACTAACTGCAGAACGCAATAAGTGCATAGGATGATGCTGAATGATTATGTCAGCAGCCATCATACAGACTAGAATACATATTTACTATAGATAATTTACATATGTAACACTAAAGTACGTATAGGTTCAGGTTTCTCCACTTTTGAGGTTGTGTATGGTATAAAAATGGCTTCCCCACTTTATATCATGATACCTAAACTACGACCAGGCTGTGAATCGGTCAAAACATTTGAAAACTGAGTACGGGAGATACAACAGAAAGTAAAGCATGCAAGTAATACAGTTTTGGAACGAGAGCAACATCTACTCAATGAGTGGAAATGTGGCCAAAATAGTGATTGCGTCACTGGGTATTAGTCACTAACCTGTACACAGCTAAGAAAAAATTACTTCTTGACTAAGTATCAGGGTCCTAATCAAGTCATTGTGATAACATCTCCGGTGAGCATCTACGTGCAGTTTCCAACCGAAATGTCTATTGTGTATGTAATTAGGGCTAAACTTTCCACAAGAATGGAGGATGTGTTGATGCATGTCCCGAAGACGGAGTCAGGGCACAAGAAAATTACTAAAAGGTTTAAAGAGTGTATACTAGTGGACAAGGAGCATGTGCATAGCGTGCCCTACAGATTGAAGTCACATACCAAGTAGCAAAAATTGGGTTTAGTTATGTTATTGTTGAGGGCCATTTAATGCACATGTCTATCCATTCTTTTTCAAGCGTATTGTGAGGCTATGTTAGTTAGCACAGGTACATTTATATATTGATTACATGTAATTTCGTAGTTGATTTGTTTTGTATACTAATTTTCAAAGGAGGAAGGAATTGACGAACGTTCCTATCCTGAAGCTGCTGCTCGTCATCAATGGAGGAGTAATACATATTCTTCACATTTGACTTTTTGTGTCAGGTGTGTTACTTTCTTAATAACGAGAAGTGTTACTCATCAGTCATCATTGCACATTGAGGCTGACCAGTGATGTGTGGGAGATAGAAACGAAGTTCTAACATTGCAGTATGCTTTCATAAAATTACATAAAGAGGCGTAAGGCAACAAAATTGTCACCAAGCTGCAGGGTGAATACCAGGAGTTGAGGCTATCGTATGGCAAACTGAGAGCGTGTTTGACAGCAGACTAGGAGCCTATCATGAGCAGCCTATCATGAGCAATAGACTCAATGATGTAAGGATTGGTGGGGGCCGTTGCAGAACAGGGTTGCAGCTAGCACACAGAAAAATAAATAAAAATAAGTCTGCAGATCTACGACACATGACAGAGACGTTGGAAAAGAACCTAGGATGTTTTTTCACAAAGAAAACATCGAATTAAAAACAGAGAGAGCATAGTTGTATTTTTAATTGCTCCAAATACAAGTGTTTGGGATGAATGCACAGGAATGTTGTTATTCTTGAAGTTTTCCCGGCCTACTCAGTATTCTATGAGTTTTCAGGATTGCATCTGAGTCATGTTGACTTCCTTCCTCCGTATTTCGGCAGGCAACGGTTCAGCCATCCTCAGGCGTCCGCCACTGCCATCAACATGATTCGGTTGCAATCCCGAATACATAGTAATGATGTTATACCGTCCGCCCTTATCCAGTAAAGATTGCTAACAGTTGATCATTGGGTACAAGAAAAGATGCGAGAAGTGTTAATTTCTGAGCAAGGAGAAGTTCATACCTTTGTCACTAACAGACCTACAAAAGTACTTCGAGGGAAATATCACCAATGGTCCAGCTAGGGAAGTGCAGAATGATGCCCAGATGTGCGAAGTGCAATTGTTTCTGGGGAAAACTAGTGGCATCACTGTCCATTTTCAGAGGGTACACAGTATGTATTCAGTTTTTGCACCAGAAACTGTGATCAGAGCGTCGACAAGTCTAATAAACGAGGGCAAAAGCACTCTTACACCTAGGTGTGGGCATGGCTCAACGTGACATTCAGTCATGCTGTCGTTCTGTCCGTCTTGCTAGAAGCAACAAAACGCATGCCAAAGCCGTGCTCTGCCATTACTGCCCAGTGGGTCACCACGGACGAGAGTTCTGGGGTGCGGCCAGCGCTCCTCCACTACTGGGTCATAGCGAATGATCTGGAAGCTGCCACCTCCAGACTGACTTGCAGAGGAGGGTGCGCATAGCCTCCCAGCCGACACGTAAGCATCTGCTACCATCGTGGTCGATCCATGTTTGATGTGTGACGGGCAGTCTTCGAGACTCTCTGTCGCAGAATGTCTCAGCAGCCGACGACTCCTTTATCCCCCCGTTCTTAGCAGCACAGCATGTGGCTGTGGCACTGACCTGTGGATCGACATCAAGTCTTGCTGACTTCATTTCTTCTCGGCTTGCACATTTACGTCCGGCTTTAGACCACTGCTCTGAAGACTCTTATAACTCTCTACATCATTTATTGCAGTAACCCAATTAATCGGAGTGCATCAGTTTAAGTAACAAAATAAGGAAAGAGTACTTTCAAGCAACTCTAATAAAGAAAACATAAACATTATACCGTATAATGAACATCAATTAAAGAAAAACATTGATAGTTTAAATAAATATCGTTTTTAACAATACAGGTAGAACACAATTTTAAATCAATAAGCCCACAACCAGTGAACTATACAAGCTGAAAAAGAGCAATAATAAAAGAAAAGTTGCTAGGTAGAAGCACACGACACTATTTCTTAAATAAAATACAAATGAGATGTGACAGAAGGCTTCCAAAAACAAAGGCTAGTTCTGAAAACCAAAACTAAATAAAGCAAGAGATAGTCAGTTTAAACAGCACCAAAGAGAGCGTAGCATAATAAAAATGTAAGGTCACGCTCCCAGGGCCTAATGTAGCATAGAATCTGCCATAACGGCAACATATTTCTGGCAATCAAGTCACGTTTCAGTGGCATCACCGTTAAGATCATAGTAAAAAAGACTATAGCTCACCGTACAACTGCTATCACAACTTGAAGGTGAACCACAGCCAGACTAAAGGACTTCCCAACAGATATTCTCGCAGAGCACCACCAGCATGAAATTCTTCCTGTGCGCTGCCGTTCAAGGGCACAGATCACATACAGTATTCACTTGTGTATAACCACCACGTCCTCATTGGGGTCAATATGCTAGGCATTGCGAACCCATCCAATTGAAGAAGCGATATTGAAACAAACTGCCGCCAGCCACCAGCCCAGGTGCGGACTCCACACCACCCTGCCTCACTGCAGCTCCTTTCACGCTGCCCACAATTCTGTCTCTGATGTGCCTTTATCGAGTACTTCCTTATCGCCTCTTCACAGACTGAATGCCTCTTCCACACCCCAAGAGAAAGATGGCCATCCCACTGACCATGCATACTGAGTCGCTATCACCAGAAAACCACCATTCGTCTCCCCAGGCAAACACTAATGGAATTTGTGGCTCCACTGCTGCTCAACCAAGACCCAGACTGACAGATGACACTGGCCCGATTGTGCTCCTACACATACACCACAACTCGCGTGTGATTTCAGCTTGTTGACGATGATTCGTCTACCCAGAGATATGCTCCTAGACCAGACAGTGCCATAGTTCATCTCCAGGAACCAGCCACTCTGGGACAAAGGTAAAACCAAACGGCTCGACCTCCATGGACCGACGCTACTCTCCAAGTGCTATCCTACAGCTGCTGCCCACAGCCTCAAGCACTGGCTCCAAGTTGCGCACTCTTCACTGTCAAACACCAGACTACCTCCGGCTGTCACTCGTTGCCCTCCATCGTCTCGTGGTGGTGCACCATTTGCCTGCTTTGACGTTGCGCATGCTCTCTGCCGTGGCAGGAGCATAGCTGTGACGGCTCAACTCCGTCACCCCCGCCCAGCCACGTTCTCACAATCATTTCGAGCTGCCAGATAAGTGTCCACGTCAGCCACACTTTCCCAGAGGTGGCTCTTCTTATGTGGCGGTCATTAAGTGAAAGCAGAGACAACTTGGACTACTAGGGCACATCTTGCAGTATGTGCCTACATGACGCGCAAAGAAAAAAATCATTCAGCTCTGCCAGTTGCTTCTAAGATTTATTTTGATCCCTGTATATTTTACTGGACCCTTTTACACTGAAGGGAAAAGAACCCCAACAGCAAGAAATAATCATTGTAGATTAATGTAACTTCGGAAATATGTTTGTCTGGGTAATATACTTAAGTGATTACACTGGTCAACGGGATTTTGTTGCCAATTAATTGGCAGTGTATTTAGGGTAACTTTGTGGCCCTGAATTCGAACATGTCACTCGTTTTACTAGATTGGCTCTATTTATTGTGATAACATGCAATATCTAGATAAACAAACAAACAAAAATTCAAAATATTAGTTGAGATACATTGTGCACACTGTCAAATGAAAATGAGAAAAACATATGAAAAGGATCACAAAAATGCAGTTTCTTTATTAATTCAGCATTTAATAGAAGAAGAAAGTGAAAAACAGACAGTCTTTTAAAAACATTACAATTACCATATGGAAACATTACACCTGTATGATTTCCTCTTGTGTTGATCGTCAGGACAGTCATGCTGAAGATTCCAGCAGTAGTCTGCCACCAGGTGCTTGTCCCATCTACCTTTACATCCTTCTTCCATCACCTGAAAATCCTGATGTAGTCTTTCACCTTTTTCGTCACTGTAGTCACCAAGATTCTCCAGAAATCTATGAAGGTGACAGTGAAGGTAGTGACTCTTAATGCTCAAATCAGCCTCCAAGCTTTTGAAGTTTCTGAGCATGTTTTGCCCTAGTTCCTCATAATCATGTACTTTGTGGTTACCCAAGAAATTCTTGACAACACAGACAAAACTGCTCCAGGCAGATGGTTCAAGGCAGTTAATAACTTTAATGAATTCCAAATCATGTATACCAGCTTTTAGTTATTCATTACTGAGTCCAGGGAATGATTTGCATATATATTTGAAACAGTCACTATTTTTGTCCAATCCTTTCACAAATTGCTTGATTAGACCAAGCTGGGTATTAAGTGGTGGAGGAATGATTTTGTCCATGTCAGCTAATAGATCTTTAAGGCTGTTACCTGCTCCTACAGTAAAGTTATCTCTCGATGGCCTTGAAACTTTTTCGCAGTGATCATGTTTTCCTCTGCTGTCCCACATGCAAATAAAGCAAGAGAATTTTGTGTATCCACTTTGTTGTCCAAGCAAAAAGTTAACCATTTTAAAATCAACAGAGATAGAACATTCGTGTTGACCATAACGAGGTTTCTGGAGAATCATCTGGATATTTTCGTATTCTTGATGCAATTTCGTCTACTGGCCAATTGAAATTGATGCACAGCGGTTACTATTATGCAGCAGCACACATTTTAGGCTTCTGGTTAAGCAATCGATAAAAAGCCTCCAGTCTTGAGGTTGACGTTTTGGTAGTTTTCCTGTTAGTAGTAAAACAGGGATGTCACTGCAGTAAACAAGTGCATCATCTTGACTGAAGTATGGAAATAGATCTTCTTCTCTTGTCTGGTAAGCTGTACTTTCAGTTCCTGGTTGTAGGCAATTCTTCTCATTTAGTCTGGATGCCAAGAGATCAGAAGACTGTTTAGAAAGACCGAGGTCTCATATCAGAACAAAGAGCTGATGTCCTATGGAAATTCCTTCTTATTCAGATTCACTACTACCAGTGTTCAAGTCCTGCAAACCGTCGTCATCTGAAGGAAGTAGTTTTGGCATGGTGGTGAACACTAGTACAGGAATGTCATCGCTGTATGTCACAGGTCCCTTGCTGATTCTAAATGGGGGTATTCCCACTTACGCTTCATGTAGCGATTGAAACCATTTACACAGACAATGCAAAAATTGCAATCATTATGGTGATTTTTTCTGCTCTCGTCACACCTTTGGTACTTCAAAATTTAAATCCCCTCATTTACCATTAGTCCACAGTCGTAAAGACTCGAAGCAGCTTTCGCAAACTTCAAGAGGAGCACAATGTGTATCTTGGTCTCCTAGTTTAATCCCAAAATGAAGACACGCCTGTTTCGTAAAGTCAGGGATGTTCTTCCATTGTTCTTGCAGAGTGTATTCTCCACAAATATAGCAGAACACATCAGGAGAGTTGAAACAACCTCTATGCGAAGAAGTCATGTTTACCTATGAAAAGAATAAAATAAAATTAAAATTTTATTTGCAAAAATATATTATTATAAATTTTTATAAGGTGGAACTAATAAGACAATATGTATTACAATATGATCTATAACTTACATTTAAGTAACAATAATGTAATAACTAATCGTGACATTTCTTTTTCTTGATACAATGAACGAGAAATTCATCACTAACAAAAATTTTAACAGCTGTTACAGAAATTGCGTCCTCTCACTCTCTCGTTCCTCGCTCGACTGCCGCTCTGAACACAAACAAGGGGGTGCGGGACCCTGACCTTCAATGCTGCAGTGTGACCAACTGACTCTTCTTAAAATTGTGAGACACAAGACAGTGTCTCAAATTACTACCACGCCCCGTAATTTCACCTTCTCCTGTATAACGTGTAACATGTACATACGCAATCACAAAATATAAAATGAGCAGGCATGCATAATTATGAAATTGACAGCTGATTTACGGAAAATTTAACAATTAAACGCTACTCGCCAGAAATAGCCTGTGTCTAAGAAACTAGAGCCAACTGCGAAAATTCGATTTCGGATTCAGATTCAGCATACGAGGTATACCCAGTATACGTGCAAATATCCCTGGCAACAAGTTTTTTTTTTTTTTTTTTTTTTTAGAGCTGTGCTATCGTTGCAAGATCAGAGATTAATGTAACTGCGAGAAAAGTCATAGCAAATGTGAAATGCTGATACATTAATAACTGGCGCAATCAGTGTAAGGCAAGCATGCAGATGTACATGCACTGTGTCGTACAGGTCCCATATGTCAGTCTGAGATGGAGTTCCATGCCTGTTGCACTTAGCCGATCGTTACAGAGACAGTTAATGCTGGTTATGGATGGCATTGGAGTTGTCGTTCGACAGTGGCCCCTACCTACTCGATTTGAGACAGGTTTTGTAATGATGTAGGCAAAGTCAACTTTTCGACATTCTACAGAGCATGCTGAGTTACAACAGTGGTGCATGGACGAGTGTTACCCTGTTGGAAAACACACCCTTTAATGCCATTCATGAATGGCAGCACAGCAGGTCGAATCAACAGACTGATGTACAGCTTTGCAGTCAGGGTGCCCGAGAAAAACCACGAAAGTGCTCCTGCTGCATATGAAACCTACTCTAGACCACAAATACAAGTTTAGGTCCAATGTGTCTGGGTTGCAGTCAGGCTGTTGGCAGGCGCTCACCTGGACTCTTCTAACCATCACATGGCCGTCACCGAGGCACAACAGGCTATCATCAAAAAAACATAACAGACCTCTAATCCGCTCTCCACTGAGCTGCTGCTTGAAACAACTGGGGTCGCAAACGGTGGAGGTTGGGGTCGCTGGAACGCCCACTACAAAGCGTCTGGCTGGAAACTGTCACTGGAGTAATCTCTTTGTAACAGTTCATTGTGCCACTGTGTTCGAATTGCGGCTGCAGACTCAGTACGATGTGCCACAGCCATACACTGAATACGACGGTCTTCTCTCTCGACAGAGCCACGTGGCTGTCCGGAAGCTAGTCTTCTTGTGACCGTATCTTCCTGTTACCTCTCTTAAAAAACAGACATGTACAGTCAATATATTCCTGCTAAGACTTTCTGCAATATCGTGGAAGGAACATCCAGCTTCTAATAGTCCTATTACACGACCTCCTTAAAACTCACTGAGTTGTTGATAATGGTATATTTGTCTCTTTAAACTAACGTCAACTCACCAAGTCCAATTTCAAAGGTAACTAACTAACTCTCACGACCTTTCCAACGTGTAGCGTCACTCTTATGCGACTGGTGCTAAATACGAAAAGACGTAATCTTTCACATGTAGAAATATGGCTGCCACGTTTCATTTATCTTGCACAACACCTTTGCGTCAGAATTTTTTCCATCAGTGATTTAAACCAGAGCTCTATCATACATAACGAAGGGCGGATTTGTTGTTAGCTTGGTATTTAATGGGCATGAGAGTGTTATGTTATTGTTTTAAGGGAGTATCTCCGTCAGGTCATTACTTTATTTTGGTTGTTCTCTTGATATAATTTAATAAAAATTGTAAAAGCTTCCTCTGTAATTGTATTTTGTATTGTTTTATAGGATTATACATTTTGAAGATCATTGTAAACTTTCAGTTCTGTGTCTCACCCTTTGGTTGAGTATTCGCTTTGATGCTTTGGGTTGTGTGTTGGTTGTTGTGGAATCTTATTATTCACGCCTAAGGAATACACTAAATTCAAATGTTTGATAAATTAACTTATTTGTAAACTAATCATACGGTTGTTTCACAGTTTGGGGTTAGATTCTGTAATGAATTTGAATGTACTGGTATCTAACACGTTTCATATATATTTGAACATCTTCTTCATATGTGCTTCTAGTGAATTTCGACCTGCAATGTCATCTGATTTCCAAAGAAAGTGTGTGATTCTCCGTTGTCTTATACATCTACATCTGCATCTAAACCGTGCGGTGCGTGGCCGAGAGTATCCTGTAACACTACTCGTCATTTCCTTTCCTGTTATACTTGCGCCGGCCGGAGTGGCCGAGCGGTCCTAGGCGCTACAGTCTGGAACCGCGCGACCGCTGCGGTTGCAGGTTCGAATCCTGCCTCGGGCATGGATGTGTGTGGTGTCCTTAGGTTAGTTAGGTTTAAGTAGTTCTGAGTTCTAGGGGACAGATGACCTCAGAAATTAAGTCCCATAGTGCTCAGAGCCATTTTTGAACCTGTTACAATTGGAAATAGAGCGATGGAAAAACGACTGTCAATATGCCTCTGTATGAGCCATAATTTCTCGTATCTTATCTTCGTGGTCCTTACGCGCATTGTATGTTGACGGCAGTAGAATCATTTGGCAATCAGCTTCAAATGACGCTTCTCAACCTTTTCTCGATAGTGTTTCTCTAAAAGAATGTCACCTTACCTCCAAGGCTTCACGAAGCATCTCCGTAACACTTTCGTGTTGTTCGAACCTACCGGTAACAAATCTAGCACTCCGCCTCTGAACTGCTTCAATATCTTCCTTCAATCCGATCTGGTTCGGACCACAAAAACTAGAGCAATATTCAAGAAATGGTCGCACCAGAGTCCTATATGTAGTTTCCTTTACGGCGAACCAGTCTTTCCTAAAATTATCCCAATAAACTGAAGTTGACTATTCGCCTTCCCTACCATAGTTCTCACGTGCTCGCTTTATCTCATATAGCTTTGCAACACTACGCCCAGATATTTAAACGACATGACTGTGTCAAGGAGGACACTAGTAATAATGTATCCGAACATTACAGGTTTGAGCTTCCTACTCATCAGTCTCTACTTACATTTTTCCACATTTAGGGCTAGTTGCCATTCATCACAGCAAATGAAAATTTTGCCTATGTCGTCTTGTATCTTTCTACAGTGGCTCAACTTTGACATCTTACCGTACATCACGACATACTCAACAAACAACTGCAGATTGCTGCCCACCGTGTCTGACAAATCATTTATGTATATAGTGAACAACAGCTGTGCTATCACATTTCCCTGGGGCACTCCTGACGATACCCTTGCCTCCGATGAACACGCGACGTCGACGACAAGATAATGGGTTCCATTACTTAAGAAGGCTTCGAGGCACTCTCATATCTGTGAACTTATTCCACACGCTCGAACCTTCGCCAACAGTCTGCAATGGGGCATCGCGTCAAATGCTTCCCGGAAATCTAGAAATATGGTATCTGCGCGTTTCCCTTCATCCATAGTTATCCGTAAATCATGTGATAAAAGGGCAAGCTGAGTTTCACACAAGTGATGCTTTCTTAAACCATGCTGATCCGTTGACATAAGCTTCTCTGCCTCAAGAAAGTTTATTATATTCGAACTGAGAATATGTTCAAGGATTCTGCAGCAAACAGAAGTTAAGGGTACTGATCTGTAATTTTGTGGGTCCATTATTTTATCCTTCCTATATACTGGAGCCATCTACGCTTTTTTCCACTCGCTTGGAACTTCGTGCTGGGCGAGAGATTCATGATAAATGCAAACCAGGTAAGGGGCCAATGCCGTAAAGTACTCTTTGTAAAATCAAACTCTGATTCCATCCGGACCTGGTGATTTATTTGCTTTCAAATCTTTTCGATTCCAGAGCGGACATTAAAAGCATCTGTGGTATTCAGCCGTGGGATAAGATCTCTCGCCCTGAATCACGCTAAAAAACTATGGGCTTTCTGCAGTGTTCATTCTCGCGAACCAGTCGACTCTTTGAGCAAAATAAATAACGAGACGGATTGCTCTTCATACTATTAAAATATTCGATGGGAACCAAATTCTGGAAAAAATTTTAATATTTCGTTTTCGAACGTTTTTAAGTTTCATCCACTCTCATACTCACCTCAATACCCACCCCTACGCGTACAATAGCAATGGTACAGCAGTTCTGCACAAACAGTACGGCATGTGTATATCAAACTAGCTGCGAACCCGGTGTTGCCTGGGTATATATTTATTCCAAGTCTCTACCAGTCCAACTCTTATATCCTTTCCCTCGATCCAACTCCTCCCTTTTCTGTCCTTCTCATCCACTCGCTGTCCGTCTGCTTAACTAGGTAGTAACGTGCTCGTCTCCCATGCATGCATGCCCGGGTTCCATTCCCGGCCAGGTTGGAGGTTTTTCTCCGTTCAGGGGCTGAGTGTTCCGTTGCCCTCATCATCATTTCATCCTCATCCTAGGCGCGCTAGTCGCCTAGTGAGTGAAATAAGACTTTCACTTGGCGGCCGAATTTCCCCGGATGGGGCCTCCCGGCCAACAATGCCATTCGCTCATTTCCGTTTCTCCACCCCCGTTCTCTGTCAGACACCTCAATCCCCCACTTACTGTTCATCTCCTCCTCCTCCCTTCCTCCATCTATAAATCTGCTCCTCCTCCCCCCCTGTCCATCTGCTCCTCCCCACTCCATCTGTCTCCTCTCCGCTCTAATTTGACCTCCTCCTCCCTTCTCTTAGTTAGTCTCCTTCTCCCCCTCTCTCTGTCCATCTTCTCCTTTCCCGTTGCCACGTTCATATCTTCCCTTTTCTGTGTCCATGTCCTCCTCATCATTCTTGCATCCCATCTCCTCCTCATCCCTTCCCCATGGCCATTTCCTCGTCTCTCTCTGTCTGTTCATCTGCCTTTCCCTTTCCTCCCTCTCTCTGCCTTTTCCTGCCCCTTTCTCTGACCATCAGCTCCTCTCTCCTCACTTTGTCCATTTCCCCTGCCCCTCTCCCTATCCATCTCCTCCTCTAACTGCCAAGCTCCTTCTTCCCCCTGCTATCTGTCCACTTCCCCATCTCCCTTCCCTCCCCACGTTATCGCGCTCACCCCAATATCGGGCCTGTCGTTTTTACACCCCACAGGGTTTCTACCAGAATGTAACTGATAATTGTACCAAATTGAGCTGAAATCGTTCAGAGTTACTTTGACTATGGCTTAATATATTGTTCAATATACTTAACATACTGGTCACGTGCTTGTACACATATTTCACGTGTATCTATAGCGAATTTCGCCCTGCAGTTTCTTTGTCACGCAGCTCAGATTTTATGACGTCATATTTTCTGAACTATACGCTTCACAATAATATATTTTTGTACGTACATTCAGCGATAGATGTGAATATTGTATACGAAATGTGTTGCGAACAGAGTTAATAACAAAGAATACAAAAATTAAAACATCATGCGCGATGACGCACTTTCGTTACGCATCTCGCTATTTGACCTCATATCTCCAGAACTATGTGTCATACAACGATATATTTTTGTAGGTAGGTTCAGCAGCAGGTGTGTTTATTACCTGTGGAAAGTGTCGCGAACACATTAGTAGCAAAGAAGTACCAAATATAAAAGTTTTGCATGATGTGGTAGTTTTTCACGATTTAGGGTTTATAATATAATATCGCGGGAACGATGCGTCGCACAATGATATAATTCTTCTCGTGCATTCAATGGAATATGTTGTGAATATGTCCGATAAATGTGTAGCGAATACAGTTAGTAGTAAAGAAGTTATAAATTAAAACGTCATGCTCCATGTAGCAGTTAATAAAACTGTTGTCGTCAGCGAGAAAAAGTTTCGCAGTTATTTGAAATTGTGTATCTAGTTCGCCGTAAGTCTCTAGGTGCTCCCATTCTCAAATAATGGTTGACTAAAATACGGGTATTTATGCGTCGTGGGATACACTACTTTTTCACTCTCACTCCCACCCTTCTGATAGGTGGTGGGTGTTACTCCTACATCTATAATTTTCAGAAGGTAAGTGATATGTGTAAGAAATTTGATTGAAATCGGTCCAGTAGTTTAGGTGGAGATGTGAAACATACATCTGTTTTTATAATATGTATCGATTTGGCTGAAACTGCTGCAGGCTTTCTTAAGTTACGCTTTTACGTCACGCTATTGCACACCATAGCATAAGCCATAAGAGTAGTAGGGGTGTCTTACTCTCACTATAATTTTTTTCCAGATAAAAGTGATACTTGTGCCAAGACTGGCAGAAAGTTCTTCAGCTGTAACAGAGCTGTACCCCGGAATGTCGCAGTGCTTACACCCCTCCCTTATCTTGATGTGAAACACCATTGGGACTGTCTTCAATGAGACCGATAGCGCGAAAACCGTCTTTCGGCACTAATATCCGTCGGTACAGGATATTTTAAGATGACACGGTTTCTCATTTCCGCTCCCATCCCTAGACGTGATAGGGCTATATTATTGCAACAATCAATTCACAGGAATAATGAGATATATGTACACCAAATTTAGTTGAATTTCCTCTAGATGTCCCCAGGCAATGCTTCTAAGTCACCAGCTCTCCACCGCTAACCTCACACAAGTGGGAAGTAGGTAGTCCGTAACTGAACAGTGCTTTTTATAGTTAGTAATAAGTGTAATAAGTTTGAGTGAAATCGATCCGGTGGTTTGGAAGGTCATGTGGAAACTACATATGTACTTATACATACATAAATGCATTACTTTTTTATAAATTTACTGTAACTGATAAGAAACGGAAATAAGAGTGGAAGAGTATGTAAACAAAGCTACTGCTGCCTTACTCTACATGTAAATATTAATCAGTTTCCTCCATAATAGAAGAATGGCTGAGGTAACTAACGGAATCATACAGGAACACGGCTGGTCTAGAATAAGGAAACTTGTCCAGCAGCAACACTGCAGTTTGCTATCGGAGTCAGAAAGCAGAAAATATTGTTGCTGTGATAATTCTGTCCATCTCATTCAGACATGAGAGATCATTATTTAACTTCCAGTATTATGCCGGATCACAAAATAATTAATTTAATTAGATAAAATTGCGGTTGTGTATCCTGCCAATAACATCCGACAGCTATTAGCATTTTAAATTTATTGCGTGTATCCAGCGCTATACAAATGTTTACATCTTCATTAGTAACAGACGTAAGGAATCCGCTTTGACCTTATCTCGGTTGGCACTCATCATCGCTGCCGTTGTCCGGCGATCCGTTGAACAAGAAGCTAACCTTGAGAGAGGAAAGCCGCGGCGAGTCAAGGACAGTCATTATAATCAGACGGCGAAGGTGTGCCACGAGTGTATGTCGCGTGGAGCAACAGACTGCAGCTAAGACTACCGGTAGTTAAGACGCAGTGATCGTTACCAGGAGGATCTGGTTTCACATCACTGATGTTTTTTGTAATCATCGCTGCCCAGTTTCTTTTCCGATCCTTGCCTAATTAAGTCCATTTGCAGCTGCTCACTAGTCGAGTGAACGTTAAATTTTACTATTTCTTCTTCTCTCTTTACAGAACACTGAGATGGCATATGAACAATAGGAAACCGGAAGCGTTGCTTCGTGAGTGTTTCGTTAGAGTAGGAGTACCCCAGGGAATTGCCATGGGACCGCAATTGTTTATATACATGAACGACATGTGAAATTCGCTGAGCAGCAGTCTGCGACTATTTGCTGATGACAATGAAGTGTACCGGACGTGTCGCCTTTAAGTCGCTGTAAGTTAATATATGATAACTTGGACAGAATTTATATTTTTTGTAAAGAATTTCAGCTTGATCCAAAAATCTAAAAAGGGAAATTAGTGCAGATGTTGTTGTTGTTGTTGTTGTGGTCTTCAGTCCTGAGACTGGTTCGAAGCAGCTCTCCATGCTACTCTATCCTGTGCAAGCTTCTTCTTCTTCCAGTAACTACTGCAGCCTACATCCTTCTGAATCTGCTCGGTTTATTCATCTCTTGGTCTCCCTCTACGATTTCTACCCTCCAATACCAAATTGGTGATCCCTTAATGCCTCAGAGCATGTCCTACCAACCGATCCCTTCTTCTAGTCAAATTTCTCTTCTCCCCAATCCTAATCAATACCTCCTTATTAGTTATGTGGTCTACACATCTAATCTTCAGCATTCTTCTGTAGCACTCGTCCATGTTTCACTTCCATACGTGGCTACACTCCATACAAATACCTTCAGAAACGACTTCTTGACACTTAAATCTATACTCGATGTTAACAAATTTCTCTTCTTCAGAAACGCTTTCTTTGCCATTGCCAGTATACATTTTATATCCACTCTACTCCGACCATCATGGGTTATTTTGCTCCCCAAATAGCAAAACTCCTTTACTACTTTAAGTGTCTCATTTCCTAATCTAATTCCCTCAGCATCACCCGACTTAATTCGACTACATTCCATTATCCTCGTTTTGCTTTTGTTGATGTTCTTCTTATATACTCCTCTCAAGATACTGTCCATTCCATTCAACTGCTCTTCCAAGTCCTTTGCTGTCTCTAGCAGAATTATAATTTCATCGGCGAACCTCAAAGTTTTTATTTCTTCTCCATGAATTTTAATACCTACTCCGAATTTTTCTTTTGTTTCCTTTACTGCTTGCTCAATATACAGATTGAATAACATCGGGGAGAGGCTACAACCCTGTCTCACTCCATTCCCAACCACTGCTTCCCTTTCATGCCCCTCGACTCTTATAACTGCCATCTGGTTTCTGTACAAATTGTAAATAGCCTTTCGCCCCTGTATTTTACCCCTGCCACCTTCAGAATTTGAAAGAGAGTATTCCAGTCAACATTGTCAAAAGCTTTCTCTAGGTCTACAAATGCTAGAAACGTAGGTTTGCCTTTCCTTAATCTAGCTTCTAAGATAATTCGTAGGGTCAGTATTGCCTCACGTGTTCCCATATTTCTACGGAATCCAAACTGATCTTCCCCGAGGTCGGCTTCTACTAGTTTTTCCATTCGTCTGTAAAGAATTCGCGTTAGTATTCTGCAGCCGTTACTTATCAAACTGAGAATTCGGTAATTTTCACATCTGTCAACACCTGCTTTCTTTGGGAATGGAATTATTATATTCTTCTGGAAGTCTGAGGGAATTTCGCCTGTCTCATATATCTTGCTCACCAGATGGTAGAGTTTTGTCAGGACTGGCTCTCCCAATGCTGTCAGTAGTTCTAATGGAATGTTGTCTACTCCCGGGGCCTTGTTTCGACTCAGGTCTTTCAGATCTCTGTCAAACTCTTCACGCAGTATCGTATCTCCCATTTCATCTTTATCTACCTCCTCTTCCATTTCCATAATATTGTCCTCAAGTACATCGCCCTTGTATAGACCCTCTATATACTCCTTCCACCTTTCTGCTTTCCCTTCTTTGCTTAGAACTGGGTATCCATCTGAGATCTTGATATTGATACAAGTGGTTCTCTTTTCTCCAAAGGTCTCTTTAATTTTCGTGTAGGCAGTATCTATCTTTACCCCTCGTGAGATAAGCCTCTAAATCCTTACATTTGTCCTCTAGCCATCCATGCTTTGCCATTTTGCACTTCCTGTCGATCTCATGTTTGAGACGTTTGTATTCTTTTTTGCCTGCTTCATTTACTGCATTTTTGTATTTTCTCCTTTCATCAATTAAATTCATTATCTCTTCTGTTACCCAAGAGTGCAGATGATTAGGCAAAAAAGTCCAGTAACGTTGGAATGCAGTTTTAGTTGTTTGCTGCGTGGCACACTCACGTTGATTTAATATCTAGTTTAACGTTACAAAGTGATATGGAATGAATGAAGTCGTTTGTAGGCAAAGCGAATGGCCTACGTCGGTAGAGTTCTAGGAAAGTGTAGCCGACCAGTAGAAAGAAGATAGGGTACAGAATACTTGTGCGACCCATTCTTGAGTACTGCTCAAGTGTTTGGTATTCTCACCATGTCGGATGAAGGGAAGACATTCAAATAATTCATAGATGGTACTTCTAAATTTGTTTCCGGTAGGTCCATCAGATAAAGAGAAATCAGGGCTCGTACTCTGCATATAGTCGTTTACCCTCCGCTCCCTTCCCAACTGTATCTGTAAAGGAACTGACTGGCAGAGGTATAAGGCAACCTTCGCCGTGCAAAGTATTTCGGTTTTAAGAATATGTATGTAGCTGGGGCTGTATTTCAGTAAGAGGGGGACAGTCTTAGTCTACGTATTGTTTCGATACACACGCAATCGGAACTAAAATCTCACATCTTCAGTTATTTTCAGAAAACTTCTTCAAGAAATTTTTCTACATTAACAAGGAATATCAAAGTTTATCTCTGTCAAGCAAACATTACGAAAATGGGTATTTTGGGTGTCTCTTCACAAATTGGTACATCAAGGAAAAGAAAATAAGCAATAGATTAGATTTCCTCTAAGCCGAGTAAGGCCATTAATTGTAATTCTGTCTCTCTCTGTTTCGTTAAATCTTCGTATTTACATACGAGTTTTCTCAGGAGGACAAGGTTATTCGCAAACACGAGTACGTACTTTCATCGCGTATGATCGCAACGAGTCTACACATAGAATCGATGGGAAGCAATTAATTTAAATGAATGGTAACCATTGTTTATGGACTAGGGAGCACACTTGTGAGCTACTTCCGTATTGAATTCATATATCAGATTATAGAAGATTCTTGTCGCAAGTTGGTTTTACGTGGGTCTACAGATTCAGCAGCATCCCCCTCAAAAACGGAGCAAACGCAAAAATTCAAAATGAGAATACACACATTAAATCAGCACGATTCAGACGACGACCGTCTACAAAGATTATAAAAACACCAAAATCATGTAATTTCGCTGATTAACAGACTCTTTCACGGAGGACGAGAAGTTGAAGAAGAAATAAGTCATGTGAGTGTCAGTCTTTTTAGTAGAATGCATTATACTTAGTTCCTTTCAGTTGACGTTCTAGTAAACAAATTTCCTTTGGGATTTTTTTTTTAATATTACGGATTATTTCTTTCAGATCTGTGTGTTTCAGTTTCATTCTAGTCCAAAATAAGGAGCATAAGACGCAGACAGAATCGTGTTCACGCTCAATTTATTTCCTTCTAGAAGACCCATATCAACCTAGCCAAGGACTACCTAAAGCTGACAAACGGCTGGTATAGTCATGCGTATTCAAATACACATATATGTAAACAGGCAGAATACGACGCTGCGGTCGGTAATGCCTATATAAGACAACAGGTGTCTGGCGCAGTTGTTAGATCGGTTACTGTTGCTACAATGGCAGGTTATCAAGATTTAAGTGAGTTTGAACATGGTGTTGCAGACGGGGCACGATCGATGGGACACGCCATCTGCGAGGTAGTGATGAAGTGGGAATTTTCCCGTACAATCATTTCACGAGTGCACCTTGAACATCACGAATCCGGTAAAACATCAAATCTTTAACATCGTTGCGGCCGGAAAAATAGCCTGCAAGTACGGGACCACGAACGACTGAGGAGGAACTTTCAAAGTGACAAAAGTGCAACTCTTCCGCTTATTGGTGCAGATTTCAATGCTGGGCCGTCAACATGTGTCAGCATGTGAACCATTCAAGGAAACATCATGGATAATAGGTTTTCCGAGCCGAAAGTCCACTTGTGTACCCTTGATGGTTGTACGACACAAATCTTTAAGCCTTGCCTGGGCCTGTCAACATTGACATTGTTCAAGCTGGTGCAGGCTCTGTAATAATGTGGGACGTGCGCAACTGGAGTGATAAGGGACCTCTGATACATCAAGATGCGACTCTAACAAGTCACACGTTCGTAAGCACCCTGTCTGATCACCTGCATCCATTCATGTCCATTATCATTCCGACGGACTTGGGCAATTCCAGCAGGACAATTCGACACCCCATACGCCCACAATTGCTACAGAGAGGCTCCAGGAACATTCTTCTGAGTTCAAATACTTCCGCTGGCCACCAAAATGCCCAGACATGAACATTATTGAGCATATCTGGGATGCCTTGCAAACGTGCTGTTCAGAAGAGATCTCGACCCCCTCTTACTCTTACGGATTTATAAACAGCCCTGCAGGATTCATAGTGTCAGTTCCCTCCAGCACTACTTCAGACATTAGTCGAATCCACGCCACGTCGTGTCGCGGCACTTCTGCGTGCTCTCGTGAGACCTACACGATATTAGGCAGGTGTACCAGTTTCTTTGGCTATTCAGTGTCCCTGTCAGGACCGACATCTGAAGCAGACGGAAGGAAATGGTGTTCGTTGTTGGTAATTCAAACTTTCTTCATAAAGTCCACATGACGCGGACCCCGTCATGTAAAGAAATTACAGCCACTTCGCCGTTTAAGAGCTGTTAAAATCACTTCCAAGAACCGCAGGAGTCTTAGCTGTCCCTCCCAGAGTGTTGGTGTGCTCTTCCTTGCCAACAGCTGTGGTCTCCAGGCTATGGTGGTGTTTTTAATGGCGAATTGAAGAAGATTACGTTGTAACGTGCTGTCGACGACGTGATCATTAGGTACTTTTGTGTTAGTAGAATCATACGTATTTCCCCCACGAAATACGTATATTACATCCTTATCGTTTTGCATTCTTGAGTAAGTAGAGTTAATCGGGAAGTAAAGAGCTTTACACGATCAGCAAGTTTCGTCATTGCTTCGTTTAGTCAACGAATGTACTCCAGTGGGATTCACCATAAGAGAGGCATCTTGCACCACAGAGAGGTAAAGTCAGAGAGTGTGCGTTCCCAGAAAAGTCATACCACATTATAACTTTCTCTTATATACAACTGTAGTAGTGCCCATGATGAAAATCAGAGAAATAGATAATCATATATAAGTTTACTGACGATCATACCTATCTCGAATGGAACTCGAAAGCCTAGGAAAGGATGGTTACAATAACACTCAACGTACATATTATGTGATACACAGCATAAGAAGATTTTGAAATATAGTTGTAGTTGTAAATACATGATAAAAGATGTAGACGACATCAGAGATGCAGATGTTTACCAACAGTACCAACAGTTGGCACCACACCTGCACACACAAGTCACCTAATTCGCATACATTCAGGCGAGGGGGGCAATGAGCTCTGACGTCACGATGAATTACATCCCAGATGTGTTCGATCGCGTTCAGATCTAGCGAGCTGTAGGGCCAGCATATCATTTGGAACTCGCCAATGTGCTCCTCGAACCACTCCTGCAATCTGCTGGCTTTGTGACAAGGTGCATTATCTTGTTGAAAAATGTCACTGCCGTCGGGATACATGATCGTCGTGAAGAGGTGTATGTGGTCTGAAGCCATTGTACGATACTCCTTGTCCGTCATTGTACCTTGCACGACATCCAATGAACCCACAGATACTCAAGTGAATCCAGAATGAGATTTTCACTCTGCAGGGGAGTGTGCGCTGATATGAAACTTCCTGGCAGATTAAAACTGTGTGCCAGGCCGAGACTCTAACTCAGGACCTTTGCCTTTCGCGGGGAAGTGCTCTACCAACTGAGCTACCCAGGCACGACTTACGCCCCGCCCTCACAGCTGTACTTCTGTTAGTATCTCGTCTCCTACCTTCCAAACTTTACAGAATCTCTCCTTCTAAGCCATGTCTCCACAATATCCTTTCTTTCAGGAGTGCTAATTCTGCATGGTTCGCAGGAGAGCTTCCGTAAAATTTGGAAGCTAGGAGAAGAGATACTGGCAGAAGCAAAGCTGTGAGGAACGGGCCGTGAGTCGTGCTTAGGTAGCTCAGCAAAAGGCAAATGTCCCGAGTTCGAGTCTCAGTCAGGCACACAGTTTTAATCTGCCAGGAAGTTTCACCCACGTGAATGTTTCCCAGACCGTAATGGAGCCGCTACTGGCTTGTCTCCGTCCCGCCAGAGGTGTCAAAGAGCTGTTCCCCTGGAAGACGAAGGATTCGCGCCCTCTCATTGGCATGACGAAGAAGGTATCGGGATTCATCAGACCATGCACCTCTTTGCCATTGCGCCCTACGTCCAGTGCCGACTATCACGTGTGCATTTCAGCCGTAGTTGCCGATCTATTAGTGTTCACATTGGCACATGCATGAGTCGTCAGCTGCGGAGGCACATGTTTAGGAGTGTTCAGTGCATTGTGTGTTCAGACACACTTTTACTCTGCCCAGCATTAAAGTCTGATGTTAGTTCCACCACAGTTTGGCGCGTGTGTTGTTTTACCAGTCTGTCCAGCCTTCGCCGTCCTACATCTGTAATAAATGTATGGCTGCTCGACCCCACCACGTCTGGATATGGTTTTATCTTGTTTTCGCCACATGTTGAAGACCCTCACCACAGCGCTCAATGAACACGCGTAAAGTCATGCAATTTTCGAAATGCTCGGACCGAGCCTCCGGGCCATCAAAATCTGCCCTCGGTCAAACTCAGACTGCGTGCCTTCTCCATTCTACAAAGAAACAACACGCTCACTGATACTACATGCACCGTGTGTGTGTCTGGGTAGCAATCGTTGCCCGCCAGGTAACTGGACGGGTTTGTATCAGTAGTAGGTCGGCGGTCATAATGTTTCTTCTGATCAGTGTATATCTTACTGTATCCTGAGAACAATGTACAGGATTGAGAGAAATATGTTTCGTCCTGCTTCAATATAGCAATTCTGTGTAATACTTATGTTGTCTTTGCTGGAGTCACTGTTAAGAATCTCCACGTAGTTTGCAGTGAGACCATTAACACTGAATGTAGATAGACATAATTTATAAGTTTTGTCTCGAAGGTCAGGAATGGTTATTTGTACACCAGTCAATTTTCGTTTTTTCTTATCAGCCCAGTAGACAAACTGTAGGTCGATGTTAAACACCCCACAGCAGCAGTTCTGCAAGTTATTCGTTACCTGAAGCCACGTGGACATGAGTATCACAAATTACAGTCGAGCACATTATAAATACCGTATGCTACAGTTTAAAACATTTAAACATTTTTGAACAGGGTCAAACACACGAGTCATTCTGTAGCTATACATTGTAGACACCAGCCTGGTAATACGATATTCCTTAGCCAAATTGCTCCGGTCGTAGAAGTTTCCTATAGTCACGTGCATGAAAAGGTGTGAAATCTACGGGATGTTACTGATATATATTGTTCAGGCCAGGGACTGTGATTTGCTACGTAAGTATATTATGTATTTTTACAGCTGGAAGTCACCCGTATTAAACAGTCAATCTCAACTGTCTTTTTACTGCCCACAAACACAATGCTGTTTCTATGGCAGCCTCTTTCCAAGCAGAAACCGTGGTTTCATATTAGGTACTCGCACTCCTCCATTTCATTAAGAATTCCAGCAAAACCTTGCGCGATGTCCAAAACCAAAAGGAATAGTCGTCCACACGAAGCTGCTGCAATATTCCAGGCAGCTCTTTCCTTAAAACATTGAAACCTTCCCATCTCCTCTATATCTCTTTTGTTACGAAACCTTCCCTTCTACAATAACCTATGAAACCTTCCCTTAGGATTTCTATCTCTTGCTTAATAACAACAAATCAAATCTTCCCTTCGAAATTACTTGTCTTTCCCAATAATAATTAGTGCAATCTTCGCATACAAATTTAAATTCTGCTTATCAAAAGTCATTTGCTGATTATTTTGACGAAACGTAGAATGAGTCGTCGTCGTGGCCCTCAGTCGTTACCTGCAATAACCCAAAAACTGTTCCTTACCTTTTTTACTGTTACTGGATCGCCATCTGACTGCTACATCAAACTGCGACATGAATATACTTACTCTGTTTTACTATACTCTATTAGCTGCTGGTGGGCTGTCATAATAAGTGGCTGTATATATTACCAAAGCTGACGCTATTCTTTAATAGCAAAACTGACGTTATTCTTTAATTAATTTGACTGAAGTTACGTAATTCATAGTCAAACTTTTCCTTGAGAAGAATAAAATTTTGCAAAGTTTTACGTTGATGGTTTTTGGGATTATAACCAGGAATGCAATATTTCTGCCAAAAATTAATTATATTCTGAAAACGATTCTTCAAATATTTACTGTTGGTAATGAAATGATTTTACAAACGTTCAAATGGGACTTACTTTTTACAATAATCTTACAACTAGCATTGCGCAAACATACCTTCAATAGTCCTGAGTTTCTCAAAAAAAAAAATAATTCAGTAACATTGCTTCCTCTTATGATAATAGCCAATGTCTCTATACATCCGTTTATAATCCCTTGTAAATCATAGCTGGTGGCTGGCAGGCACACCGCTCCTCTCAACCTCTCGCTTCAGACTTGCTGCCGACTCGCTTCACATCTCGCTTACTACTGACTTCCTACAAACGCTAAAGTGCGGTCTCTCTCGCCAACAAAGCCTGCTACCATTAAAAAATGTATCAATGTTTGGTCTTTCTCGCTCTTTTCTTAAAATGTATCCATACGCGGTCTCTCCCGCACTTTTTAAAATTATTTCAATGTGTGGTCTCTCGCGCCAAGAATACTTTGGTGCAGACATTCCCTGTTACCACAATTATTTCCAAAATGACAAATATTAATTATTCGTATTTAATGCTGTTAATAAAATATAAACATCTTTCATCAATTATGGTTTGACAATAGACAATAGAAATATGCAGTGTTAAACATTCAATTTAACGTCGTCTAATTCCCCTTTATGTTGTTAAGCCATATGTAACTCTGGCAGATCCACGTTTGGGATGCAGTTACGAACCAATCACGGGATACCGCCGCTACCGCCACTACAGCTGCTTCCAACAGTGATTCTGGCGTCGAAGAGTCAAAGCACTCTACACTCCATACTCGCAGAGAAAACTGTTGACTGCATGAGTATTGTAATATAAACATATGTCACAGATAGATGCCTTCATCTAACAGGTGTAGAAGTATGAAACTGGAATTTGGTTGCAATAGCTACACGTCCGTTGTTTGCAACTGATAAACAGTATTTTATTCAAAATAATCTCCATTGCTATTTATACGTTTCTCCCACCTCTCCGGCAGACCATGAATGCCACGCCAAAAAAACAGTTCCTCTTTCGAAGCGAACCAGTCAGCGAGCCATTTCCGTATATTTTTGTACGAACTGAAGCGTTGTTCAGGGAGAGCGTGTTCCAGTGATGCAAATAAATGATAATCGAATGGAGCCAGGTCTGGAGAATATGCCGTATGCTCTAGTATTTCCCAAATGAACTCTTCGATCGTTTCCCTGGAGCATTATCAGGGAGCAGTACGACTTAGTGTTGCATTTTTCCATATTCCGGTCGTTTTTCACGTAATGCTCGATTTAAATCGCCTATTTGCTGTTGATAACGATCAGTGTTAACGGTTTCACCAGGTTGTAGCAGCTTATAATACATGACACACTTCTGATCCACCAAGCAAAGAGCATTGTTTCCTTTCCAAAGCGATTTGGTCTTGCAGTCGCTTTCGATGGCTTGCCTGGCTTCACCCTTGATTTACGACGCTTAGAACGCTCAAAATATATCCATTTTTCATGACCTGTCACTATTCGATGGAGAAACGACTTTATTTTGTGTTGGGCCAGCAGGATTCAAGGACAAGCAAATTCAGAAGGAATGTGCGGAAGATCAGGCGATCAGGAACACCATATAATACCCAAAAATGGCACGGCTCTTAGTTGTACTTACATCCATTACAACCATAACAGTACCATTATGGTTGTTATAATCTGTGATGAAGTGGACTGTCAGGAGAAATTAGAGAAGGGACGATCTGCAATATTAAGGAAGGAAATGGATCATTTAACTATTATCTGCGAAGTAAATAGAGTGTAAAAGGAGGCCTGATAGTCGAAACTGAGCAGTCGTCTGTGGCAGTGGAAAGTATTAACGTGCACTGGGAGGTGCCCCCGCCCCCCCTTGATCACGGCCTGTGGTAGGGCGTTATGATTCCTACATAGGCCTGTTGATGTAGATCTCAGCAAAATATGACATGGGAAATTGTCTCAGCTTTCATATGACAGTGGAAAAGAGAGTGCTGACAGATGGTTAATCATCACTTTAACCCAGAACTTTCCTTGCTAGCCTACTGGTACAATATCAAACTATGTAGCAGGTACAGCCAATGACAGAAAAATTGGTTAGTGATTTGAAGGAAGACCCCTAAAAAGACATGAAAAACACCAATTCTTTCACAAAAGCACACAGGGGGTGCAATGTTATGGCTGTGAATGTTAAATAAGCACACTTAAACCTGGATGGAATTTAACCAGTTTCACATTCCTTCGCTCCCGTGGTTGCATTGATGGCCCACGCTTACTATTCCTAAATGGTGCAAGTATGTAAGATGGCTGTGGTAGTGGCTTGGACCGGTATTGGGCTCTAAGTTGGAGACATGTCTCTCTGTGAACCTTAACAGTTCCCTAAGGTGACGTACTTTCCTGATGGCTTCCCTGAGGCTGATGTACTCATCGACGCCCCTGCAGCATTCATATATGATTTTACCATAGCAAACTTTAATGTCCAGCTACAGCATACCTTACAAGATGTAATCAACAACAATTTTATAAAATATTTGACAATTTCCTACTCTCACGGATCCTGTCATGGTTAAGCTATAATGGTGTGACACAAGAAGGAGGCAGAAGACCTCTCCCACTACATGACGTATTATCAGCTACACCAACCAAAAGCCTCGCACGTAGGCTCGTGCAGGAAAATGCTCCTTCTACAAATTAATTACTGAGAGTCAATCACAGAACCCCTCTCTCTAATTTAAACGAAGATTGCTGCATGGTAGGGCCGCATTCAATGGCTGGTCCCACAGTCTGATGCTTAGTGTTTCCACTTGGCTTTCAGATATCATTTAGACAAAAGGATTCCTTATAACGTCTTGCACAATCCAGTTTTTATGGAATGCAGTCGAACCTCTCCCACACTCCTGCAGTGCAGACACAACAGGCTGCTATCTCCCTGTCCTATTTCTGCACAGATATCGTTTTCAGTGCCAAACAAATTTATGACACTCCAGTCCTTCCAAGTTCACTGTCATGATCCAGCTAAATAAGGCCCCAAATTCGCAGAAAATAACAGGTCTCTCTCACCGTAACAAAAGGAAAGGAGGAGGGAACGTAACTAGCGACGCTGTAGTGAATATTGTCTGCAATTTTCATGTAGCAGTAAAGAACTGACTACACTGAGTATTGGTATGTCCACATTACTTTTGTAAATAGAGGCTGCATAATTCTTTGCGTGTAAACTGCCAAGTAACAATTACATATATATAGCTGACCTAGTGGATAACGTTGAAAATTCCATGAGGCTTTTCATGGATGGTGCTGGTTTATACAGAAAAGTGCAGAAATATCTCCCGTGGATTGATTCTTGGTAGTGCAGTTGACACAAAACGTAAGCGAGAGAGGCGAAAAGACCCTTTATTACATGATTACACTTTTTCGCAAACATTACTGGAGGCACTCAGATTCGGTAAGTTTCAGGGAGTATGCGTATGGACTGATTTAATGTGGGCCGTCCTAGTAAAACTTGTAGGAAACACAATTGCCAGACAGATTCACTGGAAATCACATCAGGTAGTGTAATCCATCCGCAATGAAAGTAGTTTCTCAAAGCCTTGTTCGACCGATACTTGAGTATTGCTCGTCAATCTTGGATCATTACCAGATTATGATTCATAGAGGAAACAGAAGAGATTAAAAAAAAAGAGCCATGCATTCGTCACAAGTTTCCTGAGAAAGCACAAAAATGCATCTCGGAGCTACTCTTCCAATGCTAGTGGCGGTCGCACGTTCCTACAAAAGTCAACCATCACACTGCCTCCAATAAGAAAAATTTATTTAAAAACATAAACACCTCGATGAACGGCTTGTCGGGATAAAATAAGCATAGGCTGATCAACACGTCACATCGCAGCCAACGTTGTCTATATCGCATCATCTCAAATAAAAACCAGCTGCTGGTTACAAATTTGAGTTGAGACGTGAACATTCTGCTGGCAGTTGATCTGAGTGCAAACTTCTAGCTTTGATCTCTGGCTGTGGCATACATAAGTGCTTAATATTACCTTCTTGCTTTTCTGCGTCGTTTTTTGTACATTTCATGTCTATCTCCCTATTCTATCACCATTAGACTTTCGCATCTACATCTACATTCTGTAAGCCACATTGTTGCGTGTGGCACAGGATACTTTGTCACTTCTCCTCTCTCCTCTTCTAGTCATGGAAAGGGCGAGGGGAGAACGGCAAGCCTCCGTTTGAGCGCGAGGCTCTCTAATTTTACATTTATGGTCTCTTCCAGAGACATGAAGAGCTGATCTTAAGCACAGATAACCTGACGGCTCATTCGGACAGATATTCTGTTTCAACTTTACTGCCTGTTATCTAAAACTCTGCTGAGTGTGACGGAAAACAGTGTACCGCTACACATCCTGAGCATCGTTGGTTTCGTGGGTTTGCTGATGATTATGAATGGTGGTGGCATCAATGTAAAACTATTACAGCAATACCAACGCGTGCAGGTGTATAGCTTCGCATGGGTAGTGTTCCAGCACTACATCATATAGTTTCAGGCTAGGCCAGAGATTTTCAACACTGTTCACTTTGGAGAGCATTTTCGAGCAGTCAGAATCATTAACTATCCAAGATTTTAAATCGTTTGCGTGAAAAATATCGTTTCGAAGACGTAACCCGCACTACAGTCAGAATACATCGTTCTGATTCCGATAGAGACACGACAGGTTACTGAAGCAAGTGCATAGATCTGAGATGATACACGTAGACTTGAACCAGCCATACTGTAAAAAAACGCAACTGAGACTGGAGAACAAACGACATGTAATTTTTTGTAAAATATCAAAACAGTGTCAAAATTATGTCGCGATGAATATGTCGGCTACAGTGCGACTAAAGTTCCGTTGTGGCTAACACTGCATAGAGACTTTTCAGGCATGTTTACCATTACCAATAAATTATCACGCGTATCTAATACAACACGAAATTTGCAAACACACACACCTCTTAAAATAGTAAAATGACTTGGACAGACTGCTAGTCACTGTAAAGATGACACTCTGAGTTGCGGACAGGCACAATGAAAAAATTGTTACACACTAAAGTTTTGGCCAGAGCTTTATTCAAAAATGAAATGAAAATACACACACATTCTCACAAGCAGGCACACCTCACGCAGACATGACCGCAATCTCCGTTTGTTCAGCGTTTGCCCTGAGCGGCCAGACAGAGCGGTCATTCGTGTGTGTGTGTGATGTGCCTGTTAGTCCGAATGACTGTGTGTCTCTTTTCAGTTCCCGTCTAAGGAAGTTTTCGGCCAGAAGCTCAGTGTATTACTGTCTTTTCATTGTGCCTGTCTGCAGGTAAACAAATCTATTTACTAAAAGTCTGCCGGCCTTCGTGGCCGAGCGGTTCTAAGCGCTACAGTCTGGAACCGCGCGACCGCTACGGTCGCAGTTGGGCATCGGTGTGTGTGATGTCCTTAGGTTAGTTAGGCTTAAGTAGTTCTAAGTTCTAGGGGACTGATGACCTCAGAAGTTAAGTCCCATAGTGCTCAGAACCATTTGAACTAAAAACCATTCAAAAGCCAAGACCGCAAAAATGTTTTTTATTCAAGACCATCGCTTTACAAACGGTATCAAAAGTCTTTGCTTTCATCATCATGTTTTAAACATCTTTTTGTAATAAAATATGTTCGTTTTACGCTGAACCTCATGCACAAGAGTCAACTGGATAAAACACAGAACATTATAAACGTTTGTCATCGCTAAAATATTTAAAAACATACAGCACCTTGTCCAAAAGGCCATGCCCATACACCTGTTGCATCCAGATACTTGTTGCTTGGTACAAATACGGCACACAATGGCACATCTGTTTACATATGCTGCACAAATGTGTGATCAGCGTAAAATGAACATTTTCTACCAGGAAAAGATGTTTAAGATCTGAAGCTGACAGCAAAGTCTGCTGAAACCGGTTTTCTTGAAAAAATATATGTTATGTGATCTTAGCTTTTGAATTGTTTTTACACTACTGGCCATTAAAATTGCTACACCAAGAAGAAATGCAGATGATAAACGGGTATTTATTGGACAAATATATTATACTATAACTGACATGTTATTACATTTTCACGCAATTTGGGTGCATACATCCTGAGAAATCAGTACCCAGAACAACTACCTCTGGCCGTAATAACGGTCTTGATACGCCTGGGCATTGAGTCAAACACAGCTTGGATGGCGCGTACAGGTACAGCTGCTTATGCAGCTTCAACACGATACCACAGTTCATCAAAAGTAGTGACTGGCGTATTGTGGCGAGCCAGTTGCTCGGCCACCATTGACCAGACGTTTTCAATTGGTGAGAGATCTGGAGAATGTGCTGGCCAGGGCAGCAGTCGAATATTTTCTGTATCCAGAAAGGCCCGTACAGGACCTGCAACATGCGGTCGTGCATTATCCTGCTGAAATGTGGGGTTTCGCATGGACCGAATGACGGGTAGAGCCACGGGTCGTAACACATCTGAAATGTAACGTCCACTGTTCAAAGTGCCGTCAATGCGAACAGGAGGTGACCGAGACGTGTAACCAATGGCACCCTATAGCATCACGCCGGGTGATACGCCAGTATGGCGATGACGAATACATGCTTCCAATGCGCGTTCACCGCGATGTCATCAAACACGGATTCGATCATCATGATGCTGTAAACCGAACCTGAATTCATCCGTTTTGCCATTCGTGCACCCAGGTTCGTCGTTGAGTACACCATCGCAGGCGCTCCTGTCTGTGAAGCAGCGTCAGGGGTAACCGCAGCCATGGTCTCAGAGCTGATAGTCCATGCTGCTGCAAAGGTCGTCGAACTGTTCGTGCAGAAGGTTGTTGTCTTGAAAACGTCCCCATGTTGACTCATGGATCGAGACGTGGCTGCACGATCCGTTACGGCCATGCTGATAAGATGCCTGTCATCTCGACTGCTAGTGATACGAGGCCATTGGGATCCAGCACGGCGTTCCGTATTACCCTCCTGTACCCACCAATTCCATATTCTGCTAACAGTCATTGGACCTCGACCACCGCGAGCAGCAATTTCGCGATAGGATAAACCGCAATCGCGATAGGCTACAATCCGACATTTATCAAAGTCGGAAACGTGATGGTATGCATTTCTCCTCCTTCCACGAGGCATCACAGCAACGTTTCACCAGGCAACGGCGGTCAACTGCTGTTTGTGTATGAGAAATTGCTTGGAAACTTTCCTCATGTCAGCACGTTGTAGGTGTCGCCAACAGTGCCTACCTTGTGTGAATGCTGTGAAAAGCTAATCATTGGCATATCACAGCATCTTCTTCCTGTCGGTTAAATTTCGCTTCTGTAGCACGTCGTGTAGTAATTTTAATGGTCAGTAGTGTAATAATTAAAACGTATCACCCTTCAGTACTCCTATAATGAGAAAATTCTGTCATTACTTATGCTTAGTGGCAGTCTATCCTTCTCGCAACTCTTGGTATTCCAACCTGGAACTTCTATCGTTTAAAATTTTAATTTGCTTCGGAAAATAGTTGCCAGCAGTGTTAACACTCGACGTCCTCTGTTACGTCGAGGAGAACGCGTTGAGAGCGAGAAGCGAAGGTAGCAGGCCATCAGCGCAGGCCTGGATTGCAGGCGTCTCGGCTGTCAAAGGCAGGCCAGGTGCCGAGGGGCGGTACCGGAGTGGCCTCCACTCTGTTGCAACCGGCGGGACGTCAGGCCGGTCTCCTAGAAACTAGAGTGGACCGGCACCCACGTGCGTGAAGCCGTGCGGTCGCAAGTGCAGTCGCCTTGATTAGCTCTTCCTGATACTGTATAAGGCGCGGCCGACGAGCTAGTTGGAATGCGCCAAGGTAGTACCGGTGTTATACTTTATAGAGACGGACTGCATTAGGTCTATGCTTCCTGGAGTTCGCCTTGAATCAGAATATGTATACAGCGATGCAGTTTCATTTCCAAGCTAACGTTTTGTAACGCTAAGTAAACTCCAGTGACTTCCGCGTCTGTTTTGTTCCAAATATTTTTGTCACTTTTTGAGTTTGATTCGTCATGCACTTCTCTCTGAGACATTGCCATAAAGCTGAAGAACATTCTGCGACACGATACCACACTCAATGAAGCACTACAAGGTATACGGGAAGCCCCTAACAGTATCTGAGAAGGTACAGTTTAATTCAAATAAATATTTACAATGTGAAAGAATATGAATATAACATGGAATAAGATATCGTAATTCATTGAAATCACTGCCTTTCGACATGACTGCCCTCCCTATCCTAGCACGCCTGCCATAACTCCTCGGTGCACCTGAATACACGCAGCTACATTTCCGGGGTAACTGTTCGGACCACTGCCGTAGTGCTTTCACGCAGGTCTTGCATATCCCTAATCCTTATCTTATTCATGTGACTGTTGATGTGACCTCATGAAATAGCGTAGAAGGATGTTACACCAGGAGACCACGCTACACAGAACCATGGTGAGCGTCGCTAAATCCAGCGTCCTCGAAACGTCTCGTTGAGGTAATTACACACAATGTGCACAAAGTGCGACGACCTATTCTAGCGCTAACGTATCTAGAATATTGTCGACAAACAACTGACATAGCAGGAATTGCTCAAGCGTGTCCAGATATTTTAGCCACGTGATGGTTGCTTCAGAAAAAAGAGTGGACCGTAAATACGTTGTTGGGCAAGGTCAAGTCAGACATTTACATTTTGAATAATACGTCTCAATTCTATGGCGATGTTTCGTTGCTAATCAGCCGATATCCTTCGATTATAGAGACTGACGCTGTCACAGGTATGAAAGGTAGGACGTACCAGGACATGTACATACAGATTTCCGTTGTTTACTGACTTAGTTAAGTCATGACACATGATCGTAGTACCACATAGTCCTCAGGTTTACAATTCTCGAGCGCCTGGATGTGGTAAGCCTTGTTCTTCAGTACGAAGCGCAAGGTTTGCCCCGTAGTGGACTTTGGGAGAATATACCACAGGATGAAATTTGGTACCTTTATGATCGTCTACATGTGAAGCATGAACTGTGGTTGGAACGGAACAGAATCGAATCATTTGAGATGTGGTGCTCCTATGTTCTGGGAATACTATAAAATGTAGAGAGAGAGATACTTTACCTTTATCTTTATTTAATGAATTGAGGTTGAATTTAGAAAAGCCTTGGCGCACGCCAATTATTGGATAATAAGTCACTATCGTTGAGCAGAGCGATTTTTGTCGGCGATATTATGAATATGTAAGTGATTTAGGAGCGTTAGGTTTTATCTATATAAGTAACATATTACGTGGGTTTCTTTAAAATACGAGACTAATGAATCGAGTCACCTGTTTCACATATTATACCCCTTGTGATCATATTGTATGTGATATATTGTTAGTCCAATGCCCAGTTCTTTACTAAACCTTTGCCTATACTTACCATATTCTACGATACAACTTATGGAATTTATCCATACTCATTTTTTTCCACCTTATATCCAGCTGTAAAGGTTCTTCGACACTAAGGTCCGAAAAGCGAATTGTCAGAAAATATTGTTTAAATTAAAACCTCTTTAAAAACTAACGGTTTATGTGGTGAATCAATCGCGCAGGTCTGTCAAATGAATTTAGTACCTCCATAAGAGCGTCGGGGTTGTATACCGTCACCTTGGCACTTCTACGGTGCCTTTAAATATATGTGCAAGTATAGCTACGATGTTCGTGGCAGCTGGTGCTAGCGAACTAAGCTCGCGCACATTGAACACACGACTTCACGGACTCAGCTGCTGTCTATGTAATGGATTTGATGTCAGCTACTAATAATCCGGTCCAAGTGAACCGAGTGTTGTTATGAGGAACAACACATCTTGAATTCAAAGTCTTTATCCAAAAAAATTAAAAAAGAAAGGAAACCTTGTGTTTGACAAAAAACTTATAATAATCCACAAATTTTCTTAAGGTCACGAAATAAGAGAGCAGTGTACAACCAGAACAAAACGCACAGACCACGGTTGCTTAAAGCTCAAAACTACGAAAAGATGCAAAACCCACGCACAGTTCTGACGCTAATGTCAACAACGTAAGTGCACTCGGAGCATCCGAGGGTCAGCGACTTTAGTTCCCTTGTTTACCGGGTGGCGAGTGCAATGGAGACGAATTGGATTCACAAGGCACATACACTATGGCGGCGGCAGCCCAAAAGTGAACTCGCGTTCTGGAACAACTACTTAAATATGTTATATGTAATATAATGATTGACTTTTCTAGTGAAGTGACCTCTGCCTTTGTTGGTATGCTGGCTGACATTAAGATATCAGCACTGCTTCTGAGGAGCTGGGCAGACAGGTTAGGCTGGGCATAAAATTCTTTTTGTGTACGACCTAACGAAACCGTGTTATCGTGACCATTCCTTCGAAGGAATGTATCTCCAGATACTTGCACATAAAATCGGCTAACTTGTGCTGGCGGTGTCGAAAGAGAATATAGTTCCCATTTTCTTCCCCATTACTCTTGGCAAATGTTTTCGACGTGAGCGTATGTTACAGATGATTGTCACTCCACGCTCAAAACTGTTTTAACAGAGTGTCAAAGTCTTTGCGCCGAGGCAGCGAGATCGCTGTACACGGAGAACTGCTCCGATTCGAGAAGTGAAAGAATCAGCCATGGGCTTGTCGAAAGCGCAGTGCTGACTTTTAAGTGAAATGAATTCAGTGAGCACCGACGATGCTAAATCTGATTGGTAGAACAGCAAACTTACATTCAGTACTACAGTAAATGACTATGGTGTCCATATCATTACACACTGTTATCTGGTCATCCAAATGATATCATCTAGAGGTTTAGTGTACAATCGAAATGAACAAAATCATACGCTTATCATCTAGAGGTTTAGTGTACGATCGAAATGAACAAAATCATACGCTTCCACTATTCTTTTTATATTATACTTAAAAATTATATGACCTGTAAAACATGATAGGGAATTTAAAAATATTCTATTCACACTTTAAAAGGGAAACTTGAAAATTATGCGTTTACATCCCAGGACAAAATTCTTCAAATAATTCTATTTTAGGATTTGACGACAACAAGACACAACAAACCATGTACTGTGTGAGAACTAAGATTTAAAATTTTATATGAAGATGGTAACTATCTATTAGGAACATTACGTATGTAGATTGTGGACGGTTGAGAATGTGGATCTCACGGGAAGCGTGCAAGGGATAAGTCCCTGCAGTCACGCTATTCGTCTGTGTCCTCGGTGGCTCAGACAGAGAACGGTACGGTAGCTCAGCGTGTTGGGCAGAGGGTTAACTGCCCTGTGCAATTAAAAAACTGAGTGAATGGATGAACTAATTACTTAAAACGGACGTCATAGGACGTCCGCCTAGAACATATAGAACAAACTAAAACGAACAAAATGAGATCAATAAAAAAAAGAAATAGATGGATAGAGCGTCTGCCATGTAAGCAGGAGATCCCGGGTATGAGTCCTAGTAGGGGTACACATTTTCAGTTGTCCCCATCGAGGTATATCAACAACACCTGTCGGCAGCTGAGGGTTTCAATTAATTATCATTTATTTAAAAAATTTCTTAATTTTCCATTCCGAATGCTTTGGGAATATATGAAGCTACCGCAACACTGGCAACAGGACCACAATCAGCTTAAAATTAATAATGGAATGAAATACGAGAAACCACCAAATATTGGATATCAACTAAGTACATGCTTTTGCGCGTTACTGAAAATATTTGTGGTCTAATTAAATGGTACCAATGAGAGTACAGTTGAAGCACTCCACACCTTTGTCCGAATTATACGATGACGCGAAACAGACGAGCACTTATACTCAGTATCTACATTAGCGTTCAGATGTTCAAAAGTACAACCCACAACAGTGTGCCATACCCAGACTGTGGTCTTGGCTACAGTGAATGTACAAAAAATTTGTTTTCGGACGGTCCGAGACACGGAAACTTATCTCGCTCCACAACAGGTGAGGAGAGCAGTTGTACCAAGAGTTTCATTTTCACGTCTGACCGCGAGTCGGCAGCTTACAGCAGCCGGATTTGGACACTGCAGAAACGGAATATCTTATTGAAATTCTACTATTAGTGTATGAATTTGTTCTTTATAGATCTATTGCCACGTAGTTTAAAGAATGATTGTTGTCTTCCATACGTCTGGAGCGAATATGGTAGCCGGTGCTACCACTGGAACATCACAGAATGAGATTACTTCGACGGTAATGGGTTCTTGAAGCTTAAAGCAACAATTTTTATTTTTATTTTTATTTCTTAGTTCATAGACTTACTCTCTTGTCAATATTAGGCTGTCAGGCACTTTATTACACATAACCAGTTATTTTGCAAATTCTGCATTACGCTTATTACGAGAAGCATTACGTACGTCTGACATCGAAACCAACGTTTAGAAACTACAATGACCAGTCACATTAATGTGTCCACCTGTCACGTTTTGTAGCACGGACCGCTGCAAGAAGAGAGCCATTGAGGCTCTGCAAGATGCTGTTGTTGTTGTGGTCTGCAGTCCAGAGCCTGGTTCGATGCATTCTCCATGTTACTCTATCCTGTGCAAGATTCTTCATCTCCCAGTACCTACTGCTACCTACATCCTTCTGAATCTGTTTAGTGTATTCATCTCTTGGTCTCCCTCTACGATTTTTACCCTCCACGCTGCCCTCCAATACTAAATTTGTGATCCCTTGATGCCTCAGAATATGCCCTACCAACCGATCCCTTCTTCTAGTCAAGTCGTGCCACAAATTTCGCTTCTCCCCAATTCTATTCAATACGTCCTCATTAGCTATGTGATCTATCCATCTAATCTTCAGCATTCTTCTGTAGCACCACATTTCGAAAGCTTCTATTCTCTTCTTGTCTAAACAATTTATCGTCCACATTTCACTTCCGTACATGGCTACACTCCACACAAACACTTTCAGAAACCACTTCCTGACACTTAAATCTATACTCGATGTTAACACTCTTCTTCAGAAATGCTTTCCTTGCCATTGCCAGTCTACATTTTATATCCTCTGCAAGATACCGTGAGGAAAGTGGAGCTATGCTGACCTCTCTGTGGCGAGCTGCGTTTGGTTTCCCTCGAACAGCCCGACAGATGTTGTTCCATAGATTCTCTACTAGGCTTAAATCTGTGGCGTTTGGTGGCGAGGGGGGTACGGCGGACTCAGCCTGATGCTCTTTTAACAACAGACGTAGACGACGAGCTTTGCCGCACAATGCGTTGTCCTGATGGTAGATGCCATCGTGCCGAAGAAGAAAAAAAAGAAAAAAACAACGTGGAAGGGTGGACATGGGTCCCAATGATAGATGCACAGTTGTGTTGCTCCAGTGTGCCTTCCAGACTGCCGAGATCACCCACGAAATTTTCCGACCAGGACTCTTCCGCGAGTGTTGCAGGGTGCCCGCTTTCAGGCGCTTCACGTCGTATACGCCAATGGCCACTGTCCGATGAAGCATAAAACATGATTTATCTGAGACGGCCAGCTGTCGCCAGTCAGTGTACGTACAGTTGCGATACTGGAGTGAATACTCCAGCCTTTGTTGCCGACGGACAGCTGTCAGCAAGGGCGCATGAACCAGGCGCCTCCTGTGGAGGTCCGTTGAATAGATGCCGTTAGTAGCCACCTGGTTCATCTTTAATCTAGGCGGTCCGTTGTCAACAGTAGCACGTCTATTAACCTGAACATATCCCCACAGCCGTCGTTCACGCCTGTCATATGTGGGCCATGGTGCTCCACACTTGCCTCAGCGCAGGTTTTGAATGGCACTGTTTTGCCATACATGGTTTATTTTAACCACGGCGGCATTCGAACAGTTAACAAACTTAGTGGTTTCGGAAATGGTTACAGCCTTGGCCATCAAGCCAATCCGCATCCCCTTTTGAACGTCAGATAAATTTTTCCGTTTCCACATTACGACAACGACAGCACTGTTTTTTTTTTTACACCCCCCCCCCCCTCCTCCGATCAACACACGCTTTCGCTTTATATACCATCGCCGTCTGTTAGTGGTTATTGTACGTTTACGTCTAACATAGACAATGGACGTATTAATGTGAAGGGGCTGTGTGCTATGACATAATAGTGCAGGAAATACCAGTTTATACTCTTTCATGAAAAGTAGTTTGGTAAAGACATATTACAGGCAGGCAGATGTAAACTATAAGCACTGGCAGCAAAGAACGTGAGACAAAGGAAAGAAGAAAGGTAGAAAGAGGCGAAGACGATAAGTACACCAGAAATAAATACAGGGGAGCAAAGAGAGACGTGATTGGTTAAGAAACACAGTTGGGAGAAAATGGGAGCGTTTGCTTTACTGTTTGACGGCGGGAAACTGCCCATATCAGTTAACGATTTGGGGGGGGGGGGGAGGAGCTATGAAGTCGACTGAAGGCAATGCATCAGAATTTTCTTAGAGGTAGTATGCCACTCTACCGTACGCAGAGTGCAGCAAGAAAATACTTTGCGAATCTTTTTGTTTTGTAATTGTACGAAGGTGCGGTACTTCATAAGTACCTCTTACTGTTGCGCTTATGATGAAACGACATTAGTAGATCACTGCTGCGAGGTACTGGGTCGCATGCGCAGTAAGAGCCTTTAAAGTGCACTTAGTGTGGTAGTCACGTAACTGTTTTCCCACAAGCATCCTAACAGCGTATAAAGTGCTGATCTGATGAAATAGACGGATGTTGCAGATGTACTGCTCACAGGCATTGATGTTTGTAATGGGAATTTTTTTTGTTTTTGTTTTAATCGTGCCTTGCTGTTTACATCGCAATAGTGAACGTACGATAGAAACAGTGATTGCAAAAGCTTACTTTTCACTTCCTCTACAAATATATTCCGAATATTCTGGAGCGCTCAGAGGCAAGCGACAGCCTTCCTGTATTTGGAAATAGTATTTTTTGCACAGGTATAGTATTAATCTAAACTTACATCCTGCTTTTTATGCTGCTGGGATAGCTTAGGAAAGAACTGGAGGATATTGTTCGCCGATTTCAGAACTAGTTTATTTCTGATGGGATGCTAAAGTTACTTTGGACTTCTTGCATTTGCTTTAAGCTACAAGCCTCGCACCCACCTGAACACAAAAGACAGGTCGTCATTCATCCTGATAATAACAGTACTGATACCTTCGATCTGGCATTTAAGTCGGTGTAGGAACAAATTTTAAAGACGAAATGAGTTGTCACTGAAATACTGCGAAAACTACAGAGTGACATACGTGGTACTCTTTAGAGGAAAAGCTACCACCTCGACTTTACATTCCCACGGGCGACAGGTTGCTCGCTGATGTCTGTTTTCCAAGTAGCACTACAGTGTACTACCTGAAAAATACCAGCTATAGCATTTTTCTGGACAGTATGCCAAAGAGGATATTTTCAAAAGCTTTGGTGAAAGAAAGTAGCGTCAAGATAGTGGCGTCAGCCTGCGCATGAGATTTTTCAGGTCTTCATTTCCCTTCAGTAATACAGTGTTTGTACTATGACGTTTACGGAAACAGTTGAAGGAGGGTAGGAGATTCATCTGTAAACACGTAAGTGGCTCTGAGCACTATGGGACTTAACATCTGTGGTCATCAGTTCCCTAGAACTTAGAACTACTTAAACCTAACTAACCTAAGGACATCACACACATCCATGCCCGAGGCAGGATTCGAACCTGCTACCGTAGAAGTCGCGCGGCTCCGGACTGAGCGCCTAGAACCGCGAGACCACCGCGGCCGGCGTAAACACATAAGTGCTGAGCATATGTAATAGAACAGGCTTATGTGATTCTCTGTAGGTGTTGTACGAGGTGCATTCAAGTTCTAAGGCCTCCGATTTTTTTTCTAATTAACTACTCACCCGAAATCGATGAAACTGGCGTTACTTCTCGACGTAATCGCCCTGCAGACGCACACATTTTTCACAACGCTGACGGCATGATTCCATGGCAGCGGCGAAGGCTTCTTTAGGAGTCTGTTTTGACCACTGGAAAATCGCTGAGGCAATAGCAGCACGACTGGTGAATGTGCGGCCATGGAGAGTGTCTTTCATTGTTGGAAAAAGCCAAAAGTCACAAGGAGCCAGGTCAGGTGAGTAGGGAGCATGAGGAATCACTTCAAAGTTGTTATCACGAAGAAACTGTTGCGTAACGTTAGCTCGATGTGCGGGTGCGTTGTCTTGGTGAAACAGCACACACGCAGCCCTTCCCGGACGTTTTTGTTGCAGTGCAGGAAGGAATTTGTTCTTCAGAACATTTTCGTAGGATACACCTGTTACCGTAGTGCCCTTTGGAACGCAATGGGTAAGGATTACGCCCTCGCTGTCCCAAAACATGGACACCATCATTTTTTCAGCACTGGCGATTACCCGAAATTTTTTTGGTGGCGGTGAATCTGTGTGCTTCAATTGAGCTGACCCGAGCTTTGTTTCTGGATTGAAAAATGGCATCCACGTCTCATCCATTGTCGCAACCGACGAAAAGAAAGTCCCATTCATGCTGTCGTTGCACGTCAACATTGCTTGGCACCATGCCACACGGGCAGCCATATGGTCATCCGTCAGTATTCGTGGCACCCACCTGGATGACACTTGTTCGCATTTTCAGGATTGTGTGCACAGAACCCACAGAAATGCCAACTCTGGAGGCGAGCTGTTCAACAGTCATTCGGTGATCCCCCAAAACAATTCTCTCCACTTTCTCGACCATGTCGTCAGACCGGCTTGTGCGAGCCCAAGGTTGTTTCGGTTTGTTGTCACACGATGTTCTGCCTTCATTAAACTGTCGCACCCACGAACGCACTTTCGACACATCCATAACTCCATCACCACATGTCTCCTTCAACTGTTGATGAATTTCAATTGGTTTCATACCACGCAAATTCAGAAAACGAATGATTGCACGCTGTTCAAGTAAGGAAAACGTCGCCATTTTAAGTATTTAAAGCAGTTCTCATTCTCGCCGCTGGCGGTAAAATTCCATCTGCCGTACGGTGCTGCCATCTCTGGGACGTATTGACAATGAACGCGGCCTCATTTTAAAACAATGCGCATGTTCCTATCTCTTTCCAGTCCGGAGAAAAAAAAGTCGGAGGCCTTAGAACTTGAATGCACCTCGTAGATCCAGACATTTCCTTTTGGTCGACGATACGTTGCCTTGCAAAGCTGTTCGATGGGTGCATTTGTCGTTGGTGAAGATATTTGATTCATGGAACGACCACTGAGTTTTCTGGATCTGAATCCCATAGGACACATGAGAGGTGCGCTGGACAAATGGAAAGCGGACTGTCACTTGCCACCAGGGACTTGCAGGTCTCCAAACAGCTCTTTCTCGAGAAAGCGACAAACTATCGATAGAGATTCCGAACAGCCACTACGAAGTTCGTCACTTCGATGCTGAGCAAGTGTGGTACTTAACGTTAAGCAGCTACCTTATTAATAACTTCGTTCTTGTAGAAGCAATTTAGAAATACATATCTATTTTTATGTGCGATTTTGTTGGAACTTATTTCATTAGATGTTTATGACATTTATGTCACAATATTGTACTTGTCCTAAACAATATATTTTGAGAAAATAGAAATACTGAAAATGGCATTGGACTTTATTATGAAGTATTTATCACAACACCAAGTTTTCAGAAGAGTTATCTGCAGAATTTTCTAGATGTAATTCTTGTGACAAGCTTCTGTATCAGTAGAGCTTCCCAAGTAAATTTTGTGAATGAATTCTTCGTAAAGTTAGTGAAAGTATGTGGGAAATACTAACTCTTGTCAAACTTTTCTGGTAATCCTTGAGCCACCAGTTGAAGATTTCAAATATCTCATTGCCTGTATTTTCGGAAAAATAACAAAAGACTGGTACTATTTCCTTCTTACTTTGCTTGTCTCATCTGTAAATAGGATAATATTTACACCTTCTGACAATTCAATGATAATGTCAAAGAACCCATACGAAGTTGACAATTGACTATCTACAGTTCTTCACATATGAGCTGTGGAGCGTGCATGACGAAATCGCACTTTATCATTGTGTTTCAATATAACTTCTCAGGAGGTTTATCTCAATGTACCAAGGCCGTTTTTCTTGTATCCCTTCCTTTTTCTGGACCATATGTGATTGGTGTTTCTATTTATTCTAAGAAATATACATATTACACTGTCCAGCTACATTAATGCCACTATCTGTCAGAAAACCGAATGACCTTTTGCAGCGCAGTCCGCGGCGAGAAAGGCAAAAAGAGAGTCACTGAGATTCTGGAAAGTATCGTAGTCACCCCGACTCCAGTGCCATGAGCAGCTTCGTTCGATTTCTCGACTCATGGGACGAATTGCCCAATCGAGGGTGTACCATTGTTTCTCGACTTTCAACTTGGGGGAGCCTGGTAGCCAGGGGGATAGCGTAAACTCATCCTGGTGCTCTTTGAAAAAATGGTTCAAATGGCTCTGAGCACTATGCAACTTAACTGCTGAGGTCATCAGTCCCCTAGATCTTAGAACTACTTAAACTTAACTAACCTAAGGACATCAGACACATCCATGCCCGAGGCAGGATTCGAACCTGCGACCTTAGCGGTCGCGCGGTTCCAGACTGTAGCGCCTAGAACCGCGCGGCAACTTCAGTCGGCTGCTCTTTGAACCACGCTCGTACACTGCCAGCAGTGTGACACGTTGAATTGTCCTGCTAGGAGATCCCTTCGTGCCGAGGAAAAAGAAACAGCCTTTACGATAGACGTTGCCCTTAAGGATAGATGCGTACTTCTGTTCATACATTGTGCCTTTGAGAATGACGAGATCACCCAGGGAATGCTACAGAAACATTCCTCTGCCCATAACTCTCCCTCCTGGTTGCAGTGTGTTTGATTTCAGACATTTCACGCCATACACGCCAACGATCGCCTTTCAGAGGGTGCATCACGTGAAAAGGCTGCTTGTCGGCCCTCAGAGGAAGTCCAGTAGGGCTAATGACGTGCTAACTACAGCCTTCGTCGCCGATTAACAGCAGTCGGCATCGGTGCATGAACTAGGCGCCTGTTGCGGAGGTCCATACGCAGCAACGTTAATTGAATGGCACTGTTGGTACCCCCTTCGTTCATCTGGGCGGTCAGTTGCTCAGTCGTTGCACGCTTATTCGTAGGTGCAAGTCTCCGCAACAGTCTTTCACCCCCGTCTTCTATGACCCGTGCTGCACCGCTGTAAACTCGCGCCGATTTTGGGTAGTGTCATTTTGTCATGCAAGATATAAATTAAGCACAGCACCAGGCGAACTGTTTCCAAACTTAGTCGTTTCGGAAATGCTTCCACTCAAGAGTCAGTGACCAATTCATTTTGGAGGTGAGATAAATCCCTCCGTTTCCACATTACGACAACGACTGCAATGTTTTCTGCTTCCCCACGACAAGCTTTGTGTACCCGCCACTGCCAGCACTGACAACTGCTGTCTGAGACTATATGTTACGCGCTGGTGTTGAACATAGACGCTGGCCACATTAAACCGACTGGACAGTATATTACAATGAAATGAATAACCTTAGCTGGATACAGGCGTTGATATAAGTCAAGTTGGCAGTTAAAAATTTCTTCCCCGACCGGGACCCGAACCCGAGATTCCCAACTTACATGGCAGACGCTCTATCACCGAGGACACAGATCACAATGCGACTGCGGGGACTTATCTCTGGCACGCCCCCCGTGAGTCCCACATTCCCAACTTATTGCCCCACACTACATTCAGAGTGCCCCTGGCCGTTATGCTCATTACTCGCGGCTTTACTGCCGATTCCCGTAAGAGTTCTGGTACTGGTTGTGCATCTGCACAGAAGACGATGGTCGAATGGCCGGTGAACCTTAACTATACATACATCAAGATGGTATCTGTTCTTTCGGACACGTCAGCGCCATCTATCACAAAGCGAAAAAGGTGATCCAACTAAAATATTCATATTTCTTTACGTACTACACGAATACGTAACAAAAAATGAGTGTTCCTGTTTAAAAAAAACGCAGTTGATATCCGTTTGACCTTTGGCAGCGCCATCTAGCGGGCCAGCCATAGCTCCATCTGGTTTCCCACTTCAAGCTGGACAAGTTTCGTTCTTTGTAGTTTTTTCGTTTGACGCTTATTTCGTGAGATATTTGGCCCGGTCACGGTCAATGGACCACCATGTATATGGACAGTATATAACCAGCGCAGCCGTTGTCACCCATCGATTCACAGAGATATGAGAGGGAAACACTTCATCTAGATTGAATATCCAATATATTTTTCCCCAGATTTGTCTGCCCCTCAGTGTAGTCACTATCAGCTAGTTTCGATGGCCATGGGTCTCACTTCTCTGGCGCTATTAGGACGTGGAGCTCTCGTGTAATATTTGTGGCGAGTGGCCGAACTTATTGCAGTAGTAGTCAGTTCACACTCTAGTCACTCACTTCTTACCGACGTTCCATCCTGATAGAGAACACCCCCGTGTTGTTAGCGCATCCTCTCTGCTTGTAATTGAGGACAATGAGTAACGATGGGCCGCCTATGACCATTTAGTTTCGTAGAATTACGGGAAACTTCCGTCCAGTGTAGTATAATCAGGCATGTCTTGCTCATATGGCTCCTTAGAATGCAGTGAAAGAAAATTAAAAACGAATAGCAATCTAACTGTGAACTAAAACTTAAAACACCTCATGTACACTCTCCTGGGATTTTCCCAAACAGAAGGTCAACTCAATGATGTCAGCAGAATTATAACACGCGGCAGCTACCCACGTATCACGTGGCACATGTCCGTACACAACTGCTCAAATTTGCTACCGTTGTACGTCGTCCTTGTTCCGCGCCGAGTCTGATTAAGATACTTACTGATTGAAGTGCTATGAAAGGCGCTAACTAACTTGACGGCTGCGCCAACACAAAACACGTGGCATGCGGACCTAATTAACTCCGTGCGTGTCGCGCACAATTATCCCCTAGGCACTCTTAATTAGCTATTTCTTCTGGATGCCCTTGTCATCTCAAAAACAATTAAATGAAGCAACACGTTTCTTTCTGCAAACAATGTACACTAATATTTTTGATCTCCACAACGGTTTTGTGACATTTGACGCATGTACGAAATACAGTGTATTCCATCTGATGATAATATAGTACTCTCAACATATTCTGAAAAGGACATTAACTATTCCTTAAAATTTTGGTCTTACTCCTTTTATAACCACAGACTGAAAATAAACACAATCAAGACTAAAATAATGGCGAAGAACTTGTAAATTAGTATACGGTTACAGTAATGAATTATTTTTATTGATTACTAGCTTCGACGGAAGCTGTAAGCTATTTTCAGATCACAGGATAAGAACTTTTTTCTGTGTAAAATCACCAAGCGGCAGGACCCGCCACAACTTTTCGTTTTATTTTACAGCTATGTTGCTTCCACAGAATTTACGAGACGTGTTCTGCCGGTTGATGACAGTACACAGAAAAAAATTCTTATCCTGTGATCTGAAGGTGTCTACAGCTTTAGTCGAAACCAGCAATGAATAAAAATAGTTAATTGCGATCTTGACCAACGCAGGATTTTTTTTCAGAATTCAGTAACTGAAAACAGTTACAGATCGCATACATCCAGTTTTAGCATGTCAAGAAACAACAATAATTCTAAAGGCATCATGGCCAGGGAGTTCCTCGAGAGGGATGTTGAGTCACGTGTTTGCAAGTGCTTCCAATTGGATGCCGCTTCGTCGATTTGCGCGTCTTTAACCTGTCCGTATAGTCCTACCGGGAAAAGGGGTCGTTAAACCTAAACCACCTGTCTTCGCAGCTGAAGGCTAGCGTAAAGGCAAATTGAAAAACTCCTTTGTCTGATCGAGTTTCTGTACAGAGACTTTAGGGTATCCAGGCTCTCAGTTAAGTTCTAGACCACCAGCCATATACACTGCTGGCCACCGTAAATGCAACACCAAGAAAGACAAGAGGTAGCACAACAAAATTTATTTTGTAGATAACATGTTGACCAAGTATCAAATGATTACGTTTACAGACGTCTGTGACATGTGGTTCCTGCCAGAATCAGTAGCCAGAGTAGCCGCCATTCGTGGAGATCACCGCTGCCACACGTCTCGGCATTGAGTCAAAGAGACGTTGGATGTGTTCCTGGGGTACAGCAGCCCAAGCAGCTTCCACACATTCCCAAAGATCATCTGGTGCGGCAGCTGGGGATGTAATCTGGGTCACTCGTTGAGCAACCATGGACCACATGTTTTCTGTCGGCGAAAGATCCGGAGAGCGAGCCGGCCAGGAAGCACTTCAATCTGGTTATTGACGAAGAACCTTTGGACAATGGGTGTCACGTGTGGTCGCGCATTATCCTGTTGAAATATGGCTGTGGCCGAGCCCTGAAGGTAAGGAAGGACAACTGGCTCCAGCACCTCGGATATGTAGCACTGGCTATTTAAAGTACCGGCAATGCGTACTAGAGGCGTGCGAGAGTAATAGCCAATACCGCCCCATACCCTAATACCCGGTGCAAGACCAGTGTGGCGGTGCATAATGCAGCTGTCCAGCATCCTCTCTCCACGGTGTCTCCACACTCGAATCCGACCATCGTGGTGCTGCAGACAGAAGCATGCCTCGTCGGTAAAGACAACGTCATTCCATTCTGCCGTCCACATCCGTCTGTCATCACACCATTGGCGACGGAGACGTCTGTGGTTCTGCGTCAATGGTAGACGAAGCAATGGACGTCTTGCGGACAGACCACTCTGCTGTAAACGGCGTCGAATGGTACGCGCAGACACTGGATGATGCGTTACAGACGCAGTGTGGTGTGCTATGGTTCGGGATGTCACTGAGCGATCCGTCACTGCCATGCGCACAATTTGCGTATCAGCACGTGCAGTGGTGCACCGGGGTGAATGCGATCGACCACTTCGGTCCGTCGTACCCTCCTGCATCCAACGGTCACATATCCGCATTACAGTTGTTTGGTTTCGTCCAACACGACTAGCGATTTCTCTGTATGAAAATCCACAATCTCGGTAAGCACTATCCTTCCACTGTCGAACTCGGATACTTGATCAAACGATGTTCGCTGTTGTCTACGAGGCATAACTGATCGTCTTGTGAAACAACCACAAGGTACACTCGTAGAAATCGCCAAGCCTTAAATAGCGCTATGAGGTGGCGCCAAAGGCGCGCGTGATATGCGTCTGCGCTGAAATTCTAATCAGTTGCATATCTCATCGCTGCAAACCCATGGTGTAAATTTCACTTGATTCGGATGCTTCCTTCAGGGTGTTGCATTTACGGTGGCCAGCAGTGTACGTAGTAGATATATCGAACTGAAAGATAAGTGGAAACATTACGACACGAAATAAAGTGCTACAGCATGGAAATTAATTTGGCTACTATGAAGTACGGTACCTGGTACTGTCACATTAATGTGATCACCTTTAAAAAGCCTGAATAACCACCTTTTGCAGCACCGACATGCAAGAAAGGTGTCAGTGAGGTTCTGGAAGGTACCGACAAGATGTGAAGCCATGAGTCATGCTGACTCCCGCGCCGCGGACAGCTACATTACGTTTTTCGGTTGAGGATCCATGGCACCAACAGCCCGATCCAGCTGGTCTTACATATTCTGTATTGGGTTTAAGTATAGGACGTTCGGCTGCCATGAGAGTACGGTAGACCGATGCTGTACACACGTAGACACATTGCATTCTCCTGCTGGGAGGTACCACCGTTCCAAGGAAAACCAGAATGCATGTAGGGGTGAACATAGTTCAAAAATTGTTCAAATGGCTCTGAGCACTATGGGACTTAACATCTATGGTCATCAGTCCCCTAAAACTTAGAACTACTTAAACCTAACTAACCTAATGACATCACACAACACCCAGTCATCACGAGGGAGAGAAAATCCCTGACTCCGCCGGGAATCGAACCCGGGAACCCGGGCGTGGGAAGCGAGAACGCTACCGCACGACCATGAGCTGCAAACTGTGGACATAGTCACCATGGATGCATGCATAGGATGGATGCATTGTTGCGTTGATCCATTGTGCCCCCGCCGGATGACGAGATCGTCCAGGGAATGACGTAAAAACATTTCCCAGACCATAACGCTCTCTTCTCCTACCTCGACTCTTTCGACGATTGTTGCAGGTCCGTACACGCTCACAGTCATCTGTCCGATAGAGCATAAAGGGTGATTCGTCATAAGAAGCCACCTCTCGCGACTCGGTGGATGTCCTAATTTCGGGCATTATCGCCGATGAAGAGAATTCAGTATGGATGCATGAACTAGGCGACTGCTGAAGTGGCCCGTTAGGAGAAACCTTCGCTAAACGGTTGTTGCGGAGACAATGTTGGTAGCCCCTTGGTTCATCTGGCATGTCAGTTGCTAAATAATTGCACGTTTACTTGCCCGTACACATATCAGCGAATGTCTTTTACCCTTGTCACTTATGACCCGTGTTGCATCACAGCTGCCTCGACGCAGATTTTGCATAGCCCCGTTTTGCCACGCACGGCATACTTCAAATCATGGCCGACACGCGAAACGTTTACAAACTTCATCGTTTCGGAAATGCTTCCACCTTTGGCCCGAAAACCTGTGTCATGCCCTTCCGGACGTCAGATAAGTCGCTCTAGTTTCCACATTACGACATCAAGTGCACTGTTTTCCGCGTCCCCCCCCCCCCCCTGACACGCATTACCATATGTTCTAGTGCTATTACTGCCACATGCCGTCTGCGAGTGGTCATAACCCGTTCATGTCGAACATAGACGGTGCTCACGTTAGTTTGCCTAGACCGTGTGTAATGAACCAAAAGAAGAATTGCAATGACTGAACAAGCGTTCATAAATAAGAGTAATTTATTAACTTGTAACAGCCTTAACATAGAAACAAGAAAGAAATTTATCAAAGTATTTATTTGGAGCTCTTTAAGCTTTGGTTGTGATCGATGTGCTCTGGGAAAATAGGGAAAAAAAATTTGAAGCAAGGTATATACGAATGTGTGTAATGCCATAAAGGTATCTTGGACTGAAGCAAAACTGATTAGCAGATACTACAAGATATTAAAGAGAAAAGGGTCATTGATTAACATGATGTCGAGAAGAAATACGAAATTAACTGGACACCTAATTCGAAACAAAAGCTTCGTAAAACATGTTGAAAGAAAAAAATCCGTAAGAAAATTAAACATGAGGCCCAGACCAACCGTATTCCATAGTGTTATCGGTCGAATTGTCTGCAGCAGCAGCAGCAACAGCAACGACTTGATAAGGATGGCGAGGGCGAGAGAAGCTCGGCTACGTTAGCAAGATGTTTCATTAATTTCTGATGATGAGGATGATGGATATTTGCAAATCTCTTATATGCACTGTGTATTTTAGCGAAAAATATATACACATTGAAAATGTGTTAATAGTATTTAGTTTTGTTGCAGATCAGTTTGAGATTTAGAAGTCCATCATCAGATAACAAAACCGCTGCTATGAAAGGCAAGCATTGTAAACTAACTGTATTACTACTTGAAGCTACTTGACGTGAACAGCAAAAAGCATTAAATGCTCGTCAAGTCTGCGTGCTTACGGTAGGCCTATATAATGGAGGTTATGGTATCACGAGGATGCTGTGAGCAACCTCCTTCGGGAATGATTTAGTCCTTCCAAGACTTTTAGCAATGAGTCTCAGTCTGCCTGCCCCATGGCTATATTCTTGCTGTGCTGCAATGTTAAACCGCTTCGTACATACATTTTTAGAGATTTCACGCCTTCGGATGCTTCTATTGAGTGACAGCCCTCGCGCATTCTCGATTATTTAGATTGGTTACGGTTCAACGAGTCTCTTGACCCGGTTCAAACCATGCGGAAGTCTTTCTGCAGTGCATAACACCTTACTGAAAGTACGACTTCCCTGTACATAACTTTTTCGTCAGCAAACAGTTTCAATGAGTGCGTACAGAAATCGTCCTATCACATTTCCAGCACATAAAATGGACGTTACCTTTTGGTGATCGAAAGCTAGTGAGTGGCGTCTTGCTTATCTTCCACTTGGGCGACATCAGGTAAATCATAATCGTATACTCTTTAATTACGTAAATTTACTAATATGATGTGTGTACTGAAATGCTGGTGTTTTCTGTTTGTCTTACGTTGCGCGGCGGATACCCTGGTAGTGACTGATCGGTGTTCCACCGATGCAGCAAATCGGCACCGCGGGTCGCTGATCACAAGAGCGTCGACGGTCCGCGGCGGCGAGACCATCGGGTCACCATTATCAGCATCACCTTTGCACATTGTTAAAAATTGATGTTATAAATGAATATACAAAAATTTATAGTTCTAAAGGTCTTGAGCTTGAATAACAATTGTGTGTTTTCAACGTTTGTAAAATAAAGCAAACTGAATGTTAACTAAATGTGTGCCGACTACGTCTACTCCTTAGCTGAGTAGTGGTACGGCTGAACCATACTGAAGTTACTGAAGTTGTATTTCTTGCAACATAATCTTTAAAAGCATCTGACTGATACAGTACTGGAAGGATACGTCTTCTACTGTAGTATGATAGCGACTATTGAAACCAGTTTTGCAGTTGTTAACGGACAAGATAACTTTATTTATTAATGCACGACGGAACATATAGCAAAAGGTTTTCCGATTTGTAAGAAGAGCCGAAACTAAACTCGGCAAGAGTTATATAACTGAAAACATTGACTGTTTTTAATACGACGAACTTGGAGCAGAGAACGAAACAGTTTCATCGACTGCCTGACTTAAAATTTGATCTTGGTGGTCATTCAAGCAATCAATATCTTCACGTAAATTTTCACCTTGTATTAAAATGTATGAGGCCTACCGGTCATCATTGCAGAAAAGTGAACACAGGAATTTAGAAGCGTAATGACTCTTACAGTTTCTTGTTAGTTACCGATTGACAATCGAAAGTCATACATTTTAACGTTACGCGGCAGAACTGTTAAAGAACATCTGTAGTCGTTCGAATTTTATCAAGCTGATGTGCCATTGTTTTGGCGAAGTGAAAAAGCAACCCTTACTCAACGATGACGATTTAGTATAAATTTAAAAGAAGCCCCTTCTCAGATAGGCATTCTAAACAAATCTGATATATGCGTATTGCCAGAAATAGGAGTGTAATTCCGCTTAGAGAAGACCTTAAATCACCTACGAAGAGCTGTGGTCCCATCGACGAACACTGTCATTTATGTTATTGAAATAGTCTTTGAAGAAAAGTTAACTGTTGGTACTTCTGTAGAAATGCTTTATCATGACCTGAACACACCGGCTTGACTCTGTCAATTATTGAAGACAGAGAAGCCTTTAATCATGAAGATAGCATTAAGGAGAGAATATGCTACCAGTGGAAGAGTGTGTCACGCCAAGTAACGTAGCAGACCATCTCAGCTTTCGTGTCTGTATAGATCTTCTCAATAAAAATGAGGCATTGTTTCGGAAGCTAGAAAACATAGCCTGAGACTAAAGACTAGATAAAAATGTTATCTCACTCTGTATATGTAGCTGTGTTAAGGCTTTCTAATTGATGGCTAATGATTTAGTTACAATGTGGTTCAAATTTACACAAAAACCAACGTGATACAATTGCATTACATGTGTGAAATATGAAATATACAAGTTTGGTGCTACTGTGGGTGTAGGGATGGGGTGGTGACGATATATCAAGACAATAACAGTTTCTGAAATAGAAAGATGAATCTCACTGGAGAGTAGAAACATACACTGGCATCTTATTGGGCTGTAAAACGTGCCGACGATAATTTATAGTGTAGCGAATGAAGAAACACTAATTTTATCTTACTCGCTGGATTAAAAAATAGTATTACGGTATTAAGTATACGTCGACACCAAGTTAGACTATAGAGTTGTCATAGATATAAACTGCATTACAGCAAGGATGAAGTGAGGATCAAATGCAATAAATTGAATGCTTGAACACTTCATTGCAATGTGAAGTATGAACACATGCGCAAACGTAATGATTAACAACCTGCTACTTATAACCGCTAACTAGCGGTTCTCTGTTAAATGTGAAGGTACTCCTTTGTCTTGTAGGGTGAGAGGGACGACAGTATTCACCTAGTGAACTTCGACATTCCTTTGGCATTAGCAGCAATAATAAATGTTCGGATGTGTACTACTACAGCTAGTTAAGCTGTGCGTAATTTATTCTCTTGGACTTTATAGTTAGAGGTTACATACACTTCTCCAGATGACCTACGGTTCACGAAAATCGGATGCCAGAACACACGTGTAGGTACGTACTCCAATTACCTTCCAGTGGATACAGGAGTCCTGTTATAGGGATACGAGATCCTCTTTCCGTTAATTTACGTTACTCTGTAACGCAACGAGCAGATATTTGAAAATCCTCTTCGTGTTCCCTTTTCACACTTGTTATTATGCATGGTAAAGTAAATTTATATTGTCATTTCCAGGGCTTTGCTTTGGTAAGGCTCATTTGATTGTATTGATAATGTGTCGTTCTTGGTATCTGTCCGAATAGCCATGGCTACTTTTATCGTGGAGTTCATCGTGAAGGCAGCGTAAACTGCCATCAAACCTTTCGTCTTAATACAGAACTAAGCAAAAGCGTGCCAGATTGCCGTAAGAAAGAAACTTTTTTACTCATTAACGGAGAGACGGGTGCACTGATCTTTTGAGACTGTCTAAAACCGTATGACGAACCGGTTCTCCTTTCCGTTTTTTTTTTCACTTTATGGAGTCGCATTTATTTTCAGCCAGTTATCTGACGAGTTGATAGTCCAGCAGAGAAAATCACGAAAACAATGTGCTTTTCTTTCTACACTTTCCATTTCCTATTCCTGAAGGCAGAGGGCTCTGCTCGATTAATGAGACTATGGAATTTTTCGGCCAAGTACCAGACGACCTCGTGAGACAAAGGGAGTTCAAAAGGGGAATATTTGAGTAAGGTTATCCAATTCCAGCATTCGTATTACAACCAAGGAAACTCTTCCGAAAACCTTGTTCAGAATCCAGGGACGGGCGCCATCTGTCATTTAATTATGGGACACTATATCCCAGTCAAAAATGTGGAAGACTAATGTATGTTTAGGTGTATTTGTTCATTAGTATACACACCGAAGTCGAAGACTTGCTCGACGTAGGTAGTGTACCCGTTACTGTATGTTACACCCACATCTATATCAGTACTCCGCGAGCCATCCAACGGTGTATGGCGGAGCGTACTTCGTGTGCGACTGTCGTTTTCTTCCGTTTCCTATCCAGGAAGCGAATGGTTCGCAGCAAAAACGATTACTGTTAAGTCTCCATGTATACTCGAATTTCTCTAATTTTACATTCATGGTCCTGTCGCAAGAAATACATAGGAGGAAGCAATATGCTGATTGACTTTTCTACGAACTGTAGGCTCTACGAATTCTAACAGTAAACTACGCCATGAAGCAGATCGCTTCTCTAACAGCCTGCGATCGTAGTTAGTTGAGAATCACCGCGACACTTTCGCGATCGCTAAATGAACCTGCAACGAAACATCTACTTTTCTTTCGGTCTTCTCTGTTTTCTCCATCAATCCTGTCTCGTATGGATCCCAGGTTGACGAGCAGTATTCAAGTACTGGTAGACTGAGGGTTTTGTAAGCTGCATCATTTGCGGATGGACTTCACTTCCTGATGAATCTTCCAATAAATCAGTCTCACGATACGTGCGAGTTATTTTATGTGGTCGTTCCACTTTAAGTCGCTCCGTGCGCATGTTCAGGGTGAATTTTCAGTCATTGGACCAAGCGCCAAACCACTGCCGGTTTTCCTGCATTTCATTACAATTTTCTAGTGTAATGCCTTCTCTGTATATAACAATCACCCTCTTAGAGACTCGGAACTTCTGACGTTATCTACTAGGTCATTTATATACAGTGGAATGTAAAGGTCCGATAACTCTACATTGGGATATGTCTGAAGTTAGCTTCACGTCCTAAGATTTCTCTCCGTTCAGAATGATATGGTGTGTGCTGTTTGCTAGAAGCTGATCGGTAGAATCACACAGCTGGTCTGATATTACGTATGGTCGTATGGTTTCATTGGACGGTAGTATGTAATTAAATCGAACACCTTCCGGAAGATAAGGAACACTACATCGCCGGCCGACGTGACCGAGCGGTTCTAGGCGCTACAGTGTGGAACCGCGCGACCGCTACGGTCGCAGGTTCGAATCCTGTCTCGGGCATGGATGTGTGTGATGTCCTAAGGTTAGTTAGGTTTAGGTAGTTCTAAGTTCTAGGGGACTGATAACCTTAGAAGTCCCATAGTGCTCAGAGTCAACACTACATCAACCTGGACGCCAGCAATACTAATTTCTGGGTCTCATGGACGAACAGCGGGAGCATGGTTTCACAAGTTGCTGTTTTCGGGACCCATGTTGAATCATACATAGAAGATTTTCCGTTTCCAGAACTGTCAAAATATGCTAGCGTCAAGCTGTTTCAAAATACAACAGACCGGCGTCAGATATATAGGCCTATAGTTTTGTGTGTCTGTTTACACAACCCTTCCTCAGAACGGAAATAACCTACGTTTTCTTTTTCAATCATTACGAAAGCTTCATTCCTTTAGTGGCCTACGGTACACTAATTCAAGAAGGAAAGCAAGTTGTTTCTCTTACTCTAAGCAGGATAGTACTGGTATATAGTCATGGCCAGTGGCCTTTCCTCGTTCGAATGATTACATTTCCATTCCAATTTCGTTGTCACTTATTTCGATAGCTGTTATTCTGACGTTCGTGCAACGAAGTAGGGAATGAACTATAATCCAATCTTCCCAAGTGAAACCGTTTTGGAAAAAATTACTATTTGGGCTTTCTGTACTTCATCCTCCATTTCCATGCCATTATGGTCGCAGAGTGAAGAGGTGGTTTCAATCCGTTTGCTAATGTCATATAAGATCAGACCCTCTTGGTATTTTTTGTCGACGGAAGAGAGAATTTTACCGCAGAATCTGATGAAATCATCACACATGGCTTTCCTTACGCTAGTTTTAGCTACGTTCAGTTTTGTTTGGTTTTGCATTTAAATTTGCAGGGAAACTCCCTTTGAATTCCTAGCTACTTGCTAACACGACTGTCGAACCACAGCGGTTTCCTCCCATCCTTAACATTTTGGCTCGGGACATACCTGTCGTAACACTATTGTACAATGTTCTTGAACTTTGTCAACTGATGCTCAGTATTGTCAGTGCCGCAAATGAAGTTTTCACGTTAACTACTCAAGCAATCTTAAATTTTTCTTGTCGTTCTCGCTAAGGAGAAATTCCATCCCACCTTTCTCTGTATTCTTATTCACAACCATATTCAGTGATGCTTTAACATCTTTAAGATCACTGAATCCTTGTTTTACATTCAGTCTAGAAGTTCGGACCTGTTGGAGACGAGAATATGTAAAACATTATTTTCACGAATTTCCGGATAAGGCATGCACAACAGTTTCACGACTCCGGTGTGCCCACTACCAGTCCTAATCACATGAGTCTAGCAGTCTTTAGCTGGTAATTCGAAATTCCAGCTAATACTATAACATGACCAGGAAATGTATACGAAATGTTCCCCATATTTCCACTCAAACGTTCAGGCACTACTACTCCTGAGGCAAGGGGTGTACAAAAGCATCCGATGATCACGTTTGATCAACATTTAACACCTATCTTCACAAAAATTTCTTCTAATTTAGAATATGTACTAATCTCAGTAGATATTATCGTATTTTTTACTGCAATAAATACGTATCTTTCATCGGCGTTAGAGGTATCTTTGCGATTACAGTCCAACCATAATTTAGAAATTCATTGTTGTTAACATCCGGTTTCAGCCGAGTTTCTTTCTTTGTTACTACATGGGTAAGTAATCGCTCCTTAGTTATTGGTGATAATAGTCTGTCCTGTCTTACATCAGAAGTGTTGTGTGGGGCGTATGGAGGGATTTATCTGTCCTAAAAAACCCTTACTTGTACACCATCCGTCCTCTCTCACACTTTTATGTGCTTCCTGTGCATCGTGCGCGCCTAGCCTGTTAAGAGCGTTCGTGCAGTTCTCCACCCGATAACCGAGATCATCACAGAATGTCTAAACCGCTAGCTTAAGCCTTCTAGTCTATTCCAAAGTTCCGTGGTCGTTTCTGGGAACACTAGCTCTGCTTCCAGTCCACAAGCAAAGTTACTTTTTAACCAATGCAGCCAGCCACCTGTAAGAAACGAGAGTGGCCTCTGAACCTAGACAGCAGGCGTAATTTGTGCCGAAATGAGCAACGATTTACAGCCGGGTGCATGAAGTGCAGTGCATTCAATCGTTGCCCGGAAGAAGATCCTCCACATCCAAAGGACCCTGGTCTTCTTTCCCCACCCGACAGCCAGCTTTCTAAGGGATTCCATCATTCCATCACCCGCCTAACGCAAGAAATCGTAATGATAAGCAATCCTACCCTCGGCGCTTTTCATGTTATTTCTAGAAGATCTGCCCCGGTCGCAACAGACAGGTACCGTCATGTAAGTGTCGACTGGCCGGGACGTGAGAACTGGAAGGCCTTACGATATCAGGTAACCGAGGCTACCTAAAGGCTCCAGAAGTCCCAAAGCATTCGTCTCCAATGCACCTGTGCTACTGTAGCCTGAATCATGTCGACTGTATCTACATAGCTTCCATTTGTTTACGAACAGTAGCTAAATGCCTCTCCATCCGTACACAACATGCACAGTCCTTATACACATTACATTGACTTTCGTATACACCAAGAATAATATAACATAAACCCAAGTTGTCGCTGGATGTAATATAAGTTCTGATACTACGTAAGCTTCATCGCCAGGGTGCGTCAAAAACTGCCTGCATGATGCAAGGAAACAGTTTGAAACTACAGTTTTCCAAACTTTTTATTTTGGCTATGGTTATCATGAACATGTCACGTACCGAAGTAATGCAAACCGCAACAATGAATACATTCGCCTTGGCAATCATCTTCCGCAACAACTCTTGTACTAGTTAGATCTATTGTTTTGACATTTTCCTTGTCAAGTGATCTGGAAATTGCGTAAGTCTCCAACTGACTCGTATGTGGTTGAAGTACCAGTGGCTACATTGTAAACAAGTGCATCACAAATCTTTGAACTTTCTTTAACGATGACTGTCAATTTTCTGCAGTGTATTGCAGCATTTACAGTTTCTTTTTATATTGTATGAGGTCATCAAATTTTTCCTTGTGTTTTCCGTACAATTTGTAGTCGAAAATTAAATACACATTCACTGGTTACTTCTTGATAGAAGAACAATTTTTTATGAACTGTAATAACCTACAAAATCTGATCGTGGCTGACCCTGTATTTCAGGCAATGAGGTGTTGCTGAGTTTTCGTTCCTTTTGATAAGTTCTGAGATTAGTAGAGTCCGCACAAAATAAATTGGTCCTTACCACACTGGATAGCGTAGTAACGGCGAGGGGGACAAACGTTCCTTTGACAACAAATATTCCGCGGTAGGTGAGATATATAATTACAGCTGACTTAAACAAACGCGTACCTCGCAAAATTTTACAGTTTACAGCAAGTACGCAAATGATCGTATTAACAGGTTATTTCAGTACGTCCAGTAATTTGAAAATGTTGACACTGAAAGTCAATAGTTTCTAACTTGAGTTCCGAAAAAGAAATAGTCACATAAACGAGCCAGAAATCAAAGTAAATCAAGTTCGACCTCGCACTGTCAGAAGGAAATCTCATCAAATGTCGCTTATTACGACACTGACGATGAAACATGAAGAACATTGGACACATCGAAATTGTCAGTTTCCTGACACCTAGTTGCCATTATTATCTAAAAATAAAACTTCCTTCCTATTTCTGTGTTTCCGTAGTAACGAAGCCTTCTTAACTGCCCAAAGTTATGGTTTCTACCTCGTTCATTACGATCTTTATTGAGCGAATGGATTAGTGAGTGACGCCTGTAACCTTCTCTACACGGAGATTTAATGATAGTTTTGCTTCCTGGTTTGACACTTCTGAAAAAAATTAATTTAATTATAAATTACACTTGCCTATTTACGAAGAACGTACCCCATACCTACGGTGCATGCAGACCTCATTGCCGTGCTGTGTAGCAGAGATAGCAACGAGAACGCTAGAAGTGTACAGGGCGGTAGGGGGTCGCAACTGTGGTAGCTGTAACTGGGAAAAGGGGTGCACACACCCACCGCTGAAGACGACATTATGCTTCTGCTCAAGTGCTGCGTTATTCTACTCCAGATTTACCTACACCGTACCTTTACTGTCTTTATTTCACTGTTCATTTCCTTGACATAACTATCATCATCATCGTCATCGCCATCATCAGCCATTTGATATGCACTGATGTGTTAATAAATACATTCCTGCATTAGCGCCAGCTATTCACTTCTACATTGCTCTTGCAAGATTTCTAATGAAATTTACCCACCTGGCAACTAGTTGTTTTGGGCCATTTTTCGTCGTCTGGGAATCGCCTGGCTGCACACCCAATCCCTGCCACCAAATCACCCTTTTATTTTATTTTCCCAAATTTCTAACGTGCTCAAATTAGTCTGTTGTCTGGCGCATCTGTTTGTTCCCTGTCTCTCTCAATAATTCCCAGCATCCATCTCATCCATTTGTTCGTTGTCGCCCAGTAACATTCAATTTTTGAAGGGATCTCCTATAAAAAATATACATCATGCTAGCGCCGGACAGAACTAGTAATACGTATCCATAATAAGTTTTGCTTTACAGACATATCGGAGCTTGTCCAGGAAAACACTGCGGAATGTGCAAGAAGTTACCAGCCAGCCCACTTTTACTCCTCTGTTTAATTCTCTTTCAGTCTATACAGTCACTGTCTTCAATCGTCCTAAGCACAAAAGCTCATTACCTGTCTAAGTTCAGTGTTACTTATGGCCTACCCGTATCGCCTCCGGCTGATACTGGGGTATGTTTTATTTGGTGCTTATATACAATTTCGCATGCTTTAAAGGACTTATTTTACTCTCTCTGTGCCAAGTACTCGTTTTATTTCCTTTTAAGGACACCCTGTTTTATCTATTTGACAAACGCTTCTAGCAGGTTACAGTTTTATCGGTGACGTAAAGGACGGGAGAGGCTACAAGGAAAGAATTAAAAAACGTTGTACACATAATTACGTAATTATATAATGTTCGAGTCTATTCTACTTCATGTAAAAGTATTCACTAAGCCTGTGTAAAAAGAAAAATTGTGAAATACTTTCTTTCTAAATCCTGTTTGGCTCACTTGAGGATACGCCTAAACTTGCGAGAAACCGATCGTAGTATTAGCAAACTTTCTACGGCTAGAGCAGCGTTTGTTGCTTTGATATAGAATCCTACCTAACACTTCACTGTTAGTATAATTGCGTAGGTCCAACACTTCACTGTTAATATAATTGCATAGGCTCCCGCGGCCAGAGTCCGTCGACATAAAAGTTTTCTGGTTATGGTACCGCTTCATAATGTATGAAACTACTGCTGCTGGAGAAAAACCAAAAATGTTACTGACCGAATTGGCAAACACCTTCGCCGGGTTGGGATGCAGCCTGTGTTCTATAGCAGTCGCAGGATCCAGGACGTGCTAGGCTCCACTAAGGACAAGGTGGATACATTGCACACTGCAGGCGTGTACAACGTGGAACGCGAATGTGGAGAGGGATACATCGGCGAGACTGGCAGGCCAATAGCGACGCGCATTAGGAAACACGACCGCTATACTCGTCTAGGTAATACAACAGATTTGCAGTGGTAGAACATCAACAAGACTGCGGAAAAGAAATAAAATTCAGCAAATCCTGTGTGTTGGCCGAACAGCCGGCTATGACGAAACGCAAAATGAGAGGGGCCATCGAAATACTCAAACACCCTGATAACATGAATAGAGAGGATGGACTCAGGCTTGCCCCATCTTGGCTGCTAGCAATCAGAGCCCAACAGACCGCACTGTCAGCACGAGGCACGAACACTACCGGCGAATAACTGCCGCCGCGCGGCCGACGTCCAGCATTTGGTAAACAGCAGCCAACTTCTCAGTCTTTGACTCCACGCGGTCTGATACATTCTTAGTTGAAGGGCGGTAGGTGATGAACGTATTCAGTAGTGTATATATATACTGAATCAAGAGATCAAGTTTGAGGTAAGTCTGCGCACCTAATTTGTAGAAATGATTTTTGGTAACTAGTTAAATTTGTTCATATGCTCAGAGCTGATATAAAGACCACCCCACTTTCCTAAATAATGCTTAACATACCAAATGATTACGCTGTTTGGTTTTTTGATAGAAATTCTCTATTAACGTTGTACCCTATTTAAATCATAGTTCACTTCGTTAAGCATAGTTCTGTTCAGACGAAAGTTATGTATGCAGAACATGCAAAGATTTGCTCTCTTTTTGAATACATACTTCTTTCTAAAATTGTTCTCCTGGAATATCATTTCATAGTAGTAGTTACTCTCCCTATCCCATTGTTTAAAGGTTTATCACTACGCATTACCACGTTGAGCCATGTGTTATGCAAGAGTTCATTTAAAAATAGATATGTAGCTTAGCGGCAGCCTGGTTGCTATTTTCTGTTGTCTTTTCGAGAAATCTGCAACAATGTTATCAAGACTGGAGGTAAGTGGAAATTTTCACGACGGCCAGATAATTGTTTTAGTTCAGTTGTGCATTTAATATAATGACAGTGTGTTCAAAAAACTCTGATCACCATTGGACTTAACTTCTGAAGTCATCAGTCCCCTAGAACTTAGAACTACTTAAGCCTAACTAACCTAAGGACATCAGACACATCCATGCCCGAGGCAGGATTCGAACCTGCGACCGTAGTGGTCGTGAGGTTCCAGACTGTAGCGCCTAGAACCGCTCGGCCACTCCGGCCGTCTATTGTCCTTCTATTAGTTATTAGTGGTATATGGAACATGATGACACAGGTAGTTATGGGGTGGACCTCCGGTAACTAGTAAAGTTTTAGTAGTATATGACACCATGTAATCAAATGTTTTACATTCAGTCTGTACCCGTCAGTATATAACTGCATTATTTTACTCCCGTTGTTTCATGGGCACTGCATTAGCATTATACCATGATTATCTATGCATAACATGAAATATAGACCTCAGTTTAGTAGATTCCCTTTTCACCCTCATATGTCATATATACTTTGCTCACTAGTTAATGTTAATATGGTGCGCACTGTTCTTTTATTTTATTCCTTAATTTATCTGTAACTATATGTAACTGCCACACTGCTTGGTATTGTGATGTTATTACATTTTACCAGTGTATATAAGACTCCCATCACGCCCCTTTTTTAGTTTCGTATTTCATACTAGTACCATTGTTGTCTGCACACATGCCCTGAAGATGGCGTAGTAAAACGACCACAACGGCCAAAATGAGTGAACTGCTCCCAGAATCCACGTTAAACGGTTCATACAGTTTGATACGTCGTCTCAGTTGTAGTCCATCTGTCTCCGAAATCTTTTAAAAACGATTATTGACAAGAAAATAGAGCCTGCGAAATATCTCGTACCTGGCGTAAAGAGTGGAATGTTCAGCTGAGATGCACAATAATATCGTCTAACATCTTAAAGAAGTGGAGCAGAAGGAGAAAGTACATTTTCCATTTGAGATATGTACTTATTAAAGGACCCTACAGTTAATTGTCTTTTACCAGTTACCTCGAAGTTTTATTTTTTTGTCCAGTTTGTGAAGAAACACGACGTCTTTGCGAGGACGACTGCTTTAAGATAGCGTTCCCCAACTGCAAAGCCGAGACCCGGCACCGGGACACGAAATTAAAATACCGAGTCGTACAAATATCTCCTAAGGGAATCATATGACAGTTGTATGTTACATAGAAGTTGTACTCATTCTAGTAAATAATGAAATTGCGATTCGTTAAGATACTTCCTGCGTTTGGCCTTACACTGATGCTCACAAAGCTAAGAGAATTTCAAAGAAAGTACAATATGGGCTCATTCCCGCACGATACAGCAACTCTTACGAAAGCGCTGCAGTCATGGACTGTGCGGCTGGTCCCGGCGGAGGTTCGAGTCCTCCCTCGGGCAGGGGTGTGTGTGTTTGTCCTTAGGATAATTTAGGTTACGTAGTGTTTAAGCTTAGGGACTGATGATCTTAGCAGTTAAATCCCATAAGATTTCATACGCATTACATATCTTACGAAGGAGCATTTGCTGGGACTGGACAGTGGACACTAATCTGAAATATTCTCCTTCAGTCAACAGCAACCAAACATGGATAAGGAATCTATTTTCAGTCAATTTAGAATCCTGTAATTTGTCAGATTCAAATGCTAACTAGTTACCTGTGCTGTAATGTGACAGATTCTTGGATATCTTGTCGTCAAAAGAGCCCGCTTTAGCAGAACAAGCGATAAAATTTCTAATGCCTTTAGATTCGATACGTAAGTGTGAACCACGGTTTTCAACATGGGTGTTCCTGAATACACAAATAGGCCTATTAAATCGATTGGAATTTGTACCAGTCCTAAGGATAATGATAACGTCTTTTGAACCGAATATGTAGTTCATAGTTAAAAATAAACAGCTAAATGCTCCTCAAAAAAGGGTTCAAATGGCTCTGAGCACTATGGGACTTAACATCTTTGGTCATCAGTCCCCTAGAACTTCGAACTACTTAAACCTAACTAACCTAAAGACATCACACAGATCCATGCCCGAGGTAGGATTCGAACCTGCGACCCTAGCGGTCGCGAGGTTCCGGACTGCGCGCCTAGAACCACCAGACCACCGCGGCCGGCTAAATGCTCCTCACTAATAGAGGACAGCTACGGTAATATAGCTGTGAAACTGTAATTATCATTTTAGTGTTGAGAGTTGACGCTTGAAATACATTCCACAATGTGTGCACTTTAGAATGTGTTTTAATATGTATCATTATCAGCCACACGAGAATTTGAGCCTTTTGCTTCCTATAAATGCTGTTGAGGTCTCGGCGGCATCATCAGAAATTTTAATCGTGGCAGCTGTGCTCGTTTTCTCATTTTTGGCGACGTGATTAGATGCAACAATTTTTGCAGTCTATGTGCGTGGCGAAGTGTTGTTACAAAAACAAGTCGAATTTAATTTCATATTCGTTGCTACTTACCAGCACTGTATATGAAAATAATATTCCCTGTAATATCAAATCACTTGTTTTATAAGTTCACTTGAGCGGGATGTGAGGGAGAAGGAACAATGCAGTAGGGCTGACAATGTTTACTCGCGCACAACTCACGCACTTCAGTAATGCATCATCTCCTCCATGCCCCAGGCTTTATTCTCGCAAGTGCTGGAATCATAATGTGGAAAGGCAGGAGAAGAACTAGCGGTGGGGGCGCTAGCTCTTTCAAATGTTCCACTGTACAGCAAAAGAAAATTTCCCTGATTCAGGAAGGGAAGGCAAACAAAAAATAACCGGACCAGGACAAAGAATTTGGGAACCTCTGCTTTAAGGCATATTAACAATTTTAAAAAAACCTTTGTTTCCGTTACCATTTGCGACACACAGTATACATTTTTCGTCTGAAACTAAAATATTTGTATGGAATTTTGTGTGCACTTTTCTCTTGCTTTATTCCAAGAGGGAAAATAAAAATTCTATTTCACCACGTCCAGATGAATTATTATACCTGTTCCTGATGCCCAAAACCTGGAAATCGCACGTATTTGCTAGGAATGAGTTCGTGTCTGCGTTTATGCAGAAACTCGTTTCCTATGAGTTAGCACGCAACTGGCGCCAGTGGCCAATTCGTTCTTACGAGAAATTCGCAGTATCACGCAACTTAAGCTCTACAATCTGACACTACGTAACTTGATGTAGCTCCTATGAATCGTACTGTATAGCATATTTTACTTAAAATTTAGCTGGTCAAATTTGAACTGCTGTACAAACATTCATGGAACATATCTAAGAACCATTCTGGTTAAACCATTTGTCAAATAAAAAAACTGCGTTACAAAAGGACCTTTAGATTGGAAGTTATGAAGCCACTGACGTATACAGGGTGGTCCATTGATCGTGACAGGACCAAATATCAAACGAAATAAGCGTCAAACGAAAAAACTACAAAGAACGAAATTTGTCTAGCTTGAAGGGGGAAACGATATAGCGCTATGGTTGGCCCGCTAGGTGGCGCTGCCATAGGTCAAACGGATATCAAAAATGGCTCTGAGCACTATGGGACTCAACTGCTGAGGTCATTAGTCCCCTAGAACTTAGAACTAGTTAAACCTAACTAACCTAAGGACATCACAAACATCCATGCCCGAGGCAGGATTCGAACCTGCGACCGGAGCGGTCTTGCGGTTCCAGACTGCAGCGCCTTTAACCGCACGGCCACTTCGGCCGGCTCAAACGAATATCGCCAGAGAGTTTTTAAATAGGAACCCCCATTTTTATTACCTATTCTTGTAGTACGTAAAAAAACATGAATGTTTTAGTTGGACCACTTTTTTCGCTTTGTGACAGATGGCGCTGTAATAGTCACATAACGTATAAGTACGTGGTATCACGTAAGATTCCGCCAGTGCAGACGGTATTTGCTTCATGATACATTACCCGTGTTAAAATGGACCGTTTACCAATTGCGGAAAAGGTCGGTATCCGGGACGACATCATCCAAATGTCCGGTCCGTTCGAACGATAGTTACGTTATTTAAGGGAACAGGAAGTGTTCAGCCACATGTGAAACGTCAACCAAGACCTGAGCCAATGATGTTGCCCAAGTAGGTGTTTTAGCTGCTGTAGCAGCTAATCCACACATCAGTAGCAGACAAATGCACGAGAATCGGGAATCTCAAAAGCGTCGGTGTTGAGAATGCTACATCAACATATATTGCAGCCGTACCATATTTCTGTGCACTAGGATTTGCATGGCGACGACTTTGAACGTCGTGTACCGTTCTGCCATTGGGCACAAGAGAAATTACGGGACGATGATAGATTTTCTGCACGCGTTCTATTTACCGACGAAGTGTCATTCACAGACAGCAGTAACGTAAACCGTCATAATATTCACTATTGGGCAACGGAAAAACCACGATGGCTGCGACAAGTGGAACATCAGCGACCTTGGCGGGTTAATGTATGGTGCAGCATTATGGGAGGAAGGATAATTGGCCCCCATTTTATCGATGGAAGTCTAAATGGTCCAGTCTATGCTGATTTCCTACGTAATTTCCTACCGATGTTACTACAAGATGTTTCACTGCATGACAGAATGGCGATGCACTTCCAACATGATGGATGTCCGGTACATAGCTCGCGTGCGGTTCAAGCGGTATTGAATACCATATTTCATGACAGCTGGATTGGTCGTCGAAGCACCATCCCATGGCACGTTCAACGTATCTGACGTCCCCGGATTTCTTTCTGTGGGGAAAGTTGAAGGTTATTTGCTACCGTGATCCACCGACAACGCCTGACAACATGCGTCAGTGCATTGTCAATGCATGTGGGGACGTTACGGAAGGCGAACTACTCGCTGTTGAGAGGAATGTCGATACACGTATTGCCAAATGCATTGAGGTTGACGGACATCATTTTGAGCATGTAGTGCATTAATGTGGTATTTACAAGTAATCACGCTGTAACAGCATGCGCTCTCAGAAATGATAAATTCACAAAGGTACATGTATGACATTGGAACAAACGAAATAAAATGTTCAAACATATCTACATTCTGTATTTTAATTTAGAAAACCTACCTGTTACCAACAGTTCGTCTAAAATTGTGAGCCATATGTTTGTGACTATTACAGCGCCATCTGTCACAAAGAGAAAAAAATGGTCCCACTAAAACATTCATATTTCTTTACATACTACACGACTATGTAATAAAAATTGGGGGTTCCTATTTAAAAAATTGCAGATGATATCCGTTTGAACTATGGCAGCGCCATCTAGCGGACCAACCATAGCGCCATCTTGTTACCCCCTTCAAGCTATACAAGTTTCCGTCTTTGTAGTATTTTCGTTTGACGCTTATTTCGTGAGGTATTTGGCCCAGTCAGTATCAATGGACCGCCCTGTATGTACACAAACACACTTTAAACTTGTAACTCTGTTTGTGTTACCAGTTAATATGCAAAAAAGTGCAGTAATAGTCTAGAGTTCTCGCACCCATGCAACTCATCCAATAGGAAGAGCCCACTTCGATTTGCTGGGTGTGTTGGGCTCTGACAGATGATCCATAGTAGCTTTGGGTTAATTAAAGCCGAGTTGCCACACTGTTTGTGACACTGAATTATGACAACGTTACTTACCTCTCTTGAAGCTGTGAACTGAAAACGCAGTGACGTTGGGCATTGCTAAGCTGGTTACAATCTGTACGCGCTACGAGACTAACGCCAATAAAACAATCACCAAAGAGCTACCGGTAGGGGAATCCAGCTCAGTAATAACACCTTCAGCGTAAGTAATAGTGAAGGTCTCGAACTTGAACGCGTCATCAGACGGGTCGTGTAAACGCATTCTATAATGTGGTTTTTTAGGTTTGGGACATAATATGGAAATAAAGTGTAAAACGCTTTTACAGTGCTAAAAATGTGAGAAATTACATGTTGAAACATCCAATGACCGAGACAGATTTGATTTGTTGAAACTGGAAAATTTAGACGTCCCGGCTGAAAGCGGTCGGTACAGAGGGTCAGGACCCCCAAAAACCGGATGTGTCCCGGCCAAATCGAGACTTCTGGTCACTTTACAGTTAGATGACCGTCCAAGAAGCGGCACCACACAACCAGATACGACAATGAATGTCCGATGTGGTGCAATAGAGAACAGTCTGGTTCACACAAAAATGGTGAGTTCGAATACAAACACCTTAAGACAGTACTTTGAAGACATGGTACTTATCAACCCATACAGTCCGTCAGAGCTAATTCGCATTTGTTTTACAAAGTTACTTACACATTTGAGACACGCAATTTTGGCCGGCAGATGTAAAGATGAATTGGAAGCGTTTCAAACATTACTTTAGGAATAGGATAGTGACAACAGTTTAACGAAAAGACACAATAACAATCACAATAGAGACCATGACACACAACATACTTATGTACGATACGGAAACAGAAGCTATGGAACTCGCATAACAAAAACAACGACAGAAGCAATTACAGACGGATAGTTGACATCGCCCGTACGAAACATTAATCTCGCAGTTGAATAATTATTATTGTGAAGGAAGTACTTCCCAGAGATCTATCACTTACATGCCATCATAGATGTTAGTTTATTAAAAGTAAAAGTAACAACCTTTACAACGGTCCGTTAGTATACGTCGGACCCGCGTGTCGCCACTATCAGTGATTGCAGACCGAGCGCCGCCACACGGCAGGTCTAGAGAGACTTCCTAGCATTCGCCCCAGTTGTACAACCGACTTTGCTAGCGATGGTTCACTCACAAAATACGCTCTCATTTGCCGAGACGATAGTTAGAATAGCCTTCAGCTACGTCATTTGCTACGACCTAGCAAGGCGCCATTACCAGTTACTATTGATACTGTGAATAATGTACCGTCAAGAGCGACGTTCACCATTAATGGATTAAAGTTAAGCATTCCACCAGCTACGTCCGTTTTTTCTAAATTCTAATTTCCTTGTCCTGTTCCAGACCTCACGCCAGCCTGCGTGAGCTAAAACGCGTGCCTTTCGGCCTCCTCTAGTAACCCGGTGTTGGCTCTCATGCCAACCCACAACGGTAATCATGCCTTCATGAGCACAATATAGATTGTTCAATTACGCAAAATACATGGCATAACAACAATTATGCAGATAGCAGCCAACACAATCAGAGTAATCAACATCAAAATTCTGAAAGGGTAAGCCCAACGCGACAGACAGAAATAATGGAAGTCGGATCACCAATTCCAAAAGACAGTCAACGACGAAAAAGCATTACAAGATGAAATGAAATCTATATACAGAGATTTAAACATTTTCTACCACTTTGATGAGACATACAGGCTGCTAGTATGGTAATTTTGATGTCTGGAAAGAACGATAGTAAGTATTTCGAAAAGACGTTTTCCAGGATCTGTTATGAGGTAGTAAAGTTGTGTTTACCGAACTGATATATTTACAACTATGGCTAAGGGAAGTTGTCTATGTGGAAGTGGACGGAAACAGAACAGGAAATTGTTATTTGAAGTGTGTACTGAGACTAAGACAGTGAATATGATTAACGTTGTAATAGGATAATGAGATTTATGTTCGTTAGCTACATGAGATGACAGTTATGAGATTTATGATGCCTACTGCAATAGAATAAGCCAACGACTATGATAATTAGTTTCGAGAAAGAGTAAGTGAGTAATAGTTGAGACACAGGGACGCCGTTTCTTGTTGTAGAAAGTTTTATGCCGCTTGGATGCATTTCGTGTTTATAAGCGAAAAGGTAAGTTTTTGAAAAGATGTGGCTAGATGACAATAGTAAATAAAGGGCACGTGATTTGAGACACAGCAGTTATTTTTTTGATGTGGACTTTATGATTATCTGATGTAAATTATTCAACCTTTTACTAACATGCAGTGTATTTTTTTTCATCAGAACAACACAAGATGTAACGCCAAGCCAGTTTTACAGTAATTCGAGAAGTGTATGTTTTTGTCTCCATTTGCGCACGAAAAATGTTGTGCACAGATTTGGCTCAGCACTAACTGCTACGCTGTACTGTAATACTTCTTTTTAACATATGGTACCTCATTGAACTTTTTATGATTTGTCTTTGTGTTATCTATATCCTTGTATATATTGATGAATGACATTTTTTCTGATTTGCATATAGCTACATGCATTCAGAATTTAACTCCCACTGAATTCTGTAGAACTATCTCACTTCTCTTTGTCTAACAGATAAACTTTACATATGTATGAAACGACGTCATAACAATAGTTTCCATCAGTCTAGTAACAATAACGGCGTGTGACGAGGGCCTCCCATCGGGTAGACCGCTCGTCTGGTGCAAGTCTTTGACGCCACTTCGGCGACTTGCACGTCGATGGGGATGAATTGATGATGATTAGGACAACACAGCACCGAGTCCCTGAGCGGATAAAATCTCCGATCCAGCCGGGAATCGAACCCGGGCCCTTAGGATTGACAGCCTGTCGCGCTGACCACTCAGCTAACCAGGAGCGGACAAATCAGTCTAGTTATTCTTGAAGTTTATCTTTTGGAAGTCAATATGAAATTCAAAATGGCTCTGAGCACTATGGGACTTAACATCTTAGGTCATCAGTCCCCTAGAACATAGAACTACTTAAACCTAACTAACCTAAGGACATCACACATATCCATGCCCGAGGCAGGATTCGAACCTGCGACTGTAACAGTCTTGCGGTTCCGGACTGAAGCGCCTAGAACCGCACGGCCACCGCGGCCGGCGTTGAAATTCATTCTTTTTGCCATGGCATAAGATAAGAGTCTTTTAGAAAAATATTTTTTCTACTTACATGTGTGACATTGCAGACTGTTTTCTTCTATTTACATACGATGTAATATAATAACAAGCACTGCTTTATTTCAAGGAATTTTCATGTTGAATTTTCCTCTTACACTTACGTCATTTATTGAGTGTCTTTATAACGGATAGTCTCTGTATAAGTTGTTACTATAGAATGCACCACGATTTGGTATAATAATTATAATAAGTGTATTACTGTAGTGAGATCTCACTACAGATGTGTAAGAAGTCATGAAAGGTGTGTAAAGAAGCAGCAAAGAGAAGAAAGTAAAAAAGGAAGTTGCACAACATATAGATAAGCAAAGAAATTTTTACAAAGATGAATTTGGGATGAGAAATGGTTAGACAGGGTACATATGAGAGAGGTTTAGGTACGGCAAAGATGTCAGTTGATTTGACTAGGTAACTGGACTAAATAATATGAACACATAAGGAAGCATGAAATGTATGACATAAAGAATCAAAGAGATAAAGTAAATAGTGTCATTTGAGGAAATTATGGGCAAAAATGAATTACAAATGCACAAACTAAAGGATGAAATATAACTAGATAGCATGCTAATTACTGACCATATTCTGTATAATAATAGACTGACGTTTCACTGACTGGAAAAAGTGTTCTCTGACGTGAACCTTGGTTAGTATCTAATCCATGTTTTTCCTAATTATATATTTTTCTTCTTCTTATCTATGTGTGTGATCACTGTCATCATTTGTTTATTTCTTGTGTGTGTTCACTACCCTTATTTTTCTATTTCCACATTATTTCTTTACTTCTATGTGTTTCTCTGATGTCCACATATACGTATTTATTTGAATAGATTTACAATTTTCGGTAGTTCTTTCTCTACAGATATAACAATTGCTTATTATCATGCCAATTTCTGTACACTGTTCCACGTGATTCACTTGTCTGATGATTCTGTAACTCATTATTGTAAAACCATAATGAAATTTTTTCTCGCTTTTTATAGACATAAAAACTTTTAACTGATCGACCATTCGTAAATTAATAAGGCTTGCCAGTACAGAAGTAATATGTCTACTAATTACGCACTGAAATATTCTGTCAAAAGTAGGGATACTTCCCCTATACAGGCTAGAAATAAGTTTTATCAGGAACTATTCGATACTGTAAGACAGCTTCAGAGTTATTAATGGATCTACAGTCTGCTTCAAACAGATACTACTACATTTAACTGTCTTTACGTGTGTGGGGTTGTCGGCTGAGAACTGTGCTTAGTGACACTGGGTCTGCTTCCCCATAGCCTCCCACAACAATGATATTATTGCAGCGAGCTAAAGAAAGTTTGGTCGTTTGTGACAAGCATACTCTACAACCTACTTTAACCTTGCAAGTTACTGCTGACATACGTGACTGCCCATCAGAAACATAGGCCTCGTGTGATATTGACACCGTAATCCGCTATCTCTGTGCTACAAAAACAGTGTATATCACCAGTACTACTTAGTACAATACAGAATGTGACACATAAACTTTCAGAATAGCTCTTTGCAGAACGTTCTCATAGACATCATTAAATATGATAACCTGCCTGTGGAGATTTCTGTTGATTGCTTAATTCACATATCCTTGAAGTTTTGTAAATATTTTTTCTTACAATTCTTTAACTCACATTCTCGTAAAGCTACTTTTCTCTTTGATCTTCGTAAGTTATCGACGTGCATGTCAGAGAGAGAAAGAGAGCAAGTTATGTTACTGCTAAAGTCTTTGGTTTTGTTGTGCCACAGGCTTTGCCTCTGTGCAGACTGACACATTCTTAGTTGAGGTGTGGTAGGTAATGGACGTATTCAGTAGTGCTGTGTTGCTTTTGTGATTTTATCTTATAAGTGAAGGAAAGATTTAATGTAAAGGATAGCAAGGATGAATATGACATGTATTGAAAGGCAAAACAATATTAATTTTGAATAATGTTATTTTCTGAAGAGAACATGTTTGAGGTAAGACTGAAGCACTGCACACCTAATTTGTAGAAATGATTATTGGCAGCTCATTTAACGTTTCCTAATTGGAGCTACAGTTTTTACTTTTTTTTAAGAAAATCTAAATTTTTTGGCCATCTTCGATAGAATTTCAAGAAAAAGAAAATCTATTGAAAATTTAATTTCTTACAAGTTCATAATTTTTGTTTGAAGGTAATAGTTTTTGTAATCACTTCCCCTTAATGCTTCGACTAATAATATGACACTGCTTCGATGACGCCCAAACGTAGTAGATTATAGAAATGATCGAAAGGCTTGTTAACTCTAGTCAGCGTCTTGCACCTTTATCTCACTACTAGTTACAGACTGGCTCCTTCCTGAAATGTTATGTAGCCTTGCACTACTTCACGTAAATAGAGTACTAGCGCCTTTACACGAAGTGTAACTGGTTCGTCCTTCGTGACAGTGTCTCCCAGAGTTCCACAACGCACTGCCGAAGACCACTCTCAATACACATTAATCTGCATGTATCGTCACCTTTTTGAAAGCACCACTCCTCAGGCAAACTTTCTAAAGGGACTTGCAGTGGTTGACCTGATCAGTGGGCTTACAAGATTTTTTTCTTTTTCTTCTCTGATCCCCTCCCATTTTATGAGGAAGTGCCGCAATCACTGTTGAATCTACATGATTTACAACTAAATGTGTCTATACCACCTCATTATCCTCAACATTCGCTACATTATTAGCATAATTACTGTCTTCTACTGCATCTTCACAGAAGAAGGAGGAGGAGATCACTGCTTAACGTCCCGTCGGCAACGGGGTCATTATAATCGGACACAAGCTCGGATTAGGGAAGGATGTAGAACGATAGCGGGCGTGCCCTTCCGAAGGAACCTCTCTCACACTATCTAAAGTAAAATGACCGTCAGCAGCTACCGTCTGCACGACACAGTCGTTGCTGCATGTACTTCATCGCACATGCCCATCCAGAATTAGACCATGTCTAGTCCACGGCCTGTACACAACACATTATTTACCAGTGGAATGGATATTACTTAACGTAAATCACTATCACCAATGTTGCCATTCACACACTCCATCGCAGTACAGCACATACTTCGTCTGGCTCTCTTCTGATTTTCTGCTCGATAATGGAGCTGGTAATCCCACGTTAATTTCCTTAACTTCCACAGTCGTACTACCGTCTACGTCAATTCAGTTTATAATGCTAACTTCATTCTCTTGACTTTCCGCTCTCACGCAAATCCTCCTCTTATTTAATATCTTCAAACGCCTGGAGTAGTTTGGATCAACGGCCGGTAAACTTATTGTGGGAGCAGGTAACCTAGACGAAGCCGGTTCCGAATCATAGACTACAATTGTTTAAATATATCTGCATTATCCGCTCTAAACTCTGGCAACTGAACTGCTGAAACTTTCAACGTTTCCTCACGCGTAGCTCTCTGTGTTTCAACTCAGAATCGGTGGAGCTTCCATCAATTATACAAAAAAACTACAAACGGCTGAAGAACAAAATAGGATTATGAGGCGGAAACTTATACACATATCAAGAAAAGTTTGCATCACCTCTGATCCGGGAGTTCCGGAACCTGTACAGAAAATTGGAATAGAGATCAACATAAACATCATTTCCGCCCTTTTTGTTGCTCATGAAAACGACACACTGCATGTTGTACCACCATACAGCCAGACCTTCAGAGGTAGTGTCCAGATTTGCTGTACACACTGGTACTTCTAATACTCAGTAGCACATCCTCTTGCATTGGTGCATGTCTGTATTCGTCTTGGCATACTATCCACGAGTTTAAGGCACTGTTGTTCCAGACTGTCCCACTCCTAAATGGCGATTCGGCGTAGATCCATCAGACTGGTTGGTGGGCCACATCGTCCATAAACAGCCCTTTCGAATCTACTCCAGGCATGTTCGATAGTGTTCATGCCTGGAGAACTGGCTGGCTACTCTAGTCGAGCAATGTCGTTATCCTGAAGGAAGTCATTCACAAAATGTGCAGGATGGGGGCGCCAATTGTCTCCCGAATGCCTCGCCAATAGGCTGCAGATATGGTTGCACTATCGGCCGGAGGATGGCATTCACGTATCGTACAGCCATTACGGCGCATTCCATGACCACCAGCGGCGTACGTCGGCCCCACATAATGCCATCCCAAAACACTAGGAAACCTCCACCTTGTTGTACTCGCTGAACAGTGTGTGTGTGTGTGTGTGTGTGTGTGTGTGTGTGTGTGTGTGTAAGGCGTTCAGCCTGACCGGGTTGCTTCCAAACATGTTTCTGACGATTGTCAGGTTACAGTCATATGCGACACTCATCGGTGAAGATGCCAATTCTAAGTGGTCCAGTCGGTATGTTGTTGGGGCCATCTGTACCGCGTTGCATGATATCGTGGTTGCAAAGATGGACCTCGCCATGGTCGTCGAGAGTGAAGTTGCGCATCATGCAGCCTATTGTGCACAGTTCGAGCCGTAACACGACGTCCTGTGGGTGCGCGAAATGCATTATTCAACATGGTGGCGTTGCTGTCAGGGTTCCTCCAAGTCACAATCCGTAGGTAGCGGTCATCCACTGCAGTAATAGCCCTTAGGGGGACCGAGCGAGATGGCCCAGTGGTTATCACACTGTACTCGCATTTGTACAGGGAGGACGGCGGTTCAATCCCACGTCCGGCCATCCTGATTTAGGTTGCCCGTGATTTTCCTAAATCGCTCCAGGCAAATGCTAGGATGGTTCCTTTTAAAGGGCACGGCCGACTTCCTTCCCCGTCCTTCCCTAATACGATTACACCGATGACCTCGCTGTCTGATCTCCTCCCTTAAAACAACGCAACCCCTTGGGCGGCCTGAGCGAGGAATGTCATTGACAGTTCCTGTCTCTCTGTATCTCCTCCATGTCCGAACACCATCGCTTTGGTTCAGAGACGTCTGGACACTTCCCTTGTTGAAAACCCTTCTTGGCACAAAGTAAGAATGCGGACGCGATCGAACCGCGGAATTGACCGTCTAGGCACGGTTGAATTACAGACCTCACGAGCTGTGTACCTCTTTCCTGGTGGAATGACTGGAACTGATTGGCTGTCGGACCCCCTCGGTCTAATAGGCGCTGATCATGCATGGTTGTTTACATCTTTGTGCGGGTTTAGTGAAATCTCTGAAGAGTCAACGTCTGTCTTCAGGAATTGTGGGAACCGGGCTGATGCGAAACTTTTTTTGATGTGTGTATATAATTCTTCTTTCTTTATCTTAACTGTGGCTGTGAGATCATGATCAGTGAAACCATGTGCTCCAAACTGCATGTAAAAACATAGTTAACACCCTGGTTAGAGACCAACTGACTTTCCGCGACAGTTACAGAGAAAAACTAAAGCAATAAATAAATAAAAAAGCACCGCCTCACTAAGTCTGCGAAATTCTGAATGTTGTCAGTTGCGACAGCCAATGTAGAGCTAGCCACAATTTCTGACACTACTTGTAGATGTGTCAGAGCATTTAAGATAGCTACAGCGCTTTTCGATGTTGAAGCGACCACTTCTGATACCAGTGTAGAGGTGGCAGATACTTCCGACACCGTATGACGTGTTCATTGGTGAGTGACCTCTGTGGTGGATGGTGGAGCTTTGCTGCGAGAAGTCAGAATATCCTGTAGTTCACCACCATGAAAGCGGTTGCGGTGGTGTGGTGACAGGTGTTGCGTGGTATTGTCAAGTAATCTCTTTATTTCGTAACTAAGCGCAGCAGTCGGTACTGGGAAGCACAAAAGGCTTCATCCGCAGCTCGTGGTCTAGTGGCCAGCATTGCTGCCTCTGGATCATGGGTCCCGGATTCGATTCCCAGCTGGGTTGATGATTTTCTCTGCCTTCGGACTGGGTTTCATCGTCATCATCAATCGTGACAGTGGCTAGATTGGATTGTGTAAAACTTGAACTGTGTAAGAACTGGGACTTTGTATGGAAGCTTATGACTGCGCAGTTGAGCGCCCCACAAACCGATCATGATGATCATTATCATCACCAAAGGCCTCCATGAAGTAGACTGGCCTCAGCCAGTGAAAGCATGGATATGTCAGCAGTGGCCACAGGTACAGACAATTTATAGTGTGCAACTGAGGCGGCAGCAGCAGCAGCCAGTGATACTGACATGATGCATTCAGCACTGTGGATGTCGTTGCTGACTTAAGTCTGAGTCTGGGTGGCATGTGACTGACGGCACACAGCACTTTCATATTACTAAGTGTGAAGTGCACCAGGGCAGGTGGAATAAAACCACAATCCCCAGAACGAAAGACTGTGGCGCACAGAAGTGAAGTGTGCCTGCACAGGCGATGGCAAAAAGTTACTTTGTTTACCCACTCGTGATGGCTGAGCAGATAGATGACCCAGGCTCGAACACTGGTCCGCCAGGGAAGACAGTCAGCAGTGGTAGGAAGTTGGCCAGAGATGGCCTATCGGTCAGAATGCGCTGAGTCAGCAGTACGCAGGCATAGCAAAGGCAGCAGGCCTGAAGTCAGCATAGATAGAGTGCAGTGGTGGTAGCTTGTAGAATCATGTCGTAGACCATGCTGTACCTCCTCTCCTACGTAGAGCCTGAAAGCAGCTGTTCGTTTCTGTCTAAATTTGGAGATATGTAGGGCGTAATGGGTATCAGTGCAGATATTTTTACTGGTGGCTCAGGACAGTTTGCTGACAACAGTACATCAGTATTTACTTCATTTACAGACTAATAATTACAGCTATTACAAGTCGTACATTTTTAGGTTGGGTAGTACGGCCAAGTAGGCTTACCTGCTTATTTTCCCCTGAGCACCATGTCAGGTGTGAGCCGTGCTCATTCCAAACTATGCTTTTCCTTGAACTTGGCTGTCTATCAGTGTTTGGTTTCCCGCTGTTGTTGCAGTTATGCCATGGTTCTTCCTCTTCCTACGTGCGGCAGCAGCGATGTGTATCGATATTTGCATCATCTACCATCTTTGGTCTTGTGATATAGTTTCTGGCTAAGGGGTTTGGGGGCAGTCGGTCGGTTGGTGCGGACCAGGGAGAATATCTCCATGTGGCACAGTCGGCTGGGTCCGCTGGTGGTCCCTGCGCAGTGTCGGAGCGTGTGTGGAGCTGTCCGATCGCTACGAGCTTTGTGGCTTAAAGTCCCAGGACGTCAAAGTTGAGTGGTGTCTCAAGTACCCAATCCACGTCCGTTCATGTTGTGTCGTTCGTTTCGGTGGTTCGCTGTCGGGGAGTGTTTCCTGTGAGCAGCACCGAGTGTTTGTAGTGGTGAAATCGATCCGCCGTGAGGTGGACTTAACTATACTGGTTGACTACAATTCAAGTCCACCAGTCGAATTTTCTGCCTTGTTACCTGCCCTGGCCACTAACGTAATTTCAGGCAGTGTCCTCTCCTCACCTGTTGTCGCTGTCTAAAACGGTGTGTAGTTTTGACAGCTTACTACATATTTCATTGTGGATAATCACATCCGTAACAGTTTGGCCTTTGAGTTTTCATGTACCGTTTGATCAGTCGGTCCGTGACTGCCTCTTGGCCGACGGATCAAGTGTAGTTGGGCCCACCACCTGTCTCACCTAAGTGAACGTTTAGGTTTGAGGGCAGCCCCCCTCCCCCCCCCCCCCGCCCCCCCCCCCGCCCCCCCTCCCACGGAGGCGAATGAGTGCCGTTGTCTATAATGTCCTTTTCATGGGTGTTTAATGGTCTATCGGTAATCTAGTATAGCCATTGCTTTAAAGGGAAATTTTTTTATTGTGATTTATGTAAATCAGGGGCCATATAGGTAAGTTTCAATTTTGGCAAGTGGATATTTTGCTGAAATAGCTACTATTGTTGTGCTATCTTTTACTGTAGTGCGCTGTCAGCCACTTAAAACTTAAGGGTTTAAGTTATTTTGAATTTTTGGAAAATCAATTGTGGGCCTTCAGACGCTTAAAAATTATTCCTAAATTTAACTATTGTCGTTGCGTTGCCTTTTTATTTAGTGTGCTTTCGGCCCCTTAAAACTTGAAGGTTTAAGCTATTTTTTGAAAAATCAACTGTGGGCCTTCAACCGCTAAAAGCTTTATTCTTAAAATTTCCCCTTAAGCGAAAACACTGCGGCCTTCGCCTTAAAACATTATGGTAATATATTTTAAAATATTGAAAACAATTGTAGCCTCCAGCCGTTGGTATTGCACCTTGTTTGTTTGTTTTATCCACTTTTACCTAGAGGCTTTCAGCCTAGCTGTGATATATACATATATATTTTATTATTTTATTAGCAATTTTAACCGTGTGTCTTCACTCACCTGAAATTTAGATTTTTAAGATTTCTTGTTGGGAGGCATTCAGCCGTGAAAGAATTGGATTTTGAAACTCGTAGTTGCGAAGGTTCGGCTATGTGCCGTTTTGGTTTACATGTGTTATTAAATTACAATAAATTACAATTTTGAAGTGAAACTGACCGCCACCTTATTTGACCCTTTCCACAATCCTAATCGCCTGCTCTGCCCTGCGGGTTTAGCGGGCATTTCAAAGTGTTTCAGTGTGGAAACGTAGGGGCAAAATTGTAAGTCTACACTGACAAGCGTAGCCCACGTCGCACTGCAGTTACGACCATGCAGGTTGTGACGTTAGTGGGTAGACTTTCCGTTGCAGAGAGAAAACAACCAACACACTAACTTGTGTACACATACAAGAGTATCTGCACTTACACACGATATACCCTGTATATGCCGGCCTGCTCTACCATTGTTTTTGAAATAGTCCTCTTTCTGAATACAAGTGTCATTGAGGAACTGTGCTTTCTCATCCTGTCAGCAACTTCACATACCTGATTGTGCAGTAATGGTTTCATGTTTTGGCAACCTGTGCTTTCAGAACAACCTGGAAATGGTATCTGTTTCTTCAGAGTGTTGGATGCATCTTCTTGCGCGAGTACTCCTACTACTGAGCTTTGTGTCACCATCTTTCCTATGGCGTCTCTTTGCTTAGATAGTCAATGGAACTTTCCCTTCTGCTAGAGAGGATTGTGGTACAACACAACTTGGGCTCTCCCAGCTAACAATGCTATATCATTTTACTTTAATGCCTAGTTACAAATAACATCTAATATCGCTCGTACTAGCGTGGAAGACATATCGATTATGGGGCAGATTTGTGATCGTGTCGTCCATAAACTTAGACTGTTGCAACTGTTTGAAGGTATACATCTGCAGCTTCCTGGTTCCATGCCTATATATTTGACTGTAAGCGATAGCGCTGTTCAAAGAAAGTCACGATTATTTCCCGAGGTGATTATTACAAGTGACCTCGAGCAATCGAGCTTATTGTGAGCAGCCGTTCTGCAGAGGGCGACGGAGCTCAAACCTGGGTCGCAGCTGTTTTCTAAATGTCCAGAGGTCGTGTGAAAGTTGAAACAGTAACTACCTATAAGCTAGATCGACTGAAGTGGTAATGGCTTTGGTAGCAAATTTAGGGTTATGTTACATAACATTCCAAAGGAGAATTTCACAGTGAAACCTGTACATTGGCAAGAACTATCAAAATAATCAGTGTTGAGTTTTACTAGCTTACGTGGACCATTACTTGAGGCAGAAAACAAAATTCTTTGAGATTAGAAACATCAAAATAATTTTCAGTTACACACGGCAGAAGTTCTGGTACTGGTACGCAGTGTTGAACACGTTCCAGGACAGTATATAGAAATAAATTACAAAAATATGTCCAAAATTTAGTATCGAGTTAGTTTACAAAGTAAATCTGTTACTTTGTTAACCATGTGCAGCACATATTGCAGAGGCTCTGGGAAATCTCTGCAGAAGCTCCGGATGGACTACTCTTTACAATAACCAAACATTCAGTTGAACTAACACAGACATCTCGAAATGATCCATTCGAATAAAGGTTTGAGTTTGGGGAAGGGCATGAAATCTGCTAGAGGTCAATTCAGATGAATGTAATGGACGTTCAAGGTTAATTATCTCTCGTTAACCAAAACTATCGCATAAGAATGTTCCTGCGGGCCACAAAACCATGCCAAAAATAAACAGACACTGTTCTCCGACATTCGTGTACTCGCTATCAAATCTCGCTGACCACTACAACAACAAAAAATCCTAACACTTCAACAAGATTTGGTCAACAAAGAATCATATTTTTTTCAAGTAACAACAGCACTTGTTTTTCGTGAAAAATTCAGTCCCTGAAATTGTTGATCCGATTGTGTATATGACGTTCTGAACCGGCGGTCGTCAAATTTTCCTGCTTAAGACACTGCAGGGCGACATCTAGGGTTGCATAGAAAGGATGGGGGCTGAGGGACGGGGTGAAGTGGCCTCTCAATGTGAAATTATCACGAAACCGTGGTTATGGAAAGATACCTCCACCTACACATTTTGAATCTACGTGTTATAAAAAATAATTTTAAGTGCAAAAGAAAGTAATATACTGGAAGTACACGCATTTTTCTGAAGGCTTAAAGAGCGACCAATTTCCGTAAATAGGCAGGCACTGTGGCCAGTGCAATCGAAACGATTTCCCATGTTTCTTTTTTTGATATCCAGGCATCCTTATACTACAATATCTGAAAGAATACCAAGTGACTGCAGCAGACCGTTTTCAATAGGAGTTTTCTACTAAGTCAAATAAAAGAAAACATAGAAGTTTTTAAATAATATAATTGAATTAATGCAAAACTCTCACAGGTGGAATGATGGATGATAGGTTTGTGTACAAAAGCGTAATAAAAGTCAGTTTTATCTGTTTTTTTGGAAGTAAGTGATTCACACCGCCGGACGGAGTGGCCAAGCGGTTCTAGGCGCTACAGTCTGGAACAGCACGACCGCTACCGTAGCAGGTTCGAATCCTGCCACGGGTATGGACGTGTGTGATGTCCTGATGTCCTTACATTAGTTAGGTTTAACTAGTTCTAAGTTCTAGGGGACTGATGACCTCAAAAGTTAAGTCTCATAGTGCTCAGAGCCATTTGAACCATTTGAACCCTGTATCATGCGAAGTCCATTTGACATTTATACCACGGCAGCTGATAGGTGCTTGTTGTGCACACGCCTGAATTGTTAGCATCAGAAGACAAACAATAAAATCATCCCACTCTCGCTTCTGTTAACACTGCAGAGGTCGTGATGCATACGACTCGGCCCCTGGCGTACGGGGCAAACTTTACCTAGCTCATAACCGAATTCACGAACGTCAGTTAAAAATAAGCACATCTTAAATATCACTGTCTCAATAACTATTTTGTTTGTAACCGAGCCAGAAAAATACACTGTTCAGACGCTCTTAATGTTAGATGACTTTTATTCTGCTGTTTGTTGCTGGAACCTATTATGATAAGTTACTGCTGAGACCAGCTGGCAGCAAGATTACGTGACACGGCCCGCACGCGGCCTGCGGGCTGCTGTTTGACAGCTACCATTCTGAAAGATGATAACCGCTCTCAGTTACGAGGAAGGCTGAACATTTTTCTTTTACGGAAACTGAATATTTCTGCTGTGACTTTTTTATTTGTAGTTTAAAACATCAAACCGTAAACTTGCCATTTTTCGTATCGTTCTTATTTCCACTGTGCTATATTATTAGAAACGGTACACAGATCAGAGGCCCGTTAAGTGAAAACGAATTCATAGGTTTTGTTGTGTATGGAAAGCACGAACACTGCGATCTCTTTCACCTTTCGTCGCAGTGAGAAGTAGTAAGAAGCTTTCAGAGTTCAGAGAGTCTCGCTGAAGAAGCGCAGCCACTACGAATAATTTCCAATGATACGGTCGTAGTGATGAATGTTCCAAGATGTTTCTGTAATACATAAAAAGAGCCGTTATTATAATATGCCTCGCAAGACTTCGCCCGTGGCGTGCTGCATGTATTGAGCCGCAGAGCGCCTGGATTACGAGTTTCACAAAACGACCATCGACCTGTTGTAACAAGAAACGTGATTCATCCATTGATCCACCGTCGCATCTTGGCGATTCCTAGCTCACAGCAGTCGTTAAAAGCGGTGTCGCTGGGTCAACATGAAAACAAGTAGGGGACGACTGTTGCGAACCTCCATGTACGCTGAACGCTGTGCTTCGAGGCACTTAACGCTTAAGCAAATCCTGCACGCGAGGTCACAGCCTATTCTCCTCTACAGAGCCTACAGGTCTCCAACATCCACATTCTGTTTGCTTCTCTGTGCATCAATCGCTACCCATACATGCTTACAACGCTACAGCGTGAGCACCAGACAAGCTTCGCTATTTCCGTATGCTCTTTACCAGGCACAGGCGCATGACAATCTGCCCTTCGCCAAGTCGCTTATGTCGCTACACTTCCTAATTTGCGGCTCGTATCGTCGCTGTAATGATTGCCCAAACGTCTCTGACCCGTTTGTATACTTTCTTTGCCGCGTCACGTGCCCGAAACCAAGTGGCGTCCAGTCTCGCGGTACGGATTGGTCATAATTTTTTGGCTCATCGCTGTACGTCAGCATTCAGATCTATTATATTACCGAGTTTAATAGAGTTCCTTGTTCACTACTCCTACAGAAAAATTGTTTGACTAAATATCTATCTGGTCGCATTAGTCTCCCTGTCTGTAGCGACGTTTCTCTCACCTCCCGCAATTTTTATATGTAGGCCTACGTCGTCAGTCAACGTTCAATAACCACTCACAGACGGCAGGTGACATCACTGTCAGCGGAGGGTATATCAACCATGTCATGGGGACGCAGAAAACAGTGCAGTCTGGCGTAACACTGAAACTCAGCTACATATATACGAGGTATGTCCACAAAGTAAGTTCCATCTGTTTATACAAAACAAACGTGTACAAATACAGAAAATATATTTATTGTACAGACAATCTACAACTCTTAAACTACTTTTCTACACAGCTTCCGAAATTTTGTGCGACTTGTCATAGCGTGGCACAAGTTTTTGTATGCCTTCTTCAAAGATGGTTGCCGCCTGTGTATTTAACGATGTGGTAACATGTTCTTCCAGCTCGTCATCATCGTTGAAGTGTTGACAACCAAAGAAAGAGTTTAGGTGTAAGAAGAGATGAAAGTCGCTAGGAGCGAGGTCCGGCTGATTAAACGCGTCCCAGTGAAATTCCCGTAAGAGTTGTTCGGTCACATTCACCGTGTGCGGTCGGGCATCATCGTGGAAAAACACAACAACTTTTGACAGTAATCCTCGGCGCTTATTTTGTATTGCACGACACATTTTCTTAATGGTCTGACAGTAACTACATGCATTGACTGTTTGGCCTCTTGGTAAGAAATCAATCATCAAAATGTCTTTTCTGTCTCAAAAAACGGTGCACATGACTTTTCGAGGTGTCAAGATTTGCTTAGGCTTAACCTTAGTTGGGGATGATGTGTGCCTCCATTCCACCGATAGCCGTTTTGTTTTAGGGGTGTCGTACGATATCCAAGTTTCATACCTTGTAACTATTCGAGAGAGAAAACCACCGCCTTCTTCATTGTAGCGTGTCAAAAATAGAAGTGCACTGCCCATCCGCTGTTTTTTGTATTGTTCAGTAAGAATTTCGGGTACTCAACGTGAAATTTCAGCATTTCAGTAACAATTTCATGAATTAGTGATTGTGAGATTTGCGGAACTTCCTTAGTAAGGGCACTAAATGTGAACTTACGGTTGTGCTTAATCTTTTCTTCAGTTGTGTGAACCAGTTCATCAGTAACCAGACGGGCGTCCACTTCGTTCTTCATTGTGTACTTGATCACGTCCGTCATTGAACAGTCTGATCCATCTTCTAACGATTGAACCACTCATAGTATTTTGTCCGTAAACCTTGCAGATTTACCGATGAATTTCCTTTGGTTTAACTTTCTTTGCATTTAGAAAACGAATCACAGATCTGATTTCACACGCTGCGACTTTTTCATTTACGGCTGACATTACAAAGAAGCTCTACAAAGCACACGTCGGCAGGAGCGATCTGAAAATGGCGTACATGTCTTCTCCTTGAGTCAGAGTAACTGCCGAGGATGCTCGGAACTGCGATCGTAGCGCTGTCGCGGATAGAAATAGAAACAGAACTTACTTTGTGGACGAACCTCGTATATGACGTTCAAAAAGGCATGACCATTGGGCTTTAGGAAGCATTTCCAAATCGGATACGTTTGTAAACCGCTCGCGTGCTGCCATTGTTACAGTATGTAGCGCATGGAAAAGTGACCCTATCCAAACCCGACGCCGAAGCAGCTGTGTTGCAACACGGGCCATAGACGATAGGGGTGTATGACCGAATATACGTGACGGTGTTGAGCAAGTGACCGTTCTCAGATGCTCAGCGTCCGTTCAGCGAACGTTGCAGCGTATAGGCCCTCGCAGCAGATACCTAGTTCATTCACCTAAGCTGACTGTTGTTCAGCAGTGACGATGGCTGGAACTCGCATGCCAGTACGGCAACAGGACGTCCACGAGTGGGGAGAGGTGGCCTTTTCAGATGAGTCGCGTATTATCCTCCTTTTGAAACACGGCCGTTAGCATTTACGGCGTGAAATGTCTGAATAAAAACACCTTTTAACCATCGTCGGAAGGGTTGTGGTCCGGGAAATGTTTTCTTGGTACTCCGTGAATGACCTCATCTTTCTGGAAGGAACAATGGAGCAACACAAGTAAGAATCTATCTTTGAGGACCTTGTCTATGCATACAAACAGTTTGTTTTTCCCTTGCGATGCGAATTGTGTTTATCAACAGGACAATGCAATGATTCACTCAGCTCACAGAGTACGTGCGAGGTTCGAAGAGTATCAGGACGAGTTGACAGTATTCCCGTGGCCACCAGACACCCTGGATTTAGGTCCAGCGGAGGATCTGTGGGACCATCTCGATCGGGCTGTTCGTGCTGTGGATTCTCAACCGATAAGTCTACCGCAGGTGGCAACGGCACTGGCCCCACATCCCAGCCGGTACCTTCCAAAATCTCTCTGACTCTTCCTAGATGTCTCACAGCTGTCTGCGCTGCCATCGACGTTACTCAGGCTTTGATTATAAACAAGGAGGAAAATGACTTCTGAGTCAGTTATCAATAATATGTGAAACTTTTCACGATCTGTAGCCTCTAAATGTCCTAGGACGGATTTTTTGAAGACGATTTGGCTAAGTTTTGAGGAGCTGTTCTTCGTAACCTGTACGCGAGATCACAAAGGACCAACAGTGATCACTCGAGAACCATGACGATCGGGTTACCAACTGGACATATCTCAGACAGGAGGGCGACGTATGAGATAAACGGTTTGGTTATGGATGTGGTTCTATGCGTCGGTCCTAGCAGAAAGATGCCACGCTCCTCCCTACAAGGAGCCCTCGGCAATCACAAGCGGATTTATGACACAACTATGTGAAATTTCATTAAGATACGGTACTACCTGGTTATCAAAGATATCCGTAATGTAGAGGTTCTTGTGATTTTCGTTGCTATTTCTTTTAGTTCTTTCATAACATTAATCTGGGCCTTACTAGTATTAATGTATTCCAGGACTCGCTTACACGTTATCTCAGGTATCATTCCTTCGGCGTGTTCTCTCAAACGATAGAACTACAGATTCTAATTTGTCACCAGTTGTATTCTTGTCCATCTTTCTTAATCTCTATGAGCTTTCTCGCATTCTTTCTTTCTGTAACAGTCGTTTTCTCTTCTATAGAATTTATCCAACTGCATACAAATTTCCTGGCCTTACTACTGGATTACAGTACTTCAATTTTGTATTGATTTAATTAGTTACCTAAATACTACTATTTTGCTATACATAAGGTATTGGAATTTACTCACTGTATAATTTTAAGAGAGTCTGTGCATCACAGACGACGAATGAGATGCTACTTTATGACGTATGAGACAGAGGTGACATTCGGTTCTTGTAGATACCCCAGACATGAATAATTACTAAAATGTCTTTTTAACTGATTTCCTCATTATGAAGCATTTTCGTTTATATCATCCCAGTTCACGAGGTGCCTCGACGACATCATTCGGGGTACGATTTAAAAGCACACTTTCAAAGGTTTTCTAACTTTTGAGATGCCAAAAGTGGTTGCTACGTAGCTGAGAGTTGAGTCGATGTCGATCTGTATCATGGGGACTATATGAGGTGCGGCTATACCGTAAAATGACGAGACTGTTAGTGTAAAACATTTTATTTCAAAAGCACACATATTTAGTTGCATTCAGCCTCAAAATACGTCCCTCCTCCGTCGCTATAACGTTGCATGCAAATCTTCCATTGGTGGAAACAATGCAGGAAGTCTTCCTCTATGAGCTCCTTGATGACGCTTGATATTTTTCTTATACTGTTTCCAAGGGCTGTAATCTTGTTCCTTTTAACGCAGATGAGACTAGAAAATAGACAAAAAACACATGGTGCTCGGTTAGAAGAATGAGGTGGGATCCTGCACTTCTCTAGAAACCTCTTACCGGACAGTGCGGGATGACCCAGTGTATTTTGTTAATGCAGAACCCATGACTTGTTCTTACACAATTCTCGTCGTGTTTTCTTGTTTTCTGACGGTGTTGAGCAAGAAGCTCAAGGTAGCAACGTTGACTAACAGTCTGATCTTCAAAATACCCACCAAAGATACACAGTTCAACGAGTATCTCTTTGCCTGATTTCCTTATTCGATCTTTTTCGCTTTCAGTGAAGTTGGGCCCTTCCAGTGCATGGATTGGCGATTATTTTCTGGATCTTAAAGGAAAAACCAAGATTAATCTCATGTTATCACTCTTTCCTAGAAATTAAGATCATTTTCAGTGGTATTCTGTCAGTATCGATCTAATATTCTATTTAAGATCAGATAGAATCACATTCCGTACTTTTTCAGTATTTTCATCCATTTTCTACGTTAAAGAGCTTCCTGAGCGTGAGTTATCTTCAACGTCTTTCCAGCCATCTTGGAAACGCTTGAACCAGTCAAAAACTCACGTACGAGATAAATAATATTCGCCGTACATTTCTCTTAGAAGCAGACAGACTTCAGTTGTAGTTTTTCCAAGTTTCACGTAAAACCTTATGTCGATTCGTTGCTCTATTATAATTCTTATTAATTTTCTGCCGAAACAGAATAACAACTCTTACATAAACTAAGGCCACGGCCATACAGATTTGACTCCAGACACCAGCGATGCCGTATTCGACTGGGATGGCTTCGCAGCTATTGGTCGTTCGTCTTTCGCTCATGCTACTTCCTCTGTGACAGCGTTAGTTTCATTATTTTGTAGCCACACCTCGTATACCACAGTTTTACACAAAACACGTTATCCAAAAGGTCACACCCTGGGGAATATAGACTACAGAATTACACGAAACGAATTTTCCAAACTGTTGCACCTTGTTCAGACAGAACTGGATTTATCATTTTCTCTAGAATCGCTACTAGGCCTTGATTACAGTCTACTGCCGACATCTAACTGCAAGTAGTTACCTATCCCTTCACTCCTTAGTCGCGTTATTAACTACCTGTTCTCGCCCTGAGCGGGCGACAGCGACACAAAGGGATGCCATTACAGCTCCGGGTTCTTCATGCTACATAAATAATCTCGTCCTTCGACGCCTTTTCTGGTTGTTTTGCTGTCAGAATACGCACAGCCAATGAACATCAATCAAGCGTGAAAAGGGCGACCTCGTTTAGCGACTGTTTAAGAATATTGGCAGCCTCTGACTCTCTCGAATCATCGCTCATGTGCACTGTTTGCTTTTCTTCCAGAAGATTAATTATGGCACGTAGGGCTCAGATGTAACACGCTTGTTAATTATTCATACGTAGTACCGCAAAACTATGCGTGACGGATTTTTATTTATAATAAAGCTAATGTATTTTCAGTTTCACTAAAGTAGTATACTCGAGGAATTTCGTTTTACTTGATAAACTATATAACAAGGGAAACAGCGCTCCATAAAATGAAACACATACGATATGAAGCAAATCTGCTGCGAATGTAGCTGACTGCATTAAAAATTTCAGCGACAGAAAAAGGAACTTGATAATGGCAGTTTAAGATATCCGTATTCTCTCTCGATTACACCCAAGCATGCCTAAGAAAAGGCAACGGCCTTGCCGCAGTGGATACACTTGTTCCCGTCAAATCACCGAAGTTAAGCACTGTCGGGCGTGGCCGCCACTTGGATGGGTGACCATCCGGACCGCCATGCGCTGTTGCCATATTTCGGGGTGCACTCAGCCTCGTGATGCCAATTGAGGAGCTACTCGACCGAATAGTAGCGGCTCCGGTCAAAGAAAACCATCATAACGAGCGGGTGATCGGAGTGCTGACCACATGCCCCTCCTATCCGCATCCTCACCTGAGGATGACACGGCGGTCGGATGGTCCCGGTGGGCCACTTGTGGCCTGAAGACGGAGTGCAATAATATATACACATGCCTAAGAAAAGTGGGTGTGGGTAATTCAGTAACAGAAAGAGAGTGTCTCAGTCATCTGAACCAATGAGATACTGGTATATCCATTCACAGTGGCATAGAAATCACCAAATCAGGAGAAAAGAGGGAGAGTTGGTAAAATTTAGCAGCAGAAAAGAAAAATGTAAGGAAAGTACAATGGAGAGAGAAGAAACTAGAAAAGCGGAGGAACAAGGATGAGGAAGGGGGAGACAGATATTTAAAATCAGTTAGATGTGCTGGTACTCTGATAGGACGCTGAATTGAGAGGTTTCTCGATAAGCAAGCTACACCAATACCAAAAGAAGTTTAGTGTCCTCTTGAAAACTACATGGTTAGGGTTATATGCAAATTGTTAAGAGGTTTGTGCTATGTGGTTGAAACACAGCCATTTGTAGGTACAACCAAGACGCTCGGATCTTTCCCCTATTCGCGATGCTGGCTGGAAAACTATAGCTGGTGTCCAATCCTTTTTTATGGAGGAATCGTATTTTTCGATTACGACACTAGGTGGTTGTGTCTGCGCATTCCCTCGGGGGTTTGGGGCTTTCCGATATTCAAAGGAAAGCTTCTGTGTTATTTGTTCAGAGCACCGTGCTGACTACCTCTCACGCAATCCACACATTCACGTGTCGGTTATTTTACTGTCTGCGCATGGGCAGTCGCGATCCGCCTGTCGATGCTGGTCCAGGGAATTTCCAGTTAAAACATGTCCGTTAATTTTATACTGCTGTCAGTTGTTTGGTGGCTGATATTCCACAGAGGCGGCATCTCACTACCAGCATCTCACGACCATATTTTTGTTAATGCGCGGGAGAGGGATTGACTGTACAGAGACGGCTGAACGATCATCAGAGCAAAATTATTGGAAGACCATGTGGTTTCATCTTTGCCTTCCTGTTGAACCAACTTCTATGGCATGCTAGAGGTATTCCGTGGTACACAATCTTTTATCGACCAATGAGCGCCTATTTCGTATTAGACTTAACGTCACGGATCAGCGTACTCGCTCTCCCGCCCAGACACGCTACAGCATAGACTTAACTGTCATGGTCATGAAGCGAACCGGTTCTGATGCATTTGTGACTAGTGATGGGTTAACGAACATGTGCCCTTACAGATTATGTTGTTTTACGATGTCTGAATACGTGTGCTCGCACTGTGTAACAACATCACGAATGTATTTTACAGTATTGACAACGACATACAAATGGTCAGCTTACATTACGTTGACATGGCTTAAAGCCATAAGATCAGCACTTGATAATGGCCTAAGGCCGAAATTGCAATAGTGTAATAAAAACTTATAACAGCCACTGTCGTGAAGATGATGTCCTTCAAAAAATATTCGAGAGTACGTTGAACCTTCTATATCGACGTCAAGGTATCGGCTGAGTTAAGCGACCCTTATGATATTTAATCATCATGGTCGCATTTCTGGAGCCTTGTTACGCAGTTTATTTCACTTTTGTGGCCCTATTTGTCTTGTTTTCCTTTGTAATTAATAACAAGTAAGTAACCAACATTTTTTTTTCCTTTTTTTTAAGTGGCGGAGACCTTTTAGAATTAACTCCGATTTTTTTGGGAAGAAAGTTGAAAGCACTAAAAAATAAATGAAAAATGATGAAAAAAAATAAAACACCCAATATTATGCGAGGAACCAACACTGGGATAGGAGGGCTGAAGCGAACTTTCTCCGTTCTTCCCTAATGGTACAAGTATTTTCTGTATCATAAACGAAAAACAAAAATGTTGCTGGAGTGCTTGCCTACGAAGATTAGATTAGATTAGATTAGTTTTTCTTTCCATAGATCCGTGCTGAGGAGATCCTTATGGATGTGGAACATGTAATTTTTTTTAAAGCTGGAATAACAATACTCATTGTATGAATATATGCAATATATCATTTGTTTCTATTAAAAAGTTCGTCAATGGAGTAGAAGGAGTTGGCCACTAGTAAGTTTTTCAGGCTCCTTTTAAACTGATCTTTATTTGTAACTAAATTTTTTATGTTTGCTGGCAAATTATTGAAGATGAGTGTTCCTGAGTGAACTAAAGTAAGTGCTTTTAAGTCCTTGTGCAGATCATTTTTGTTCCTGGTATTGTATGTATGAACTGAGCTGTTTGTTGGAAAAAGAGATATATTATTTAGGACAACTTTCATTAAAGAGTAAATATGCTGAGAGGCACTAGTTAATATACCCAGTTCTTTGAAGAGGTTTCTACAGGTCGTCCGTGAATTTACTCCACAAATAATACGTATTACACGCTTTTGGTCTCTGAAAACTTTTGACTTGCAGAGTTACCCCAAAATATTATACCATATGACATTATGGAATGAAAGTAGGCAAAGTATGCAAGCTTCTTAATTTTTATGTCGCCTATGTCTGCTAACACTCTAATTGCAAATACAGATTTGCTAAGGCGTTTCTGCAGTTCTGTGGTGTGCTCCTCCCAACTGAATTTATTATCAAGTTGTAATCCCAGGAATTTAAGACTGTCAACCTCTTCTATCTGCTCGTCTTCATACTTTATGCATATGCTGGGTGGAAACCTCTTACAGGTTCTGAATTGCATATAGTGAGTCTTTTGGAAGTTTAATGTCAGTGAATTGGCTTTAAAGCATTTATTAATACCCATGAAAATATCATTAGCAGACATTTCTAGAACTACACTCGACATACTATTTATTGCAATACTTGTGTCATAGGGAAAGGGACTGAGAACGAGTCTCGATCCGGCAACAAAAGAAGAAAGGACCCGGTAGAGCACTTTCCCGGGAATAGCAAAGGTAGTGAGTTCGAACCTCGTTCCGGCACACAGTTTTATACGCTAGGAAATTTCGTATCACTGCACATTCCGCTGCAGAGTGAAAATTGCATTCGAGAGCAACTCGATTAATAAACAATTGTGGCCTGTGACAAGAATTAAGTATAATAAAATTAAAAAAAAAATTACTTTTAAAACATCATATGTGTCATTCGCGTATCTTTAAATAGACCTCATGCAGTAGACATGGTGGCTGGCAACTTTCAAAGAGCGCAGTTGTTCATTTGTTCCTTACGTCAATCGGCGCTTAGAATGAAGAATGTAAAGTTCAGTGTAGATCAGAATATGGCACTATGTAATTATTTGTTACCGCTTGTATGGAAGTTTGCTGCTCTGCTTAGCCAAACAATATTACATCATAATCATGAGCTATAATGTTGATAAACATACGAAGGCACGCTGAAAAGTAATGCCTCCAAATTTAATATGTGAAAACTCTTATCGCTCTTTAAATAAAACAGTTATTAACATTGTACATTTTTATTCTTCATGTCTACATGTTTGTTTCTCAACACAGTCATCCTGGCGATAAAAGATTTCCCCCAACGAGAGACCAGTTTGTTGACAGCGTCGCAGCAGAATTTTTGACTTTGTTGACGGAGGCACATCATCATCTCATCCCGCACTGCTTCATGATTGTCGAAGAGATTGTCCTCGAAGATGTTCACTAAGTTCTGTAAAAACTTGAAAAATCACCTGGGGCCAAGTCGGGCCTGTATGGAGAGTGATACATGACTGTGAATCCAAGGCATTGCATTTTTGCAGCGCTCGTGTGTGGTGTGGTATTGTCACCACAGTTCACATCTTTCATTCTTCTATTGATTTCAATTGGGGGCACGTTTTCTGCGGTTAAAATCTTGATTACATCGTGCTTAAGATATACACTCATGTTGATGTTACAGTTCGGATCCCTCGAGCCGCAGAGGGTTGTAACTTGCAACAGCAAAGCGTTAAAGTCGACTGATAACATGTATTAAATGTAATACCTCAAGAACAGAATCAAAAATGGTAAGGCATTACTTTTCAGCACGCCTCTGACATAAATGTAAAAATCCAATCAATTCATGAAATTAATTAAAGAACTACATCTAAATCATTTTCGTTCGGGGAATGAAACCTAATATCATAACAGCAGATCAGCAAGCTCACAGGCCATGCTTCTCATCAAAGAACGCTTTGTATAGCCTAATTTGAGAGGATAGTGTGGGATAGTGGGGCACGCATCAAGTTGCCAGTGAAATGAACACATCCAGGAACTGAATGTAGAGAATACTGATGGAGGACCAATTACACAGCTGGTATTGGGGCAAAATGACGATGCCACTATGGCTCCAGTATATTAGGACATGTTTCATAAAAAATATCTGATGATGGTCATTATAGACCGAAACCGGTCGTCTGACGTAAGAATTTGCAATCACAGACGCGAAGTAAAGGAAATTTATTCTATTTTCGGGTCACTGTTCAATTCGCGACCATGTCGCAACTTGTGAATCTAAATGGACACCTGTTCACTAAACTGTTTGCTGCTGATGCATTAAATATGACCTTTATGCTCCATCCACGTCAGCTCATACGATGAAAACATTGCGTTGCACCTCCTCTGGTGGTAACAGAACAGTAGTCATGATACCACTCCCTGCAGAAGCATTTCCGTTACGAAAGCATTTGACTGGATGTGAAACCTTTAGGATTCCGGACGGTGGTTGTTACCAGTCTGCCATTTGGTGAACTCGGCTCAGCTCGTTACACAGACATCAGTATTCAAAGCGCGTCTAGACTGTTATTGCCTTTGACAGGTGCTTCTCACGCGGCACACATGTAATTTGGCAACAGGTGCGGGACAACCTCACCTGAGAAAGGAGACCAGCTGGCTGTCCGCTCTCCCTGAGTCACCTCGTTCTGCGAAGCACTCGCCGCCCCTGGGAGCGGCGGGTTCTCAGCCGCTCCCACATCCTGTTCCGTTTATCGGCTGCTTTCATCTGCTGCGACAGTCCTCATGCCGGGCCTCTGAACAATGCTCGTCGAATGAGCAGCTGGTGTATACCTGTCGGCGTAGCTCGTCGTAGACCTCCGGGAACGCTCCGGCGTGTCTGCTTACAGCCGTCCTCTCATCGCAAACCACGCCAGCGGAGGTTTCTGCACGCTCTCGAACGGCCTGCTACTTCTCGCGGAACATAACACGCTCCTCATAGTGATTTGCGTCCGCAGAACTCTCAAGCGGCAGTTCTAGGCTGCATCTGGCGCGCAAATTACACTGTCTTTTTTACGAAAATGTACGCTGCGTTAACACAATTGGCTGTTGTCGAAGAAGAACTGAGAAAATCGCGAAGGAGATTCAGGGCTCATCGATGGCTTGAGCAGCGATTTGTTGGTAGAGGAACAGTAAAAAATTATGTACAACGATCTGTAATACATACCAGTACAACTTATAAGAGAACTCAAACAAGAGCCCACCTCACTTTCGGTTTTATATTGAATATAGGTAACTCACAGTGTCTAATGTCTCGATGTTGTGTTGACTACCATTACTCTGAAGTAACGCACGTAGGTTTCGAGGTTAAGATGGGTTTCTAGGGCGTGATTCGATTCGTAATTTCAGTGAAATGAAAGACAACATTTTTTCGTGTTGTTGTTGTTGTTGTTGTGGTCTTCAGTCCTGAGACTGGTTTGATGCAGCTCTCCATGCTACTCTATCCTGTGCAAGCTTCTACATCTCCAAGTACTTACTGTAACCTACATCCTTCTCAATCTGCTTAGTGTATTACGTAACTTTAACCTATCCATTTCCCTTTTTAAATTTTCTAACCTACCTGCCTGATTAAGGCATCTGACATTCCACGCTCCGATCCGTAGAACGTCAGTTTTCTTTCACCTGATAACGACGTCCTCCTGAGTAGTCCCCGGCCGGAGATCCGAATGGGGGACTATTTTACCTCCGGAATATTTTACCCAAGAGGACGCCATCATCATGTAACCATACAGTGAAGCTGCATGCCCTCTGGAAAAATTACGGCTGTAGTCTCCCCTTGCTTTCAGACGTTCGCAGTACCAGCACAGCAAGGCCGTTTTGGTTAATGTTACAAGGCCAGATCAGTCGATCATCCAGACTGTTGCCCCTGCAACTACTGAAAGGCTGCTGCCCCTCTTCAGGAATCACACGTTCGTCTGGCCTCTCAACAGATACCCCTCCGTTGTGGTTGAACCTACGGTACGGCCATCTGTATCGCTGAGGCACGCAAGCCTCCCCACCAAAGGCATAGCTGCTCAAAATCTTTGAAAAATCTATTTACTGGCAACATGTAAACATGAAGCACCCTATGAAACCAAGATACGGGTACACAGATTTCACTCAAAGTTTCATAATGGTGGATACTTCCAGTATGTGACTTGTGTTTTCTAGCTGAAATAGATCGGCAGTGACATTAAGATTTCTGGTTATTCGAGAAAATAATATTCAGTCGTTGCCCTGTGCAACATGAATTGCAGCAAATACTTCATTTATGACAAACAACACGAACTGTTGCAGTAATGCTTCCAAGAAAGTAATTGAAAGCAGAAGGTGAAAAAAATCAGGCAGTAAGTAGATGCGAACGTGTAACTTTGCTCTTAGTAGTTTGACACGATCAATTACGCTACATCTACAACAAGTCAGCAATGCTTCAGTTATGTACTATACAATCTGTAACAGCTATAATTACAACTGTCATTTTGCATTTAGCTACGGCGAGGTGTACCTAATATGACGCACTTTTGATAGTTCTTCATTGTGTCGTAGCTTTGAAGCGGTATTGGTTACTTTCACAGCATACACGTTATGACACTAAGACTCGAATAGAGGAGACTTTTAACTACCGATTTTTTTCCGGTCATTTTACTATAACAAATGGTACCTAAAACGACTGGTTTATGAGAGATTCTCAGTATGATGATCCTCTGAAACAGCTTTCATTCATACCACCCAACCTGTGATAAAAAGCAATACCAAATACGGAGCTGTATGTTTGTTTGTATGTAAACCTGATGCCGCACCTCAAGGGCCACGTTCCACTCCATGCGACAAAAATCTCTGATGGTGGGCTCTTCGCTATCTAGTGGGATTCTACGCTGTGACGTCACCATCTCCTCGTCCACCTAAGTTATCGCGTAGCGTTTCAAGGACGACGTTAGAGGAAGTGGCAGGACTGCCAAGGTGAGACTAGAAAGGATTCTACTGGGGTACAATTGCATGTGGCACCCGAATATGGTATTAATACTAATTTAAACTAAAACGAAATATTATATTATAAATGATGTATGTAGCTGATAGGCTACATAAAGCGGATCGCTGACTATACACGACTGCAGGGCCAAAGATACTGTCCATGGACTGAGATTGTAGTGTTGGAGTAAGAGAGCGCTTGACGCATAGTTGTAGGTAGCTGTCTGTGAGAGAAAGAAGATGGAGTAGACAGTTTTTGTGGTGTGTTGTGTGAAGCCACCAAGTGTTAGATTAATGTAGATATGTCAGTATTTTTGGACATGGAAGCAGAAGTGTTCGTGCAAGCGAGGTAAGAATGCTAAGTAGTTATGATATGTGTTTTGCCAGCACGTTAGTATAGATGAGTTGGCTGATAATTTGTAACCCCAGAATGTACGTAAACTGATTGACAGAAAGGCTATTTGGATCTTTCACTTTTGTAGTGCTCCTAAGATTTGTTAACAGAGTTATATGTAATTTGGTGATTTGCATTTATGTTGGATTAGTGAGGTTAAATAATACTTGCTGTTTAAATCTCATTGTTTGTGAATCAGTTGAGAGTAATGGAAATATAATTGGCAGATGTTCTTGAAAAGCCAAACTTAACTTGCAATATAATTTTTGCTAAAAACTCAGTGTTAGTGATTCACCATAATCAGTACCGCCTCCCTGTATAGATCATATATTTTTCAGAGAAATTTTATTTTCTTAAATCTTGTCGTTTACCAGCAAAAAGAATTTCAGGTGCATTTCAAGTATTATGGCCAGCATTGCACACTGCTGAGCCTGTAGCTAGCATTCAAATCTATTTATGAGAGCCCAAAATATATCGCGTTCCACCGTTGCTGCTTTAGAAGTAAGACAATATTCAAAGAAAGTTATATATTTGTATGCTGACGGATTCATTCAATAATATTTAATGGAAGTTACACGCTCTCACTTAAGTATCTGATTCAAAATTTTTTTTAAAGAACCTTACAGAGTGACGCGTATCATTTGAAGTTCTCGTGCCTCTGAACCCTTCACTAAGTAGCATTTTCAAACATCTTGTAGTATGAGGAAAAAATAATACATCGAGAAAGCACTTGGCTCGTTGTCTCTCACACTGTACAATATGGTGTTACAATTCTTTAATGTTAGTAATGTTACTGCAAATCGCATAGAAAGTTTTACTCATTGTAATCCTACAAAATAATCTTTTATTTCTGAATGAAAGCCATGGGATTATTAAATAATTCACTTACGTTTTGCATACTGTAATATTAATGCTAACATCGAATATAATTGTAAACTGTAGTACGCCTTTTCTGCAGGTATTTGTCCGGACATTAAATAGTACAGACCAGAAGAGAATAGAAGCTTTTGAAGCAGAAATACGTTGTAGATTAAATGGTTACATCCAATAACTAAAGAGAAAGCAGTGAATCGAATTGGAAGAAAAAAAAAATTAGTGCACAATTGGCCAAAAGAAGAACCACGTTCAGAGGACATATTCTGACGAATCAAGGAAGCATAAGTTGGGTAATGGGCTGAAGCGTGGAGGGTAAGAATTACAGAAGAAGTCCAAGGCTTCAACACAGTAAGCGGGTTCAAATGGTTGTAGGCTGTAATAGGTATGCAGAAATTTAAAGGCTTGCTCAGAACAGTCTGTCTTGAAGAGCTATACCAAACCAGTACATATAATGATGACCACAACAACAAACGGCAATTGCATTAGTGTACAGAGTAAAATTCAATCACTTACAAAAGTAGGCAATCGTTTTAGTTTTTGTTCAGAATGAGTGAGTAAACTCTGCTTCAAAATTTCATTGTGTTCTACAACAGTTACTTACTGTCTTTGTACTACTTGGTGCCCAAATAGGTTCCTCACGCTGCACTGTAGGAACGTAACTTCGCCTGAGTCTCCACTTTTTCACCGTTTTAAAGAGAAATGAAGTGCGAGAGATTGGGTTAAATGTCCGTTCCACTTCCTCCCTTATGACCTCTTGAAGCGTCGCGGTTTTTTGCTTGCCTTGCAAGCCAAATGCCTTCTGATCTTCCTCTTTCACTATCTGACGAACACTTGTTAAATTACTTTCTTCCTCCATCACAGACATCTATACGACGTTTGGAAGCGTTCAAACTTCTTGCGTGTGACTCTTTTTTGATGCATTGTCTCGATATACTGGCACCATTTTATGAAGTCGTCTGCTGTCGAAACCTCTTTCAGGAGTAGGGCTTGACACATGTCCTCAGCAACACCCTTCATGATATGTGCAACCTTATCTTCCTCCTTCATTCTAGTATCCATTATTTTACATGGCTCAAAGGGGTCTTGAATGTAGGATGTTGTCGTTTCTTATGGACGTTGTGCCCTGCACTTTAATTTATCTTCAGTCTTGCACTTCTGAGGGCAACGGCCTTGCCGCAGTGGATACACCAGTTCCCGTCATCACCGAAGTTCAGCGCTGTCGGGTGTGGCCGGCACTTGGATGGATGACCATCCAGGGCGCCATGCGCTGTTGCCATTTTTCGGGTCCACTCAGCCTCGTGATGCCAATTCAGGAGCTACTCGACGGAATAGTAGCGGCTCCGGTCAAAGAAAACAAACGTAACGACCGGGAGAGTGGTGTGCTGACCACATGCCCCTCCTATCCGCATCCTCAACTGAAGATGACACGGCGGTCGGATGGTCCCGATGGGCTACTTGTGGCCTGAAGACGGAGTGCTTGCACTTCTGACGTTGTGTGTCGCCTAAATACTTGAGCAGTTTGCCTGGAGTACTTCCTAGCTTGTGAACTTATTCTCGTTGTTATCGTACTATTGCTTGGCAGTGCCCTCCAAGTAGAAAAATACGTTACCCAAACACACGGTGTCATCCCATTTGCTAAATTTGGCTATACGCTCATGTACCTTCAGCCACTTCTTTGTATCTTGGCCGTAGTCACCAGAGAACCCGGAAGGGTGTCTCATGTGATAGCACACAGTTGCTGTTATCGTAACGTCCTCTCCTTCTTCTGTCTCCGATAGATTGCAATCTGTCGAATATGGCTCGAACTCGGGTTTCTCGCCATGTAAACGGCAGCTCTGTCGTGGCCTGATGGGAGCCACTGTGTCGTCGATAATGTGCGTTACCACAAGTCCCAATACCCAGCGCCTCCACCACAATAATTTCACGTAGAAGAAGGTGTAATTAGATGAATGACTTACACTAACTTAACTTAATGAAGGTTTCTTGATCAATTGCCCATACAAGAGCGCGGAGCGAACTGAGATGGAAGCAGCAAAAATTATCCCGCGAAAGATGCTGTTGTGTCAGGAGTGTTCCCGCTGCCACATTGGTCGTTGTGATTTTTTAAGTGCATCATCAGATCTACCAGCAAGTGTCTTTTTTCTGATCCTAATCTTAATGCATAACTCGGGAGAAACATGTAGTTGAACGGAGATATTGTCCGTGCTGTAAATGAGAACTATGCGAAGTGAAGTCAAATACTAATTTCATTTTCATGCGAATAAAAAGCAAATTATACATATCCTTAATTTACTCTGATCGGATACTCAAATTTCACCTGTGTTTATTATTGAGTTAGAAGTATTTCATCCAACTTGTTGTCCAGATTATGTTTCCATTTGTTAATAGATTTATAGGAGGCAGAAACTTGTCGTAGGTTAGTGCATAAAACACTTGCGACGCGAGCTGTTTTGCTTTTAACCCTTTCAGTCCGAAAAATTTTAAAGCAAATATAATTTTACAATTTTTCACAAATGTAACCCATATTATCACAATCGGCAATGAATAAAAGAAGAAAATCGCACAAAGTAAATAATAAAATCTTTTAAGCAGGTTGTTTTACTTTGGAAACTTGAGGCACACAGTTTTTCAGCACCCACCATTTCATGTGATATATTTGAAGACAAATTCGCACTTCGCCTAGACATAATTCCCTATCTCGAAACTTCTATGAACTCATAATGCCTAAAAAATAAGCAAACATGGGCCTAATATTGAATAAACGTTGTATCAAAGCTACATACTGCCCCATTGGTTTCATTTCCGTAGTATCCTTAGAAGCGGTAGTACAAACCCATACATATGTTACAATAACTTACTTTCACTGACAATGATCTCCTCAGCATGGCCACTAAAAAAAAAAAAAAATGCCGCATGTCACTATCTCCTACAATTACGTAGTTCATAGCACAATCCCAGCGCGAATGTTGGTTTGACCGCTAATAAGTCACTACTATAATGCACTACATTCGTAGAAGTACCTCAGTGTACCACTAGAGGTCTGTCTTGCAACAGCATCGGTTGTTTCACGCTGAAGGCACAGGTTGTGTGCTGGTGCTTCAAAAGGTTTAATGAAGTGGTTGCTTCAGGCAGAAACTGCTACTACTGGAAGGGTTACACTTTTTCATCAATTCCTCAATTTGAGAGTAATTTACTTTAACATATGGTAGTCTCCCTACAGCAAATTTATTACGTTGAATGGGGGAAGCAGAGCAACGAAATTGAGTGTTCACATTAGACTTGCGATATTACTCACAAATATCACGTCACATCTGACCGACGATTGTGTATCATTTCTCCTCTCCTCCGCGTCCCCTCTCTCTCCACGTCACCCCCTCCTTCTCACACTCTCATTCAATCCTGACAATAGCAACTAAAGTTCATCCCACGTTCAGATTCATACAACCGTAGTGAATTAATTATTATTTTGGCAGAAGCTGCGTGATTTGTGGATACATGCCAATCATATGGTGATGTACGTTCTTTCATTTCTTAGGTTATCACCAGTATAATCTAAAAGTCGATACGGTTTGCAAAGTGTGAACTTTTTGAACAGCACAGTTTTCAAAAGCAGTATGATTCGTGTAGAAATAGGAACACACAAATATGTATAACAGCTTTAACATCTATTCATATCCTATTAACAATGTTTGTAGAAGGTACCAGTATGTGTAATTACCTACTTCTCTTTTTTCCCATTCAGGTAGCTCTTCATCGTAAAAGAGAAATGAATTGTTAAAGAAGAAAATCTCTATTTACGTAAAGAAACAAAAAAAGCAGAAAATAGCAGTAGCCTTCTCAGTTTTTCCTAACACGTGCGTCAGTATTTCACAATTCATTTACTCTCCCTGCTCTCTTGCCTTGTGCTTTCCGTACTTACGTTTCACCTAGTGATAATGGAAAATACGTTTTGATAAGTTTCTTCCCAGGAACAACGCGAAGTTTATTTTATTTATTTGCTATTGGTTATGACAAACATTATCGTATTACAGACAATAGCCACTCGTCCTGCATTTCGCGCACAGACGAAACTCGTCTCCCTTCCTTAGGTACTGTGATCATTATATACGTCTGTTCTTACAACTTGCATTACTTCGGGCACCAATGATGAAGACTGAGATCGGACAAACGGAACAGCAGAAAAGAGAAAGAGAATCTCGTGACAAGCAATTCGCAGCTACCCGTCGTTGGCATGCACATGAAAAGTAATAACTTTAACAGCAAATATGTATCTTAGATTTGTCTCCTCAGCCACTCGCTAACTCATAACAGACAATGATCCTCTTGCAAGGCGAAAAAGTTAGCGTGTTGAGAGTCTATAATGATGACGATAAATGCATCTAAAACTCGTATTTAACTTTTCTAGTTTCGTAGTTCGAAGCATGTTCCTGTGTATTTTGCTTGTGATCCGTCTGGTAAGACCCATTCCCCGTTTTGTGTACGACATTCAACATCAGCCATTTAAATACATTTCTTATGAGTGTTTCGTTTCCATGTATCCGCAAGAACCAAGTCCACAGAATATGACAGGTTACTACCATAGTAGAGTAATGTTACCAGCCAAAGAGCAAAGTTTTAATTCCTTGAGAAACACACTCCGGGAACCACGTAACGAAGACTGCAATGAATTTACGCAGTTAGGTGTCCTTTGTCGCTTCAGTTGCAAATTTAATGATAAGCAGACCATTGCTCTTCCTAAGATATAACGAATGAATCCGTCAACTAAATATCTGAAAACTATTTATGCTCTTTGTTGTTATACACAAAGGAGTAAAGGGCATTATTTCAACGCTGTAGATATTACAAAAGCAATATTCCCATGCTACTCCTTTAGGACTGAGATGAGTTTGATATTCTTGGATCAAAGACACTGCACTGTGCTCTGCACCCCACCAGGCCCGTGAAAGCGTCGGTCGACGTCGATCGGGACTTTTGTTTACATCCCTCCTACCACGATGATAAATGATGGGTGGAGAGCGAGGTCGTTCGACAAGAGGGAGCTAGAGAATCGGAAAAGACGTCAGGCTTTCTTACTTTCCCAGCTACACAACAGTGACGTGTCTTATATGGGCAACTTTCTCCTACTGGTTTGCATTTGCATATTCATAAGAATATCACCGGAGAACACGCGACAAGTGTTGACATCTGCGACACGACATAGCAGTCCGAGTTCTTGTGGGAGGACATAATACGACCTGGAAGAGTTTCTAAACATAGTCCGTAAGCGGGAGATGTTCCATATATATTCCGTAAACTGAAGAAAAAAGATTGTCCTCTACAATGCAACACACACTATAGTAAAACTTTTGTATCGCGTTGGTTTTGTCTGCAGAAAACAGTCAGTACTAACACAAGTCCTCGGATTACAGCCAAGTACAAGAAGATACACTCTGAAATTCGAGACATTTCTATAATATCTTCGTTTCTTCTTGGATCCTCTTTCAAACAGAGACCGAGAAAAATATAAGACATTCGTTTCCATTGCAGTCTGCCTCTTCAGAAATCAACTCCTATGTTAAAGAAGGAAGGAAGATTTGTATTTAGCGATCCGTCAATGACGAAGTCATTGACAGAGCTCAAGCTCGGATTTAACAGTGATTAGTAAGGAAATACACCATGACCTTCCAAAAGAACAATTCCTATATTCCACTTAGGTGGTTTAGAAAAATCATAGGATATCTAGGTATTGATGACAGGACGGGTGTGTAAAGAGCGACCCTGGGAACAGCCGTAACAGTTACAAAAGTTATGAAAACGTAGCAACAGCCTTAAATCGGTCATTAAAACAGAGATACCAAAGTAAAACTGCAACTGAGTGCTATGCTTGGTAGCAGAATGAAGAGATTTGGAAATTCTACCACGCTTATTTTATTTCTTATAGGGCATGTAACGTATTTTATTCATCCCATAAACAAATGCCTCTTGGAAGTAGAAAGAAGCTGAATTGTAAGTGTATTCACGTGGATTGCAATACATCAGTGAACATTTAACACAGGTTGCGTTGATGAAATCTTCGCGATCTATTCTCCTAGTAAATTCATCTTCTTTAAGCAAAATTTTCTCCACTCATCACCTTGTGACGATCAAAGCTAAGTACCCAGTAAGGAAATTTTTGTTCCAAAACTAAACAGCCTGTGAAATTCTTCGTGAAGGCCTACATTCCAATATACGTTACAATGTAACCGAAATACTGTATTGTTTAGCAAAATGTGCAATGAAATACTTCTCTGAAATTGGAGAAGTTGGCCAAAACTAATTTTCTAAATAACTTTGAAGTTCAAAATGTCTCCGATCACACAATCAACATGGGTACAGAAAATCTGTCGAATACGTGTGTACCAGTCTGTCTGCAGTGATGATAAACTCTGTAAATCCTTCTGGACTTGCTGTGGGCGAAAAAATAAATGAGTTGACCTCTGTGAAATATTTGCTAGAGTACCAGGGTGCATGGAAAGGTCCCTGTTGTACATTACACAGCCAACAGTAAATCTCATTTTAACGACGGGCATCAGGATTCGGGTAATGAAGTCTTCACGTGTCTCTTACGATATTATTAGTGAACTTCATTGATGATTTCAAGTGGAATTACGGCGGAGTATATCCACAGCAAAGTTTGCACTATATTTTAATACATGTAAATTTACTGCTTTCTGATTTAAACACACAAATTTTCAGTACGCGTCCATTCCCGATCGTGTTACGACTTACTGCATGCCCTATGACTTACGACTAAGTTTTACATATACATTTTCAGATTAATAGTTGCTTACTTTCGAATACTTCGTGGGAGCAGACAGTTACTGTTAAAATCACTCTTGATCACAAATTTATTGATTATGGTAACCGGTTTTGACCACAGCTGTGGTCATCTTCAGACCAAAATGCTGCATGAGCAGGAGCGTCCTTCTGGTGGTAAATCATCAGAAGGAGGCTCCTGATCACACAGCATTTTGGTCTGAAGATGACCACAGGCGTTGCCGAAACCGGTTACCACAATAAATAAATTTGTGAGCAACACTGATTTTAATAGTAACTATTAATATAGGCTGATTAGTAAGAATACCGCAGGCGTCTTTCAGAGAAGTATTTCCATCAAATAAACATCCACTGCCAGACAAAGAAAAAGAGGAAGTTCCCAGATGTCATGGTCGGATGTCGCTTTCAACTGACTCGAAGCCAGACCGAGAAACATTTATGGCGGTTTGCTACTACGAGGGTACGAGCAACACTTATTTTAATAGTAACTATTAATATAGGCTGATTAGTAAGAATACAGCAGGCGTCTTTCAGAGAAGTATTTCCATCAAATAAACATCCACTGCCAGACAAAGAAAAAGAGGAAGTGCCCAGATGTCATGGTCGGATGTCGCTTTCAACTGACTCGAAGCCAGACTGAGAAAGATTTATGGCGGTTTGCCACTACGAGGGTATCTAGCAACCAGAACATGAAAGTAGGTAACATAAGAAAAGATATATCATCAAACCAGTCAAAAGACTGCCGATTTAAAACAGCATTTGCTTTAAAATGATGCTGGCGTTATTCCTTCTGCTAACCGATGGTGCTTTTCTTTCCCTCTCTTTATCAGCTCCAAGAGATTGCTCTCTCTTTAGTGACACAATCATTGAAGGAACGTTTATATTTCGTTGATTTGGGGTTTGCTACTTCGAGCGGGAACAACGTTATTGTTCGGCATTACACAAAATATAAAGAAAATATGTAGATGCTGCTGCGTTGACAGTGGGTGATATACAGGTTTTACGAAAGAGATGAAGTTCAATAACTGCTGTTTTCTCGTCAGGTAAATGAAAACTGCCATTTACTGTCGCTAAAGTGTTGCACAAATCTAATTACAGCGCTATTCAGGAAGAAGTAGTGAAGCGTAGAACTCATTCTGTGCAGAAAATTGATACAAATAACAGAATAGGAAAACGATTACTCGTAAAAACTGCGTAGCCGAGATGCAAATCTGACAAGAGTCTTCAAAATTTATCGTTGTTAAAGGATAAATTACGACCATTGTAATTAGATACGAGCACACATTAAGAGACCAAACATTATGTCCGCTTACGTAATAGCATGTTAGTCACCGGTTTCAAAAGCAATACGGGTATGGTTCTGTGTGGAATGGACTCGACAAGTCCTCGGTAGGTTTCTGTAGACATGAGGCTCCGGATAGCTACAAATAAGTCACACAGTTCTTGTAAATGTCGGGAAAGTGGTTTCTGGGTATAGAGTTGGGGCCCGACAGCTCACAGATGTGTTCTATTGGGTTCTGATCTGGCGAATTAGATGACCAAGGCTTCCACGCGCGTTCACTCCTGAAGTCATTGTAAAACGATTCCGGCATTGTGTCACGGACAGCTATCCAGCTGAAAGATGCCAGTGCCGTGATGGAAGGGGGGGGGGGGGGGGATGAAACCTGGAGGGATGTAGGTGGTGTGAAACAACGTTGACATAGTCCACAACTGTTACGTTACCTTTAATTTTTACCATAGGTCCCATAGCGAATGTTTCATGCAACATACGTGTAATTTGCCGCCACCGGCTTGAGTCCGTGTCGTAGTAAATATTTCGAGGAACCTTTTGCTGGATGATGGCATCTGCAGAACTGACTATCGACCTGGTGAAGCAAGAAATAAGTTCATCCGATCAGGTGACTCGTGCCCGTTGACCCCCAGTCCCTTCCCACTACAGTCGTGATTCACGAAGCCAGTTTAACGACGGAACGTGTAAACTTTGTCTGCAGCAACAAACTCATTTTCAACGGTGTGCGCTGAAAGGCGTGCTCCGAAAAACTTGTACCGGCACCAGCATTATACTCCGTCATCAAATTTGCTACAGATCGCCTCCTATTCGGCTTGAGAAAGTGGGTAAGTCTCCGTCCTCTATGTCCGTGATTTGGCGTGGGCTTCCAATACCTAACAGCCATCTCGGGGTTTCACAGTCCTCCAACACCTTCCACAGATGCTCATGACCTCAGCACGCAATCAGTCTACCATCTTCGTCGTTTCCGAAATGCTCGTTCCCAGGACTTCTGTCAAAATCACTTACGTCAGTGGATTTTCTCATCCTTATCCTGAACCAACGCTACAATGATTCTGTATTGGAATCAACTCTCCTTATATGATTTCCTTACCACGTCACCTACCTGCATCGCCAGTAGGCGCCGTACTGTACAATCTGTGGGCACTGGTAATACTGTATTGGCTCATCAATGCGTTTCTTTGTGGGGTGACTCCCCGTCTCAGAAGGTCAACTATCAGACGCTCGTCATGACGCCTAACTTTCTCAAGTGCTCAAAGAACGGGATAAAGCGTAGGTTGCCCAGTGAAAAGACGGCAGATAGAGCAATACGGCTTGCAAGAGACAATAGAGGAACGAGAGGGAACTGGGCAAATGACATTTGAAAAGGGGCAGCTGCAAAATGGATAACTGCAGGTGAAGGTCGTAACTCATGGATATGTCAGAAAGACCTTTTTATCCAGCAGTAGATCTCGATTGACTCATGATGATTGCCAGTGCGTTTATGGTTAATATTGATGCGGTTCTTTCGACGACATTACACAAATATAATTTGGAACATTGGCAACGTTAATCTTTCCCAGAACGTAAACTGACAACAAGTACCAACACAGACAATTACATCTATTCACATACTATTCACATACTCTTTTGTTCCAGTAGTAATATTAAAAAAATGGTTCAAATGGCTCTGAGCACTATGGGACTTAACTGCTGAGGTCATAAGTCCCCTAGAACTTAGAACTACTTAAGCCTAACTAACCGAAGGACAACACACACATCCTTGCCCGAGGCAGGATTCGAACCTGCGAACGTAGCGGTCGCGCGGTTCCAGACTGTAGCGCCTAGAACCGCTCGGCCAAACGAAGTAACATCTCTGATGTTCATAGTCTCATGTTGAGTCAGAATAATATGATGTACACTGGACGTTCCATCAATAAATATTCATTTAAAAGTAAACTTTTGTAGAATATATTATTAACGCACTTTTGGCAGCCGAAGTGAAATTCGAGCCCTACAACGACTGAAATCGGTAAATGCCAATGTGCAAGAGATACATTCCTATTGAGGACATGCTGACGAATTTCGCGGCGTGTCGATAACACACGTGAAGCGATCGAGTAGTAAAGCTTAGGTCCATCGCGTCTGCGCTGGTTGTCTGCATCCGTACACTCGGCAGTGTTCGCTGTCTCGCAGTAGTGGAACAACGGTCTGTGTTTGGATGGATTGCAACCAGCGTGTATGCTCCATGTGAGATTGGATTAAGTCTACGGTGCAGCAGTGTTCCATCTAGCCGCGATTATTCTCTATGAGCACATCCAATTGACGGAAGTCTACAGTCTGGCGGCCCTCAAACCTTTGGTCGCTAGTTCCGCAGACGTGTCTGTGGGTGGTCATCATGCTGTGCCGTGGTTGATGAAGAGTATTTTTTAACAAAGTCATTACAGAAATTTTATTAATGTACAGTGACGTGACAAAAGTCATGGGATAGGTCTTAATACCATTTGGGAACTCCTTCTGACAGTTGTAGTGCAGCAGTTTGACGTGACATGGACTCAACAATTTGTGGGAAATCTGCTACAGAAATACTGAGCTCAGCTTCCTCTATAGAAGTCCATAATTGCCAAAGTGTTGAGGGCCCAAGATTTTGTGCACGAACTGACCTCCTGAATATGTGCCATAAATATTTAATTGGATTCATGTCGGGTGTTTGGGTGGCCAAATCATCCTCTCGAACTGCCCACAGAGTTCTTCAAAAGAATCTCGAGCAGCTATGGCCCAGTGACATGGAGCACTGTCGTCCATAAAAATCTGATAGTTGTTTGGGAACATGAAGTCCAGAAATAGGTGCAAACGGTCTCCAAGTAGCCGATCTTAAACAGGAGTCAGTCTATTCCACGTAAACACAGCTATGGAGCCTCCTACAGCTTCCACAGTGCGTTGTTGACCACTTTGGATCACGGCATCGTAGCGTCAGCGCCACAATCTAGATCTAACATCAGCTCCTGCCAACTGACATCGGGACTCATCTCAAGTGGTCACGGTTTCCCAGTCGTCTAGGGCCCAACCGATGTGGTCACGAGCCCAGGAGAGTCGCTTCAAGCGACGTCGTGCTATTAGGAAAGGCAATCTCGCAAGTCACCTGCTGCGACAGCCCATTAACGATGAGCTGATCTAACGGAAATGTTCGGCGCAAGTCCCACCTTGATTTATGCGGCTATTTCACACAGTGTTGCTTGTCTGTTAGCACTGACAATTGTACGCCAACGCCGCTACTCTCGGTCGTTAAGCGAAGGCCGTCGACCACAGCGTTGTCCGTGGTGAGAGGTAATGGCTGAAATTTTGTATTCTTGGCCCAGTTTTGACATTGTTGATATCGGAATGCTGACTCCCTAAACGGTTTCAGAAGTGTAATGTCCCACGTGTCTACCTAGAACTACCATTTCTGCGTTGAAAGTATGTTAATTCCCGTCGTGCTGCCACAGTCACCTCTTTTCACATGAACCACCTGAGTACCTACGACAGCTGCGCCAATGCACTGCCCACATACACCTTGTGAACCTGAGACTACCACCGTCTGTACGTGTGCGTATCACTATCCCCTGATTTCTGGCACCTCAGTGTACTTGGATCCTATTGAAGCTGATGACCATGAACTCGTTAATCCTCAAATGAAGACCCATTTAACGGTGGAGGCAGCGCTTCAGGGAACTGAATGAAAAGTAACTGCGTCCTTTATACAATTACGCGTTTTCCTATGTCGCGATAATCTTATTTGAGGTAAGCTGTTTTACAATCATGTTCTGCACAAGCTGATAAAGGTTAATTTATCATGGTCGAAGTCTTTTTTTCAGATGAAATATATTTGTGGATATTTAACCTTTAATACACTCCTGGAAACTGAAATAAGAACACAGTGAGTTCATTGTCCTAGGAAGGGGAAACTTTATTGACACATTCCTGGGGTCAGATACATCACATGATCACAGTGACAGAACCACAGGCACATAGACACAGGCAACAGAGCATGCACAATGTCGGCACTAGTACAGTGTATATCCACCTTTCGCAGCAATGCAGGCTGCTATTCTCCCATGGAGACGATCGTAGAGATGCTGGATGTAGTCCTGTGGAACGGCTTGCCATGCCATTTCCACCTGGCGCCTCAGTTGGACCAGCGTTCGTGCTGGACGTGCAGACCGCGTGAGACGACGCTTCATCCAGTCCCAAACATGCTCAATGGGGGACAGATCCGGAGATCTTGCTGGCCAGGGTAGTTGACTTACACCTTCTAGAGCACGTTGGGTGGCACGGGATACATGCGGAAGTGCATTGTCCTGTTGGAACAGCAAGTTCCCTTGCCGGTCTAGGAATGGTAGAACGATGGGTTCGATGACGGTTTGGATGTACCGTGCACTATTCAGTGTCCCCTCGACGATCACCAGTGGTGTACGGCCAGTGTAGGAGATCGCTCCCCACACCATGATGCCGGGTGTTGGCCCTGTGTGCCTCGGTCGTATGCAGTCCTGATTGTGGCGCTCACCTGCACGGCGCCAAACACGCATACGACCATCATTGGCACCAAGGCAGAAGCGACTCTCATCGCTGAAGACGACACGTCTCCATTCGTCCCTCCATTCACGCCTGTCGCGACACCACTGGAGGCGGGCTGCACGATGTTGGGGCGTGAGCGGAAGACGGCCTAACGGTGTGCGGGACCGTAGCCCAGCTTCATGGAGACGGTTGCGAATGGTCCTCGCCGATACCCCAGGAGCAACAGTGTCCCTAATTAGCTGGGAAGTGGCGGTGCGGTCCCCTACGGCACTGCGTAGTATCCTACGGTCTTGGCGTGCATCCGTGCGTCGCTGCGGTCCGGTCCCAGGTCGACGGGCACGTGCACCTTCCGCCGACCACTGGCGACAACATCGATGTACTGTGGAGACCTCACGCCGCACGTGTTGAGCAATTCGGCGGTACGTCCTCCCGGCCTTCCGCATGCCCACTATACGCCCTCGCTCAAAGTCCGTCAACTGCACATACGGTTCACGTCCACGCTGTCGCGGCATGCTACCAGTGTTAAAGACTGCGATGGAGCTCCGTATGCCACGGCAAACTGGCTGACACTGACGGCGGCGGTGCACAAATGCTGCGCAGCTAGCGCCATTCGACGGCCAACACCGCGGTTCCTGGTGTGTCCGCTGTGCCGTGCGTGTGATCATTGCTTGTACAGCCCTCTCGCAGTGTCCGGAGCAAGCATGGTGGGTCTGACACACCGGTGTCAATGTGTTCTTTTTTCCATTTCCAGGAGTGTACATATAGTGATTTACAGGGTTAACTGCATGTCAGATATTATTCAGTCTGTGGTGTCGTTCACAGACTGCTACACCCAAGTCGGCTGAGTGAATCGATACCACAGGCCATACCTAGGGCCAACAGCAATTCTCAACGACGTATGAGGTGTGCTTTTTAAGACCACGTCTCTCCACCAGCAATGCAGCACCTTTGCATTGATATCAGTATGGTGTTGAGCACGTAAGAGCTCAACCCAGTTGGAGACCTCAGCCGCAGCAGTCATCATCGTGTACTACAGTGGCAGTTTAAATGGTTCAAATGGCACTGAGCACTATGGGACTTAACATCTATGGTCATCAGTCCCCTAGAACTTAGAACTACTTAAACCTAACTAACCTAAGGACAGCACGCGACACCCAGTCATCACGAGGCAGAGAAAATTCCTGACCCCGCCGGGAATCGAACCCGGGAACCCGGGCGTGGGAAGCGAGAACGCTACCGCACGACCACGAGCTGCGAACGGTGGCAGTTTAAATTTCCGATGAAATATACCTTCGTAAATGTTGCATTTTGTACTGCAAGGCCACAGTTTGTTAATTTGTGTGTCTAGTGATGCTTTCATAGTCAACAACATTTGCAAAAAAATGGCTCTGAGCACTATGGGACTCAACTGCTGAGGTCATTAGTCCCCTAGAACTTAGAACTAGGTAAACCTAACTAATCTAAGGACATCACAAACATCCATGCCCGAGGCAGGATTCGAACCTGCGACCGTAGCGGTCTTGCGGTTCCAGACTGCAGCGCCTTTAACCGCACGGCCACTTCGGCCGGCAACAACATTTGCAAATTTTCAAGCAGTCTTGTGGGAAAGGTCTGTGTCAAAGGTAAGTAAATCTTTTGTTCGTTTAAGTAACAAAGTGAACTAATATTTCACGTGTTCTAATTTTCTAAGATTTCTCCCATAGGAACCAAAGAACCCACGGTTATGGCTGAACGAAAGTACTGTAGTTTCGTCTGGCCGCAACATAGGTTATAAATCTTATTTTCTGCACAAATATTTTGTTATTCTCCCTGGCAATTTCGGGTGTACTCGGCTTGGTGTAATCGTGTATGTTATACATGTAACTCGGCAAATTTTGCTGCCAATGTGGCTGTTTGTAACTGAACTAGTACAGGCTGGCTTTGAATGAGCTATCGAGTTTACTACAGAAATTATTTTCAATTTTCTTTTTTCTATTTGTCAATTTCAAACGCTTTAGAGGTATAATATTTTTTCATACGGATTATTGTTTCTTAAATGTGCCTAATTTCCTTTGTTAATATGGAATGACTGCAAAGAATGGGAAATTTTGGAATGAAGATTAGTAGCGTTCTCGCTTCCCACGCCCGGGTTCCCGGGTTCGATTCCCGGCGGGGTCAGGGATTTTCTCTGCCTCGTGATGGCTGGGTGTTGTGTGCTGTCCTTAGGTTAATTAGGTTTAATTACTTCTAAGTTCTAGGGGACTTATGACCACAGCAGTTGAGTCCCATAGTGCTCAGAGCCATTTGAATGAAGATTAGTGGATGTGCACAATTACGATACGCATATATAGTGCAAGGTAGGTCTTTATTGAATATTACAGCTGATGCACCTTCACTCATGACGCTCGAGATTTCAGAGATCGCGCTGTCCATACAGTTCACGGGCCCACTTACACATGCCACCCGGGTTGGCCACTTGGTGTACTCTGGTAAGCCGCCAAAGAAACAACATTATTCATATTGTCGAAACGAGTGCTCGGCCTATTCTGTAACTTGTATTACTGTTGTCCAGTTAATGTGTTCAGTGATACGCGCAACTTCAGTCTGTCTTACATGTTGCTCTATGAAGTACTGTGTTCCCTAAATCGCATTTGCTCTTGGTATAGCAACAGGCTTTTTTTAAATATTTTTTAATATCAGACGCGATAGGTGAGCTCCACCTCGGCGCACATATTCCTGCAGCCTGGTAGGAAGGGTATGCCTGTCTCGACCTAATATTTCACTAGGAACGCTGGAGATTTCCTCTCGTAATCTTGCTTTAAATACTTCGGTGGTAGCAGGACGAGCACGAAAAATTGCGCTCTTAGGGTGGCCCCAGAAGAAAAATTCCCACGTTGTCAGATCAGGCGATCTAGGGGACCATTCAGTGTCAAAGTGCCTTGAAATGACACGCTTACCAAACAATCGTCGCACAGTGCCATCAATAACCGTGCTCCATGTGGCATTCCTCCGACGTGTTGAAACTGAGTGTTGGCAGGAAAATGGATCAGTTACCACACAGCAAAATATTCCATCATGGCAACTTACCGAACATTTGTTGCCCTGGTTTGCGTCCATCATCATCTTCAAAAAAGTAGGGACCTATAACGCCACACCATGGCATGACGCACCATACAGTAACCTCGCTGTTGGGCGGTAGAAGCTCATGTAGCTGACGGGGATTTTGCTTAGACCAGCAGCGAAAATTCTGTCAATTGACAAAGCCAGTGAGGTGGAAGTAAGCTTCGTCTGACATCCACACGTTGTTAACGTAACGTCATCGTGCACTTTTGTTAACAAGCGTTCAGCATAGTGCCTACGCACTAGCAGGGCGTTAGGCTAAAGTTGCTGAGCGATTTGCGGCGAGTACGGATGAAATTTTAAATTCACTTTCAGTAGTCGTTGAACATTGAGATGATGCAACTGTAGACACTCAGCATGGCGTATAACAGAGCTCTGTCGGCTTCTTATGAAAGCAGTTCGCACAGCCTCCATGTTGTCACCCGTTCGGGGTCTTTCTGCAGATTGCTTCTTCATTATATAACCCACTGCTTCAAAACTGCCCATCTAGATGCTGATTTCATGAGCTAAGGAAAACCGACAGTGCCGTCCGATGTTGAAATGAGGCCTAAATTCTCGTCGCACCGTTTCTGGACTTCCGTTTTTGTAATAGGATTTTTCTACAAACTCATGCTGCACACCGTTCCATTGCTCCACGTTTACTGTTCGCTAATTGGGAAGACAGTGCGAGCAGCATACTAAAGAGTGCGGCAAATACAAGGTTCCCGGAGAACAGAGTTCCAGGGTACAGAGAAACAACAGCAGAGCAAAAGAAATACAGCACTAATCTGAGTACCGCAGATGCTAGAACTGACCACCATTCACCTCTTGGCAAGTTCCTGGAGGCTGATGGAACCTGGGCTGCTGGAATGGTTCAGATTCCATTCGAAATACTCTGCTGCAGTTCTTGAAGGCTATGACACGCCTTAGACTCGAGGGCTCCTCAGACAAAGTAATTGCACACTGACAGATCAGGTGACCTGGATGGGCCGGTAGGGCTGCTAACAACTGTCAGGCGTGAAGATTGTGTAAATATGCTCCAAGATTCGGCCTGCTCTCTGGTCAGTTGCTTCATCCTGTTGGAAGTAACTCTAGGCCTTTTCCTCCTCCATTAATATCGCTACAAAAGGTTTCCAAATGTTGGCAATGTAACGCACGGAAGTCAGCATCTGATGAAAGAAGACCAGACCAATAGTGCGGGCCGGCCGGGGTGGCCGAGCGGTTCTAGGCTCTACAGTCTGGAACCGCACCACCGCTACAGTCGCAGGTTGGAATCCTGCCTCGGGCATGGATGTGTGTGCTATCCTTAGGTTAGTTAGGTATAAGTAGTTCTAATTTCTAGGGGACTGATGACCTCAGAAGTTAAGTCCCATAGTGCTCAGAGTCATTTGAACCAATAGTGCGGAGTGCAGACACTGGACTCCAAACCCCAACCTTATGATCACGCAATGGTGCTTCGAGGAAGCTATGTTGATTCTCCGCAGCCCAGAACGTGTGATAGTGTGAGTTGACATAACCACTCAGATGACACCAGGGTTCATCAGACATAAAGAAAAGATCCCTGTCCAAGTCATTCATTGCTATCTCAGTGACGAAACAATCACCAAAATGTATGCTTTGATAATCATCTGCTGCTTTTAATGGCTGAACGACTGACACTAGGAGGGGATGTATGTGCTGGTCCAGGTGGGGTATTCGTTCGCATGATCGACGAGACATGCCGGTCTCTTGCGGCGGGCTTCGAGTTGATTTGGTAGGACTCTGAAACATTTTCTGGTGAACTGCAGCCACATTTTCTGGTGTGCGATCACGTTTCATGATGTTTTTACACACGGTCAAAGGAGATCCTGCCAGACGCCATTTTTGGACTAAGCGTTGCATGACACTCTTTCCTGCAACTTTGACGCGTTTAAACTTCTCAGTAAACAACTGACCACACTATTTCCACGTCTTTGTCACGTAACTTTCCAAAACGAATACCTACTGCTCCACTGTGAGTACAATCGTCCTGTCTGCCCTGCTCCACTCACAAAAACACAGCCCACATTACTGTCTGAACCGATGCTGATCACGTGGCAGGTGTACGTGTGGTGTGCACGTTACGGAGTGTGATTATATGCGTACATTCACATCGAATAGTATCGGCTCATCCCGGGTCACTCACTTATTTGTTCCATCTTGTATAGGTTATTCGGCGTCATCTACCTCTCAGCGTTGCCACAACATGTTCTCAAACTTCCCGTTCTTTTGAGTCTCCTTGTACCTCTGGCAATAAAACTAAATTTTGATAGATTTTTATATTTTGTGGTCTAGCCCTCGCGACCCCTAGTCCATGCATTTCTAACACATCAAACTTATGATCGAACATACATAATACGTAAGGATGTAACCTTTATTTAAGTGCACAACTGAAGATAGTTTCATCTTGCACGCAAATAAGATGAAACCGAAAGTAAATGCAAAGGTCTGTAACACTGATGTCCCTAGCAAACAGCCGGGAAATTGTGATCCTGTCGGGGGCTGCGGACTGCAGTTCAACTCGCGTTTCGTAACATGGCTAACAGAATAACTGCCGCTGTTGGCAGACGCGTGTAATTGTCTCCTTTAATCCTCCCACAGTTAACGTGAGGAGAGACAGCTGTGACTAAAGTAGGGGAAAGGGGTATTCGTCAGGCGTAATTGATTCTGGGAAAACCGTGGCGGGCAGGAATGTTCCGACATCCTGAGACTGTCGGCCCCTTTCGCCGCAGCTATAAACCACGGACTCGCTGGAACAAAAGGCAAAGAGACACTTTCGCTATTTCACGGGCAGATTTATTGTAACCTTTTTCTTGACGTTTGCGGAACTGGAATATATGTGCTTTTTTGTGGCATGGTAAATGAAAACGGAACACTAGAGGCAAAACCTAACAGGCAGTCGGCAGCGATACTTCTCAAGCGTTTTTCTCTCATTCCTTTATATTTCGGTCCTTAGTGTTAAAATCTACTTGAAAGTAGGAACATACTTACTAAATTTTTATGTTCATAACGAACAGTATCAATAATTGATTTCTTCCAGGTCCGGTAAAGTGTACTAATCAGTGGTCATATTTGCATAGATCAAAATACCATCATAGTGTGTAGAGCAGCAGAGTCAAATAAATGATACAAAAATGTCTGCATATATAACACAGAAAACTTTCCGTAAAAAAGTTATTTGGAAGGCAACTGCTGCTCTGCATGATTACTGAGGATGACATTGTTGACGGTCAGGAGACACAACAGGATTTGCCATCCGTAGATGAATTTAATGTAGAAAGTGGTCATAGCTGTACAAGTCGGCTATCCGGACTCAAATTAGGCTGTCCCCTACACATTATAAATGCGAAAGTTTCTGTGTGAGTGTATTTGTTACTCCTTCACTCTGATACGGCTGGACAGATTTGGAAGAAATTTGCAATCGAATTAGCTTATACTCTGAATTAAGACAGTGGCTACTTTTAAAAGTGTGCAGTTCAAGACATTTATTTATTTGAAGAACACAATATGAAATGTGCAACATTAATTACTTTTAGAGAAGTCTATTTGCTTTTTTGCATTTGCACTTTGTGAAAATGCTTTTATTGTTTACCATGTCGTACATACTACGATCCAAAGCATGGAATAAAATGCTTATAATGCTTAATCCATACTTCCATAAAAGCCTGTTGCATTTTAACCGCTGAGCATCAGGCGTAACTTATAGCTGCTATGACGCTTGAAGATTCACAATGACGGTGTCATTAAAATGAGGTACAACAGAGAGAGTTCGTGCCTTTACATGTAGAACATGGATTATGATAAGTGAGTGTATACGCTGTTAATAAGAACATACATGAGGGCATATGACGTTGTTGCACCGAACTAGAAATTGCTCACTGCATTTCTTCATAAAGTCACTATGTTTGTTATCCCTTCATGCTGTAACATGTCAACAGATTTGGATTAACGCTCGAATAGAGTCAGGCTACCTCTTATTCCGAAAATAAAGTTATTGTTCCTGTGGGCAGATCAACGTGACTACTGTTCCCATGGGATAGGTAAAGTCACTAAAAAGTCATCCACGAAAGTTAACTATCAAACGAATGCATTATGTTTAATATAGAGATTAGTTTCAGCTGTTTTTATAAATATGTACATATATCTAGGACAGTGTAAATATTCCTGTAGGATAAGTCATCACTGAACTCTGTAACAATGTATGCCATGAAAATATTTTGCACATGTAGAATGTTTGGTAAGTGTATTGGATTGTGATAGTATCAGGGTTCTTAAACATTGACTTGGAGTCTTTCTGCTTGGATTTGAATGAGTTATAATTTTTTGTAGATTTCGTTTGCGTCTAGAGTCTCCATTGTTCAGAAGAATTAATGTTGATAACATGGATTGTCAAAGTGTACTGGATTGTGAATATTATTGTCATTCTTGAACACTAACTTAGTGTTTCGCTTTGGATTTCAGTGATTCATAGTTTCTTTTAGTATGTCGATTGTTTCTAGCACATAAAGTTTGTTCTTAGGACACTGATGTGGCATTTGTGGTTAGATTTGAGTGATTCATAGTTTCATTGGTTATTTCGTTCGTTTATAGGATCTCGATAGTTGGTTTCTCGGTCAAATTTATTGTTAGTTTCCTTCGTTTAACTACCATTTGTTTTGGATTACTGATGGTGTCATCCATTTGGCTGTATTGTTGTTATTGTGGTTGGTTATTAGGTTAGGTCGTTGTGCTAGCACAACACTTTGACATATACGCGGACGTCATTCAATTAGTGTAAAGTGTCGACCTATATTTACAATAATCACATAAAATATGTATCTTTCTGGACATAACATGGCTTATTGCTTCTATGAGAAAGGAACTGACATCTAATAAACCAATACGGAGCTTCTGAAAATGACTAGTTGGTCGAAACTAGAATAATAAAATATATTTGGAATTGATAACTGAATTTTATTATGAGAAATTTGTAGTAAAACTGCCAAAAAGTACAGCCTTGAATGAAATAACTTATCAAAATCCTCACAGCAGTTTCCGAGATTAGCCTCCAAATACAGGCAGAAAAGGCAGTGCTCGACCACAAGTTAAATGTGTATAGAGGATATGTATAGATACTGGTCAAGCTTCCATACTCTCGGGAGTTGCTGAGACTGTTTTGTTCTTCTACTTGACACGCCAGATCTCGCCTCCTCTGTAACTGACCAATACGTAGCACTCATCATTGCCCCAAGATGTCACTCCAAATGCCAATTAAACGTAGAATAGAAAACAAAAAATGTATTAAATTATCATCATTGACTTAGTAGTAAGTTATTTACACAGACCTCCCTTATGAACCATTCTATCTGCTACAGTCCTGTCAATGAAGGAAAGTCGCGGGAAAAAATGAGTAGCCACAAATTTTTGTAGTCTGGTAGGAGGGAGTGTCATGTACAACATATTAAAAGCCCCGACGGTGGTGTATGAGCATGAGGATGGTGGGGTCATCTGTATATCACTTTTTTATGTTTTTCTTGAATAATTCGAAAACCGCGGCTTCTAGCGAAAATGTATCCCAGTACAAAATTAAACTCCATTAACTTTTCTATGGAACATTTCCATTTTCTCTCTCTAAGACTAATTCATTCTACGTAGCAGGGGATAGAAATATTCCAGATTGTTAGAAATAGTGTCTTAGTGTTGTTTACTGTTAAATGGAGGGAATCAGTGACAAACATTAAATGTGTGTACCACGTCAAAATACAATAAAGCCGTATTAAGGTATAATTTGTGTCCTTGGTGATGAGGGTGGAGAGGGCAGAGATGGAACGTAGAGACGCGAGGAAGGGTAGATACCCGATGGCTCATGCACTTCCCACCTTCATAGGTCTGCAAACTGAACATCAAGCGGGTGATCCCCCACGCTATCTGCCACACTACGTCACAAGAAGCAACTACACGGTGTTTTACAAACTTTGACAGACACTCTCCATTGCGACATGAATCAATGACGATGCAGTGCACAGACACTCCTGGGCGATATATATTTTCTACAAATTGCATTAACAGTGCGTAGAATACAGATATGAGTTACTAATAATATTAACGCAAGAAACGGATATGGACTGAATCTACGTCAATCTATGTACACCGTTTTTCATGATAGAAAGGAAATTGATTGTCAGTCATACCGTACGGCAGCTGTAGCGGTCTCCTGGAGAAAGCAACAAAATGGCTCTGAGCACTATGCGACTTAACTTCTGAGGTCATCAGTCGCCTAGAACTTAGAACTAATTAAACCTAACTAACCTTAGGACATCACACACATCCATGCCCGAGGCAGGATTCGAACCTGCGACCGTAGCGGTCGCTAAGCTCCAGACTGTAGCGCCAAGGACCGCACGGCCACTCCGGCCGGCCGGAAAAAGCAATATCCCCCACCATGAGTGCTGCTCGCTTTTCCCTTTCCAGATCACAACTCGCGAGGATTGCTTGACCAGTTCTTTCATGTAAATGGACAAAGTACCTTTATAGAGCCCGTGTTTATATTATGGAGCTATTTTCGGTTAGTTAAATGTGTAATATTAGGCAGTTGTTTAGTGAGCTTTTATGTATAACTCGTTCCTATAAACAGTTGCTGAAAAGTGTAATCATGCCAGTGACCATTATAGTGTAGATGGGAAAAGAGGCACTTTGCTGCTGACTATTATTGACAATATGTAGTAAAGCCGCTTAATTGTGTTATAGTCACTTGATGGTGAATTAATGAATGACCAGGAAGATACTGCGCTTCTCTCATCATTGGCTGTGTTACTGGTAGACTGCAGAAGTCTCTTCCACGCATGAGTTGCTGGAACTTGCAGAGTGGGCAACACTGAGTGGAGCCACTTGCACTCATCCACAGTGTATTCTAAAACTTCGGTGTGACTATGTCTGATGAAATGGACCACATTATGCGCCAGTCTAGAGCAGTAATCTGCTGTAACGAAGTCCTTGGTTCATTTTGAAACACCTTTAGTTCCATAACACCTTGATGAGCTATTTCTGTTGCAGTGGGAGACCATTTAAGCTTTTCGACCTCGTCAAATGCTGGAGAGCTGAGACTGGGGAGATGCATTTCATACCCCTCTTGCTGTGAGACGTATTCCAGGCAGTAATAGTAGAAGCAATGAAATCGACAACGTCGAAGATATGTTGACATCATATTACACTTCGCCCAGCTCTTCAGTGTGACAGATGGTTGACAGCTCCAACTACAGACCTTTTTTACGTGATATATTCCTTAGCAATTACAAATAAACACTCACTTAATGAAATTAAAAGAACTCCGCTATATAAAGCTCATTGAAGTGATTTCATCTGCTCACATAAAATAACTGGTTGGTTGGTTGGTTTGGGGAAGGAGACCAGACAGCGTGGTCATCGGTCTCATCGGATTAGGGAAGGATGGGGAAGGAAGTCGGCCGTGCCCTTTCAGAGGAACCATCCCGGCATTTGCCTGGAGTGATTTAAGGAAATCACGGAAAACCTAAATCAGGATGGCCGGACGCGGGATTGAACCGTCTTCCTCCCGAATGCGAGTCCAGTGCCTAACCACTGCGCCACCTCGCTCGGTAAAAAAATAACTGGACAAACAGTGTTGCAGAGGTGTAATCTGTCTCAAATATGAAAATCGAGAAGCGCTCGTGATGAGGAAGTTGCTGTTTCTCAAAGAACCCCACATAATGACTAAGAATCGATTTACCCTCTAACAATGTAGAGCTGTGAACAGAGATTTACTTAGATTCATCCCATGGACATTTCTTGCGTTAATACCATTAGTAACTCATATCTGTATTCCATGTAATATTAATGCAATTTGTCGAAAACGAACAAGCCTTCGGGTATGTCTGCGCACTGCATCTGCTGTGACTCATGAGGCGTGCAGCGCAGGGTCTGTATAACTCACCACGTAGTTGATTCTTGTGACGTAGTCGGGCAAATTGTGTGGAGATTCACCTGCGTGCTCTTCAACTTGCAGACATATGAAGTAGGGAGTGTATGCTCACAAACCGCGTACAATTTATTCCTTAGTACGGCTCTACTGCGCTTAGACGTGGTACACACCCTTAATATTTGTTCTTAAACCACTTCATTTAACAGTAACATTATACCATTAAAACACTACTTGTGATTTCTCTATTTCCCACTAACGGGACAATACACACATCAAAAAAAGATCTGCTTAACCTCGGTTCCGAGAGTTCCGGAACCTGTACATAAAATTCGAATAGAGATCAACATAACATCATGTCCGGCCTTTTTGTTGCTCATGAAAACTACACATTGCACGTTCTACCACCGTACAGCAAGACCTTCACAGGCGGTGGTCTAGACTGCTGTACACACCGGTACATCTTATACCCAGTAGCACGTCCTCTTGCACTGATGCATGCCCGTATTCATCGTGGCATACTCCCCACAAGTTCATCAAAGCACTGTTGGTCCAGATTGTCCCACTCCTCAACGGAGATTCGGCGTAGATCCCTCAGTGTGGTTGGTGGGTCGCATCGTCCAGAAGCAGACCTTTCCAATCTATCCCAGACATTTTCGATAGGTTTCATGTCTGGAAACCATGTTGGTCACTCTAGTCGAGCGATATTACTATCCTGAAGGAAGTCATTCACAAGATGTGCACGATGCGGGCGCGCATAGTCGTCCATGAAGACAAATGCCTCGTTAATATGCTGCCAATGTGGTTGCACTATCAATCGGAGGATGGCATTCACGCATCGTTCAGCCGTTGTGGCGCCTTCCATGACCACCAGCGACGTACGTAGGCCCCACATAACGCCGTTCCAAAATAGCAGGGAACCTCCACCTTGCAGCACTCACTGGACAGTGAGTCTAAGGCGTTCAGCCTAACCAGGTTCCCTCCAAACACGTCTAAGGCGATTGTTTGGTTGAAGGCATATGCAACACTCATCGGTGAATAGGATGTGATGACAATCCTGAGCGGTCCATTCGGCATGTTGTTGGCCCCATCTCTACCGCGCTGCATGGTGTCGTGGTTGCAAAGATGGACCTCGCCATTGACGTCGGAGGTGAAGTTGCGTATCATACAGCCTACTGTGCACAGTTTGAGTTGCAACACGACTCCCTGTGGCTGCACAAAAAGCGTTATTCAATATAGTAGCGTTGCTGTCAGGGCTCCTCCGAACCATAATCCGTAGGTAGCGGTCATGCGCTGCAGCAGTAGCCCTTGGGCTTGCAGAGAGAGGCATTTCATCGACAATTCCTGTCTTTCTTTGTCTTCTCCATGACCGAACAACATCGCTCTGGTTCACTCCGAGATGCCTGGACACTTCACTTGTTGAGAGCCCTTTCCGGCACATAGTAACAATGCGGACGCGATCGAACCGCGGTATTGACCGTCTAGACATGGTTGAACTACAGACAACACGAACCGCGTACGTCCTTCCTGGTGGAATGACTGGAACTGATCGGCTGTCTGACCCATACGTCTAACTGGCGTTGCTCGTGCATGTTTCTTTACATTTTTGGTCGGGTTTAGTGACATCTCTGAACAGTCAAAGGGACTGTATCTGTGATACAATATCGACAGTCGACGTCTATCTTCAGGAGTTCTGGGAACTGGGGTGATGCAAAATTTTTTGATGTGTGTATTAAAAAATTGAAAGGACGCGTCTTGTATAAAATACACTGAAGCACCAAACAAACTGGTATAGGCACGCGTATTCAATACAGAGATATGTAAACAGGCAGAATACTGCTCAGCGGTAGGCAACGCCTACATAAGACAAGTGTCTGGCGCAGTTGTTACATCGGTTACTGCTGCTACAAAGTCGGGTTTTCAGGATTTAAATGAATTTAAACGTGACGTTATAGTCGAGACACTAGCGTTGGGACACAGAAACTCCAAGGTAGTGATGAAGAGGGGATTTTCCCGTACGACCATTTCACGAGTGTACCGTGAGTATCAAGAATCCGGCAAAACATCAAATCTCCGACATCGCTGCGGCCGGAAAAATATCCTGCAAAGACTGGGCCAACAACGACTGAAGAGAATCGTTCGACTTGACAGAAGTGCAACCGTTCCGCTTTTTTTGCTGCAGATTTCAGTGCTGGGCCATCAACAAGTGTCAGTGTGCGAAACATTCAACGAAACATCATCGATATGGACTTTCGGAGTCGAATACCCACACGCGTACCCTTGATGCCTGCACAACACAAAGCTTTACGCCTCGTCTGGGCCCGTCAACACTGACATTGGACGATTGATGACTGGAAACCTGATGCTTGGTCGGACGAGTCTCGTTTCAAATTGTATCAAACGGATGGACGTGTAAGGGTATGGAGACAACGTCATGAATCAATGTACCCTGAAAGGCAGCAGGGGACTGTTAAAGCTGGTGGAGGATCTGTAATGGTGTGGGGCGCGCGCAGTCGGAGTGATATGGGACCCCTGAGACGTCTAGATATGACTGACAGGTGACACATACGTAAGCATCCTGTCTGATCGCCAGCATCCATTCAGGTTTATTGTGTATTCCGACTGACTTGGGCAATTCGAGCAGGACAATGCGACACCCCACACGTCCAGAATTGCTACAGAGTTACTCCAGGAACACTCTTCTGAGTTTAAACACTTCTGCTGCCCACCAAACTCCCCAGACATGAAAATTATTGAGCATTATGGGATACCTTGCAACGTGTTGTTCCGAAGAGATCTCCACCACCTCGTATCTTATGGATTTTGGGCAGCCCTGCAGGGTTCATGGTGTCAGTTCCATCCTGCACTACTTCAGACATGAGTCAGTCCATGCCACGTCGTGTTGCGGCACTTCTGGGTGCTCGCGGGGGCCCTACATGATGTTAGGCAGGTGTACCAGTTTCTTTCGCTCTTCAGTGTATATGAAAAATAAAACGTAGATTAGTTACAAACAACGGCGTGCACACACTTTATTTGCCATATACACATCACTATGATATGTTGACTTAGGTCATGACATGTTCGATATGCCTGCCATCATCGACGGTGATGCGCAGACGAGTAGCAACATTATGCATGACCCGCTGAAGTGTCGAAACATCGATGATGTCGACGACCTTCTGAATGGCTGTTTTCGCCTTAGCAATGATTTTAGGGTTATTGCTGTACAACTTGTCTTTAGTATAGCCGCATAAAAAGAAGTCGCATAAGTTGAGATTCGGAGTACATGGTGGCCAATCAAGGCCCACGCCAGTGGCCTCTGGGTACCCCAGAGCCAGAATACGGTCCCTGTAGTGCTGCTCTAGGACATCACTCTCCTGCTTCCATTGGTTCGAGCTCTGGTCTTAAACCACATCCTTTCGAAATCAGGATCACTCTGGATAATGGGGATGAAATCATGTTCCAAAAACTTTACGTGCCTTTCGGTAATTAGTATGTCATCGAGGGATATCGGATCGATCATTCCGTGGCTGGACATTGCACACCATAGAGTCATCCGTTAAAAGTGAAGAGACTTCTCGATCTTGAAATGCGGATTCTCAGTCCCTGAAATGAGCCAATTTCGCTTATTGACGAACCCTTGCCAATAGAAGTGGGCTTCGTCGTTTCCTTGAGACTATCCACGCTACGATTGTTATGAAAGGACAGGAGCGGCCGCTATAATGCGTTGCAGGGCCTTTTTAACTAGTTTCCGGGCGGACATCGGGAAAATACCCATCCAAAGACCATTGCTCACAGCTTCCTATTAAGCCACACGACTTCTGTGGCATTAAAAGCAGAGCAACTGAAAATTAGCTGAGAGGCTAGACCAAAATCTTGTAGTGTGGTCCAGCGAATCGCTGCCTTCCCTCTTTCAAATGGAGCAAGGCGCCGAATGCACCGACGGTCCAATGGGGCGTTGAACCCACAGTGTGTGAAAGTTTTAGTCCAACTTGAGGTGCCGCAGTACTTTTTGTTGGTGATTATTGCAGTGAAACCGCAACTCAGGATGTAGTAGTTAGCATTGCGGCCTCTATAATAGTGAAGTCCTAGATTCGAATCCTATCTGGGTTGGAGATTTTCTTCACTTGAGGACTGGCTGTTTCGATTGTCCTAATCGTTTCCTTTCATCTTCACTGATCCGCAGGTCGCTAAAGTGGCGTTAAATAGAATGGCTACCACCTGGCAACCTAAAAGCCTTGTAGAGGGTCTCCCTGACATTATGCTAATGCCATAAAGTCATTTCATTCATAGTACCAATCGTACAATGACTTGCGGCCACTGGATCACGATAATATTAACATTTGCCAGGCTGTTTATCTGAACATTCCCGGCTATCAGGAGGGTACCTTTTCTCATGCTGAGTAAGCGTTGAACATGCCTGTTTTACACGTTTACAACTTTTATGTTCACAGGGCAGCAAAGCTGTGTTCCTGGTTTGACGAGCACTAATGCATTCTTCTATTCCTCCAATGATCCACAGAATATATCCACAGTATACATCCAGAATTATTTCGGACAGTGAAATGTAGTAATGAACGTCCCGGGAACATGGTAGCTCTACATCTTATTATTAAAGAATGGCATCATTGGATATAGCACACCTGATGAATCCTCCTGAATGAAATGAGACCTTTATAAAGGCTACAGGATGTGTGCTACCATGTTATTAGCATGAAGTCTTCTCGATTTACAGTTTTTCCCAGTCTGTAACGCATCGCTTCCAATGATACAAAGACGACGTTAAGGACTGACGTAAACTGACAACATCATTTGATTATCTATGAAACTTATTTTAACTGTTGAGTGAAGAGGTCAGTTGTTGTCGGCTTATTTTTGGGTAGGATCTGCCTTGAGGAAACACTTTTCTTGATTATTTTCCCCTAGACATTCCCGCTGAAATTACCACATCATCAGCCGTCTTTTTTATTTCCTTTCTTGTTACTATATGCTGTGGTTTTTGTGATTTTCTGTATTTTGAGTGGTACATTTTTCTTTCACAATTTTTCATTCGGAAATTCTGGAATGGCACTGAAATAATCACCTTGAGACTGCATACATCATCAGTGCTAACAGACAAGTAACACTGCCTGAAATAACCGGAAATAAATTTCAATATGGGACGTACGACGAACTTATCCGTCAGGGCAGTGCTGCGAAATTTGGCTATAATGGGCTATGGAGCAGAGGACTGACGCTAGTGCCTTTACTAACAGCACAGCATTCCCTGCAACGCCTCTCCTAGGCTCATGATGATATCGGTTGCGTCGATTCATGGCCTGGTCAGACGACTCCCGATTTCAGCTGGTAAGAGCTAATGGTTGGTTTCGATTGATTGGTTGGTTGATTTGAGCGAGGTGAGCAAACAGCAAATTCATCAGTCCCATGATCAAGGATGGCATATATAAAGGGAGGAACAGCACAAACAGCACAGTGCAGTTAATGGGAAGGGATAACCTGCAAACAAAGCGGGAAAAGAGGCAGCAGGAAGAGGGAAGAACAGTAGGGGGTGGGTGGAAACAGGAAGAACAGGGTGGCTACATGCGGTGGGGTACCAGCACTGGCACCAATGGGGACAACACCAGGGGAAAAAGACACAAGAAAAGGGCAAATAAAACAGCACACTGATCAGACAAAATGTAGGGAAAAGGTGGGGAGAATCTGACCGGTGCGCAGAAAACTTCAACGCCTCCATAACCAACGGCTACGCTAAGAGAAGGACTAAAATACCAGAGGAAAATTCAAGAACTTATACCTGAGAGTACAAATCACTTCCGCGCAGAAAATAGAGGACAGATATAACCATGTGAGGGTCGTCTGTTAACACCCGAGGGAAGGAAGGCGAGATGGCACATTTAGTGCAAAGGGCCAAAGGGCAGGGGCTGTCCAGTAAAATATCGTTCACCATGATTGGAGCCCTGCAACTGCAAATCGGGCAGAGCTCACTGCGGAGAAAAAAACCATGGGTCTATCTAGTATAGCCAGTCCAAAGACAGTAGAGGATGGTAGATTCCCGCCAGGAGAGGCACAGGGAAGAATGCCAATCAAGGACATACAAGCAGCAGCACCAAGACAAACAAGAAGGTTGTGGGTGGCAGAGAACAAGGGGTGGTGAGGAAAACATCGAGTGATAGCCTGAGAGCCACTCATTGAATCTGTGCATAACAAAAACTGAGGTGAGGAAGGAACATCTAATAAAGCAGAGGGGCCCATAGGTGGCTATCAGTTCCGCGGTGAACATGCCACATGTGGCATGCAAGAGATAGTGTTCTGTGCCAACAGAAGACGTGAAGGCATATCCCACAAGATCAGCAGATTTAAATCCATCAGCGTAAAAATTAATGGCATCTTGCTATTCCCTTAAAAGCGTTCAGAACAAACAACAGAACACAATTTGGTCTATAGAGGTTTTTAGTCCCCGGAAGAGACTCATCTGAATCTGTGTCCAAGGAACTAACCAAGGGGTAGAAAATGTGGTGAAGAGTACAAGGAGGGGAAATGGATGTCATGACAGTGAGAGGTGAGGCAAAGCCCAACTCATACGGGGGGGTGGGGGGGGGGCAGTATGTGCGCAATAGCCTGAAGCTACGAAAAGAATAGAATAGGAAGGATGAGCAGCGGTAGAATGGATAGTAATGGCATAGAAAACCAGGAGTTGGGACTGCCGAATGAAAAGGGGAGGGATCCCAGTGGCAACCAAATAACTATCAACAAAAGACACCAGAGGTTAATCAGGTAACACATTGGTGAATCGGGTCCGAGAGGAGCAGTGTGGAAGGGGTAGCTGATCCATAAACTTGACAACCGTAGTCCAGATGGGACAGACCTAATGCCTGGTAAAGGTGGAAAAGGGCTAAACGGTCCATGCCCCAAGATGTGTGGGCAAGGAAGCAGAGAACATTGATTATGAAAACAGTCAATTTTCAGAAGATGGGTGTGGGGCAACTAAGTAAGCTTGTTGTCAGAAAGAAGTCGCAAGAAACGTGTTGAACATTAAGGTAGAGCCCTGGATAACTATGGACCATAGTACGGCACCAGAAATGCAGAAACCTCGACTTAAGGAGAGAGAATTGAAAACATGTGAGACTGTCCAAAAAAAAAAAAAAATGGTTCAAATGGCTCTGAGCACTATGGGACTTAACTTCTGAGGTCATCAGTCCCCTAGAACTTAGAACAACTTAAACCTAACTAACCTAAAGACATCACACACATACACGACGGGCAGGATTCGAACCTGTGCCATAGCGGTCACGCGGTTCCAGACTGTAGCACCTAGAACCGCTCGGCCACTTCGGCTGGCGAGACTGTCCACAAAGAAAGTGCGCTGGAGCTGTCTTTCTGTAAAGATCACCAAGTGGTAGCTACCGCAAATACAGAAATCATCCACATACAGAGCAGGGATGACCGACGGTCTGGCAGAGGCCACAGGTCCATTAATAGCGATAATGTAGAGCCCTGTGGAACGCCATTCTCCTGCCTCTGTGAAGAGCTGAGAACAACGCCCACCTAGACTCTGAAGTGGGACAATAACTGAACAGTAAAAATTGGGGGGGGGGGGGGGGAGCGGTCCCAAAGATTCATTTGATGGAGCATAAGGGAGATGTGATGACGCCAAGCTGTGTTGTTGGTCTTACGAAGATCGAAGAAAACTGCGACAAAACATGGGCGCTGAGAAAAGGACTGCAGAACTGCAATTTCCAATCGAAGCAGATGATTGGTCAGAGACCGCACTCTGGAAAGCCACACTGGTATGGGGATGAAAGATTACAAGACAACGAGCAACCATCTGTTCTGGTAACTTGAAGGGACATTTGTCAAGCTGATGGGCTGGTAACTATCAAGGGATGACGGATCATTGATTAAGGACAGGAACCACAATATTGTCTCTCGATTGGGAGGGGAGCATGCATTCAAGCTAAACAAAGTGAAACATCTGGAGGAGATATTGTCGCTGTGGAGGATTGAAATCTGGAAGGAATTGGTTATGGATGGAGTCAGGCGCAAGAGCTGGACTGTGAGAAGAAGAGAGGGGCAGAAGAAGCTCCCACTCAATAAAATGTTCACTGTAGGACACCATCTGAGAAGGGGTTAAACGTAAGCAGGAAACTGCGGCCTGTAGTTTCTGGAGAAGAAAGGTATCTGCATTGGGGGCTGACGGCGGTGCCATCGCAAAATGGATCATGAGGTGTTCCGTGAGAACTGATGGATCTGTACAAATGTCACTTCGAAGGGCAAGGCACAGAACGGAGGACTGCCACTGACAACCATGGAGGGTGGAGAGGGAAGCCCTCACCTATGACAAAGGGACAGAAGGACCTAGAGGGGAGACAAAACCTTCCCAATACACCTGTTTGCTCTGTTTAGTTAAGCAATGGGCTTTTGCGTCAGAAAGTTTAAAGGTGATAAGACCAGCAGAGGTCGGGTGCTGCTTGAGACGTTCAAGGCATGACGATGATCACAGGTAGTAGTCGCAATAACTGTGCTACACCATGGAACTGGCCAATGGTGAACAGTGGCCGTAAAGTGTGGAGCGGTAACGCTGGCAGTGCGGGTTACCTTATTGGGCAGTTCACGAGCGAATTTATCAATACAAACCGACAGAGAAGATGGAAACTAGACCTGAGAAGCACATAGAGAACAATGAGCACGACGGAAAGCCCAGCAGGGAAACCTGGTCATATGGAGGTGGGAAAGGAATGAAAGAATCAACGAGAGGTCGTCACTATAACAGAGATCAATGTGTGGGGAGCGGTGTAAGGAAATAAGAAGGTAGGGGAAGAGAACAAAAGATCAGTGGGAGAGAAAGTGCCGTAGGCTGCACTGAAATGAATGGGGCAACCATCATTAAGAAGGCACTGATCGTGGCCTGAAAGAAATTGATCAATGAGGAGCCGCTGACTAGATGAAAAAGCACTGATCCACAAAGGGTGATGGACATTAAAATTCAAGGAGGAGGAAGGGAGGGAGGAGTTGCTGAAGGAGGGAAATTAGGTCAGCAGGCATAGGTTGAAACATCCCCTTAGAAAAATTAATGAATTACTGTGCTGATAAACCTCTTACGTTATTTGATTTTGAAACAGCTGAGCGAAACTGAACGTACTCAGACATTACTCTCTTTAGTTATTGTGATCAACACTAAACTGACACAATATTTTTAGCACAACACAATCTGACTTTCAATAATCCCTACAACATAATGACCCTGACTAACAATAACTTATACCTTTCATGAATCACACTCCTCCCAAAAATCTTCGTTACTCGAATTACTGCAATACAGCGAGCGCCCATACTGCCAGCTAAGTAAAAGATTCTAACTACTGATAGGCATAGATGGCAAACGAAAGATTTTGATACAGAGCAAACAACGTATTTATCTTAATAGTGTTCAAAAGTCGTAATATATATCAGTTCATGACATCCAGTCTTACAAATTTACTGTCTCTGATGGACACACGTCCAGATCATCCGCTCTCAAAACTCCGCCATCTCTCTCCTCACATCCACCACTGCTGGCGGCTCACCTTCAACTGCGCAACGCTACGCGCTGTTCACATCCAACTGCCCAACACTACAATAGCGAATTTCCAACAATGCAAAGCAGCCAAAGACTGCACACAGCACAGTCAGTGATTTTCATATAGAGCGCTACGTGGTGTTACCAATATAAAAGCCTAAACAGCCTACTTACAAGGTGACCTGTCAGGAGAGATATACTGATTGCAAACCATGATGGCAGAGTCCAACCTGAACAGCAAACGCTTACAATGTGATTCAAAGGGGGATCCACATACTAACAATACCCATATGGGCCAGTGTGCAGATGACATTGGAAGCCCTCAAAGGGCCGACCTGGTTCCAATAGAAAGCACAAAACTCACGAGGGGTCAGTGAGTGAGCATCGATAAAACAAGACCCGTTAAGAACGACACAAGCTACTGGGTAAAAGGCAATAAGCGATTGCAACTCTGGAAGGTGACAGTAGTATCCATTATAGTTCCACGGAATAATCATGGAGGAAGTATCGAAATGGTAGGTGAACGGACTGGAACCAATCATGCTGCCAGGTTACCATCTGTCACCAAAAATAATGGGGTACATCCGCAAATAAGGTATCACAGGTTGCCAGGAGGTAGATGGTACCTCCAGGCACACTGGAGGGGGTGGGTGAGTACATGGGGGGGGGGGGGGCGGCGGCTTGTCCTGGGACTTACGTTCTTTCTTCTTCTGTTATACGCTGAGGAGAGCAGGGCATGGAGGAAGAGCAGGCTTCTGCAAGATCCAGAACTGAAAGCGACTGGATGACAGTGGGGTGAACAGGCCGTGTCCCAAGGCCAAGTTGTGGTAGCAGGCTGCTGGCCTGTGAGCTGTTAGAAGGAGGTTTCTAGGGAGGGAGCCCCATCACTGGTGGGCGTCAAAGAATGGAGGGCATGGGGGCATGGAGAGCGGAGCATATACATACACAGGTGGTCGAACACAATGGCTGCATTTATGGATTGAGTGTCCATAATCACCACAAAGAGCGTCCACCTTACATCGGGAAGACAGGTGCCCAAAACCAAGCACTGAAAGAACCTCATGGGTGGCAGGACGTGCAGTTTATCACACTGACACACATAACGTTTACCTTCTCCGGGACGGTATCTGCTTTGATAGCCAGAACAAAGGGGCCAGTAGAGGTGCAGCTGTCCTGACGACTTATCTGCACATGTCAAACAAAATGAATGCCCCATCGTTCCAGATTATCCCAGAGTTCCTCGTCACTTTGAAGAATGAGATCATAATGAAAAATTACTGCCTAGACCATATTCAGGGACTGGTGATGTATAATAGACACCTGGACGTTGCCAAGATGATCATAAGCATGAAGAATTGTAGACTGGGCGGCGGCAGAAGCTTTGATCGACAGGCAACCCAAACACATATTACTTGGAGACCCCACTTTGCAAATGTCTTTGATATGTTCCACAAAAAATAGCGGCTTTGTGGCAGTGAGTGTGTCCCTGTCTGTACCAGTACAGACCAGGCAGCAGGGAAACTCCAAGCCAGCGAGCCTGGACCTCCTCCCAGAATGTAGCCAGGAAAAGGAAGGTCACAGGGTCAAAAGATACAGCATTCAGTGTTCGGTTACCACTCAAAGAGATGGCCCTAGAAGAATGGCGAGATTTTTGGAGCTTGATACACTTCATGTGCAAAGCATCTGCCCTGATACCAAGCACTCCAATCAGAGGATTTCCCCATAGGTGTCACCCAGCCACATCAAGAGCCATTTGGCACGGCAGCCATAGCTGAGGGATCCGATGCTCTGGAATGACAAGCAACCACTCCTAGGCATTCATGGGCAGGTAGCAGCTCAGGTACCCAAAGCGTGATCCCTGGGTTGTCAGGGGCTCAGCTAGAATGGTACATGACACACCCACCACACAAACTTGCTACACATGCTTGTGACCTAAGAGGGTAGAGGGAGGCTACGACAGGGAAGGGAGAGGGAAAGGAAGGGAGGAGACGAATCCACGCCGTAGAAGCTGGGGGGGGGGGGGGAGGGGTGAAATTCTTCCCAAAAAGGCTCACACTACAGAAATAAAATTTATAAGTGGAGGTCAAACCCCAAATTGGGGCCAAAAGCACCAAAAAGGATGAAAGACAAAAGGAAAGGACAGTCCGAACCGCGCGCCTGCTACGGTCGCAGGTTCCAATCCTGACTCGGGCATGGATGTGTGTGATGTCCTTAGGTTAGTTACGTTTAAGTAGTTCTAAGTTCTGGGGGACTGATGCCCTCAGATGTTAAGTCCCATAGTGCTCAGAGCCATTTGAACCATTTGAAAACAAAACCGCAAGGAATATAAGAATCTAGGTGGATAGCCAAATCGACATAAGAACACCGAGAGAGGGGGAGGATGAGGCAACGAGGAAGGAGCTACGCTAGAGAGGGATGCGAACGGGAAAGAAATGCAGCCCGGGAAGGAAGAAGAGGCGTCGATAGTTCGGAGCCCTGTTGGTGCAACGCACGGATGCACGAAAGAACCATGAACCCTTGGAGGGATGCGGTGGTTGAGTGTGGCGCAGACCCCACGAGGCCTTAGGCCCACCAAGTTGTCAAAGAGGCACAGTGCGAGCCGGAGGTGCGTCCATAATGGCGTGGGCTATGTTTACACGACTGAATATTTCTGAAGAAAACTTGCAACGGTTTTTTTGAGCCCCTGCTACTTCGAGTTGCCGCACAACGCTGGGCGAAAGGTCCCACACTATAATAGGAGGTATCGCATGACTTTTGTCACCTCAGTATAAGTCATGAAATAAATCGGAGCATAAACTGATGGTCAGCATAAATATTATACGTATTTTTTATAGATAGAATACTCCGATGTGTCGACGAACTGTAAGAAGAGACAGTATTGTTGTTTTATAGGTATGTTTGTAAAATGCTACCTACTTAGCCGTGAACTGTCCTGATTAAAAGAACTCTTAAGTAGAAACCGGTTTACAAAAACGAATTTGTTGAATTCAGAGTTCCCATTAAAAAGACGATGACGGAAGCACGTATTGCTACGGCAGCAGTGTCACGTCTGTTGGTAGAAGAAACTGTTTTAAGTTGTGTGATAAAATGCAGAAAGCAAGGCAGCATCATCCGAATATTGCTATAGCTGCTCTAGTAAGGCCCTTTGACATATCTGACAAGTCCAGTAAACGATCACATTGTGTATGTATCCGTAGTGGGGCACCCGTCGATTACATAAACTGTATTCACATACAAGTAAGATGTATTTCATATGACTGTGACGTCCTACTTTCACCTCTGCTAATGAGTTAGCCATCGTGAACCACTTCGACATGTCCACAATGGCTGATTATGTCAATTATGGCTCTAGGCTATAGTTAAGATGTATCAACTTTCCTAACAAATGAAACGCTGAAACACTAATAGCGTTTTGAGAGACTAGCTGTTATATTGAAACGAATCGGCGTTAGACAAGAATGCAATGAACAGAGATGAAGAGCAGCGCGCTTTAAGGGTGCTTCGTGACTTCTCTGAATGAAAACGAGCACCAGCTGTCAACGGTAGCAGCTGAGTAGTCGCATTGGGAAAGAACGCGTGACTAATGCAAGCGTACCATTTCTATCACTCACCGCTACACAAATATACGTCCTTGTTCTCGATAGCTAGAAGCTCTAAGAACGATGTAAGTAATAGTTATTGTATGTCATGAAAGCGAGGAGCGGTGAAGTACAGCCATGACTTTCTGAGCGTGTCTCGCTGTCACTGCACGAGCGAAGCCATTCATAGATGGTTCCTGCTGCCTCTTGACGACGTAATTACTCAGCCAATGGCTTTCCCACCTGCGCGTAACGTGTTAAGCAACTCAGTACCTATTTTTGTAAGGATCGCTGGCTGCCTCTTAGCGTTCACGCTTCACAGGAACTTTCTCTTCCCCTCTTTCTCAAGATTCCTTAGCACTTTCTAGCACAAAACATTTTTAAACGATACGTCAGAACCATGATTTTTAGTATTCATCATATGCAATATCAATAACAAATTAATTACAGTTCCATCAGGTGCGTATCATTGAAAGGAGAATTTTCCGAGTAGTTATGTGAGAAAAAGAGGAAGTCGTGCAATGTATTAGCAGTGGCAAATACGTCCAACCATCAGCGGTATAATGGAATGGCGACAGTGAAAATTTGTGCCCGACCTGACTTCTAACCTGAGCTTCCCGCTTATTGCGAGCGTTGACGTTCAATAGGCTATCCGTACACGCTTCACGATGAGACCGAAACATCCATTTGTCGCTAGCCATGTGTCGACAAACTGCACTCATACATACATGATGTATATTGCCGTAGATGGGAGCCATTTTAATTGAAAGCTACTGGCTCGAGGTCGGCGTATAAATATGATATTGCATGCGTGTCCGAAGGAACACTGTACCGTATTTCTGAACACAGGCTTTGCAATATCATATCGCATCGTGAAGGGTGCATTCCAAACAAGATTTCATAAAAAAATGGTTAGTTGCTTCAAAACAACCTCTGATTTGTCGTCGAATTGTTACAGTTACTGAGAAATGGTAAGTACTACAGTGGTATTTGTGCCACATTTTTTTGATTCACTTATCTGTCATAGAGTCGGTATCATCTGAGACTGCAACCTCCAGTTCACACAGAACTTCCATCATTACTGACCAAACGCACAACTTAAATCTCATTTGCTGAATGAAATAATTTCACAGCTGACAGAAATATGAAGCATGTCTGCTATATGCTGCGTCTGTTCTATGCTTACAGTGCGTAATTTAAAATTTTTAAGCTCTCGATACTGACCAGGAAGAGCATGTACTTCGTAACATTTGTTGAATACTAGACCTGGCGAGGGAATAGTTCGACAACGCACAGATGTGTGTTCCATGCCATAGAATGTAAGGTATACTTTTCAAGGGTTTGGTATATAGTATGTTGCAGAACTACCACAAAATGTGATACACAGTTAACTTTCGGCAGCATAGTTGGTGAAATGACACTACCTGGCACAGATGGTCTATGTTCTGAAGAAAGAGGAGCGAGAAACGGTGTAACATGAGACAGGATGCATTTTCATAATGTACACTACTGGCCATTAAAATTGCTATACCACGAAGATGACGTGCTACAGACGCGAAATTTAACCGACAGGAAGAAGATGCTGTGATATGCAAATGATTAGCTTTTCAGAGCATTCACACAAGGCTGGCACCGGTGCCGACAGCTACAACGTGCTGACATGAGAAAAGTTTCCAACCGATTTCTCAAACGCAAAGCGAAGCGAAGCGTTGTTGTGATGCCTCTTGTAAGGAGGAGAAGTGCGTACTATCACGTTTCCGACTTTGATAATGGTCGGATTGTTCCCTATCGCGACTGCAGTTTATCGTATCGTGACATTGCTGTTCGCGTTGGTCGAGATCCAATGACTGTTAGCATAATATGGAATCGGTGGGTTCAGGAGGGTAATACGGAACGCCGTGCTGGATCCCAACGGCCTCGTAGCAGTCGCGATGACAAGACATCTTATCCGCATGGCTGTAACGGATCGTGCACCCACGTCTCGATTCCTAAGTCAACAGATGGGGAAGTTTGCAAGACGACAACATCTGCACGAACAGTTCGACGACGTTTGCAGCAGCATGGACTATCAGCTCGGAGACCATGGCTGCGGTTACCATTGACGCTGCATCACAGACAGGAGTGCCTGCAATTGTGTACTCAACGACGAACCTGGGAGCACGAATGGCAAAACGTCATTTTTTTGGATGAATCCAGGTTCTGTTTACAGCATCATGATGATCGCATCCGTGTTTGGCGACATCGCTGTGAGTGCACATTGGAATCGTGTATTCGTCATCGCCATACTGGCATATCACCCGGCGTGATGGTATGGGGTGCCATTGGTTACACGTCTCGGTTACCTCTTGTTCGCATTGACGGCACTTTGAACAGTGGACGTTACATTTCAAATGCATTACGACCCGTGGATCTACCCTTCATTCGATCCCTGAGAAATCCTACATTTCAGCAGGATAATCCACGACCGCATGTTGCAGGTCCTATACGGACCTTTCTGGATACATAAAATGTTTGATTTATGCCCTGGCCAACACATCTCCAGTTCTCTCACCAATTGTAAACCTCTGGTCAATGGTGGCCGAGCAACTGGCTCGTCACAATACGCCAGTCACTATTCTTGATTAACTGTGGTATCGTGCTGAAGCTGCATGGGCAGCTGTACCTTTATACGCCATCCAAGCTCTGTTTGACTTTGACTCAATGCCCAGGTGTATCAAGACCATTATTACGGCCAGAGGTGGTTGTTCTGGGTACTGATTTCTCAGGATCTATGCACCAAAATTGGGTGAAAATGTAATAAAATGTCAGATCTAGTATAATATATTTGTCCAATGAATACCCTTTTATCATATGCATTTCTTCTGGGTGTAGCAATTTTTTTAATGGCCAGTAGTGTAGCATATGTGATCATTCGTTACATTAGAAAGAAGAATGCACGTCGATAATACCAAATCAAAAGGTCTCTAAAGTCTGTGCATAATTCTTCACTTAAGGCCTGTTTGTACTTTCAACCTAATAAAATTGCACACTCATTGTTTCCTTCTGTTTCCGTACTTCATAAAGATTCCTGAGAACAATGTCATTATAAGTTGATAGATCATTTCATGAAGACATCCTTTGATGGTATCTGAAAATTACATGAACCTATAACTCCCTCAGAGAGGTTTACGCAGATATCAGAATATCACTTCCATTCCACGCCAGCCCCTAAATGGCATAAGGTAACTTCAAGTTAACTACACTCCCCTTAATCCACCCACATGTCATCCTCAACGATTTTGGTTTAGCGCAACCTTAATTCTGGTGACGTTAGTGAGAGCAGCCGTAGCCTTGAAGAATTCCGCGGGAAGAAATAACGTGCAGCGATACAGGAAGCAGAGGAAAATTGCAGAAGGTGTTGCCTGCTTAGCACGTAACGACTGGAGTAGCCCTAAAGTTGTCGGATAACGTCTCGAAAAAAAGTTAACCACAATCACCTTTCCTCTTCTAGAAGCTGTACTACTAATCAGAAGCTTTTAGATAATTCCTGCTAACTCTGAATGAAGCGATGTGGGAAAACTACATTCCATACAGAAATAGCACAACTTGCGTCAAGTTCAGTTTCAATGGAAGCCCGCGATTTCTACAATACTCATTTGATTAGGGTGAATTATAGTGGGACCATTCAAATGAATCAAGCGAGGTGAGTAGAGTATTAGACGTTAAAATAACATTTGAAACATTTAGAGTCCGAAACTAATTCCAGCCTAACAGGTAGAGGTTACGTACTTTCCCTAAACCTCTTAACGTGAATGCAGGAATTCTTCATTTGCAGAGTACACCTCTGTTTTCATTCAAGTTTAAACTCAGCCAGACCCTCTGAGACAAACAGAAGCTAAACGATGTTAAAGTTAGCGCAAGGAGGGCTATGCGTGAAGCTTTCAGTGAATTCGTAAGTAAAATTCTATGTACCGACTTGACAGAAAAACCTAGGAAGATCTGGTCTTACGTTAAATCAGTAAGTGGATCGAAACAGCATATCCAGACACTCTGGGATGATGAAGGCACTGAAACAGAGGATGACACGCGTAAAGCTGAAATACTAAAAACCTTTTTCCAAAGCTGTTTCACAGAGGAAGACCGCACTGCAGTTCCTTCTCTAAATCCTCGCAAGAACGAAAAAAATGGCTGACATCGAAGTAAGTATCCAAGGAATAGAACATCAACTGAAATCACTCAACAGAGGAAAGTCCACTGGACCTGACGGAATACCAATTCGATTCTACACAGAGTACGCGAAAGAACTTGCCCCTCTTCTAACAGCCGTGTACCGCAAGTCTCTAGAGGAACGGAAGGTTCCAAATGAATGGAAAAGAGCACAGGTAGTCCCAGTTTTCAAGAAGGGTCGTCGAGCAGAAGCGCAAAAGTATAGGCCTATATCTCTGACATCGATATGTTGTAGAATTTTAGAACATGATTTTTGCTCGCGTATCATGCCATTTCTGGTTCTAGGCGCTTCAGTCTGGAACCGCGTGACCGCTACGGTCGCAGGTTCGAATCCTGCCTCGGGCATGGATGTGTGTGATATCCTTAGGTTAGTTAGCTTTAAGCAGTTCTAAGTTCTAGAGGACTGATGACCACAGATGTTAAGTCCCATAGTGCTCAGAGCCATTTGAACCATTTGAAACCCAGAATGTACTCTGTAGGAATCAACATGGATTCCGGAAACAGGGATTGAGTGAGACCCAACTCGCTTTATTTGTTAATGAGACCCAGAAAATGTTAGATAGAGGCTCCCAAGTGGATGCCATTTTCCTTGACTTCCGGAAGGCGTTCGATACAGTTCCGCACTGTCGCCTATTAAACAAAGTAAGAGCCTACGGAATATCATACCAGCTGTGTGGCTGGATTGAAGACATTTTAGCGAACAGAACACAGCATGTTGTTCTCAATGGAGAGACGCCTACAGACGTTAAAGTAACCTCTGGCGTGCCACAGGGGAGTGTTATGGGACCATTGCTTTTCACAATATATATAAATGATCTAGTGGATAGTGTCGGAAGTTCCATGCGGCTTTTCGCGGATGATGCTGTAGTATACAGAGAAGTTGCTGCATTAGAAAATTGTAGCGAAATACAGGAAGATCTGCAGCGGATAGGCACTTGGTGCAGGGAGTGGCAACTGACCCTTAACATAGACAAATGTAATGTATTGCGAATACATAGAAAGAAGGATCCTTTATTGTATGATTATATGATAGCGGAACAAACACTGGTAGCAGTTACGTCTGTAAAATATCTGGGAGTACGCGTGCGGAACGATTTGAAGTGGAATGATCATATAAAATTAATTGTTGGTAAGGCGGGTACCAGGTTGAGATTCATTGGGAGAGTGCTTAGAAAATGTAGCCCATCAAAAAAGGAGGTGGCTTACAAAACACTCGCTCGGCCTATACTTGAGTATTGCTCATCAGTGTGGGATCCGTACCAGGTCGGCTTGACAGAGGAGATAGAGATGATCCAAGGAAGAGCGGCGAATTTCGTCACAGGGTTGTTTGGTAAGCGTGATAGCGTTACGGAGATGTATAGCAAACTAAAGTGGCATACTCTTCAAGAGAGGCGCTCTGCATCGCGGTGTATCTTGCTGGCCAGGTTTCGAGAGGGTGCGTTTCTACATCTACATCTACATTGATACTCCGCAAGCCACCCAACGGTGTGTGGCGGAGGGCACTTTACGTGCCACTGTCATTACCTCCCTTTCCTGTTCCAGTCGCGTATGGTTCGCGGGAAGAACGACTGTCTGAAAGCCTCCGTGCGCGCTCTAATCTCTCTAATTTTACATTCGTTATCTCCTCGGGAAGTATAAGTAGGGGGAAGCAATATATTCGATACCTCATCCAGAAACGCACCCTCTCGAAACCTGGCGAGCAAGCTACACCGCGATGCAGAGCGCCTCTCTTGCAGAGTCTGCCACTTGAGTTTATTAAACATCTCCGTAACGCTATCACGGTTACCAAATAACCCAGTGACGAAACGCGCCGCTCTTCTTTGGATCTTCTCTATCTCCTCCGTCAACCCGACCTGGCACGGATCCCACACTGATGAGCAATACTCAAGTATAGGTCGAACGAGTGTTTTGTAAGCCACCTCCTTTGTTGATGGACTACATTTTCTAAGCACTCTCCCAATGAATCTCAACCTGGTACCCGCCTTACCAACAATTAGTTTTATATGATCATTCTACTTCAAATCGTTCCGTACGCATACTCCCAGATATTTTACAGAAGTAACTGCTACCAGTGTTTGTTCCGCTATCATATAATCACACAATAAAGGATACTTCTTTCTATGTATTCGCAATACATTACATTTGTCTATGTTAAGGGTCAGTTGCCACTCCCTGCACCAAGTGCCTATCCGCTGCAGATCTTCCTGTATTTCGCTACAATTTTCTAATGCAGCAACTTCTCTGTATACTACAGCATCATCCGCGAAAAGCCGCATGGAACTTCCGACACTATCCACTAGATCATTTATATATATTGTGAAAAGCAATGGTCCCATAACACTCCCCTGTGGCACGCCAGAGGTTACTTTAACGTCTGTAGGCGTCTCTCCATTGAGAACAACATGCTGTGTTCTGTTCGCTAAAATGTCTTCAATCCAGCCACACAGCTGGTATGATATTCCGTAGGCTCTTACTTTGTTTATCAGGCGACAGTGCGGAACTGTATCGAACGCCTTCCGGAAGTCAAGGAAAATGGCATCCACTTGGGAGCCTCTATCTAACATTTTCTGGGTCTCATTAACAAATAAAGCGAGTTGGGTCTCACTCAATCCCTGTTTCCGGAATCCATGTTGATTCCTACAGAGTACATTCTGGGTTTCAAATGGTTCAAATGGCTCTGAGCACTATGGGACTTAACATCTGTGGTCATCAGTCCTCTAGAACTTAGAACTGCTTAAAGCTAACTAACCTAAGGATATCACACACATCCATGCCCGAGGCAGGATTCGAACCTGCGACCGTAGCGGTCACGCGGTTCCAGACTGAAGCGCCTAGAACCAGAAATGGCATGATACGCGAGCAAAAATCATGTTCTAAAATTCTACAACATATCGATGTCAGAGATATAGGCCTATACTTTTGCGCTTCTGCTCGACGACCCTTCTTGAAAACTGGGACTACCTGTGCTCTTTTCCATTCATTTGGAACCTTCCGTTCCTCTAGAGACTTGCGGTACACGGCTGTTAGAAGAGGGGCAAGTTCTTTCGCGTACTCTGTGTAGAATCGAATTGGTATTCCGTCAGGTCCAGTGGACTTTCCTCTGTTGAGAGATTTCAGTTGATGTTCTATTCCTTGGATACTTACTTCGATGTCAGCCATTTTTTTCGTTCTTGCGAGGATTTAGAGAAGGAACTGCAGTGCGGTCTTCCTCTGTGAAACAGCTTTGGAAAAAGGTTTTTAGTATTTCAGCTTTACGCGTGTCATCCTCTGTTTCAGTGCCTTCATCATCCCAGATTGTCTGGATATGCTGTTTCGATCCACTTACTGATTTAACGTAAGACCAGATCTTCCTAGGATTTTCTGTCAAGTCGGTACATAGAATTTTACTTACGAATTCACTGAAAGCTTCACGCATAGCCCTCCTTGCGCTAACTTTAACATCGTTTAGCTTCTGTTTGTCTGAGAGGGTCTGGCTGAGTTTAAACTTGAATGAAAACAGAGGTGTACTCTGCAAATGAAGAATTCCTGCATTCACGTTAAGAGGTTTAGGGAAAGTACGTAACCTCTACCTGTTAGGCTGGAATTAGTTTCGGACTCTAAATGTTTCTGGATGACGTATCAAATATATTGCTTCCCCCTACTTGTACCTCCCGAGGAGATAAAGAATGTGAAATTAGAGAGATTCGAGCGAGCACGGAAGCTTTCGGGAAGTCGTTCTTCAAAAATGGCTCTGAGCACTATGAGACTTAACTTCTGAGGTTATCAGTCCCCTAGAACTTAGAACAGCTTAAACCTAACTAACCTAAGGACATCACACACATCCATGCCCGAGGCAGGAGTCGAACCTGCGACCGTAGTGGTCGCGCGATTCCCGACTGTAGCGCCTAGAACCGCTCGGCCACCCCGGCCGGCAGTCGTTCTTCCCGCGAACCATACGCGAGGAAAGGGAGGTAATGACAATAGAACGTAAAGTGCCCTCCGCCACAGACCGTTGGGTGGCTTGCGGAGTATAAATGTAGATGTAGATGCAGATGTAGATGTAGATCCGAAGAGTATTAATATCCACACAACTGCGTTGTGCCCGAAGGATGGCTTGTTCTTCGCGCAATCGATTTTCAGCTGTATCTATAATTCGATTTAAAAAAATGTTCGAATGTGTGTGAATTCTTATGGGACTGAACTGATAAGGTCACCAGTCTCTAATCTTACACACTACTTAATCTAAATTATCCTAAGGACAAACACACACGCACGCACCCATGCTCGAGGGAGGACTCGAACCTCCGCTGGGAGCACCAGCACAGTCCATGACTGCAGCGCCCACAGACCGCTCGGCTAATCCCGCGCGGCACCGTCATTGAGAACCTCATCGTCGACGGAACGCTAAGACTTATTCTTTCCTTTCCCCAAAATGTATCAGATTTTCTTTGTCACACTACAATTAATTTCTGGAGTTCGTGAGTAACTGTCATAAATTTGATAAAGAACGCTTGCTGCTTTTAAGACAAGAGGGACAGCAGTAGTTTGGCTCTTCAGATTAAACTTGGGACAGTGTTATCAGAGAAGTAATTCCGATTAGATTACCTTACGTCCTGATCACCAGTGATGGTTTTTATATTCTGCTTGTGATCGGACTCTCTCCGATAAAACAACAGAGGGATCTACTGGCCACCAATAATTTCTGTGTGCATTAACTCGTTGCTATTGCGAAATCCTTGGCTGGGATAATCCCTCGTTGTAGTCGTCAGTAGGAGGCGTGCATACCTTATAAAAGTATTTTCTCTGGCTGTTTTCTCTCGTCTATTGTCTGCATCGCTGCCGACCCGCCCACCTCGTGCTGCATACCGCTAGCCTAGCTCGTGGTTAGTGCCTCCAGAATGGCAGAGAATCCCCCCCCCCCCCCCTGCCCTACAGCATCTCTGACGATTGGATCTGACTCGAGTACCAACGGACTACTTCTGATGCACGCGTCGCAAGCAATCTCTTAGCCACTTGGACGCCGAGGCACCACTTGGAGGCAGACAGCGATGAGCACATGTGGAGACCATTTTATTTATTATGACTCTTACTGTGTACTTGGCCAATGTTCCATTTCTATGACTGTTGCAACGCAAGACGCACATTTGCGGTTTTTCATCTATTTTTGAACAATATTAGCGTTGTACAGTCTGTGTTGCTATTATATGCAATTTTGTAAACCTTATTGCTGTATAAAATCTCCTGTATTGTATTCGACAGGCTGATTTGATCATGGACGAGCTGTCTGAAACCGGTAATTAATAAATAAAGGTTCTTCCTGTGCAACTTACGGCCGTTTCCATATCGGTTACAGTGGTTTTTTTTTTCCATCAGTCTTCTGACTGGTTTGATGCGGCCCGCCACGAATTCCTCTCTGTGCTAACCTCTTAATCTCAGAGTAGCACTTGCAACCTACGCCCCTAATTATTTTCTGGATGTACTCCAATCTCTGTCTCTCTCTACACCTTTGCCCTCTACAGCTCCCTCTAGTATTATGGAATTCAGTGTCTCATGTCTTAACGGATGTCCTATCATCCTGTACCTTCTCTTTATCAGTGTTTTCCTCATATTCCTTTCCTCTCCAATTCTGCGCAGAACCTCCTCCTTCCTTTCCTTATCAGTCCATCTAATTTTCAACATTCGCCTGTAGCATCACATCTCAAATGCTTCGATTCTCTTCTGTTCCGGTTTCCCCACAGTCAATTTTTCACTACCATACAATGCTGTACTCCAGACGTACATCTTCATAAATTCTTTTCCTCAAATTAAGGCCGATATTTGATATTAGTAGACTTCTCTTGGCCAGGAATGCCTTTTTTTGCCATAGCCAGTCTGCTTTTGATGTCCTACTTGCTCTGTCCCTCATTGGTTATTGTACTGCCTAGGTAGCAAAATTCCTTAACTTCTTCCACTTTGTGACCATCAATCTTCATGATAAATTTCTCGCTGTTCTCATTTCTACTGCTTCTCATTACATTCGCCCTTCTTCGATTTACTGGCAATCCATGCACTCTACTCATTAGACTGTTCATTCCATTCAGCAGATCTTGTAATTCTTTTTCACTGTCACTCAGGATAGCAATATCATCAGCGAATCGTATCATTGATATCCCTTCAGTTTGAATTTTAATTCCAATCTTGAACATTTCTTTTATTTCTATCATTGCTTCCTCGATGTACAGATTGAACAGTAAGGGCGAAAGGTTAATCCTTGTCTTACGCCACTTTTAATACGAACACTTCGTTCTTGGTCATCGACTCTGATTATTCCCTCTTGGCTGTTGTACATTTTGTATATGACCCGTATATCCCTATAGCTTACCCCTACTTTTTTCAAAAATTTCCAACATCTTGCACCATTTTACATTTTCGAACGCTTTTTCCAGGTCGACAAATCCTATGAATGTGTCTTAATTTTTCTTTAGTCTTGCTCCCATTATCAACCACAACGTCAAAATTGCCTCTCTCGTGCCTTTACTTTTCTTAAAGCCAAACCCATCGTCATCTAGCGTATCCTCAATTTTCTTTTCCATTCTTTTGTACGTTATTCTTGTAAGCAACTTGGTTGCATGAGCTGTCAAACTGACTGTGCGATAATTCACGCACTTGTCAGCTCTTGCCGTCTTCGAAATTGTGTGGATGATGCTTCCGAAAGTCAGATGGTATGTCGCCAGACTCATACATTCTACACACCAACGTGAATAGTCGTTTTGTTGCCGCTTCCCCCAATGATTTTAGAAATTCTGATGGAATGTTATCCACCCGTTCTGCCTTATTTGGCTTTAAGTCCTCCGAAGCACTTTTAAATTCTGATTCTACTACTGGATTCCCTACCTCTTCTAAATCGACCCCTGTTTCTTCTTCTATCACATCAGACAAATCTTCCCCCTCATAGAGGCTTTCAGTGTATTCTTTCCACCTATCCACTCTCTCCTCCGCATTTATGTCGTCGAAGGTTGTTTTGACTTTCCTATTCGCTGAGTTTGTCCCTCCGACAATCATACCTTTTTCGATTCCTTGACATTCTTCCTGCGGCCATTTCGTCTTAGCTTCTCTGCACTACCCATTAATTTCGTTCCTCAGTGGCTTGTATTCCAGTATTCCAGAGTTTCCCGGAACATTTTTGTACCTCTTCCTTTCATCAATCAACTCAAGTATCTCTTCTGTTACCCATGGTTTCTTCGCAGTTACCTTCTTTGTACCTATCTTTTCCTTCCGAACTTCTGTGATGGCCCTTTTTAGAGATGTCCATTCCTCTTCAACCGTACTGTCTACTGAGCTATCCTTATTGCTGTATTTATATCCCTAGAGAACTTCGTCACATAAAAGGTGACGTAACATGTGAAAGTTGCTGGATTTGGACGGGTTACTCCTGTAACTGAAGTATCAGATCTGAAGATGGTTCTGAATGAACCGAAACCGGTCATATGAATAATAAAAAAAATTGCAATCAAGACGGATTTTAAGTAACACTACACGTATCTCCCTGTCTTTTCCTAGTATACCTTCTCCTCTTGTGATTCTTGAACAGGGTATTCGCTATTACTAGCTGAAACTTGTTACAGAACTCAATTAGTCTTCATCCTCTCTCATTCCTTTTCCCAAGCTCGTATTCTCCTGTAACCTTTTTTTCTACTCCTTCCCCTCTATCTGCATTCCAGTCCCCCATGACTATTAGATTTTCATCCCCCTTTACATACTGTATTACCCTTTCAATATCCTCACACACCCTCTGTATCTCTTCATCTTCAGCTTGCACTGAACTGTTTACAGTAATATACTCTCTGCCCTACCTTCCTATTCATAACGAATCCTACTCCTGTCATACCATTTTCTGCTACTGTTGATATTACCCTATACTCATTTGAACAGAAATCCTTGTGTTCTTTTCACTTCACTGACCCCTACTGTATCTAGTTGAGCCATTGTATTTCCCTTTTCAGATTTTCTAGTTTCCCTACCACGTTGAAGCTTCTGACATTCCACGCACCGACTCGTAGAACGTTATCCTTCCGTTGATTATTCAATCTTTTTCTCATGGTAACCTCCCCTTTGGCAGTCATCTCCCGGAGATCCGAATGGGAGCTATTCCGGAATCTTTCGCCAACCCAGAGACATTTCTTCAATTACAGGCCACATGTCCTCTAGATACACGTTACGTGTCTTTAATGCAGTGGTATCCACTGCCCTCTGCATCCTCATGCAGTTGATCATTGCTGATTCATCCGTATTTAGGGGTAGTTTCCCACCCCTAGGACAAGAGAGTGGCCTGAATTTCTGTCCGCTCCTAGGCCCTCTTTGACGAGGCCGTTGGCAGAACGAGGGTGACTTCTTATGCCGGAAGTCCTCGGCCGCCAGTGCTGATCATTAATCAAAATTTAAGCAGCCTTGGGATTCGAACCCGGAACGAAAATATTTTGATTCTAAATCAAATACGCTACCCTTCACCACGGGTCAGTTACAGTTATATTTAAAAAAAAGCTTGCGACCTACTCCAACCTCAGTCTGCTGGACACAGAACCACAGGAATAACTTTCGTATTCTTGGCTATGTTTCATTTCAGTAAATTTATAGGTCCCAGAGAAAGAATATCTTTCTGAAATACACAACTCAAGCTGTGTCTGATTTTACAGTTGCATTCGTAAGGAGAAATTTTTCTGAAGACAGTGAAGTAAAGAGTCGTCATTTTGAGAATTACCTCCAAATGAAGTAAGTGGTCATGGACGGCTTTGGCCATTCTAGAGCGTCTCCTTGATTGGTTATGTTGTACGATGTCATGTTTACTCTGTGAATGTCTCGATCGGGAGTAATATATCCATAGGGACTCAGACTTATAGTTCAAGTGGTGCCGCTAGGAGGTGCTACTGTTTTGACGTTGGAGACACTGGAGATGTCATCAAATTAAAAAAGGGCAAAAGGGAGATAGCAGAAAATTCATAAATACAATTCACGCAGTTGATAAATTTAGAAATGCCAGATGCTGTTGGCTGGACTATAAAAATGGAAGATGGTGGGAAATAAAGGTACAAGATGAAAAAGTAAAGGAATAATTTTAAAAAACCCAAGATGGTAGAACTGACCTAGTTGTGCTCACTAACCCCTCTCCTCCCCTCTACCTCGCCCCTGCCACTTCTTACCCTCTTTCCCCTCCTTTACATCAAATCCCAGTACTTTACTGTTCACTATAATGAAAGAGCCAATCACAATGTAGCCTAGAACCGTCATCGTGGGTGTATGCAAAGCTATACGAAAGATCTGATCTTTTACGTCATACTCATTTTATTAAAAAATTACATTATAACGTAATTTGCGGCATTTCCTCATCTAAAATGCGTCAGAAATGCACACACACACACTCACTGACACACACCAACACACTGTGAGCCAGCTGTCCCTACCTATGGGTCTGATGCAACCCAAAATGTCTTCAAAAACAATGCACGATATTTTCATATTCTCTCGCTTGCAGTTCGCGAACTATTAGCTCTACAGAAAAAACGAGCGGTGTCTTTTAGTAGGAAATTTAATGTTGTTAGATTTTATACTGAGATACGTCTTTGCTAAAGGCGACAGCAAGGAAACATGAAAGTCACGTGCATAGTACTCGAACGTGTTGCAGGTTACGTAAAACCTGTAGACAGGGGCAGCGGAATCATCCTATATATAATTACTGTCAGCTGTTTGAAAACCGTTATTCAGTTTCTTACACGAAACTTCGTGTAAGGGGATAATACACGATCAAATAAGTATTTACACGCAAAAATTCTTCTTTGATGCTTTTTAAGCGTCACAGTGTGTATTTCCACTTCAAAAATACTTTGAGGTTGTTAGTATTTCTTCTGAGTTTATGATGATTCGTAGAACGAACTGCCATTACTCGGCTTTTTTTACAGGTACTGTTTCATCTTAGCAATCACCATTTTAAGGAGAGATGAAGATGATACTTCATGTTCCACATCAGGAAAATATAACCCACGAGGATGATTACTCCTCAGTAACACAAAAATCGTATCAAAATAATGTGATATGAAAAGACACTCATCATAGTCAAAAGAAAAATTGACCAAACACAATTTCAGGAACGATGGAAAATTATATTCCGACAAGATTCTTATTGCAACGTAACACTTAAATTGCATATTCTAGTAATAACCAAGAGAACTACTTCAATGTTTACATTATACACAACACGACCAAAAACGATGCTGGATCAAGACAGAAATGAAACATGTTCAAATATAATGGTACATCATGACAGAGATTAAAAGCGTATATCCCAAAAACAGCATCTCTACCACTGAAATAAAATTAGGTATCAGTAACGATTTCATGTACAAACGTACACACATACACACAGACGTTGCTTATCGTAATAAGTGTGCTTTATTCGGCATGGAAATTTGGAAATTTGTTGTAAGTTCCTATGGGACCAAACTGCTGAGGTCATCGGTCCTTAGGCTTACAACTACTTTATCTAACTAAAACTAACTTACGCTAAGGACAGCACACACACACACACACACACACACACACACACACACACACACACAGACACACATGCCCGAGGGAAGACTCGAACCTCTGCCGGCCAGAGTGGTCGTGCGTTCTAGGCGCTACAGTCTGGAGCCGAGCGACCGCTACGGTCGCAGGTTCGAATCCTGCCTCGGGCATGGATGTATGTGATGTCCTTAGGTTAGTTAGGTTTAATTAGTTCTAAGTTCTAGGCAACTGATGACCTCAGAAGTTAAGTCGCATAGTGCTCAGAGCGATTTGAACCAGTTGACTCGAACCTCTGACGGGGCGAGCCACTCGAACCGGAGCCAGGCGCCCTAGACTGCACGGATACCCCGCGCGGCTACTAGGCATGTAGGAGTTAATACGCCGTTTCCTTTCTCCGACCTCTGAACTGACTTACGCACTCAGTTATAGGAGGATCTACAATTCAGTACCGATTCTGAACCACGGTGCAACTTGACATTTTTCACATCAACAGATATTGCCAGAGGTGAAAGAATTACTAAGTGATAGGCAACAGTCCAAGGACAGACTACGGATCGAATTTGAGTGTTCTGGATTTGCAATGTGGCCATCCACAACTTTTTTCACACCTGCTCTCATACTCATCTTTCTTGGAATCCTCCTAAATTTAACACCTCTCTTCCGAAAATAACATAATAACATATTTCTGCGGCTTCTTCTGCTTCTTATGTAATGAAATGAAGTCAGGCATCGGCCTCCTTGTAGCAGCAGGAAAGAACTGACAGTCAGCTTCAGACTAGGTGGCCTCCCATCCCCCGTCTCCATGTGTCACTGTGCTGGTCCCATACATAGCACAGTCCGTTGTTTATATTTTTCTTTATTTATTGAAATCTTGAAATTGGCTACTCATAAAGGAAAGAGACAAAATCGGACTTAATCTCACATTGTTGCCACCACTTAAAAAAGAAAATAATTTGAGTCTTGGCCTGGAACAATTTTCGTTTATTTTTTTATTAATGAAACAAAAAACGAGACAATCAGGGTCAGAAAATGAAATAATCTGTTTAACAATATACCTGAAAAGGAATCGTGACGAAAATACGAAGAGGACCGGTTAACACTTTTTCGTTTTTTATCAAGTTTACCGAAAGAAGGTAACAGAAATGAAACGTTCTAACGATCAAGCTATTCCACACTGCATCTAACTTTTCACGATTAAGTACCAGATACAACATACTGGCAGAAATCTAACGATAATGTGGCATCCTTTGCTATGTCCAATGGGCCGTAACCATATACAGCAGAATAAGGACGTAGCAGAATCTCACCGGAGACTGCCCCTTCCGTCGTCCTGGCGAGAAAATCCTATAGTTCCAATGTCTGTGTCCGCAGGCGACAAAACGATGACATTGCATCCTTTTCATGGCAACGACTGCATCTGTCTACCTCAGTAAGCCCAGTGCGAAAAAGGCGAACGTTGTTGGGAGAAGGTACGATGTGGACGCCACTTCCAGCAAAAAAATTGGTGGGCTGACATTGGACCTAACAGTCTTCCAATCTGCCTCTGACGATAGGGACTCCACAGAGGACGTTGTGATTTTTAAACGTCCAGTAACATAACAGCACTTTTACACAGAGATGTCACTGGAAGAATGTCAGTCCCTAAATAACTAACATCAACAAAAATTCCCCGCATATACCTTAATTTACTATTTATCCAGCCAACGTCTATAGGAAGGGTTAAGCTCGCAGTTCGAAGACAGATAAAAAACGAGCTGTGAATGATTGGGAGACGCGAAGACACGTTTCAACAGTGCCTCGATGATATAAAGCAGAAGCCTTGACTCGAACATCAAGGAGGTCCTAAACTTCCATCAGCCGGGGTCTCTCCGTGACCTCATAGCACACCCGAAAAATAGTTTCGCCAGATAAACTTCTGATAATCGCTGTAACTTTAGGGAGATTATCGCAAGAAGGGGGCAAACTTGTGCAACGGAACTAGCTTTACTCAGCAAATAAGTTTCCAAGGTCAGAATCTTACGAAGGAACGAGAGGGAGCGACGCTCGTGTTCAACGACCACTCCTTGAATCCTGTCCGTGACAGACTTCCATTTTAACGCAACGATCTTCTCCGAACAACGATCAATAATAACACTCGATTATCGATGACAGGCGACCGCGACAGCCAGTGTGATCTCAACCGCATTAAATCTCCGAAAATTGAGTAACGACACTTCCTGTCGCTGATCTGTGTTCGTGTAAGACGACAAAATGCATCCAAAACGTCCTTGAGCACCGATACGTCGTCATGAACATGAGGAAATACCATAACGTCATCGGCATAAGCGTGAACAATGATCTTTCCTCCCAATAACTACCAGCCACCCAGTCGAGCAGCTATGGATGGCAATAAGTGTTCCAGAAATAGAAGGAATAACGGTGCCATTAGGCAACTCCCCTGCAGAACACAGCGACACACTTCCTCGGGGCCAGTAAGACCACCATTCACGTCAATACGCCTGAATACGAGTAATTATAGAGGTGAATATCGTGCACCATCATTAAAAGCAGTAACCGTTAGACTTGAAACAAAATATCATGAATAAATCGGTCAAAGGCATGAATGAAATCAATAAAAAGTGAAGTTTATGACACAGGAAAAGTGGAAGTAATCGAGATGAGATCACGACATTCAGCAACTGGACTCAGGACAATACGACTCAGGATACAATTTTGATAACGCGTGACAATGTCACCAACTAAAACCAACAAAAGTCTATTTATCCTCCGCGCTACGATATTATAATTAGAACTGAGTAGCGTTATCGGTCGGACCTGAACCACGGACAGATGTCCCGCCTTTTTGGGATTTAAAACAATTTTTGCGACCTTAAAGGAGAACGGGATGTGTACTCCTTGCACCACCTCATTCACCATACATGTTGTCGTATCTGGTATCGAAGGTCAAAATCGAACATAAAATTCCTTAGGAAGCCCATCCTAACCCGGTGATCTGCGGGAAGAATAGCCAACTAAAATGTCAGATACACTATGTGATCAAAAGTATCCAGGCACCTGGCTCAAAATGACTTACAAGTTCGTGCGCCTCCATGGGTAATGGTGGTATTCAGTATGGTGATGACAGCTTCCACTCTCGCAGGCATATGTTCAATCAGATGCTCTAATGTTTCTTGGGTAAAGGCAGCCCATTCTTCACGGATTGTTGCACTGAGCAAAGGTATTCACGTCGGTCGGTGAATCCTGGCACGAAGTCGGCGTTCCAAAACACCCCAAAGGTGTTCTGTAGGATTCAAGTCAGGACTCTGAGCAGGGTAGTCCATTACAAGGATGTTATTGTCGTGTAACGACTCCGCCACAGGCCGTGCATTATGGACAGGTGCTCGATGGTGTTGAAAGATGCAATCGCCATCCCCGAATTGCTCTTCAACAGTGGGAAGCAAGAAGGTGCTTAAAACATCAATGTAGGCCTGTGTTGTGATAGTGCGACGCAAAACAACAATGGGTGCAAGCCCCCTCCATGATAAAAACAAGACCATACCATAACATCACGGCCTTCGAATTTTGCTGTTTGCACTACACACTCTGGCAGATGACGTTCACTGGGCATTCGCCATACCCACACCCTGCCATCCCATCGCCACATTGTATGCCGTGATTCGTCACTCCAGGCGACGTATTTCCACTGTTCGGTCGTCCAATGTTAACGCTTCTTACACTAATGAAGTAATAAGTGCTATCGACATGGGATGTCAAATTGATTCCATATTTTTAGATTTGGAGAAGGCTTTCCACACCGTTCCTCACAAGCGCCTTTTAACCAAACGGCGTGCCTACGGAGTATCGCCTCAGTCGTGCGACTGGATTCGTTATTTCCAGTCAGATAGGTCACATTTCGTAGTAATAGACGGAAAGTCACCGAGTAAAACAGAATTAATATCCGGCGTTCCCCAAGGAAGTGTTACAGGCCCTCTATTGTTACTGATCTATATTAACGACATAGGAGACAATCTAAGTAGCCGTCTTACATTGTTTGCAGATGATACTGTCATTTACCGTCTTGTACAGTCGTCAGATGATCAAAACAACTTGCAAAATGATTTAGATAAGATATCTGTATGGTGCGACAATGGCAATTGACCCTGACTAAGGAAAAGTGTGAAGTTATTCACATGAGTACTGAGAGGAATCAGCTAAATTTCGATTACGCGATAAATCACACAAATCTGAAGGCTGTAAATTAAACTAAATACTTACGGATTACAATTACAAATAACCTAAATTGGAAGGATCACATAGATAATACTGTGGGTAGAGCAAACGAAAGACTGCGATTCATTGGCAGAACACTTAGAAGGCGCAACAGGTTATAAAGGCACATTTGCATGCCGAGAGTGAGTTTCCGCGGAAACGCGAAATATTAATTAAATAAATAATCAGTGACAAATAAATAAAGCCTATGGCACACAACTGCAGCGCTGTGTCGCTGATAAAACAAAAGCACAATTACGTTACTCTTATGTTTGATTAAAAAAATGGAGAGCTCTGGTTGAAGTGGTGCGAGAAGCACGTATTTTATTTTATTGTCTGGCACACCGCCATATTTCATGTTATAGAAGAATACTGCGAGTTGCAACCACACTAGGCACTCGATTCTGTAAAGAATTATATTTATAAAAGTAAGTAGGATTATGAACTGTAGGCTTATTCATTGAATATATCTGATTTAACTAACTGTGTAACTTTTTTATGTTTAGTAGACAATCACCTCTGTACGACGTATTAGCATGGCTGGCAAATTATTGTAATATTGAGATTTAGATATGAGTCCGCACCTACCGCAGCAGTCTTTGGAAACGATTTAATTACGAAGTCCGATTATTCAGTTTTATTTCACGGTCAACTACGAGTAACATTGCCTTTACGAAAAAGCCATTGTCAAGCGTCTGATACCGAATAATTAAACGTCCACGTTCCAGATAAGCAAATACAATTGCAATCACAATCACCATCATACAGATAGAATAATCAATATCTAAATAACAATATATTTTTTATTTATTTATTTTATTTATTTTATAAGGTCTACTAAAGAGACTGCTTACACCACGCTTGTCCGCCCTATTCTGGAGTACTGCTGTGTGGTGTGGGATCCGCATCAGGTGCGACTGACGGATGACATCGAAAAAGTACAGAGAAGGGCAGCTCGTTTTGTATTATCGCGAAATAGGGGAGATAGTGTCACAGACATGATACGTGAATTGGAGTGGCAATCATTAAAACAAAGGCTTTTTCGTTGCGACGGGATCTTCTCAAGAAATTTCAATCATCAGTTTTCTCCTCCGATTGTGAAAAGATTCTGTTGGTACCCACCTACATAGGGAGAACTGATCATCACGATAAAATAAGAAAAATCAGGGCTCGCACAGAAAAATTTAAGTGCTCGTTTTTCCCGCTTGCCGTTCAAGAGTGGAACGGTAGAGAGACAGCCTGAAGGTGGTTCATTGAACCCTCAGTCAGGCACTTTATCGTGTATAGCAGAGTAATCACGTAGATGTAGATGTAGAAGCGGATCGTCATTTGGCATTTACCGGCTTGATGTGTGGCTTATGAGCAGCCGCTCGATCACGAAATCCAAGTTTGCTCACCTCCCGCCTAACTGTCATAGTACTTTCAGTGGATCCTGATGCAGTCTGGAATTCGTGTGTGATTTTCTGGATAGATTTCTGCCTATTACACATCACGACCGTCTTCAGCTGTCGGCGGTCTCTGTCAGTCAACAGACGAGGTCGGCCTGTACGCTTTTGTGCTGTACGTGTCCCTTCACGTTTCCACTGCACTATCACATCGGAAACAGTGGTCCTAGGAATGTTTAGGAGTGTTGAAATCTCGTATATAGACGTATGACTCAAGTCACACCCAATCATCTTACCACGTTCGAAGCCCGTGAGTTCCGCGGAGCGTCCCATTCTGCTTTCTCGCGATTTGCAATGACTACGAGGTCGCTGGTATGGAGTACTTAGCAGCTGGTGTCCGGATACTTTCCATCACATAGTGTACCTCATCACGATGAAAAGCTGCAAAAATCCTGATGGCGAGTTGGTGTAGCAACACTAACCAGGAGGGAGGTAAAATCAGTAAACGGTATAGCGTCTAACGACGGTGTATCTAAAGATCGGATAAATACCGAGAAAATTTGGGCATAGGATCAGATTGGGATGACCACTCACGTCGATTTATAGTACGAATGGTAATGGGATACTTCCTTTGAGATCGCGTTTGATGTTGACTTAGATGATTCAAAGACTCCAGCTCATTCTAAAGAATCTAACGTGGCTGGGAACGCAAACGAAGGCCATCTAATTGTAGTCTTTTCTGTTGCAGGAGTTTCGCCTTCACGCAGTGTACTTCCATAACTCTTAAAGGGATGTCTCAAACACTGTCATTTACAACACGAAGGACAGCATAATAAAATTCTCGACCCGCTCTCATTTCAGCCGCTTTACCAGCGCTTAAACGGATGAGCGCAGTGGGAAGTCGAGGTTTGGCAATGGCAACCCAGCATTCCATAACTGAGTGATAAGTACCAGGGAACGCCTTTCCCACCCTCACATGACAGCGATCGTATCATCCAGGGAGGGCTCCGCCAGATGTACAACATTTAGCTTCCAAATAGGACGAGAAAGAGGTGGACGTGGATAAGTGTCATTGGGACACGACGTTGGTCAGTGAAGCAGGAATTACATCAGTTGACAGAAGTTGGCTGCATAGGGAAGCAGACAAATAAATCGTTCCAGTCGAATTCTAGAAGTGACAGTGAAGTACTTAAAACGCACTAATGTGGGATATCTGTAGATCGAACCATCCTATACACTCCACGACGCCACCACATCGTCAAGTTCACGACAAAGCTATAACTGATAATCTGATGCACAGTACGTAAGAAGCAGTTGAAATCTCACCCCATCAAAATTTTTCGTAGCTTATGACGCACTAAATAATGGGCATCTTCCTTATAAAACCGCGGACGGTCACACTTGTGACTAGACACAGATGGAGCACGGAGAAAAATTACGGCGACATCAAAAAAACGACACCATATACCCCGGCCGTCGTCCAGAATTTCAGAGTCCGTCAGAGGAATACAGTCTCTATAAAGCACAGCCATACCAGAAGAACTTTCCAGTGCAGCATTTAAAATAAATAAAAAAAAAAACATAGAATACCAAGCAAGACAAAACATATAAAATAACACTTTTTGCAAACACACATCATCACCCTGGAAACCATAAATAGATTCTCGTAACGCAGCAAGCCGTAATGGAGTACTAACATTTAGCGTAACAAACTTATACAGTTGCTGTAGTTAACACATGTAAGGCATGAAAGTAGACCAGATATGTATTTACACATGACGTAGCACTCTCTACAACACTTTCAGACGGTGGAGTTAAAAATCTCTCACACCACTCCGTGACGAGGAAGGGTAGGAGCCTACCTCAGGGCCAGGTGCGGGGGAGGGGGGGGGGAGAGGGGAAGGGGAGGCGTCGCCACTCCACTCAAAGGAATGCATGAATGCATGAAACACAACCGGGAGCGATGAACGTCATATAAAAGGACACAGGCAATGCAGCGTCTGAAGCTGGCTGCATCAACTGACTACCCAGAAGAGATTACACAGTAACCTATTGCTCCATCTCATCAAATTGAAAAACGGATGGCATTCCACTACAAAACTGTAAACGCACAACCGGAAACGACGTCTACATTAAATCATCGGAATCCAAACAGAACCAGCCTCTTCACCCATGGCGAAACAAGAACTGCTATTAACGTCGGTTTTCAAAGCATTACCATTGGAAAAAGCACCGTCCATCGCCACCTTCTCAGAGAGACGAGGTTGGGGGGTGCTGATTTCAAAATCTTCACTACCTGATGCCGAAGGTGTTTAAATTCTGCTACCAGTGCCGGCGCCTTAACGGCAGCACCGCTGCATCTCAACGCGACGGTAACGGCGGAAAGTCGCACGGAGCGGGGGGCAATGTCTCTCTCACGTCCTCTAAAGGTGGAGAAGCACTGACAGTAGATTTCGAAGGCACTAATTCAGCTAGTGTCAACGGACGACGTTTTTCGTAGAACAACTTTAAAACCGAAACACCGCAAGGACAACTGGATCTGAAATGGCAACTTTCATTACAGAGGAAGCAGGTTTCATCTTGGGTTTCCTTTTTGCCCTGCATAAGTAACATGAATACGGTAACTACAAACATTCAGGTGTGAAGGAGATCTGAGATGGTAATTTTCATTTCAAGGGAAACAGGATCCTTCGTGCCCTTCCTTCATGTCCTGTAACCACAGACATTCATGTGAAGTAATATTCTTTTGAACTCACAAAATATGGAAGATATTGTTCACAAAACATACATAGCACAACTGTCGTAGATTAATGGCTCTATAGAATTTAAATAAAAACGTGGCTTGCTTCTTGGCACTAAGGTTAAAACTTATAGATTTAAGAGCACTTGTTGACAACCAAAGTTTGATTTCTGCACCGCACTTTTCGAAAACAGTGGACCTTCAAATTAAACATTTGTAAATCTAAGTTTTATGTATCACTAACTGAAATTAACGCGGCTTGCTTGTTGACACTAGTGACATAAGATATATGTTAGCAGACGAGTGTAGTTCGATTTTTGTACCAGACATCTATATTCTACGTTACATACACTACACACATTAAAATAATAAAAATCGGCCCTGTAACATTGCAAGACACATATGAGCACTAATACTGACCTTAATTACAGCTTAAAGGGCACTTATTGCCGGGAATTATAAAAATAAGCTGTGTTATTTCCATGTGTAACTTCATCAAAAACTCTATTCTAGAAATTCTATCAAAGTCAACCAAACATTACAGTAACACAGTTCAATGGTACTTGTTTTATCTTGCAGTACACAATGTTTTCCATTATCTTCCGATAATACTAACCATTACAGTAACCCTAATACTAGGGTTACTGCTCACTGGTAGCGATGTACTCGTACATTAAAGTTCAGCCCGAAATTTTCCTGATTAAGAATGCTCTCATTAGAAGAGAATGAAATTAAAAGATACAATATTACCCCGCGATCTGACTAACATTAGGATCGAATTATCAGAGACACGCATATGTAGTGCAATGGAAATTTTCGTCTGAAATCAACTGTTGACTGTGACCTAGAAGTGTAAAGTTGTCAAGGGATAAAAAAATCGAAGAAACAGCAGCCGTCCAGAAAATCTGGAGGAAAACGTATCTTCCGTAATCTTATAAATTACTAAAGGCATTTCATAGCATTAGTGTTCGCAAAGTGCGGTGCAGAAATCAAACTTTGGTTGTCAACAAGTGCTCTTAACCATGGATCTTGCCGTTGGTGGGGAGGCTTGCGTGCCTCAGCGATTCAGATGGCCGTACCGTAGGTGAACCACAACGGAGGGGAATCTGTTGAGAGGCCAGACATACGTGTGGTTCCTGAAGACGGGCAGCAGCCTTTTTAGTAGTTGCAGGGGCAACAGTCTGGATGATTGACTGATCTGCCCTTGTAACAGTAACCAAAACGGCCTTGCTGTGCTGGTACTGCGAACGGCTGAAAGCAAGGGGAAACTACAGCCGTAATTTTTCCCGAGGGCATGCAGCTTTACTGTATGGTTAACTGATGATAGCGTCCTCTTGGGTAAAATATACCGGAAGGTAAAATAGTCCCCCATTCGGAACTCCGGGCGGGAACTACTCAGGAGAACGTCGTTATCAGGAGAAAGAAAACTGGCGTTCTACGGATCGGAGCATGGAATGTCAGATCCATTATTCGGGCAGGTAGGTTAGAAAACTTAAAAAGGGAAATGGATAGGTAAAAGTTAGATATAGTGGGAATTAGTGTTCGGTGGCAGGAGGAACAAGACTTTTGGTCAGGTGAATACAGGGTTATAAATACAAAATCAAATAGGGTTAATGCAGGAGTAGGTTTAATAATCAGTAAAAAAATGGGAGTGCGGGTAAGCTACTACAAACATCATAGTGAACGCATTATTGTGGCCAAGATAGACACGAAGCCCACACCTACTACAGTAGTACAAGTTTATATGCCAACTAGCTCTGCAGATGTTGAAGAAATTGATGAAATGTTCGATGAGATAAAAGAAATTATTCAGATAGTGAAGGGAGACGAAAATTTAATAGTCATGGGTGACTGGAATTCGAGAGTAGGAAAAGGGAGAGAAGGAAACGTAGTAGGTGAATATGGATTGGGGGAAAGAAATGAAAGAGGAAGCCGTCTGGTAGAATTTCGCGAAGAGCATAACTTAACCATAGTTAACACTTGGTTCAAGAATCATAAAAGAATGTTGTACACATGGAAGAATCCTGGAAATACTAGAAGGTATCAGATAGATTACATAATGGTAAGACAGAGATTTAGGAACCAGGTATTAAATTGTAAGACATTTCCAGGGGCAGATGTGGAGTCTGACCACAATGTATTGGTTATGAGCTGTAGATTAAAACTGAAGAAGCTGCAAAAAGGTGGGAATTTAAGGAGATGGGGCCTGGACAAACTGATAAAACCAGAGGTTGTACAGAGTTTCAGGGAGAGCAAAAGGGAACAATTGACAGAAATGGGGGAGGGGGGAAATACAGTAGAAGAGGAATGGGTAGCTCCGAGGGATGAAGTAGTGAAGGCAGCAGAGGATCAAGTAGGTAAAAAGACGAGGGCTCGTAGAAATCCTTGGGTAACAGAAGAAATATTGAATTTAATTGATGAAAGGAGAAAATATAAAAATGCAGCAAATGAAGCAGGCAAAAAGGAATATAAACGTCTCAAAAATGAGATCGACAGGAAGTGCTAAATAGCTAAGCAGGGATGGCTAGAGGATGGCTAGAGGATGTAGAGGCTTATCTCACTAGGGGTAAGATAGATACTGCTTACAGGAAAATTAAAGAGACCTTTGGAGAAAAGAGAGCCACTTGTATGAATATCAAGAGCTCAGATGGAAACCCAGTTCTAAGCAAAGAAGGGAAGGCAGAAAGGTGGAAGGAGTATATAGAAGGTATATACAAGGGCGACATACTTGAGGACAATATTCTGGAAATGGAAGAGAATGTAGATGAAGATGAAATCGGAGATACAATACTGCTTGAAGAGTTTGACAGAGCACTGAAAGACCTGAGTCGAAACAAGGCCCTGGGAGTAGACAACATTCCTTTAGAACTACTGACGGCCTTGGGAGAACCAGTCCTGGCAAAACTCTACCATACGGTGAGCAAGATGTATGAGACAGGCGAAATACCCTCAGACTTCAAGAAGAATATAATAATTCCAATCCCAAAGAAAGCAGGCGTTGACAGATGTGAAAATTACCGAGAGATCAGTTTAATAAGCCACAGCTGCAAAATACAAACGCGAATTCTTTGCAGACGAATGGAAAAAGTAGTAGAAGCCAACCTTGGGGAAGATCAGTGTGGATTCCGTAGAAATATAGGAACACGTAAGGCAATACTGACCCTACGACTTATCTTAGAAGAAAGATTAAGGAAAGGCAAACCTACGTTTCTAGCATTAGTAGACTTAGAGAAAGCTTTTGACAATGTTTAGTGGAATACTCTCTTTCAAATTCTAAAGGCGGCAGGGGTAAAATACAGGGAGCGAAAGACTATTTACAATTTGTACAGAAACCAGATGGCAGTTACAATAGTCGAGGGGCATGAAAGGGAAGCAGTGGTTGGGAAGGGAGTGAGACAGGGTTGTAGCCGCTCCTCGTTGTTATTCAATCTGTATATTGAGCAAGCAGTAAAGGAAACAAAAGAAAAATTCGGAGTAGGTATTAAAATCCATGGAGAAGAAATAAAAACTTTGATGATCGCCGATGACATTGTAGTTCTGTCAGAGACAGCAAAGGACTTGGATGAGCCGTTGAACGGAATGGACAGTCTTGAAAGGAGGATATAAGATGAACATCAACAAAATCAAAACGAGGATAATGCAATGTAGTCGAATTAAGTCGGGTGATGCTGAGGGAATTAGATTAGGAAATGAGACACTTAAAGTGGTAAAGGAGTTTGGCTATTTGGGGAGCAAAATAACTGATGATGGTCGAAGTAGAGAGGATATAAAATGTCGACTGGCAATGGCAAGGAAAGCGTTTCTGAAGAAGAGAAATTTGTTGACATCGTGTATAGATTTAAGTGTCAGGAAGTCGTTTCTGAAATTATTTATATGGAGTGTAGCCATGTATGGAAGTGAAACATTGACGATAAATAGTTTGGACAAGAAGAGAATAGAAGCTTTCGAAATGTGGTGCTGCAGAAGAATGCTGAAGATTAGAAGGGTAGATCACATAACTAAGGAGGAGGTATTGAATAGAATTGGGGAGAAGAGGAGTTTGTGGCACAACTTGACAAGAAGAAGGGACCGGTTGGCAGGACATGTTCTGAGGCATAAAGGGATCACAAATTTAGCATTGAAGGGCAGCGTGGAGGGTAAAAATCGTAGAGGGAGACCAAGAGATGAATACATTAAGCAGATTCAGAAGGATGTAGGTTGCAGTAAGTACTGGGAGTCGAAGAAGCTTGCACAGGATACAGTAGCGTGGAGACCTGCATCAAACCAGTCTCAGGACTGAAGACCACAACAAACTGAAATACCTCATACTGGAATACATTGCTCACAGCAGATGCAGTTGTAATTGAACTATTCAGTATTCCTATCTTGTAAATGTAGCGCTCCATCTCACAAATCTCGCGAAAGGAACGAAATAGCGATAAAGAGGAAAGACATTTTTTTAACTTCAGGGTTATTATTAGATCCCATAAAGAGAAAGGATTTGACACAGGATTAATAATACATATTTCACGTTGGGCCTTCAACATACTAATCAAAGACCTGCTGCATTACGTAGACATGAAAAAAATGCAATACCTTTTGGTGAATGAGATATCGTCCAGCTAAACTCAGTTATGAATAAGAAACAACAGGTAAACAAATCGGGATATGCCTCACATTGATCCTAACCGTGAATACCTCTCTGCTATTGAATAATATTGCTGAACAATTACAATCATGAAACGTAGTCAGATCTTAAAAGAAAGAAAGGTACTTCCGTCTATTCTGGGGAGGACAGAGAGATTTACAGCACCACTGCAGGAGTACAAACTATGGACTGCACCTAAGTATGTTTCACATTCTGATTGTGACACCATACAGCTTCGATCAGAAGCACACCATATAGCAAAGAGCAAAACACAAAAGGAATAGACTCTAGCAGAATACCTTGGTTTCCATCCAAACCGGAAAGCCATATTTGGCAACCAGATTTTTGTTTGACACTGGTCGAAGCGACCCTGCTTCAAGGACCTCAGGCATATACATCTGTGTACCTGAAGCAGCCGTGAATTTTCAGAAGTAAATCAATCTGTCACGGTTAAAACAGCAAAGACTGCTTGTGAGATAAAGCTATATAAAATAAGATTATATGTAAGACAGCCGATTAAAATGAACATCTTTGGCTTTAGTTTGCAGTACAAAACGTTGTCATGTTTTGCTGTCACACAGTGGACGCTGCATGACATTTTGATGAAATAGCATACTGAGCAATAGTAATACCCGTGCTACTAGGTAAGAAATGAGGGTTACTATCTTTTCAGAGTCACTCAAACGTGTAGCGACCTCATGCTGGGGCATTTATTTTATCTTATTGTACAAAACCTTTGCCATTGTGTGCTGATGATGCTAACTGATGATGCCACATAGTGGAATCTACATGACACTTCGATGAAATAGTATAATTAACACTAAACAGTTACTGCCATTACCTCATTCATGATTGTCAAAGTTATACCGAACACGTGGTTCGTACTACTGTAGGGAGAATTATGCACAGTTTACTGAGTGGGAGCAATGATGACCTATTTACAGAATGACCACAGTTACCTCGAACAAGCGTGTATACACATCTTAGTCCAGCCTCTCTTGCAACGCTCAGCATGTTCTGAATAGTTCCAAATAGATCTGAGTAGTTTCGACTATTTTCAACTGGTTCTGACAAGTCACGTCTTCATGTTACAACGAAATTGTGGGTGAGGCCACTATTCCCAGGTACTATTGGGTGGAGTAATGATGGTCAGTTTACACGGTGACTGTTCAAAAAATGTTCAAATGTGTGTGAAATCTTATGGGACTTAACTGCTACGGTCATCAGTCCGTAAGCTTACACACTACTTAACTGAAATTATCCTAAAGACAAACACACACACCCATGCCCGAGGGAGGAAACGAACCTCCGCCGGGACCAGCCGCACAGTCCATGACTGCAGGGCACTAGACCGCTCGACTAATCCCGCGCGGCTCACGGTGACTGTCGTTACCTCGTGTATGCTATGTAATCGCTGCCACTACCTCTCAGATACTGCTAGGTGGGAAATGACGGTCAGTCAGTAACCCACACATGCAATATGTCGACTGACATTACCTGTTAGGTACTCTTGGGTGAGGCAACTATGGTCAGTTAACACGGTGACTGGCACTTACCTTGCTGTACATCTTTTTCGATTCTGTGAAATATGACAAGCTTGGAGATTCCATCAGTGTCCATGCATAGATACCACCAAAATGTACTGCCTTATCATTAACTTTCATCTCACAAGTGAAAGTACAACCACAACAAAACTGATAACAATTTTTCCATATCCACCTCATCAACATTTCTCTGATTTACACATCACACTAAATTTCCTCTCTCTCTACCTCTCTTTTCACCTATGTGAATGCTGACTGTAATGCCTCGTCATTAAATTTCATCTCACAATATTAAATTTCTTCTCACATGTGAAAACCTAACAGCAAAAACCTACGTTCAGTAATTTCGTACTTGCATCTTCAGGATTGTAAACAGTGAATTTCATCTTTCTAATCTATACAGCTAAGTAAATTTCGTTTCTCTTTCGACTATTTCTCTCTACCTCTCTGGAGTGCTTACTTTAATTTGACAACAACATTATAATGCACTGACAGAAAAAAACCGCAACACCAAGGACAAGTTGTGCGACATAAACAAAAATTGGTAGGCATTTCAATATCTGAAAGATGATATCTATTCAAATTCGGCATCAAACGCTTAAGGCTGGTTATAGCAGCGCCACAATAAGGATGCAAACAAAGTTTGCTCTACATACAGGCTGTAACGATCGAGAGCGTTAGATACCTTTGAGATTGGATGTGGTGAGTTGATGTTAGTCAAGAATGCTTTTAAGACAACAAAGACGCCATTATCATTACCTAACGAGTTTGAACGAGGTCGTGTTATAGGGCTACGAGGAGCTCGATATTTCTTCGACAGTAATGCAGAAAGACTTGGCGAGAATTTAGTTACTGCACATGATTGGTTCAAAAATGGTTCAAATGGCTCTGAGCACTATGGGACTTAACATCTCAGGTCATCAGTCCCCTAGAACTTAGAACTACTTAAACCTAACTAACCTAAGGACATCACACACATCCATGCCCGAGGCAGGATTCGAACCTGCGACCGTAGCGGTCGCGCGGTGCACATGATTGCTGGCAGCAGTGGTCACGAGAATGTACGGGCGCAAGATGACTGGGTTCTAGTTGGCCACATAGCATTACTGAGTGGAAAGACCATCGTGTTCAGCTTACAGCTCTGGCGCATCATGTATCTGCATCAGTTCAAACCGCAGTTGGCAAAACAGCGACACAACGAGCTGTTGAAAATTGGTTATTTCAAAAACAGCTCAGAACCAGATGCCTTGTAGCGTGCATTCCACTGACCCCAAATCCCGGCCATTTGAGACTTCAGTATGTCAAGAGAGAGAGCATTCTAGGGCAGGATGTAGGTCTGTTGTGTTTTCGGATGAAAGTTTGTTCTGCCTTGGTGCCAGTGATGGCCATGAGTTCGTTGGAAGGAGATCAGCAGCTACACCTGGACATATGATGTGGGCTGCAATTTCGTATGACAGCAGGAGCACTTTCGTGGTTACCCCATTCACTCTTACTGCAGGTTTGTACATCAATCTGGTGATTGGACCTGTTTGGTGCCATTTATGAACAGCACTCCATGACGTATTCTCTAACAGCAAACGCTCACCCTCATACCGCGGTTGTCACCCAGTGTCCTCTACAGGGTGTCGACATGTTTGCTTCGCCTGCTCTGTCACCAAATTTGTCTCCAAACAAGCAAATAATGTACATCATTAGACGACAATTTTAATGTCATTCTCAAACAGCATTACCTTCCCCGCTATTGACCGACCATGTGCAACAGACATTGAACTCCATCCCACAAACTGGCATTAAGCACCTGTAGAATACAATGCGTGCACGTTTGCATCCTTGCAATCATCGTTTTGGAGGTTACACCGCATATTAAGGTACCAGCATTTCAGATTTGCAATAGTTTATCTCATGCTTACATTTATCTGTGATCTTGCAATGTTAATCAATTAATTACGTTAGTAGGAAAAAGTATTCCATAATTTTCATTACTGTCGCGATTTTTTTGGATCAGTGTATATTTCAGAGGTAATGAAAGGAATAAAGTTTCCCACAGCAGCCGACGCTTCAAGTAGCTGACGCATCCAAGAACCCATGTACCTGATACCACGAGTAGCTGACACCCACTGCAGTAATTGAACGAGACTTGATAAGGCTCAAATTGTTAGCTAATCGCTTTTGCTTGTTGTTCCGAGTTACAGCTGGCTGGAACAATTCAACATGTGTTCATGATTAGACTTGCTGACATCTGCGCATATGCAGTTTTACGTAATCTCAAAGCATGTCATATTTTGCTGATCTTAGATAAATACATGATCATAGTAATGACAGTCTCCACTTCAACTCATCATCACGGCCCCACTCAGTAGCAGCTAGGGTTAAAGGCTTTCTCCATACTGCACATTCACAGTAACGAAAGCCACAGTGCCAAATGATTGCCCTACCCATTAGTACTGAGGTGTGATGGCAGCCAACATACTGTATGTGCTGGGCAATGACAGTAACCATGTCAACTGGCCATCATTAGCCCACCCAACAGCATCTGGGGTTAATGGCAACCACAGTTTTGCTCTAATATGAGGATGTGTCATGTCAGAAGTAGTCAGAACTGCTCAGATCCATCCAGAACTACTCTGAACATTCTGAGTGATTTAAGAGTGGCCAGGCTAAAGTGTGTATGTATGCTTGTATGGGATAAAGGTAATCAACCTGCAACCTGACGATCACTGCCGTTATCCTTCAATTTGAGCATCATTGTCCCAACAACAGCACAAAAAATGGATTTAGAATTCTTGGTAGTCATTATGATTGGGTTGATAGCTGTTACTATCCACTGTTCAGTATGGAGGATTAGGAGGATATTACTGTTTAACGTCCCGTCGACAACGAAGTCATTAGAGATGGAGCACAAGCTCGGATTAGGGAAGGATGGGGAAGGAAATCGGCCGTGCCCTTTATAAGGAACCATCCCGGCATTTGCCTGAAGCGATTTATGGAAATCACGGAAAACCTAAATCAGGATGGCCGGACACGGGATTGAACCGTCGTCCTCCCGAATGCGAGTCCAGTGTGCTAACCACTGCGCCACCTCGCTCGGTGCTGTTCAGTATGTTATTTAATCGAAGTGCCATGTACTCTCCACCATGTGACTGCAGGATTTAGCGTTTCCAGCAGAATATGGCAAGTCTCTTGAACTGCAAGCTACAAGTAGTACCTTAGCATGCAGGCATTAACAGTACTGGTTTGCCACAAGAGCAACACTTGTTTCTTACATACATGATTATGTATTACAAATGTTCAGTATATTAATTTACTGAATTCTTCTGTGTGACAGAAGATGACAAATGTTTTGTCCTGGATGATAATGTTAGTAGCCTAGAATAAGTATCACTGTAATGGCTGGCATTATAAGCAGAAAATAGCAAATGCTTTGTGTTGCAAGATACAACTAATATCCTAGCATGGGATCACGATAATATTCAATTGAGATTAAGGCGATTCTTGAGGCGAGTTTTTGATGAATTTAGACGTGGGAATAACATTTCTTATTTTATGAAATTCTCATCAACTGTTGCACTTTAACCTGTAAGTTAGATCAGTTGTAGTGTTGATGTATGTTTGTTTTGGAGCGAGTTTTCATTATTGTCATGAACTGAATGCATTGTATTAATGTTTGGTTCAAATAGCCACTAACCTGTAGCTTATTTCCACAGTGCTAATAAGTGAGCCACATGTATTTTAACATACAGTCATTTAAGATGTGGAAATATTTAACTAGAAATTCCGTCGTATTTGCAATATTTGGTACAAAATTACACTTTGGAGTCAACAAGTTCTGCATAACATATTAGTAGTGCCTATATGCTAGTCCTTTTTCTAAAAAGAATCTATAGATCAGTTAATTTTGGCAGTCATGTGTTTTGCGACTGAAAGCTTACAACTTTGCAAAATTATACAATTTTGTTTTGGTGAAACATTTGAATTCTCGTTCACAATCATCAGAAATCTGTAATTACACTTGAGAATTACGATAAGCAACCTGCATATATATATATATATAGAGGGAGAGGGGGGGAGAGGGGGGGAGAGGGGGGGGAGAGGGGGGGAGAGGGGGGAGAGGGGGGAGAGGGGGGGAGACGGGGGGAGAGGGGGGGAGAGGGGGGGAGGGGGGAGAGGGGGGGAGAGGGTGGGGAGAGGGGGGAGAGGGGGGGAGAGGGGGGAGAGGGGGGATAGAGGGGGAGAGGGGGGAGAGGGGTGGGGAGGGGTGGGGGGAGAGGGGTGGAGAGGGGTGGAGAGGGGTGGGGGGAGGGGTGGGGGGAGGGGTGGGGGGAGGAGAGGGGGGGAGAGGAGGGGAGGGGGGGAGAGGGGGGAGAGGGGGGGAGAGGGGGGAGGGGGGGGTAAGGGGTGTGGAGAGGGGGGGAGGGTGAAGAGGGGGGCGGAGAGGGGGGCGGAGAGGGGGGGAGAGGGTGGAAGGGGGTGAGGGGGGGTGAGGGGGGAGGTGAGGGGTGGGAGGGGGGAGGGGGGGAGGGGGAGGGTGGGGGGAGGGGGGGAGGGGGGAGAGAGGGGGGAGAGAGGGGGGAGAGAGGGGGGAGAGAGGGGGGAGAGAGGGGGGAGAGAGACTGTATTTGAAATCGCTAATTATTGTAATAAATAAATTTAGTTTTGTGGCAAAGATTGTATTTTCGAAAGATTGACTATCCGTCTGTGCGTTTTTGCACCATTATCGTTGAATTAGACCATTATTGTAGAACGAGTTTCATCACTGTCTTGTTCCTACAACGTATTTATTCATGCTGTGCAAAAAGAAAACATTACAGAAGTTTTGTTCTTTATTACAAGAATATTATGTTGTAAGTTCGCAACTCTTGTCTAAACGTATTTTTCCTTTTCTCCAAAATCGTGTTTGGTCATTTTGTTTGTTTTTTGCTATTTCTTTGTGTTTTAACGTCTCTTATTTATAATAAATTTTGGTGTCATTTAGAGCTGATTATCTGAAATTTACTATACACGTTGTAGAAAGTGGTAGCGAACACTGCAGCCCTCCTCGTAACTTAACTTGGCCGCAATTGCCTACCAGTGAGAGTGATTACATTACCCTGCTGTACACTATAATGCATTATCTTTCCTGATCCCACTCCCCTCCCAAATATACACTCCTGGAAATGGAAAAAAGAACACATTGACACCGGTGTGTCAGACCCACCATACTTGCTCCGGACACTGCGAGAGGGCTGTACAAGCAATGATCACACGCACGGCACAGCGGACACACCAGGAACCGCGGTGTTGGCCGTCGAATGGCGCTAGCTGCGCAGCATTTGTGCACCGCCGCCGTCAGTGTCAGCCAGTTTGCCGTGGCATACGGAGCTCCATCGCAGTCTTTAACACTGGTAGCATGCCGCGACAGCGTGGACGTGAACCGTATGTGCAGTTGACGGACTTTGAGCGAGGGCGTATAGTGGGCATGCGGGAGGCCGGGTGGACGTACCGCCGAATTGCTGAACACGTGGGGCGTGAGGTCTCCACAGTACATCGATGTTGTCGCCAGTGGTCGGCGGAAGGTGCACGTGCCCGTCGACCTGGGACCGGACCGCAGCGACGCACGGATGCATGCCAAGACCGTAGGGTCCTACGCAGTGCCGTAGGGGACCGCACCGCCACTTCCCAGCAAATTAGGGACACTGTTGCTCCTGGGGTATCGGCGAGGACCATTCGCAACCGTCTCCATGAAGCTGGGCTACGGTCCCGCACACCGTTAGGCCGTCTTCCGCTCACGCCCCAACATCGTGCAGCCCGCCTCCAGTGGTGTCGCGACAGGCGTGAATGGAGAGACGAATGGAGACGTGTCGTCTTCAGCGATGAGAGTCGCTTCTGCCTTGGTGCCAATGATGGTCGTATGCGTGTTTGGCGCCATGCAGGTGAGCGCCACAATCAGGACTGCATACGACCGAGGCACACAGGGCCAACACCCGGCATCATGGTGTGGGGAGCGATTCCTACACTGGCCGTACACCACTGGTGATCGTCGAGGGGACACTGAATAGTGCACGGTACATCCAAACCGTCATCGAACCCATCGTTCTGCCATTCCTAGACCGGCAAGGGAACTTGCTGTTCCAACAGGACAATGCACGTCCGCATGTATCCCGTGCCACCCAACGTGCTCTAGAAGGTGTAAGTCAACTATCCTGGCCAGCAAGATCTCCGGATCTGTCCCCCATTGAGCATGTTTGGGACTGGATGAAGCGTCGTCTCACGCGGTCTGCACGTCCAGCACGAACGCTGGTCCAACTGAGGCGCCAGGTGGAAACGGCATGGCAAGCCGTTCCACAGGACTACATCCAGCATCTCTACGATCGTCTCCATGGGAGAATAGCAGCCTGCATTGCTGCGAAAGGTGGATATACACTGTACTAGTGCCGACATTGTGCATGCTCTGTTGCCTGTGTCTATGTGCCTGTGGTTCTGTCAGTGTGATCATGTGATGTATCTGACCCCAGGAATGTGTCAATAAAGTTTCCCCTTCCTGGGACAATGAATTCACGGTGTTCTTATTTCAATTTCCAGGAGTGTAGTTTGCTAATGTGTATCATTACTAAAAGAACCGGTGAAATCAAGTGATGCCAGTGCATTTTGTGAATCATCAGTTACATAACCTCAGATGGAAATTCCAGCTGCCTTTACATATTTTAGACATGGAAAGAGCACAGTAATATTTGACAAGCAATCGAGAACAATTGGGACTGGAAAATATTGAAGAGAAATACAATTCTGACCCATTGTGTAGACATCACATTTTTATGGTGCTAAATTATATTTGCGTACATTTTAGACATAGAAAAGATATTGTGACACCTGCCAAGCACGACAGAAAAATTTATCTGTGGAAAATAATTAAGTTGCAGGTTCATTCTGACTTAACCCATGGCAAGTATGGTAGAGAGATCAAACTTCGATGTTCACTAGGCTGCTTGAGCTATAAGAACATGGAATGAAGATTGTGTGTGTATGTATGTGTGTGTGGGTGTGGGTGTGTGTGTGTGTGTGGGTGGGTGGGTGAGAGAGAGAGAGAGAGAGAGAGAGAGAGAGAGCGTGTGTGTGTTTGTGTTTTAAGAATCTATTTCCATAAATAGTAATGAAACAGTGCAAAACATTCAGACTTCAGATACTTCCAGGCACAAACGAGATGGCAGCTCTGAGGGATGACTGATTTTAATGTATTATAAAGTACTGGGATGTGGGCAGAATAGGGGAGGGATGAGGGGTTTAGGGGAAGAGAGGATGCGTAAATGTTACGAAGCACAACTGGGTTAGTTCCGCCACCTTACGTACTTGAATTTTTAATTTCTTTTTTAATTCTTTTTTTTATTTCTTGTGTTTTTTAAAACTTCCAATTTTGGGCAAACAATAAATTTTTTCCCGATAAACTGAGACTTGATGATTGACTCAAGACATTTTATGTTTCAGACAGATAACCTTTTGAGGTATGGATTCAATAACATCTATTGCTATGTAAAACACTGTTGAAGGAAGTCCTAATGATGTGCCCTTAAAAGAGCTCCCCATATTCGTTTGAAGTGGTTTACACAAAAACGTTGAAAATCTAAAACAGAACTATCGCACTATAACCTGACCCATTCTCTCCTCAAATATTTGAAGATATCATATATATTTTGACACTTCATTTGGTCGTAATAACAGTAATAATTTCCTAACCGCACCAGGATCTTTTGTAAAATATACAGCATTATTCTACCAGAGAAGAGTTTTGTCTTATTTTGTAGAGAATAAGTGTAGAATATGTAACTGTACAGTTGTTGAGTTTCATAACATAGAGTTTCAGAGGGTCCAAAAACCTAGAGGTTTCATCTTCTGGACCTTGGAATTAGATAAATTTTACCCTCGATTTCGAACAAAACGGTAAAACATTGCTGTGATCCCTCTCAGTAGTTTAGTGAAGAGGGTACAAGAAAGCGCAATAAAAAATGTTGTGTACTACTTCGGCAATGTTTCTCATTGATTGGCGTCTACATCTAGATCTATACTCAGCAAACCACCTCACAATGTGTGGCAAGCATGTTTTATGTATAAATACATTCACCAGTGGTAAAGGAGAGTGGAACTGCGCGGTGAATGTAAAGCCAGATTCTTGTCTTAGTTTTTCTTTTTCGGTGTTTTTTCTTTCTTTTTTTACGGTGCTGCTTGTACGTTTCCCATGTTCATTCCACAATTAACAGATTGCGAAACTTACTTGTTTAAATTATACCGAATAGGAATAGCAATGCCTCTATTACAGTACAACCATATACCGGCCATAGTTCCAAGTACATACGTCCAAAATGTGTGTGCCATGAATATAATGTTCTAACTAATGTCGTTTTATGTTTTATACTATCCCCGTCAAAAGCCATTTTTTCTACACAGTAAGTGGTTGGAATCAGTCCAGTGGTTTACGAGGAGGTCTGGAACAGACGTATACACAAACATACTCAGATATATTTTCACTTTCTTGCATAGTATATAATTTGGTAAGTGTTAAAGAGTCTTAGCTCTTGTATCACTCAAGATATAAAGCAAGTTCAATTTTTTGAAATAGAATGATATACTCTGCAATGGCATCCGAAAGCGTCTGAAAGGCGAGTGCAGTGATATAAGGCATGTTAATTTTTAGATCGAGAGTCTTTGCAACTGAAAGGCAAGTCATACGAAATCGACTATTGCGATATGAGAAAAACGCTCATGCCAGGCTTAGTCGTTGCATGAAGCATTTCGACATTTTACTTGTCTGCACCGCAGAACAAGCAGAAATTGAATTGTCGATTATCAGGGTATTCCTGTTTCAACATTCCTTGCATGCAGACACGTACACCAATCAGGAGAAGTTAGCAATAACGCTTTTACACGGCAAGGGATGAACTTACACCGGCTCGACTACCGTCTATTTAAAGTCTATTCCGCCTAATTACAATGTCTTTTCCGCCTAATTACAATTTCGAGTAGTATTAATAGACAAATTTGTCAGACAGCACGTGGTGTACTGTCAGTACCATTATGGTGTCACTAGAAAAATACAGGACAAGTTTTTTGCTTCAAATCTAGGAAGTTAATAAAGTAGTTTCGCTTTTCCCATGAATAGGGCTGTTTATCATTACGAAGCATGAATGACGACGTTTCTGTACCGCTTCGACAAGTAAGCAGCAACAGGGAGGGTTTCAATGGAAAAATTCCCATTTGAAATAGTCTTCCTAAGCCCCATCTGATGTCCGAGAAGCTACCATATGCGTAGCTCCATATATATAATCCATAAGGAACCCTGAATCCATGCAGTATTGGTAATGAAGTTTTATTTTAGTAGCGTAGGCTTCGTCTTGCTGCATATAACGACCGAGCCTCGCATGGGACCTCTGCTAAGCAGTGTTTACTCTGGCCGCTCTGCTTTTCACTTATAGTATATTTCTCGGACTTCTTTTTGCGAAGAGTTTCAACATAGGCTTAAAAAGCACATACTCGTATTTTCAAACGCTTTCGAATACCGTTAAAAAGGTAAGTCTATTTGTTCAAATGTGTGTGAATTCCTAAGGGACCAAACTACTGAGGTCATCGGTCCCTAGACATACACACTACTGACACTAACTTAACGCTAACGACAACACTCACACCCATGCCCGAGGGAGGACTCGAACCTCCGGCGGGATGGGACGCACGATTAGTGACTTGGCGCCTCTAACCGCTCGGCCACTCCGCGCGGCGTAGGTCTATTTAATAAATTATACAAGCTTCAGTATATCGATCGATACGAGAGTTCATCACATACCAGAGTACATGCTGCTTGGCGAACTCTTATTTGGTAAAAGCCTCGTTTCAATAAAACGGGGTTTCAGGTGTTGCGTAACACAATCCTGAGGCTAGTCAACCATGTAACAAAAGCCATCAATAGATTAGACTGTGTATCAGCCATCTATCTTGACATCAAAAGGGCATTCGATAGAGTGTGGCATAATGGCCTATTCCACAAGCTAATAGACTTTGGCGTACCCAGACAACTAGTCCAGCTTATCAAGACCATCCTAAACAATAGACCATCAGCAGTTTCAGTAGAAGGCAAATTTTCAAATACTTTCTCACCAGAAGCCGGTGTACCACAGGGGGCCATACTATCACCGCTGCTATACAGCATATACACAGCAGACATACCTCGCCCTAACCATTGGAATGAAGGCCTTGCACTATATGCTGATGACACAGTATATTGGTGTCACGAGAGAACAACGGAAGAACTGCAACTCACAAACACCACATACCTAAAAAGGCTAGACGAATGGCTCAGCCAATGGCTAATTGAACCAAATGCCCTTAAAAGCCAGCTCAAACCACTCAAAACCGGCAACAAGAACCAGAAAATGACAGACTACAGTTATGGGGACAAGAAATAAAAGCAACAAAAAACGCACACTATTTAGGCCTCATTATGGACTCCACCCTCTCATGGAAACCACACATTTATAAGGTGATTACAAAAGCCAGGAGGAGAGGACTGCTTAAGTTGATCAAAGGCAGATTCAACGGAGCCCCAAACGACACACTAGTATATACATATAAGTCACTCATCAGACCAGTACTAGAATACGCAGCACCAGTATGGATAGCAAACGCATACCAAACCGATAGGATACTAAGTACAGAGAGGCGCATCCTAAGACTAGCCACAAGATCCGGCACCTATACAAGAAACAGTGAAGTCTATGACACAGCAAAAATCACAATGCTAAAAAGTCGACTTATCAAACTGGCAAGCAAGATTGGCCTGAACAGACTGCACTCCAGCACATTGACAACTGAGCTGCTACAAGGAAACATCATCACTTTCGACTTCCCCAAATATCAATATCAATATAAATATCCGACACACACCATAATACAATGCATTAGACACACACAAGAAGATTTTGACGAACTTAACTTACAGACAGGACCAGAAGATAATATTGTACACTTACTAGAAGAAGACTAAATTAGAATTAAAGAAGAGATCAAGAAGACAATCTAAACTGAAACCAATAATCCCGGATGAGGTTTTAGAGGGGTCTCCCTTACCTGTATGGCAAATGCCGGGATTATAAAACCACCCCCTCAGAGAGACAGAAAGAAAGAGCATATATGAAGCATATATAACATAAGGAAGTGTGAATCAAACGAATCGATCAGCATCTTCTCCCAAATTACAAATAAATGGAGCCCCAACAGCACAAATATCCCACGGCTGAAAAGAGCAACGCTGTAACACCAGCCCGCTCTCTCTCATGAGAGAGAATGAAAAAAAAAAAAAAAAAAAAAAAAAACGTGAGACTCTTGAGACTATATATATATATATATATATATATATGTGTGTGTGTGTGTGTGTGTGTGTGTGTGTGCACGAGTATGTATGTCTGTTTGTGTGTGTGAGTCTGTGTTTATGTTTCTTTGTTTGTGTTTGTAGATATAATATCATTAACTTACTATGGATATATCATTTCTTGTAAAGGGAGAGTTGGTGGGGGGGGGGCGACATGAAGTAAGTACGTAAATAAAATAAAATGAAATGTATTGCCTCCCGATCTGTTACACGCTTTCGATCCAGGCGCAGTTTTACTGACGCTGAGGGCTACGAGAGGCACGCAGGTCACTGACCTCGAGGTCGGAAAGTAAACGCGCCGGAGCGCCCATCATTTGCAACAGTTACTGTACGATTATGCGGGCGCGGAACCGTGTATGTGTGTGTTAAGTGTACGTGTGCGCTCGCTCGTTACGCCGCCGCAGGGCAGGTGGGTCCGTACGACGAGCCCCCCGCTGAGTGGCGCTCCGGACAACAGATTGACTGCGGCCGGGCCGAATGGCTCGGCGGATTACAACGCAACGCGGTAATTGCAAACCTATTACGCGCTCTCCTGCGAGCACACTGATTCGTCCGACTGCGAGCGATCGGCAGGTGAACTACTGAACTCGCGTCATAACACGCTACATTCACTGGCACACAATGGCCGGGTACACGGATTGTTCCCGTATCGCCACAGAGGCTGAACTAGCAACGCAAACCGTTATGGGTACTTCCGTAAGGGCTCCGAAATATTTTGATTTCGAATCGAAAACGCAACAATCAAAAAACATTGCAGCACTCGTTCACAACTCTAAATTTACTCCAGTTCATTCATTAAATGAATACCAGGACAGATTACCTGGAACGGAGACACGCTGGCATGGCAACCCTAAGTGTCGCAAAGCATCGTGAAGACATAAAATCATTTACCTTGCTCCAAATGTGGTCCAATGACCAGAAATACACATTTTAACAAACTGCCAGCAAGCACTGAAAACGTGTTTTCAGATAAAGCACAGTTTAAACAGACGTTCAAAGACGTTTTTGTAGACAACTATTTCTGCTCTATGGATGATTATCCTCAGTGACTGTAAAACCAGCTTAAGTAAAAATTCTGGGAGATTTCAGTTCTGACATCACTTGGTCCCAACAGTTACGATTACGTACTTTGTGTATGATAAATTTATTAAAAGTGCATAACTATATTGCCAAAGGCCTTGCCGCAGTAGTAACACCAGTTCCCGTCAGATCACCGAAGTTAAGCGGTGTCGGCTCTGGGCTAGCACTTGGATGGGTGACCATCCGGTCTGCTGTGCGCTGTTGGCAAGAGGGGTGCACTCAGCCCTTGTGAGGCAAACTGAGGAGCTACTTGATTGAGAAGTTGCGGCTCCGGTCTCGGAAACTGACATACGGCCGGGAGAGCGGTGTGCTGACCACATGACCCTCCATATCCGCATCCAGTGACGCCTGTGGGTTGAGGAAGTCACGGCGGCCGGTCGGTACCTTTGAGCCTTCATGGCCTGTTCGGGAGGAGTTTAGTTTAGTTTTTAGCAGAACTGTGTTTCATTCTGACAGTGTATTAAATCTGTAAATATTGTATTAGCAGTTCCATTTTATTGTAATGTAGTCACCTAGATTGGCAATCTCCAGACAAAAAAATGGTTCAAATGGCTCTGAGAACTATGGGACTTAACATCTGGGGTCATCAGTCCCCTAGAACTTAGAACTACTTAAACCTAACTAACCTAAGGACATCACACACATCCATTCCCGAGGCAGGATTCGAACCTGCGACCGTAGCGCCTAGAACCGCTCGGGCACCCTGGCCGGCAATCTCCAGACAAATGATCATGGTAGTGAGTATTCTTTTCAAGTGTTATACTTTCAGACACATTGCACACCCACGAAAATCACCTCATTTTAGGGTCTGTGGAACGGAAGCTGAATCTAATC